>NC_061067.1:5389738-5989738 GCF_021917145.1 Hypomesus transpacificus
GTGATTTTTGGACATTCTCACATGCTCCACAGAGTCAGTCAAGGTCGCTCATTCTCAGCCCAATAATGATTGTTTAGGTTTGTACAGCTTTTTATAAGGTATTTCTTTCTCAGAATTCCAAGTTTTGTGCCCTTGATTTAAGAGGATGTAGTATAAGTGGTTTGCTTATTTCAGGTACTGGTACTTGAAAATATGGTCTAAACCAGAAGGGACTGCTGTGCCAGGTCAATGCTTTGGAGGTTGTTCTGTTATTATGAAAGGAAACCATATCTTCCCCTCCAGCACCTCATCGGTAGGAAATTGTAGACTTCAGAGATAGAACTACATTCTCAATAGAACGGCAAAATGTTACTCTTTTACCTTCAGATTTTATGTTTAAGCAAAAAGCTGTATTCTTTCAATGTTGCTTTCTCTCTCCCTCCATCTCTATATCCATCTGTCTCTTTCTCTCTTTCTATCTCTCTTTCTCCTTTGGGGCCAATGATAGCTCTCAGAGTTCCCGCTGTTGCTGGGTGCCGGTGAATACTGACTCCTTCCGGCCCCTGAGATCTATCCATCTTTAGATTAATTATCTGAGCAGCTGCACTTTTCTAAACGACTGATGCAAATGACTTCAAATTACTGTTAAGGAGACTAAATTAACACTCCGGCCTTTTGAATTCATCAGAGCCCACAATCGCTGTGGCAAGCATGCCCTTGAGATCAGTTCTGCTCAGCTGGGACTGATTGTTGGAGAAGGCAGGAGTGGCACAAGGAAAGACAGTCAGATGAGGGAGATATAGAAAGTGAGAGCGAAAAAAAGGAATACAGAGAAAGTACAGAGTACTGAGAAACAAGCATATCCCTCTGAGTCACACACCGATGTGTTTCTTGAGGGATGAAGCCACCAGTCGTTCTCATGATGCAGTCCCCCCATTAACCTTGCAAGACATTAACCCTCCCCTCCCCCCTCCTCCAAGCCTTCAAACTCAGCAGACCAAGATCCCCCCCCGTCCTTCATCAAATCACGCCTGTCAAGTGAGCGTGGGACAACTTTTGCTCTTTTTTTTTCCTGGGAAAAGTTACAGGTTTCTGGGAAATTGATTCAAAGCATGAAGTCATCATCACTCAGGCAGGAGAGACAAAAAAGATACATTGACAGCACAAATCACAGACATGAACCTTTCCCGTTCTCTTTGATTCTCATCAGTGGCACACTCATCGTCCTCTTTAGAGCCTGTGTGTGTGTGTGTCTGACCATGTCAAATCATTAAGTATTCTTTCAACACAGACCACTGTAAAAGACACATGGCTATGAGTGTGCTAGCCAACGGTTATTTAGTTGCTCAGTGCTCTGGACCGTCTAGATCAGCCACTATGAACTGGAAACTAGTGAACTGAAAAAGCGAGATAGCCAAAGAGGTGGACTTGCTGTCAAAAAAATAAAAAACAAGGACAGAAGGACCCATTTCTTTAGAACAAAGCTGCCTCTGATTCTCACGTTCTTCTGTGCACAATCCCTGCACACTTTCTGAAAATGTAGATGTCGTGTTCTAATTATGTTGAATTTATTTTCTTAATCACCCTAATGTCATTATGCAATAAACCTGTTCCAAAGGGCTAAACAGTGCCAGGGGGCCTGCAGAGAGGGCAATTTCACAGCTTATTATGGTCTAGTCTTAATATTTTCCGATGTATCCAGTCACAAAGGACACGAGAACATGAGTTGGGGTAAAGTAATTTGTCCTTGATTCTTGCTAATAGTATTTCCAATGCTTTTTGTCAGTCAAGGACTCATTCTATTGTTTATTTTTGCATTATTTAATTAATCAGAAAAACCTAAGAACACATTTTCCATTATGAGTACGGTAAATCAATATTCACTGTTCATTCATGTATGAATAATTCATTCATAATTTTTCATAGACTGACTACTGCACACTGTACGAGGTGTATTTGCATTTAATTCCTCATCAAACAACCTGTATATGATCGCCTCAAATATTATAGTTCACAGCTCGGATTATCATCTCCATTTGTGGGAAGCATGCATCTTTCCTTTTGAAAGTCATTGTTTAATAATACATTACCTGAAGGTGGCCCTCCCCTCTGGCACAAACTCACACACTGTTTCTTGTAGTTCTCACAACTCTGACTCGCATCTTCATGAGCCTGTCCTACTGTAATTTAGCTGCTGTACACTACATCCATGTCCAATAGCCAGTCAAAGAACAAGTTCAATGATTTCAATCCATTTATTGTTGCCACATTGTTAACAATACCATTCCTAAAATTGATATTTCTCACATACTCATCGTTGACACATTCATAATTCATTTTTTAAAGTGGTTTCCTCTGAATATCTGCAATCATCATCCTGATGTTGTTACTGTGTCTGCTGGTTAAAATGCTCCAGCAAGGTTTTATAAGGCTGGGTACAACAATACCAGGATCTGGCTTTCCTGAATCTCTGTAGTGTGGATGGTGCCGCATGACACCCCAGGATCACTCTTAAAACAACGCTGGGTGTTTAACTGAGTGTTTATGCCTGACTGGCCCATTATGCAGAGCGGATAAGAGTAACAATGTAAATGTAGGCCACTGGCATTAAATATCAACGAGCGTTCTGCATTTAATTCTGTGTTTAATTATGAATGATTTCCACTTCTGCTCTAGCAGAATACTGACCTGTGGGAGTTGGTGTAGGTACTCTACCCTCACACACATCAGGTCTTAGCGTGCTGATCGGGCTGTTGCAGCCGTACAGAATGCACTGGGGTCAGGAACAAGTCACAGCCATAGAAACGTTCATAATCCCTTTATCTCCACCAGGCCTTGTGTAGCTTTAGACCCCGGCCCTGCGCTTTAGCTTGTCTCACAGATTTATTAATTTCATCTGCTGGACTGAAATAGAGGATTAAGAAAGGTGAGACTCCCAAGAGATGGGTTATGAAATTGGGGTTATCATTGGCTTGCCTTGTGATGATGTCAAAAAAAAGTTGATGTACTGTGGCAAATGTAATCACAGTTTACAATGACACATACAGTTTGGCCATGGAAGAGAACACATAGGCATGAGATGTATCTAAGCATCTAATTCTCAAACTTTCTAGGATGTGATTCTTACGGTAATGAGCTGGTGTTTTCAGATGAAACTGAACACCTATTGAGATCAAAGCTTATGAGAAAGACAAGGAAAAGTAGCCAAAGGACAATTATTTAAATTTCATAACAGAACTTTTCAAAGGCTTTAGAGGCTACCCTCATTACCCTCATTATGCTGTGGCTTGAGATTCATTTTAATTATAGGCAAAAGTGTGTGGGTGTGTTTGTAAGTGAGTGAGTGACTGAGTGACTGAGTGACTGAGTGACTGAGTGACTGAGTGAGCGTGTGTGTATGTTTGAGAGAGAGGAGGGGTAATATTTTGTCCCATGAACTATACTTTTCATGTGTGGGAGTCAGATGGCTGAGCGCTGAGCGGTGAGGGAGTCGGGCTAGTAATCAGAAGGTTGCCGGATCGATTCCCCGCAGTGCCAAATTACGTTGTGTCCTTGGGCAAGGCACTTCACCCTACTTGCCTCGGGGGGAATGTCCCTGTGCATACTGTAAGTCACTCTGGATAAGAGCGTCTGCTAAATGACTAAAATGTAAATGTATGCCTTCTCTTTCCTAAGAGACAGGAGCCATGCTCTATTACATATATATGAGCAAAATCTCCACCAGAATCTGTTTTGGGAAGTTCTTACAAGTAAATACATGTGATTACATTTTCAACCGATTGTCCCCCCTCCCCCCCCCCAATCCCCCTCATCCTTCAAAATAAAAACAAACACAAGCTTAAGCACACCCACTCACCTCATCAGACTTCCTTTACATAATCAATGAATCCCATCTCCTCACATTCTGCTAGTAGTTCTGGAGCTCAGTATAAATTTACAGTTATTAGAGGATAGACCGCCTCTCCCAGCTCACTGGGAACAGCATTTATCATGGTTATTTAGGACTGCAGACAGAGCTCTAATAGACCACCATTCTCTCTCCACTCTTTTCAGAATGAATGTTTGGCCCAGTAAGTCACTCAAAGGCAGCTGGAGAATGAATGGGAATTAAATATCTTGATTTAGGGTCCATTGAGTCTTTGCAGACTTTGCTAAAACGTCACACTTCATTCCCCGCAAAGATGTATTTGACAAAAACAGAATTGGTCTTAGCCAAAACAAAACAAAATCTGTATTGAGAGAAATTATCCTGGCCTCAAAATATAAACATCTACATTTGCTTACAGTATGTTTTTATGTTTTGGTCTGTCAAGAAACACAATTCTACACTACACAAAACATGCACCTTGTCATTCTGTAGTTATATTGGTGTATTCAGGGGCAACACTGGTGAGTTACTCATTACTACTAAAATGTAGATTGTTTGCATTCAATACCAATGCACACCAATTGATCACTGGGTGACTGAATGTCACTGGAGATTAGCCTTCCTGCTGTGTGTATTATTACAGAGCCCCTAATTTACAATTGCTTTATAATTAATGTGTTCCATCTGTATAGATCATTTGCTGTGTGAACTATATTGAGACATACAGTGGCATCAGTAAGTACTCACATCCCCTCTCTTCAAGCACACTTTATTGTGTTGCAAGTTTATTCATAAATGGATAACGTTTACATTGGGTGTTTTGATGTAGGCTGTAGGCAACTCGCACTGAAGACATTCATCTATGGATCACTCGTGTATTCTGATGGTCCATGTGGTGATAATGTACAGCCTTTGTCTACCCCCCACTGGGTGGGCAGTGATCAAGTCAAAGTCGTCCTCATCAGTCCGTACTGTGTGCAGTTAACTGGAGCTAACACCCTGCAGCACTGCCGGCTGGACTCAAGGGCTCTCTCTCTCTCTCTCTCTCTCTCTCTCTCTCTCTCTCTCTCTCTCTCTCTCTCTCTCTCTCTCCCCCCTCTCTCTCTCTCTCTCTCTCTCCCACTCTCTCTCTCTTTCTGTTTCTCTGTCTCTCTCACTGTGCTTCCTGATTAAATACTTTAACAGAGAAGATTAGCTCAGTGGCTAAACACTTACAGTAACTCAATCACGTAGCAAGCTTGTCTCTGATGCAAAAATAAAAACAACTGCACATTTGTGCAAGAAAACATGCTTGCACGCGCAGGCTACACACATCCAAGTGTACTGTGACAAATTAAATCAGTGTTACTAACTGATTCATAAGTTGTTTGCTAGTTAACCACATCAAGTGTTTATGTTGACTCATAAAAAGTAGGCCCACCATTTCCTGTTAAGAACAGTGGGTTGGGATGTGTCGATCTAGCGAAGGAGACATGGAGGCACTTTACGTAAGAGTGGCATAATTCACACTCCGCAGGACTCCACAAAGCAACCCACCACAGCACCATCTGTGACTGCCATGACTGGACGCGGTGACTGGAGATGGAAGAGGGCCATGACTGGACCGATGACTAGAGATGGAAGAGGTTACTGCATGGGTGTATCTCTACTCCCTGGGTCTGGCTTTGTGCGCCGGCTGGTAATGAAGTTCAGTAATAATGTACAATATGTACATTGCAACAAAGTACAACTTTCTTAAAAAGGTATGTGTACTTGACTACAATAATGGGGAACATATCAAAATACAAAATAAAAGGATGATGAAGATAATATGCAGACTAAACTGTGTTGACTTTTTGTTTTTATGAAAGAACCGTCGATTACATTTCCGTCATTCATGATAGTTGAATTCATTTAGCAAATTCCTGGTATTCTGTCTCCTGTCTTTAGGATGGAATCACATTCTTTGACTAAACAACACAATTGCAGACAAAGGTAACCTTTCACTGTCTGGAACGTGGGCATGTGAATGTTGTGGGATAGATCTGATCACACCAGTGTTCACACGCCTCCCATCCATCTGTTACACGCTGTAGCCCAGCCTGTCATCGTTTGGTTCACCACACAAATCTAAAAATCACTTCTATTTTAAGAGATGGCCACACCCACAGCCTTTGCTGTCACTCACCTTTGATCACCTATGGCTGAGTAGGCTCCTGTGTGGCTTTTTACAGTATGTGCTGTGCATCGGATGAAATTGCTGACAACACGTTCTTCGATGTCTGTGTATTGACAACTCTCAACTCTCATTAAGTCCCACACATCAATGCATAGCTGGGAGAGTCTTCACCACACCATTACTGAGGGAGAGTCTTCACCACACCATTACTGAGGGAGAGTCTTCACCACACCATTACTGAGAGGCAGAGGGAGCAGCATACAGTTTCATTCAGCTCAGCCCTGCAAAAATAGCAAGAACTACACATGCCAGAGAAAGGTGCCAGTGTGTGCATCTATGTGTTGTAGAAACCCAGGGGACTTGAAGGCCCGATACACAATAAAATAGGACTCAGACAGGGGGGGGTTGACATAAATTGGTCTTTACTATAGGATTTCAGGGTAAGGGTAGTGGGACAAACTTTAAATTAGGGGTCTGTTGTCCTTTAAGGAGTGTGGTTCTGGGGGGGGGTCAAAGCAGAGGGAAAGGTTAGTTGGTTGGACAACGCTCCTCCAGCGTTGTCTCTCAGGTTCTCCCCTGCGGCCTTGGGCTGGCTCCCTTTAAGCCCTCGCCTGATTGTCTGATGGGCTCCAGGTGTGACCAGTGCCATGTGCCCAGTGGCTGCAGCACCTCGACAGGCAGGTAGACTCCCTCTATCACCTCCCCCAATTGAAGTCGATGGACCCGCCTTCGGGGCCGAATTGGCTGGTCTGACTCCCCTGGTTTGCTACAGTGTGTGTGTGTATGTGTGTGTCTGTGTGTGTGTGTGTGTGTGATATGTAAGTCCGGTATATCTTTCTCTTCATCTGTATCCAACAGTATATGTGTGTATGTGGTGCTTTCCAAACAAATGTCTATTAATTCATTTTGGCCCGAGCGAGGATGTGGTCATGTGTGGCTCTGACAGGCGAGTGGTGCTACAGTGGGCCCGGGGCCATTGAGCCCAACAGGGTCACATCTGGGGGCTGGTAGCAGAGCCCCAGAGAGGGCTTCTCTGCACGGACCCATGCATGAGTGGCTCTCTGTGGAACTCGGCCTAAACATCTTTTTTAAGGGAGGCTGTAATATCTTTAAACAAAATACATTTATACTATGCCATTTAGGCTGAGCTAATATTTGGATTTGGAAAGGGATGGATGCATTTCGACCAGTGTGGAACATATTCTGGCATTTGTATTATGGTGTCACATAACTCATTTTATGCATACTGATCATCAATCAATCATGCATTACTAATCTTTTTGGTCAACAAGCCTGTTGTCAAAATGGATACCTTAGTCTAAATAATGTAAAGGGATGGTTGAGGGCATATATAGATCATGGATAACTTATTTTTGTCTGTCGGCGGTAAAAGCCACCTGTAATACATCCCTGTCCAGAGAGATAGTAAACCAATTTTGGAAATGGATGGGATGAAAACAGATAATGCTCCCTTAGAGAAATACAGATTTTTTAGGGGGTGGTGGTGGTGGTGGGGGGGGGGGGGGGGGGGGTGAACCAGCTTCCCTGTTTGTCTGTCTGTCTTTCATTTTTCTTTGTTTCTGTCTGTTTGCCTTCCTGTCTGCATGTCTTTCTGTCTTCCTGTCTGTCTATTTGTCTGTCTTCCTGTCTGTCTGTCTGTCTGTCTGTCTGTCTGTCTTCCATCTCTTTCCCTCCCTTTCCACCTTTTCCCTCTTCTCTTTGATGTACTGTTTCATGAGCGAGTGGTCCTGCTCCTCTGGCAGTGATCGTAAACGACCCGGCCTCCCCTAGTGCACTGTCAGCGCTTTCAGATGATCGCCTGTACCTCAGGGCTATACATCAAACAGTGCCCCCCTGGTGATGGCATCCCACTGCCCCTGGCCTGGCCATAGCCTCCACAGCCCAAGGGCAAGGCAACCTGAATTTCTGCTTCATTGGTCTCTGCCTTCCCAATCCTACACTGGTTGTTTACTGGACATATTATTGCGACATTTGTTAGCTACTATACTTGGCTTTGCGAATATGACATGATCTTTGAAATGGCTCTGGGGAGTCAGTAAGTGGGCCTGTTGTAGGCATATCTCTTGAACGTTTAGGTGTATTATTCCCTCAAGGTATTTTGCAATTCTCCCGTTGTGCTTGGGGGAATTGCCTCCTCTACTTCTATTATGGAAATGTGTCTCAACAGATGTGTTTCAGATAAACAGGGAGCTTGTGGGAAAGGACTGTCCACTCACCTTAAGAGTAATCTTGATTCAGGTTATATGAGATGTCACACTTTTGCCGTAATGCTGGAAATCAACGCAAACTATCATCATTGGCAAGTCAATCTGAGCAACAGCAGTGTAATCACACCCATATTTAACTTGACACAGTTACCAAACACACCCTTTCTTCTCCTTAAACCGCCTCCAGTGGATCAAAACAGAAACAAACCATGTATGCCAGGTATTGTGAGGTTGTCTGTATCCCTGTGTTGCTATGTCATCGTTCCCCCTCACCCCTCTCCTTAAAGCGAAGAGTCATTTGCAGTTTATCACATTTTCAACTGTCATTTACATGTTGTAAAAAAATCCACATTTTTTCATTTGTGCCCAAACCACAATCTGATTTGTTCCCCGTTTTTCATATTCAATTGTGGTCCTCCTACATTTACATTTTACATTTTACATTTACTCTTGGAGTGTAGGTATGACCTTGGAGAGTTGGAAAGGTAGATTATGTCTCTTCATGATCTTGGAGCATCAAAGTAATAGACACTGGAGAGAGAGGAAGCTGACTTTGGTATAAGGCATCCATTATTTTCTTTCATTTGAATCTCGTTTTTTCCGATTAATAACCCCAAATTAGAAAGGTTTCTTGGTGGAAGAGACTGGGTTGAGCACATTAAGTATGTATTCAAGAGTAACACAGTAGAATAAAAAAAAATCTTATGAATGAAATTGAGTACCTTATTGACTTTCAATGAACTTTGAAAGTCGCAGTGAATGAGTGGATTTCCCCTTCTTGGATTTTCTCCTTTTTTAATCAAGTTCAATTTGATCCTGCTGCTGATAAACAGCTTTAGCACAATTTGTTTGTGTTTTTGGCTTCTTTCAGCAATTAACTCAAATGAAAGGGTTATGGTTAGGCTTGCAAAAACAAGAACAAGCCAGCAGTCTCATGTACATTACTAATCTACAAATAGGTCTATTATCTTAATCAACATTATTTATGTTTACTAGATCTCACCATGTGTGTTTTAGAGTACTGTACAGACAATGATAGTCTGGAATGTAAGTTACAAAGTAAAAAGACATGAACGCATAAATAAACGTTTAAAAAAATCCACAAGTTTCAAATAAAAAGGAAATCAACCAAGATAATGTACTGAAATTTCAATTTCAGAACAGTTTATGGATTTAAACTGAGACACCAGCGAGTTAACATTTACATCATATTTTCAGGTAGGAGCTGATGGAAATCATCAGACTGTTTTAATTTCACACTTCATAGTGCTTCCGTCAAGCACCTGCTCATGGTGATACAGTATGTAGTTGAGTGGTAACTCAGGTAGTGTTTAGGCCTCTGGCACACTGTGACGTAAAATTGTAAGGCTAAATACAGCTCAACAGTCATCCTGTCCATCAACACTAACAACAAACAACAGTCTGTGAACAAATACTTGATAAAAATCATGCATGCCTTTATAAATCCTCTTGAAACCGTTTACGGCAGTACGGTGACGTATGTTGTAATCTCTCCTGTTTTTCTTTTAACTTCTCTCTTGTCAGTTTTGTATTTATTTAATCCATACAGCGATCTGAGAAAACATGATTGTTTCACATATCTTTGTCAATCCTCCCTAATCCTCCCAAAGCATGTTACTTGTTTTCCAGAGCCGTTGCTATAGTGTGTGTGTGTGTGTGTGTGTGTGTGTGCGTGTGTGCGTGTGTGTGTGTGTGGGGGGGGGGTCCTCCAGAGCAAGAAAGGATTTCAGTACATGATGCACATGCAATAAAATTGTCGGCTGTTTCTTGTTGACGTTTAAATTAAAGTAAATGACTACCTTATGAGTAACACAGTGGCTAGCAAAATGTTTACCACCTGTGGGAAGCCTGCATCACTTTGTCACCACACAAGCGTTGACTGTGAGCCCCAGGAAGAACACCGGGCTACACTGACAACTGAGGCAACATTTTTATAATAAAATGAATTGAAGTGCTAAAATGTTTATTTTATAAATTTGATTTCAATTCTGTGTTATGACTACAAGCAAGGGCCTGCTTTTTTACATTTGTATTAACATAGCTGTACCGATAAACACATTAATCATTAGCGTGTGCAGATAAAGCTATTTCCAAAGGCATCTTTTACTTTATTTTTTTATTATCTAAATCACTTTTCCAAGAAAGCTTTATATACTGTGTATAAATTATTGTTTTCATTTATCATAGATGGAGGGAATGCATTTTTGAAGATGGTTGATCCTGGTCTTCCCTGAAATTGAAATTAGAACATATCTCATCGGCCTCTCAGCTGAAACCTCGTAATCAGATGCACTCAATCAATTTTAGCAGCCAATTAACTTTTTCCACCTCTATTCCTATCAAGGAATCAGTCATTCCACGCAATATCAGTGTATATGACTGCCCAAGTTTCAGTTCTACCAAAGAAATGTGCTTTGCCTATGCAGATAAAGGGGGGGGGGGGGGGGGGGGGGGGGGGGGCTGAGTCTTTTTATCAAACCTTATATCAAAGTCAATCCCACCAGACCACAGCACCACTTATGATATGATTCCTTTGAGGGAACAGCCTGGCTCTTTAAGCAGCCTAGAAGCAAAAACGTTAAAAATAAAACGCCTGCTTGCTCCTAGCGACAGATATCCTTCCATCCAAGAATGGCTAAGGTGACGTATGGTTACATGATTTATTAGAGCTCCAACCCGTTATCTCCAGCCCGCTCATCTGAACAGAGGTATGCATGCATCATACACTGCAGAAAGTAAAAATAAAATCGGGAAGGTTGTTTTTTCCCTCGTCATAATGACGTTTGGCTTCTGATTTGGCTCTCTTGTCCTGTTAGCTGTAATTAGAGGCAGGAACGCATGGACTGGCGGCGGAAGGATGAGGCCAATGCCCCTGCACATCCAGGGTTGTTCACAGTGGATGTTATCTCCACACAAACACACACTTTGTGTTTAAAGTTGTGAATGATGCATTATGGATAAAACTGATTATTTATGATCTTAATCTATCTATAGCATTAGAATATGTATGTAGCCTAATAAAGAGAATATTCAATTTAGCCTACTTAGCTTGTTATTGTCTGGTATCTGTGGTATTGTGTGGTAGGCTATCTACTTGCTGCATACTTCCTCGTTTAGTTTACCACAACTATTCATCCAAATAATCATTAATATTTTGAGGAGTTTAACAATACATTTAGATACTCAAAGTTTGAAGTGATAGGAAAGCTAAAATATGATAGGCCTATCATGATCAACATTTGTTAGACAGACAACATTGTAACTTAATCCGAAAGAAAGTCTCATCGCTTGGTTTTAGAATTGCGTCGACCCATTTTGTTACATGGACCTTTTTTGTTACATGGACACAGAGTTTGCAGTGTTTGCCTTAAGGTTATTGTCACTTCCCTGATGTCATATTTGGGGTAGGGGGAGGGGGTATGGAGAAATGAGCAAGAGAGCGCGCTACCGCTCGGATGCTCGCAGCAGCCCACACTGTGCGTGCCCACGAGTGTCTGCCAGCCGTTGCATAGCCGATTCACTTGCCTCATCTTACCTCTCTCTACAAACTTTGGCTACCCGTATCCTCCAGCAAGGGAAAAGAAAACACACTAGGCTACGTCCTCCATGCCTCAGATTTGATCTCCATAGAGCAAAAAGGATCGAATAGCCTACAGCCTAAAAAACAAATGGGTGAGTTCATGGATGCGGGTGGGTTGGATAAGGTTATGCGGTCTGAAAATTGTTTTACAGAAATGCTTTGTGAATCACCTATTCACAGTTGACTAATAGCATGTTAAAATATTTGATAGAGCCTAGAAAGACCATAGAAAACCATTCACTTAAAGAATGCCATAAAGTCTATTCAGGTATCATAATCACGTTAACTTTCCTTTTTCTCTCCTATCGGAACGGACCGCAAGAAGTGTTCTCTTAGCCCATTTCATTCGTATTGTGAGGTGGTCAAGCGTTTCCAAAATGGAAAGCACTCCGGTGGAAATCTTCAAAGGAGACAAGTGTCTTTCTGCGCTCGCCGAAGACTGTTTCATTAATTCTACTTGGCTGTCTGAATCACAAACTCCCAATCGCACCCATAGCGACGAGTGGGACGAGGAGCCCATGTCCCCAATCATCCCCATCATCACCGCTGTCTATTCCGTGGTGTTTGTGGTGGGCTTAGTGGGAAACTGCCTCGTCATGTATGTTATAATCAGGTAAGGCGCAACTTTGTTCATGGACCGTCAGTGCTCGGGTTGTTTGTCCACCGTTTGGTAAATGAAAAGTGACTATTAATGCACAAAGAAACCCAAATTAATGTATCAATATGTATTTACGTCATTCTTAAATATGTATGTAGATCCATATTTAGATAAACGTTCCTGACCAAGTTCTTTTGCATTCCCAAAACTTTAGACACCCAGAGGCAATTGCTTTTTTGCATGCACGCATGAAGAGTAATTGAATACATACAGTATGTATCATGGAAATAAACAGGCCCTAAATGCATTTAAACTTGGGGAAAAGGGTATATTTGGTGAAATGGAAATCAAAACATAGGGAGTGATTCATGAAAATCTGGACATGGATGTGAGGGATGGTAGATATTTCAGATTATGCATTAAGGCATCATCATAAAAGTATTGTTCAGCATCTCCCAGTTGACCAGTTGCGTTGCTTGTATGTCACATACACAACGTGTATTTGTTGTCAAATGTATGCACAAAAAACACAAAATGGCACATTTTCCATATTCTGTGTCAACAAGGTCTACCTTGTAGTGCATTTGGAAAGCATTTCCTCAGTCGTTCTCTGTCTGACACACTCGTGCATTTTAAACTTGTCAGTTAGTATTAGTGTTTGCTTATTACAATTCATGTCATGTCGATTTTGTTCTTCAGCCAAATGTCTCAATTATGGGACTGATATATTCTCTATATTTCTCTATATTTTCTGTTTGTTGATGTCAAAACATGCTAAATATAAGTATATAGGAATAGGATGATGATTCAAATACATAAATTGTATCTCACCCAGTGCAATAAAACCAATAGATCAGTTCCGTTAAGAGCCACCTGTGAGTCTTTCACTTGCATGACCCACAATGTGGTGATTGATAGGACAGAGGTTTGTGGCCATTGTAATTGATGCATTGTACTAGTGTGTGTCTATAAACCACCAGTGACAGAAGCAAAGATGGAAACATGGAGGCTTCAGCCTCTAAATGGTTGAAGCAGCGTCATGTGATCCAGTTGTGAGAAGAACAAAGACTATTTAGCCTTTCATGACTAATATAAGTTCAAAATTAATTTAAGTCAAATTCATCCTCAATTTAGTCTTAAATCATGCAAAAATATTCTCTCATATCAATTGTGTTTTCATTTTAGTCTTCCAGTCATTTAATTAATGGATGTTTTTCATATTCATTTCAAATGTATTTTATGTACAGGTACACAAAAATGAAGACCGCCACCAACATTTACATATTTAACTTGGCCCTTGCTGACGCCCTGGTAACCACAACAATGCCTTTCCAGAGCACAGACTACCTGTTAAACTCGTGGCCGTTTGGTGAGGTGGTGTGTAAGGTCTTCATCTCCATAGACTACTACAACATGTTCACCAGCATCTTCACATTGACCATGATGAGTGTGGACCGCTACGTGGCTGTCTGCCACCCAGTCAAGGCACTGGACTTCCGGACGCCCATAAAAGCCAAGATGATCAACGTGTGTATCTGGATCCTGTCATCGGCTGCAGGGATACCTGCTCTTCTACTTGGGGGTACACAAACAAACAATGGTGAGAAATACACAAACACACACACACACGATTGCACAGACACACACAACTACACGCATACACACACACTCAACACAGCCACTCGCAAATGTCTTCAAAGGCAAATTTCCCAAGAGGTGTCGAGGAATTGTCTCATCACCGAGTGGTCTGGTCCATTATCATGCTTTATTTGCCCTCAGAGGTCTGTGGAGGAACCCAGTAAAATGAGAAATGCCAGTCACATTTTCTCTGGCAATCTGTGTTTTTCTAGCAATGCGGAATCTTTTGTCTCATTATCATAGTCGGAGAGGAACATAAGCCTATCTATCTGATGGTAATGAGCTTTCCATTATCTTCACACTGTATCCCAGCCATATACAGAGGATGTTGTGAAAAGTAAAAGAGCCAATGTTGCGCAAGATGTTCCCATTTAAGAGCACATTAGCTGTTCCATAACAGCCAGACAGCATGAGTGGAAAGAGTCACTGTGAAATGGTATTTATGTTACACCAAAGCGTGGGTACATTTAACAGTCTCCCTGTCATAACTCCTCTCTCCCTGTTCTCTCTGTTCTCTCTGTTCTCTCGTACCTGTCCTTTCTCTCTTTCTTCTCCCCCCTTTTGTTTTTCTCTCTTCTCTCATCCCTCCACCTCTAGGCACTACAGAGTGTGCCTTACAATTCCCTGAGCCCTACATCTACTGGGACACTCTGATGAAGATCTGTGTGTTTGTGTTTGCCTTCGTGGTGCCTGTGCTCATCATCACCGTCTGTTATTCTCTGATGGTCCTGAGGCTGAAGAGCGTCAGGCTGTTGTCCGGCTCGCGTGAAAAGGACCGCACTCTACGACGCATCACCCGCCTGGTCATGGTGGTGGTGGCCGCGTTCGTGGTGTGCTGGACACCCATCCACATCTTCATCCTGATCAAGGCCCTGGTAAGCGTTCCCGAGACCACGGCCGTCATGGCTGCCTACTTCTTCTGCGTGGCGCTGGGCTACACTAACAGCAGCCTCAACCCCATCCTCTATGCCTTCCTGGATGAGAACTTTAAGCGATGCTTCAGGGATTTCTGTCTCCCAGCAAAGAAGGGGGAAAGGGGCCCGGGGAGCAGTAAGGCCAGGAGCACTGTGAGAGAAGCTCCCCTCCCAATGGAGAACCCAGACGGGACTAAACCAGCATGACTAGCCATGGAACTGTCTTCAATCTCTCGGATTGGAAAAGAAGACTCAAATGATCTAGCCCTAACCCAAGTGACATCTGCAATGTGAAAACTAGAGTGCTATATACATTGCCCTTGTTACTACAATCAAATTCAAGTCATTATGTCATTTCAGAATAGGCCTGTGGGCTATGTCCACGACATATGAAGATATCATGCATCACTAATCATTATTTTTAAACGGATAAGTGGGATATTGAATGAACGCAAATACATTTATGTGCACATTTGTATACATTGAGTCATTTGGACATACAATTGATTTGCAGATAACATTCTCACTTAAGGGAATTATAAAAATAATACAATAGATTTTTATTTTTACATGCACTGTGTCATTATGAGCTATTGCCATATTGTGTGTTAGAATACAGCAGTGAGATGACAGAACTCTTAAGGTGTTTTAAATTGAAATTCTCAGGGATGGCGATTCGCGATAATTTGCCTTTTCATCATAAATAATAGAGAATATAATGCTAAAAAAGACAGTATTATGTCAGTAATTTAAATTGCATTTTCTTTTTCTTTTATTAATATACATTTTTAATAGATTTAAATATGTTATGGACTGTCTATATAGTTCCTTAGGCCAGAAGTGCCTTATGCAGTCCAGATATGGTTTATCCAAGCTGACATCAAAGCACTACAATATAACGCTTGTTACATTGTGTGCCTGGTGTAAAGAAACATTACAATTAGGGAACGTTATGAAGTACATTCAGTAAAAAAAAAAAAATAGCAGCCAAAAGGAGTCAATGAAACACTATAATTAAGTCATAATGCAACAATCCAAAATATTTCTGAATATTGTGTTGATTGGCTCCAGTGTGTCAGGGTTAGATGATGAGTGGGACCTTTGAGATAGACCGAATAAAAATGCTGTTGTTGACACAATCACTGTTATTGTGAGAAATCCTGGATTTAATTGTTATTTTCTAATTTGACAGAGGGCTTTTTTGGCAACTTTGATCTTGTGTCAAGTTGTTAATCTTACAATATAAATCACTTTTGTGCTGTTAATTTGACTTGCGCCTAGTTACACATTCATATTATTTTATGAATGTTCTTACCTTAGAAAAACATGAGTAGATCAAGGCAATCCAAAAAATGATGATATTTTCTTTATGGACATATTGTGCACATGGTTGAGTATTCAGATTTATGTCAAATACATCGATAAGTAATATACTTATTCAGAAATTGTATAGGCTTAAAGTTGCTTTGCACAGACATTATATGAAATGTATCAGTATTTGTAGCATGGCCAATTATCGGAACACATGTACAGATATGAATATCAAATATTTTAAGTGTTCTTTGATCATACACAAAGTAAATGCTTGGTGGTCTGTGCTTTTTGTTAATGTTGTACAGTGACTCCCACCGGATTTTGAATGTATATTTAAAGACTTGTAAACGTGTAACTAAAACTCTATTGACTTAGAGCTTGATAGTACTGTGGTAACGTGATTTCTTCTCAGAGGCAAAGTCCAAGCATAAGACAGCTATTCGCACCTATTCTGCAGGTCATTTTAGTTTCGTAAGATTAGAGTTGATAGCCTTACAGGGATGTTGACTAGTAAAACAAATATACAGGTTCTAACCCAACAAACATTACGTATTTAGGTTTTATTGGTCTCTGCTCTTGACCAATATTACAGTGTTAACATGTCATTTTTGATGTAACCTAAATGTGAGTGTTTGTAGAAAGATTAGTTTAAGGTAATCATTGAAGCTTTTGGAGGTGATTCAATAGACTTCAAGTTAGTATCACCTCTCCGTGATCAACATCAAGCACAAATCGATTATCATTATTTGTAAGTATCTGTGTTTCATCAATTATTGCTGTTTTAGTTTTCTGTTACATGCAGAGATGATAGCCTACTAAGACCAAAACATGCTGTGCAGTGCTCGGTATTAAAGTGAATGAAAACAACATACTGTCTTGCATCAATATACTATGTTAATTTATGGATTTGAAATGAATATGATCAAGGCCCTGGTAAGTGTTTCCGAGACCACGGCCGTCATGGCTGCTTACTTCTTCTGCATGGCGCTGGGCTACACTAACAGCAGCCTCAACCCCATCCTCTACGCCTTCCTGGATGAGAACTTTAAGCGATGCTTCAGGGATTTCTGTCTCCCAGCAAAGAAGGGGGAGAGGGGCCCGGGGAGCAGTAAGGCCAGGAGCACTGTGAGAGAAGCTCCCCTCCCAATGGAGAACCAGACGGGAATAAACCAGCATGACTAACCATGGAACTGTCTTCAATCTCTCGGATTGGAAAAGAAGACTCAAATGATCTAGGCCTAACCCAAGTGCATCTGCAATGTGAAAATTACAGTGCCATATACATTGCCCTTGTTTCCATTGTCAAATTCAAGTCTCTATGTCATTTCAGAAGAGGCCTGTAGGCAACAGTCTACAACATATAAAGATGTCATGCATCATTGATCAATATTATTTTACGGATATGTACATCAATATGGTATATTGACCTATTGATATAAAATGAATGTATTAATTTATGTATTTGTGTGTGTGTGTGTGTGTGTGCGTGTGTGTGTGTTTGTGTGTGTGTGTGTGTGAAGCTCTTGATGAATGTTCAATCCATAGTTCTTATGGATCATCGAGTACAGTGTAATCAAGCACAATGACTTAATCCCTGTAGATGGTTCTGAAGTTAACCGAAGTCATTGGACCTCTAAATAAAAATATTTTTCATTTTAATTATAGTCTTAAACAGCTATAGTTTATAGACTGGTCCGTCGCTTTCAATTAGATTAATGTGTCTGGAGAAGGTGTGTGTATGATGGAATCCACGGAAATGTCACACTCATTTACTGTAGAACTGAAATTGTACTGTTAATGGATTTAATTTACTGTTTTGCAAATGCATTAGTGACCCATCATTCCGGATAAACTTCGACAATGCATCAGCATCACCTTTGGCTTGATTGATTCTCAAGAGATGGATGAACACAACTGCATACATTAACACATGTGCTATGCGCAAGAGTATTCCAAATGACTGCCTATATGGAAGGGGCTGATGTAATATAATATAACGTGTGTTTGTGTTTGAAAACATGACTGAGGCGCCCCCTAATGGACATATTATGCTTTTCAATCATCTTTCTTCGTTCAAATAAATACACCGACGTTAAAGGGATACAAATGATCATTCCGTTCATTCAGAAGAGCAATCCTTTGAATGTATCCTCCAGCTAATGATGGTAGGGCGTTGGTAGCAAAGTTAGCTAACCATGTGACTGGTTTGACGTCACGAGAGTTATTTCCGGGTGTCCCAGCTGAAGTGACATTTGGCTAGCTGATTATTTTATGCTAACAAATATCTATTTGGGACAAAATGAATCGTATTTTTGGTCGAGGAAAGCCCAAGGGACCCCCACCCAATCTAACAGACTGTATTGGAGGTGTAAGTATCGATTGTCACAACTTGCAGAGCTGCTCCTTCTTAATAAATAAACAAAGAACTTCGTGGGAACAAGCACTTCAGTGTCAAGTATAGGCTGACTTCTGCCTTGCTATTTAACGTAGATATAGTATCTATCCATACTTTTGGGGTGAATTAGATATATGTTCAAATCAAAGTTAATAGCAGCTTTAAATAACCATCTGTAGTGAGTTGTCTGGCAAAAGACGTACGAGTTGGCTAACATTAGCCAGCTAATTTAAACTCAAAACAATACAATGAGGGCACAGCTAGTCTATCAGAACGATATGTGTACAACTGAAATACCTGTTTTTTTTTTACCATTTCTGGCTTACAATTGAGTTTTGTTTTATTTTATTAGATGCATAGTGACTGGGCAAATTAAGACAAGGTTCTTATTCCTGTTATGCAAGGCATTGACTTAAATCAACCCGTTTAACTGGTTTTGGCCTAAAGATATTATTTGTTTCACAACATCAGAAATATGTATTCAACTGCTATTTTATTAAAAGTAAACCTTTTGCTACTTCTATTTTTGTTTTAACTTATTACCATAGGTGGACTCTCGGGCTGAGTCTATTGACAAGAAAATTGCAAGGTTAGACGTTGAGCTTGTCAAGTACAAAGATCAGATGAAGAAGATGAGAGATGGGCCGTCAAAGGTAACATTGGTTTTACAATGTGATATCATCTCTATACTTGGAATTTAATGGTCCATTATGGAAACTCATTATACTCAACATGGAACCGGTTTGGTTACATGATACATACATATCACATGAACTACTGTTCTGTGGGACCATTGTTTATCTCACATCTGTATTTTGTTTATATCAGAACATGGTTAAGCAAAAGGCCATGAGAGTGCTGAAGCAAAAGAGAATGTAAGTTATGGGACACATTCACCTCCTTATCAATAGCATGTTAATTAGTATGACTTGCTTTCGTAACTTATGAGCAGTAGTACAATATTCAGAAATGCACCAACTGTACTCCAAGCATGAGATTTTTGTCATGTTCAGGTATGAGGGCCAGAGAGACAATCTAATGCAACAGTCTTTCAACATGGAACAGGCCAACTACACAATCCAGACCCTCAAAGACACCAAAACTACCGTATGAAACATGTGATACTATTCGCTCCTGCACAGCTCTCACCATGCCATTATTACACTGGGCTTCCGGTCTATTGATCCGACATCAAAAAACACTGGCTTGTTATTAATGTATGCCATAGGTGGACGCCATGAAGGTTGGAGCCAAAGAGATGAAGAAGGCATACAAGAATGTAAAGATCGATCAGATTGAGGTATGTGCTATTGATACTGTAGATCTGACTTCTTAATGTCACAAAGATCGATCAGATTGAGGTATGTGCTGGTGATACTGTAGATCTGACTTCTTAAGGTCACAAAGTTGTTTTGGCAACGTTAAGATACTTAAAAACCTTCAACCTTGTTGCCTACTTTAGCTTGGCTGGTGCTGGGAAGTAAATAGAATATTGCTTGTGTTGCAGGATCTCCAGGATCAGCTGGAGGACATGATGGAGGATGCCAACGAGGTCCAGGAAGCCATGAGCAGAAGCTACGGGACGCCAGAGATCGATGATGATGACCTCGAAGCAGGTGAGTGCAGCACCATGGCACTGTTAGATTCAGCTCTCTACTTTTGTATCTTTTTACAGTTAGGAGGGTTGCTCACTTTGGAACATTTGTGTGATGACCATTAGAAGGTTTTACTATATACAAAATGTATAGGCTGTGATATATCAGTGTTTGTGTACACAGAGCTGGACGCCTTGGGAGATGAGCTCCTTTTGGATGAGGACAGCTCTTATCTGGATGAGGCCACCAGTCACCCCTCCATCCCTGAAGGAGTGCCCGGGGAGAAGAGCATCAACCGGGTACTACTCATCTTCTTTCCCCTGATGGACCATATGTGTGTGTGTGTGTGTGTGTATGTTGAAGATCGCAGTGTTTCCTGTGAACCTGACTGTGATTGTAACTGTGTTTCAGGATGGAGTTTTGGTGGATGAGTTTGGCCTGCCCCAGATTCCAGCCACATAGGAGCCCACACCAAGACCCGTCATTAGTTTTTTTTTTTTATGTATAACATTTTTATATTTATCCAACTGACACTCCCAGGTCATGGTGGTGACCAGAATAATATCAACCATTGGTTATCAGTGGAAAAACAAATCCAAAACATTTGGTTAATGTTGACAGCCTATCTTGATCTTGTTATGGATATTTCTCTCTATGGTGATTCTTGGGAAATGTGGTTTCTCTCAACTTTATACTGCAGCATTGTGTGTCCAAGAACCAATAAATGTAATATATATTTCACATTGTGTCAGTAATGATATAAATTGTTGTCAGTGATCTCATTTTAATTAACTGCAAGTTCAAACCATTATGAATATTACAATATACTAACTATCCAATATTGTTATTGTATTTGGACACATCTTTCCACCAACACACTTTAGCACGATAAGTTTATTTTGCTTTCGTAAATATATTGCTGATACACTCAAACAAGGAATATATAACAGTATCACCAACTTAGCCTGTAACTGTGAGGGAATATCTTTTTGTGGAGATACTGAACTATCTCAGTATGGTTTCGCAACTTCTCAAATTCATAGTAAGGAATCTGGAAAAGAAGGAGATGAGAATCATGTCATGGCAGAACAAACCTGACTATCCAGAACACTTGCACATTTGTCAACAAAGAACAGACAAAGCTGTCATACCAGACAGAAGAAATCAAAAGGAATACTAACAGCAACTGGCAAACAGAAAACTGGTGACAATGAACAGCTAGGACACTGAAACGGAACATTGGCAATCACAAGGTGCCAGATGCAACACTCAGGCAAGCACATCTGTAGTCAAAGCACTCGTTTTCACTAGACTATACATGCTTCAGTTATGGATACCGGGACTGCATCATAGGTTGCTAACCTGAACAACTTCATATCCCAGGAGTCTTAGATGCCTCTGTTTAATGGCCTCTTTTCCAAGAAGCTGCCTTGCATTTGAAGCGAACCGTTTGTGCCCATCAATACAAATCGCAATCCTGGAAGCATAGATAAAACATAAAGAAACATTCAAGCATTAACACTGCCGCACACAAACACAAAAAATGTTATGGCTTTATATTCTAGAAGAATGAATATGTCTGTACCTCTTGTATACGTCTTCTGTGTGACTAGCAGGTAAAACATATCCTTCCTCATCAAGCTTTAATTCCACATCTATAACAAGATGGCAAACATCAGGCAACATGTCTAGCAAGTAACATTAAACCATATTGAATGACAGGCATATTGTCTGTACTACCTATGGTGTAACGGTAAGGAGTGAGGACTTTAGATGCAAAGTATGCACGAGACCCGAGTAGGTCCACAAGGCCATTCTTGACATAGTTATAGAGTTGACTGTCCACCTGAGTCTCCAGGGACCGCCCAGGGGTGAGAAACGACTTGACCCGGTACTTGGGAGGGAGCCTAGGACCCTGAGGAGATTAAAAAAGGTATGGAGGGAGTCAAACTCAACAGTTCCAAAACAATATTGCTGACGGGTGTTTAACTCATGTTACCTACCTCATAGAAGGGACACTCGAGCTTCAGGGACATGTAGAGCTGAGTAAGTTGTGCCAAAACAATGCGGTCCATACCTTCGTCTTTGACTGGAAAACGTGGAGGAAGCAGAGGTATTTCACACATAGCGACATCTGTACAGTGTCAAGACTCAAGAGGGAATGTCCATTAAATTCCTTTGAAGTTCTAGATGTACTGTAAGCTCATTTACCATGTAGTTGCTGGAGGAAGTACTTGTTGAAGACCTTGGAGACAAAGTTGACAGGGTATCTCTCCACCAGGATGCAGGTGTGGAGCAGGTTGAGGAGGGTCTTGGGCTGAAAGTGGGAAAAGCGCCTGTGCAGGATGGCCTCCACTTTCCTGAACAACTGGCCAGCGTTTGGTGGTAGGTAGCCCAGCTTGCCGAATGGCATGATCTGATGGGCCACCTGGCTGGTGGTGTAGTCATCTGCTCGGTACACAAAGCTCTCAGCCACGGCATCAAACACAGGGAGGGACAAGATGTTCCGTCGCCCAAAATACTGCATCACCTTGGAGACCGTCTCTGGGTGTGAGGTGAAGGCCATGCTGGGCACGTACCTCTCCATGGCTTCCACAAAGTGGTGATCGCTGTGACCAAAGTGCATAAGAGCCCCAAGGACTACGGTCAACTCCTCATCCCTGAAATTGGGTACATGCCTTACGGCCTGCTTGCACAGGCTGATCACCAGGGGCATGGCCTGGGTCTGGTTCAGTACCACCAGAGCACCCATCACCCTGCTGACTGCAGGTGGGTCCATAAGGTAGGCGATTGACATGGCATGCAGATGCATTGCATGGAGGAGACCCTGATACTGTCCTTCCTTACCAACCCCGCCCTGCAGAAGTCCATAGACAGCAGTGAGCTCTGCTAGGCTCCACTGGCCAGGCTCCTGCTTCTTGACCTGCTCCATCACTTGCTCCAGCATCCCACAGCTAGGGCCCTCCAGGGCCAGCATGGCCTGCCCTAGGGTGCACAGCTGGCCAACACTCATCTGTCCTTTGTCCAGCCTCTCCTGGCTCTCAGACACCAGCCGCACCACCAGTGTGCTCCAGGGGTCCAGGTAGAGGCGGGTGCAGCCAAGCAGGGCTGACACCAGCCCAGCGTCCGTCAGATGGCATGAGTCCTGCTCCAACTGGTAGCACAGGGCCCTGAGAGTGTCCTGCTCCAGAACCGAGGGGTCCTTCAGGCAGTGGGTGTCCTTCTCCAGGTCAGCTACTCTGTGCAGCACTGCAGCTGCCATGTTGTCAGACATGATCTCCATGGCACCAAGCAGACGGAAGACCTGCCGGGATGAAGAGCAGCTGTCCAGCCGCACCTGGAAGGCCTGCTCGTCGGCAGGAGCGAGCCCGTGGAGCTGGCTCAGACAAAACCGGAGGGCTGAGTCTTTGTGGAGGCCCACAGACCCAGTGTTGAAGAAGGACGGGTCCCTGATGATTGTGGACAGGCTCATCCTCCCCAAGTTTGGCTGGAGCTTCTTACAGCCATGTCTCTGGATGCAGCGACCAGCTGAGGTCCAAAGGCAGGCCACACAGAGGCGCTCCCGGGCCCGGCACGGGGCACTCAGGAATCTGGAGATCTGTCCCAGATCAGAGCAGAGGTCTTTCCCCGTCTGTCCAAGCAGCTGAAGCCTCTGGATCACCTTTAAAGCCATGGCATGGGCCCAGAACTTCCAACTCAACGGACCTGTAGTAGCAACTAACTGAGTACATTAATGTTCCAAACATGTAGACTTTAAACAATTTCATACTATCGCCACAAATAATTATCCTACTTAACAAACTGTTCAGAAGAAATCTGCAATCATCAAAAATGACGTAAGAACTAATCAAGTTCCCAACATGAAGTTATTTAACCTTCAGAGTGGTTATCAAATGACAGCGCAAGAGTTACATAATTAAAATTAGCTAAACACCATGTGGATAAGTAATTGAAACCGCCTGAGAAACCGTTTACTGAAGAAATTCGGTGGAACCGACTTGCTGATAAAGAACAAGTGCAGAACATGCAAAACACATGTAATTTGCCCTTGTGTGGCTAGCGGGTTTGCTAGCAGTTTGAGGTTAGCTAGCTATCTTTCAACTTATAAAAGAGCAGCAGTTAAATCGTTGGTCAATTTTGCTTTAACGCAATACGTGTTACGTTTGCCATCAATTGTTAAACTTTAATTTAAAAAAATCTCTAGTTCAGATGTGGAAATGGCTTACCGTTCAAGACATAAGTCCCGTTGAAACGATGCCGAAAGCCCGAAACCAACTCAACGTGGTTCCGTAGGTCAGGTGCCCTATCATGATTGGCTGTACTAAAAATACGTACTTAGTGACGTATTGTGTTTCATAAAGCTTCGTATGTCCACTAGGTGACAACATCGTACCAAGGTTGAATCTATCGTAAATTCATGTTCAAGTTCGATGTTGCCTTGTTCTATCGGACATCATATATTTGCTTGAGTAAATACTCCAGTCCTAAAACATCTATAATACATATTTTATTCCACACCATTTCCTGTAGAGCACCTACAATGCAGCAAAGGAACACATCTTGCCATTCCAAAGGATCTAAAAGAAACGACGGCTGTGATAGGAATTACTCATCTTAAACGTGGTAGGCATTGGAATGGTTCACTTTTACAGTAGTTCCCTCTTCAAATCAAGCCCCTACATGTTGGAGCATAACTCAAAACTAGTCAGTTGCAGGAAAAAACAAGATGCTTTCTGACCATAAAGAAGCCTTCAGACAGAAGAGGGTTTATTTTAACTGTTTTATACAGAGCAATGAATACAAGTTGATATAGTACTTTATTTAAAAAGTTTATATTTATTATAAAATGTAAAAATTCTGCTAAACCAGGCCATTTGAATAGTTGGTGTTCCATAGTTGCATGTCCACTTTCAAAATCTTTGAATCATGGACCAGCATATTATTACGTCTGTCTTAACAGTAACTTAACAGTCACATTTGCCTTGTTTAACATTGGGTGGGGGTAGGGGGCTTAGAGACCGAGACATGCAGCACGATGATTTAGCCGAGGTGAAGGAAGTGGAGAGAGCGTGGAAACTATATGATGTGGCCGTCTTAATCGTCCTTATCCTTGGCACCATGTTTCAGGATGCGTGTGAACTCCACATAGTTGAAGTTGCTCTTCTTGTCAATGGGTGCCTCTCTGAAGAGCTCGTCCACCTCCTCGTCTGTGAAGCGGTCTCCCATCGTGGTCAACAGCTCTCTGAGGTAATCCTCCTGGATGAAACCTGAGGGGAGAGACAAGGCCACCTCAGATGACTTCAGCTCCTCCAATCAATCATCCCCCTAACGATGCAGTATACTTCTAATTTAAAATAATTTGTAAAAACATTTGACACTTCTTGATAATTACTTTTAGCCTTCATATGTTAAGATCTAAGATTCTGCACATCAATTGTATTCCAAAAGTGCAGAGAGACAAAGACAGATATCCTTCCTTACCAGTGCCTTCCTCATCAAAGCAGGCGAAAGCATTTCTGATTACATCCTCTGGGTCTGTGCCGTTGAGTTTCTCTCCAAACATGGTGAGGAACATGGTGAAGTTGATGGGCCCTGGGGCTTCAGTCATCATGGCCTCCAGGTAATCTTCAGTTGGGTTTTTCCCTGAAAAAAAACAATCACGGTTATTTTAACAATTGATCAGTCTGGATTCAAAAATGTACGCAAAACATGGGTTCACAATTAACATTAGAAAGACATTTTAATTTATAAACAACAGAACAGGTTGGGTTAAATGCAATATCTATTGTGTGAATATTCCTCCCTTGAATCCCTTCTGACTCCTCCTAAATACCAGCTGGGGGCCACACCTTCCAGCCTGAGGAAATACCTTACTTAAAAGCCCAATCCCTGTCTACAACACAGATGAGAGTCTCTGGCTTCTCCAGATCAAATGGGTCAAATAAACAAGATGTCAACCACTGGTCATTTTACACAGGATCACAACAGTAGTACAAAATCTCAACCAGAAAGAGAGATGGCCAGTATCTGACCAAGTAAGGAGCTTTAAATGATGCTTACCCAGTGAGGCCAGCATGTCGTGCAGATCCTCTTTGTCAACAAACCCATCACGGTTCTGATCAATCATGTTGAACGCCTCCTTGAACTCCTGGATCTGAGACTGGTCAAACATGGCGAACACATTGGAGGTAGCACGCTGGGGGCGCTTCTTGGTGGTCTTTCCCTTTGCCCTTTTGCTCGACATGTTGGCGGCTTTTGTATTTTTTTTATCTGTCAGGGTAAAACATGTACAATGTAACATACTTAACATTTAAAAATTCATTTCTTCATATAAAACACATCCACACCAATAAAGTATATTAAATTGTTCATCATAAAATCGAAAACCAATTCATAAGGCATATTGTAACTCATGGGCTTCTGAAACACAACATTACCACACAAAATAGATCATGCAATTACCCCAAATAAGATCCAACCAGTAATGCCCAGCTCTCTGGCTTTGGCAAGTTAATCTAATTCTGAAGCAATGATTCCCCAAGTGGGGTGTCCCTCACTGTGCTATAAATGGAAAAGTTCTGCAGCTTCTAAGATTGTTCTAGTTGTTCCTTTAATACTGCGGGGGAAAAACTAGTGATGTGAGGACATATTGCCTTTTCAGGCAAGACCACCCAAGACCTCCTGTACACAGACTGGTCGCTCTGCCTTCTACCCTCTGGCATGTACCGACTGACAGAACAGATGTAGACCTAGACTAACTTGAATAGCCATCTTCAATATTTTGGACCGTTGATCCACTCTTTTGGCAACAACAGACGTGTTCCGTTTGGTCCCGTCGTAGTCATACGGTCAAACATTAGTTGCCAAGTCTTAAATGGTTGACTCGTTGATATGTAGTTTTAATCATGTTTGTCTGTATTCGTGGTCAGAAAGGCACCAAATAATGGTGACGTTTCCCCGTTTTGAGGCCTATTTTAGTGCTAGCAAGCTAGCTTACTGGAAATAAAAATTGTATATTGCCGTGCTGGTACTAGCTAGCTAACATTTGTCAGTGTGCCAGGGCTAGCTTACTAAATAGCCGTTAGCTGTATATATTTATCTAGAATGTTAACTAAATAAACCACGTTAATGTTGTCTAAACTAACAGCTATCAACCATTTAAAACAATCAACGCTACTGTATATACCAAGACAGCGGGGAGCTACAATAGCAAGCGTTAGTCAATTTGCTATTTAGCTGGCGGCTAGTTAGACTACAGTCAAATTAGTCCGTTAGTGATACAAAGTAGCAACATGAATTTATATGAATTTGCTCAATCAATCTGCAATGCCATACTGATTAAACAGGGAATTTGCAAGATTTTCTTCTTTCCAAACATACATTTATAATATTGTAAATACGTAGCCTTACCTGACGAAAAGAAAGAATAGCCTACTAGCCTGTGCTGTGCTCCGTCTCAACCACCGCCCTAACTTCCTGACGATTAAGTTGGTTCCGGACAGGAAATCTAGATCATACCAACTGTTTCAAATAGGGACCACTTCCAACATAAAACGTAGTAAATACTGTATCATTATTAAACGTATGTCATAGTGTATTTTATAGTATTATATTCCTTTTTATAAAAGATTGACAGGCATATGTGCTTAACAGTGTACAATTACGACCTTATACATTAAAACTGTCTGTTCATACACCCCCAAAGAGTCAATGTCGCTTTCCGAAAACAACCATTCCCTCACAAGCTTGCCTGCGTCTACATTCTTGGGTATGTCCTTTTAAGGAGAGAAGGAATGTGTCTTCCTGAATGTGTTTGGGATGTGTAATCATTAGTAAGATAGGGTTTATCTCAGGTGTAACTACGATGTAATTGTGGTATTGCGGCAGTATTTAAGTACCCCATTCGACATAGTTCTTCCGCAAGCAACTTAAACAAATAATGAACAAAGTGACATTGAAAGATTAACTTTTCAAAATTAGATATGAAATTGAAACTCTTTAAAAGGTGACAACTTCACATTCTAACACAGTGTACATATGCATATAGTACAATACATGAAGGACAAAAGTTGACTGTGTGGATAATAATAGATGCATGTGGGGTACATGACATGGCAACCGGGTCAGAGAACAGTTGGTACCCCAGTGCCACTTGGGAGAAAGCTTAATGGCGATGATCCCAAGCAAGAGAGCCCAGTGGAATATATGAGTCACTGGTTAAAATGGGAAACTTCAGTAACCTGGTTTGTTCTTGATCACAGACCCCTCATGAAACAATTCATCTAAGCCACATGAACATTCTCATTAAAGGGTAAAAAGCTTACAGTGTATTCTGCAAATGTGAGGCACTGGCATTCAAACATTCACAGAGGCCTTTGAAATGTATAATAAATCCTTGGTGTTACAGCAATTGTTTACAGTTCTTCTAGACATGATGCCAGTATTTAATACATTTCCTGGGAGATGTTAACCAACATTTATCATAACAAGTTCAGATGACAGGACCCAGGTCTCAGCTGCAAAACAAGGCATTTCACAGACGGAGACGGAAACATAGAACCCAACAGTTTACCCAAGGGTAGTAATGAATTCCCCCTGTGATCTCAACACAGATCACTGTACCTATGTCCTTATTAAGTGCTGGTGAGACTATTTACAGAAGACCCTTTTTTCTCCAAAGAACGGTGGGGTTTTCATTTGAAAACACCCGAGTACAACCTAGAGAGAGAACTTGCTTAACCAGATTGACTGCTGGTTTCTCACATTGTTTGACGATGAGCTCTTGAGATCCAGTGGGTCTCACAGGATATCAAGATGTTAGGTTGATACATCCTCTGTGTTTACAGGGGACTTGATGAGGGGCTCCTAGATGTTATGTCCTTGTAATGCACCACTGTCTTTAACCACTAGAGTCCGCTAACCCCGTAGCACATTTTCAACAAAAAAGCGGCCTACAGATTACAATTTCAGACATCCCAACCCGCAGAGACTCATTTCCGGGAGGTGCTCTCTCTCTCTCTCTCTCTCTCTCTCTCTCTTTCTCTCTCTCTCTCTCTCTCTCTCTCTCTCTCTCTCTCTCTCACACACACACACACACTCACACACACACACACACACACACACACACACACACACACACACACACACACACACACACACACATTATTCTAACTGACATTCGTTGTGTGACGCAAGTAACAATGGCATGGCTAAAATTAGCCACAGACATAGCTGAAGCCACTTTAGATATGGAGCCAGTACTGTCAGGAGACGTGTGCAGTTTTAAAAATGTTCGAGTCTTTTGATGGTGTGATGGGTAACATAATCAACAATAAAATATTAACTTTTAGCCCATAAATCTATAGCCATATTATGTAATGACCTTGGAACTTCTTTTCATGAAACAAAAACTCAAAATAACCAACTCTTAACCCTATGAACATTTGTGATTTGTTTTAGTTGCCAATAGCTTGCTCATCCGTAAAGCGCATGCCTACATTGGGGCACTCGCTGAAACTTCTGTCATGCTAACTTGAGTCGCTCTAGTTGTGCATCCCATTGGGTCGGGTGTGCTGCTTGCATTTGAAAGTTGAGTTCCCTTCGTTCCCTATGCTCGGCTATATTTATCGGTACCCCTCACCATAAAAGGACGCGACTGTGGCTTCGACATTCCGTCGAGTGCCAATATTATTTTTGTTGTTTAGAAGGCTGCCTTGTCTTCTGCTACCGCACCTACCTGTTGCTTTGCCTGGATTGCAAACTTTATTGGGAACTTTTGGAGTTTAATCACCTGTTCTATCAAATTTAGTTGGAGGCTTTTTTGGCCTAGGTAAGTGATATTTATTAATACCAGACATTCTCAACAACATATCAGACAGTAACGCTGTTTGTAAAGATGCAATTTGAGAATATAACCTTGTTAATGCATTTATACACTGTGTGGAGTATGTGCATGTTGATGGGATGTTTGTCTGTTTGCTGTTTAAGTTATGTTGTGCTTGGCTAGGTCCAGTATAAACACTGGTTTGTAATTCACACCTAGTGATTAAAGAAATCAATGACATGGCATGATACATTATTTAGTGGTACAATTTATAATTCACCTATAAATGATCCGTGTTTAGTGATTTATACTGATTACACATATTATATCATGCAATCGGATTGATTTGTAATCATATCAACTGGATTAATTTACTATAATCCCACAGACAGATTGTTACAATGTTTTTCCAAATTAACAATAGTATTCCAACTGCACTCAATACCACCACTTCCCTACAATAGCTAAGCAGACAGACAGGTAATCGGAGACTTGGGAGATTCAGGGCTTGAGACAGGCACAGCATTGTGGAGGATGTCGGGATCCATACCTTTCTACCAGAAGAACCATCGCCACTATGATCGTGGCTACCGCAGCAAGGAGATGGAGTCGGCCGTCAGCCAATACCAGGCCAGCAGCAGCAGCTACGCTGCCCGTAGCAGCAGCACCAGCAGGGGGTAAGGAGGAGGGGAGATGCCCTGGAGGCTGAAGGGTCCATTCCTCCCCACCCACCCACCTACCCAACCCTGTGTCTGAACCGAGGATAGCCCTGCTGCCCCTAACCCTCATTACCCACCTCTTACTTCAGTCAGCTATCTCATCTATCCATGTCCCCCCCATGTCTCATTTCACTACTTGGAATCAACTTACCTCTCTCTCCTCCTGTTGGACGGCTCCACCCATTATGTCAGTTCCTTCCTGCCATCGCTGAAATCCCAACCTTCCCTCCACCGTCTCCTTTGGCTGAAGCTAAAACCTTTCTGCCGCCTTTAACACCTTATCCACCTACATCTAAACACCCATGCCAAAATACCTTGGTTCTGTGAATCCTGCATGTTCTCTGAAGTTCCAAGATGTATGATTGCATGTGAGTGTGAGAATGCATCTTCCATGGCTGGCCAGTTTATGAGACATTTTGCCCCATTTATTTGGTTGTTAGCCTGTTTTTGCTGATCTCTAGCGGGCTGGCGTATTGGATGAGCTTTACAGCAACGCAAGGTTATATAATGGCGTGTTATGGTATATGGTATAGACTGAAATAGAGTCTTGACCAGTGAATACCATGCCACAGGGAATGCAGGCTGTGTTGCAGTTTAGTTGGTCATCGGAATGCTAAACTAGTTTTTAAGTTCCTTCTCTTAGTATTCACAGAACTAAGTGAGAGATCATCTAACTGAAACATGGTGCTTGAAGCCAGTCATCGATGAGTTTACTGGGAGTACTGTACACAGTAATGCTAGATCACCATACAGGATCAGAGTTTAAGACTGACATGCAGATGCAAGATGATAGGGTCACATGGAATTCTTGAAACCAATCTTGAAGACTTGGTTTTGTGTCAGCGCTTCAGCTCTTGATTTTGTGTCAGTGCTGCTCTCTGAATGTGATTTGTCTAGACCTGCTGAGTAAAAAATACTAATTTATATTCAGACACCTTCATGCAAAGACAATGAGAATCTTGCTTTGCTACGTCTACGGTGGCTGAGATAAAGATGAATGGTTTAGAGTGTTGAGAGTGTTGGGCCTTTCTCATGGGAGCACCTGGCCACTCTTTAAATACACTGGCCATGTCAATTTTCTTAGGAGGTCATGGGGCATTTGTGTAACTAACAGACATCCCATGGGGACAGCAATGTCATAACAAACTTGAAAATTGAATTGTTGAAAATGTATATTTCAGTTGAGTTCAGAATTGAGATAGTTTTGGGTTCCTTCCTTTCACAGGCTTGGTGCAGGATTAACCTGTACTCCATTGCCATATGTGGTTATGTCGAGCTCTGCTCAACATGTCGGTTATGTCGAGCTCTGCTCGACATAATCTGTCTAGATGACTGCTTGTCCAGGCCAGAGATCAGACTGACGTATGGTGTTCTCTGGAGTAAGGGTCAGAATCAGGCTGGACATACACAGAGCCAGATGAAGAAAGGAGAGATTGTAAAGAGAGATAGTAATGTGGACATTTCCCAATGTGGAGTCTGTCTTAACAGGAAGACCTCTGGAGAGGTGAGAAAAAGCAAGCTTGACCTCTGATCCTCATGTTTACGAGAAGTTCTGTCATCATGTCCACAATCCAACACAGAGGAGATAGCTTGTTATTCCTGTCTTTATCCCTTCCTCCATTCTCCTGGATCTATTTAAAAGAGAGTGCACATAGAGGGACATTGTTGTGGCTGGTATGTCAGGGCCATGAAGGGCTTTTATAAGTGTGCTTTGTATACTGTACACTAATGGAAATATTGTATGACTTTTGCAGACTTTGATTGTAGCGTTGTGAATTATAGTGGAGAAGCATGCAGTTATTTTACAAATGCATATCTCTACTATTAGTACTGAATTACATAGTTTTATCTTCCTTGGTGGCCATGTTCGATCATGTTCTCATCTTATTGGCTAAACCCGCTTCCCTTCTTCCCATTAATACATCCCATAATATTTCAAAGACTTCATTTAACCCCCAGTTCTCTTATGTTGTAGTGGTTAACAGTGTCCTGTAACGTGTCTTAGTCTTAGAGTGTCTTCCTACTCTGGGCTGGAGGAAAGCAGACTGAGCCCAATACCCAAGAGATCCAAGCCCACCTACCTGGCTGTGGACAGAGACAATCAAATTATTGGCTATGTAGTGCCCATCTTCAGGGGCAGGTAAATGACCTCTGAACCTAGGTGGGGGTGGAGTGGGATACACAGTTACAGTAATGGCTTGATCTGCGAGAGTTTTGTGAACATGACTTGACAAACCCACCTCCTCCGTCCTACTCGGATCTGCCCCCATAGTCAGGAGTTTGCAAGTGGGCTCTCTGACACAGAGGAGGCCAGGATGAAGGAGAGCGCTGGGCACATGGCCCGGAGGAACCTGTTCACCAGTGGGTTGGAGATGGAGAGGACTGAACAGAGCTCCAGGAAGACGGCCATGCGCGAGTCAGCCGAGCGCATCTCTCTGAGCAAAAGGGTTAGTGCAGGAGTACTGCTTTGTTTCATCATAAAGAGAAGGATTTTTCTTGTGACGTCATAGAGAGAGATCTTTGTGACATCTAACAAGACAATGGCTTTGTGACATCATGGTAGATGGAATTCTCCTTTTGTGACATCATAGAGGGAAGAGTTTCTTCTTAGAAACATTTTGTTCTGACTTCCAAGTGAGGTCATAAAATAGTATGATAGTGGTAAAGGACTGTTATGAATATGTTATAATTATGGGATTATTCCTTGAAGACAAGAATGAGCAAAGCAACGCTCCATGTACATGGCACAAACGACAGTCTAGTGTGACTTTGTTTGTTATCATTTTACTCTGCTCAGGTTTCCCCCTCAGGGGTTATTTGTGTTTCTCATTAAAATGATTGTGTCAAAGATCCTGCCCCAGTCATACGAATCAAAAGAGCCACTGTGACCCCCAGAGTGGGACACCCTGCATTTAGCCTGTCCTTCCCTTGCCAACGAGCCCTGTTACTGGGTGAGACATTCCTTGCCTGATCAGGTTTCTTAAGACACAGGAAGTTGTGTCCAGGGAGTGTTGTCAGATGATGTGTTAAGGGTTATTGGAGGCAAGAGGAGGTGTCCCCAAGCCCATAGCTATTCTGTGGTTATAGATGTTGCCTGGGAACAGTGCCACACAGAGACAGATGCACGTAGTTGGCATGTCGCAAAAATATTTCTTGAGGCCCATTTCCAAGAAGGAGCCTTAAAAATGCTTTGTCTTTGCTTTGAGTATGCATTGTGAATTCCTTGTCAGTGTTCAAGAATTGGTTTTAACATGTTCTTGGGTTTTGGTGTTTGGTTGGGGTCAAGGAAATGTGAGTGTTTTCTATGTAGTAACTAAATTGACCTAATCACCACGGTGTCTTCAGATTCATGAAAACGAGGAGTATCACAAGCGCATGAACGAGGACAGCCTGATGCATACCCCAGAGTTTGTGATTAAGCCTCGCTCCCACACCGTGTGGGAGAAGCAGTGCGTACGTCTGCACTGCACTGTCTCCGGGTGGCCCGACCCAAGAGTAGTTTGGTGAGTGTACAACCCCCCCCCCCCTCCAACACACACACCACACCACACACACACACACATACAGTACACACACATGCACACCCACACACATTCTCTCTTTCTCCCTCTCTCTGTCCTCACACTCTAACTTTTCAGCTTTGACTATTTACATTTGTTTCCCTCCTTTTTTACATGTCTGGTTTCGTTCCTTCTTCTTCTTTCCTTCTGTCTACTTTCGACAACAAGGTACAAAAACAATGTGACAATTGACCCCCTTGCCCAACCGGGCAAGTACAAGCTCGTCAGCAGCTATAATGTGCACTCACTGGAGATCAACAGGTAGGCCAGCGGCTGTTGTTGTGCATTAACACGTACTCTGAAACAAGCCACAGCCATCTCTGAGTGGGGTATATCATTCCTGTGATGTCACCACATCATCCTAGCATCCATTAATGGTGCAACCAGACCTCCGTAGGAGTAGGTTTTGGTAGCTTTGTGTGTGAGCGGGCAGGTCAGACTGATGGCTAAGGGACAGTCGTGTCATATGTCACACCATAGGTACAGAGAGATGTCTGTCTGTTGTCTGTCCGTCCGTTCGAAGGGTTTGACGAGACGGGATCTTTGGAGCCTTTTCTCGTCTCACCTTTCGATAACAAAGAGGTCGTCTAAACATAGACTGCGGAGGTCTCTGGAGATATGTGGCCTGTTTTAGATCACTTCACACTGGACTGAACACTTGAGAAAGCGCCCTTGGGTATAGATGCATGTTTAAGGTCCACAAAGATATTAGGTGGCAAGTCATTAGTTAATGGAAAGTAACATTATAGCTGAAACCACGGTGCATTAGAGGACACACTGTAACCACCTCGTACAAATAACACCTAGCGACTGATGCGTATGACATCATTAGCAGAGGTTATTTATTTCCAGAGTATTTGCGGCCTGGAGTCCTGGTACACATTACAGTCCTGGCTCACATAGTTGTGTGTGATTTAAGTGAGTCGGATGGGAGGGGGCCCAAGGGGTTATTTGTGGGCTACACGTGAGCCAGTGCATAAAGAGACAGAACGTGTGTATCCTGAACATCACCTGTTTCCCGCTGATCTTTCAGATGTGACTTTGATGACACGGCACAGTATCGTGCGTCTGCCATGAATTCCAAAGGAGAGCTCTCCGCCTTCGCTTCTGTCGTTGTTAAGAGTATGTTTGAACAAAATTCCCAACTCTTACTATTTTCAGGATATCATATACAGTAGATACTAGATAGATACAGTAGATATAGTAAATCAAATCTCTTATCATAAAAATGTTTACGTCATTCCTCTCCTTTAGACCCATGCCTTCGATTATATGAACTCGTTGGCCCTATTCCTACTGTAGATTCGCCCAGTCTCCCATTGTTGAAACTAGATTGTTAGTTACCAAAGTTCCTCAAAAAGAAGCATAAACACTGTTCTTCTGCGTGTCCTCAGGATTCAAGGGAGAAGTGGATGAAGCTCTCCCTTCACCCAGATGTAAGTCAGGATGTTCTGTAACTGCCAAACATGACTCATCAACATAACATCATTCATGTACAGTAGGCTGTATGCTGTTGTATGGTTGTGGAGGTCAGGGGAGGGTGGGGACAGGGGGGATGCCTTGGGTGCTACTAACCTAACCGCTTCTTTGTTCTTCTGACACTGGTGGGCGCAGCAAGTGCAGCAAGCGGTTCTGAAGGTAACAGGGCCACCTCTGGTTTGATTACGTTTTGATCAACTGTTGGTGTATTCACAGACTGTCTCAACGTGTATCTGCATGGTCACTTTGTTGTGCATCTGTTTGAAAGTATTCTTTTTTGTGACTTTGATAGTATAATCAAATCATAATTTGCCTGGGATCAGTCCACAGCCAGTTCCCCCTTCTCTTTTTTGTTTGTAAAATATGATACTTTAAATATATATATGAAGTTTGAATATATATATGGATATGCTAAATATACTGTATGTTGTTTACACGCAATATGAATATACACAAAATGTGATGTTTTTGGAATGAGAATTTACTGCATAATGATACAGTTAAACTGTACATGAACTAAAGCCTACTTAAAAATAAATGCTCTTTAATCTCTGAATATAATATCACACAATGTGTGAATCAGCTATTCCTGCAAATCAAATACATAGATATGAATCCATCCAGTTCAGAAAGTAATGAAGAATCTCTTCCATGGCAGGTTTATATGAGGGACACACCTACCTATCACACCTTTCAAATTGAATAACGACAACCCTAACTACATGCAGTGGATGGTCGGATGTGGAAAGTCTTTAACTCCAACTAGGATTTGGTCCATGTGTACCACGTGCATTGCTCTCTGTGCTGCATGACTGTGTGCTCCCTGTTCACCTCCGTTTTGTTTGTGGACACCTTGTCAAGTCTCTGTCCCCGAACACTGTTGTCGTGTTGTCTCTGTGTAGGCCTGGGGGTGACTGAAGAAGCCCCTTAAACAGTTGTCTGTTGAGAAGTTGTGCCTGTGTGGCATTCTTTGAGTCTTTTTCTCTTTTGATGGAATGGAAGAGTGGTTATTGGTTATTGAAGAGTGGTTTGGCTGAACTTAATGAAGACGTTTGACTTTGTAGCCAGTATATCTTACCATGACAGGTCACCTGACCAATGTTCATTCGTCCCTTTATGCGATATGAATGTTTATATTTCAGTTTAGCCATCTGAGATGTGTGTGTGTGTGTGTCTGTGTCACACACACACACACAGCTGCATGGCGGACGTGTCTCCTCACCTGAACCCTTAATAACCTTGCGTCTTTTCGTCCTTCAGACGGCATCGTGTCTGAATATGGCATCACCTTCCAGACCCATATTGTGGAGAAGTTTGACGTGTCGTTCGGCCGGGAGGGGGAGACCCTGAGCCTGGGCTGCACTGTCATCATCTACCCCAACCTCCAGCGCTACCAGCCTGAGGTGCAGTGGTACAGAGACGGTAGGTAGAAGGTTCCCAGCCAAGGGTTTCTTTTGCGGTGCAAAGTACTGAACAGTCTTAAATGCCCCTTGAACACCCTTGAATAATTGGCCAAAGTTCATCAATGAAACTAACATCAATAGCAAGCCCAGCTCCTTCTTTATTGTTATCATAAACCGTTTGTATCAAGAGTTACAATTTCACAACTGAGTATTCAGGTATTTATAGTTATTTGAATGGTTCTAGTGATTATGGCATTTGATCCATAATCTTCTAATGCAGCTAGCGTCTTGAGAATGGGACTGGTGGTGTACGCTGGTGCACACGTCTTGGCTGGGACGTGTCCCAGAGTTGTCATCTGTGTGATGCATCAGTCCACTGATACACTCCTCTCCATGTCTGAGACCCACTCAGTGCTGACAGGCGCAAACTCATAGAAATACAACCCTATACTCCGACATGCACTGTACTTGATGACTTGTGTGTGCGCTGATTCATGCCTATTTGAAGTGCTAATGTACACACTAACCTTGTCTACTGATACAGTGGGCTTGCACAATTCATATCCAAAGGAAGACAGTGAAGGAGTGCTTAAAAAGTTCCCTTTTCTTGCGAAAATATCAAAATAAATACATAAACGTAGTCTTAGATGAATCTGCGTGCCTTCTGCATTAGTGTGCCAGTAGAACATATCTACAACATTTAGAACGTTTTTTTACACAGTCCTGTATCTGCCATCAAATACTGTTTTCTACAATTTTCTTCTGTGTCTACCAGACGTTCTCCTGTCTCCCTCCAAGTGGACCCACATGCACTGGAGTGGCGACCGGGCCACCATTACCCTGACACACCTGAACAAGGAGGATGAGGGGCTGTACACGCTGCGCATCACCACCAAGAGTGGCTATGAGACCCACTCTGCCTACGTCTTCGTCAGAGGTGTGGACCTGAGTAGAAAAGAACAGGCCCTTCATGTCCTGTGATGTTCATGGATGTACTTGTTCATGGACATACATCACAGAAAGTAGTGTTCCTGCTTCTTGTTGGCCCCTCTCTCTGTTGCCATGTGTCATGTGTGATTAACACGACCACGGTCAAAGTCACAGCAGATAACAGTGGAGTCACGGCCTGTGTGTGTGCGTGTGTGTGTGTGTGAGAGTGATCCCACATGGAGTTTGTAGCTGAGCCATACTGGCGTCAGCTTTTAAATCCCACTTTCCCACACAATGGAAATCTGTCAATTTACGACCCTAGAGGTCAAACCCTCTGAACTGTCATCCTCTCAACAGGCATCTGTCTTTCTAACTACGGAAAAAGTGATACTGTACGTCTGGCCAAAATATTTATCTGTGAATGTTAGCCTGTACAACGGGACTGACCTTCTCTGTTTCATGGTGTCCATACGCCTGCTGTTAGGGGAGACAGTGAGTGTAAGCGTGATGAAAATAGGTCCTATTCACTCTCTAACCTTTCAGAGGCCAGGTACAGTGTGTCTGGTAGCTAGCTATACTAGACCAAGCTAGCTAAGCAATTCTCAGTCAACTCACGGAGTGTGGATAGGACTGAACAGAGTTTACAGCAAATGCATGTTTCCAGATTAAAGTATTTTAAAAACGAGACGCACATGTTCTCACATTTCCCAATCTTTCCCAGTACTTCCCCTGACTAAAACATGCAACAAGCACACATAGACCACCCGCCTTGCCGTCAATATACACACGCTCAACACGTACATTAACACTCAATGCACATGATAGCCAGTGATTTTAAATACTCCTTGAATCACCACCTAAGTGACCACTGACTTAATGAAGGATCTGCCATGTTATGTCTCTTTAAAAGTCTCCACTCCGATCCTCTTACGTCTATGGAGATGGCTGTTGCTAAATCCGTCCCCCCCCCCACACCCCTTCTGTGGGATGCCTCAGAGGGGGGGATCAAGACCAGTAGCATTTCTGGACCTCAGCCTTGGCGCACCTCAGTCCATTGCACTGTACACTGGAAACCAGACACCAGACACAGAGTCCTACCACTGTGTACCACACAGAAACATATTAGGGATTTATTCTTGTGTTTTAGACTGGATGTGTGTGTGTCTGTCTGTGGTTATATTTGTGTTTCTGTTAGTGTGTGTGTGGGAGGGGGGGGGGGGGGGGGGGGGGGGGGGGGGGGGGGGGGACGACAAAGATCGTTGTTCCTACAGACTAACACACACATTGTAAAGGACTAATAAACATTTACATGTTTAGTCATTTATGTACTCTACTGTACAAACAGTACAGTTTAACTCACACAGTAGAGTGTAACTCACACAGTACAGTTTAACTCACACAGTGCAGTGTAACTCACACAGTACAGTTTAACTCACACAGTACAGTGTAACTCACACAGTACAGTGTAACTCACAACCCTAACATTCCTCACAAGTGAGTGTGTCTTCCTGCGGTCAGATGCTGATGCGGAGATGGAGGGGGCCCCTGGTGCTCCTCTGGACGTGCGCTGTCAGGACGCCAACAAGGACTACGTCATCGTCACCTGGAAGCAGCCAGCGGTGGACAGAGGAAGCTCAATCATGGGATATTTTGTGGACAGGTCAGTCTTAGGACATGTCATAGGTCAGAGTTTTGGGTGTGCTCTAACATTGATTTGCTAGCCTTTATTACCCCCAATTTGCTCTTTTACATGAACTAGAGGCTATGAATCGGTTTGTAGATATCAACCAGAGGTTGGCACTCGGTTGGCACTCGGTTGGCACATCCACCCTCTCAGCTTTTGTTCCTCCTTTTCAGATGTGAGGTTGGCACTACCCACTGGAGCCAGTGTAATGACACCCCCATCAAGTTTGCCCGCTTCCCCGTGACCGGTCTGGTCGAGGGGCGTTCCTACATGTTCCGCGTCCGCGCTGTAAACAAGTCCGGCATGAGCCGCCCATCCCGCGCCTCCGAGCCCGTGGCCGCCATGGACCCTGGTGACCGCGCCCGCATGAGAGGTATGCCCAACACCGTAAACCCCATGTCAGGCAAACTGATTGGAACCGCTAATCTTACATCAGTCATACCAGGATACAGCAGGCTTTGCAGAGTCTGGTTAGATGAAGGTTAAAATGAAAATGAATGAAACTATGGCCCTGACATCCTCTCCTGTGTAGATGGAAAACAGTATTAGACGCATGTGTCTATAGTCCCTTTTACACCTGTATCCTCTAAGGAACCTCTGCCCCCTGGACCGGTCAGATCATCGTGACTGAGGAGGAGCCTGCTGGTAAGAAATACTTACTGCATGAAGGCCTCCATTTTTAGAATGAATATTTACAGTAAAATTATCATATTGAAGCTGATGTGAGCCTGTAAGTGTTAGCAACCGTTTAACGGGCAACCGTTTTGGCAGTAACGTGGTCAGTAACTTACCTTAATGGGTGAGTGGGTGTACCTTGAACGTTTGAGCGTGTCCTTGCAGAGGGCGTGGTTCCCGGTGTTCCAGTTGGGCTGGAGGTGACTGAGGCCACCAAGAACTACGTGGTTCTGAGCTGGAAGCCTCCTGGTGAGAGAGGCCATGAGGGCGTCATGTACTACGTGGAGAAGGTAAGATCTGACGCCTGGTCTTCAGAACACAGCCTTAAGCTGTTCAGTACTACAAACACCACGTTCACCCAAGGACATATTTATAATAAATGTCATGTTTTACATTATTACCTTTTTTCTGTATTTCTATATTACTACTCGAGAGTTCTAGAATCAGCGATAACCCAATTGTAAATGTTGTTTTCCAGTGTGTGTCTGGCACCGACAGCTGGCAGAGGGTGAACACAGAGATCCCGGTTAAGTCTCCCCGCTTCGCTCTGTTCGACCTGGCCGAGGGGAAGTCATACAGCTTCCGTGTGCGCTGCTGCAACTCTGCTGGCGTGGGCGAGCCCTCCAGCCCCACCGAGCCCACCACTGTGGGAGACCAGCTGGGTGAGGGGTCAAAGGTTGCACATCAACCCTAGGGCTGGCGCATACACAATCACAAGATCAAAATCGTAAGGCCTCCAATCTGCCCTTGGCTTGCCCTTGGAGTTTGGTGTCAGTCCTTAAACTCAAATCTAAATTAAAAGTTCACTCTATTACATTCAGCTATATCTAATCCAATATGTCATTTCTGTCCCCAGATATCCCAGCTCCCCCTGGTCGTGTGGTGCCCATCAGGAACACGGACACATCCGTGGTGGTGTCTTGGGAGGCGTCCCGTGAGGCCAAGGAGCTGGTGGGATACTACATTGAGGCCAGCATTGTGGGCAGCAACGTCTGGGAGCCCTGCAACAACAAGCCTGTCAAAGCAACCAGGTACGGCAGGGTCACATTTGCCATGCAGTGCTCTCTGGAAGGAACACCTCTCAGGAAAACACTTTGACCTTTCACTTTCCACGTGGAACCTTCTTCTTAGATATAGGCTCCAGCTAGAACCATCTCAACAATGAAAAGCTACACAAGTAACCACAACATCTCCTTGAGGGTTGTTTCACAAGGTCAATTGTGTGTTTCGAAACCTTTTTCCATTTATGTAAACCGCACTCCTTTCCCTCCAATGTAGCCTGCCCTCTGTATGGTCAACAGGTGCATTACAAGTAAATGGTGACATTGCATTCATGACGTGTTCAGGTTCATCTGCCACGGTCTGGTCACAGGAGAGACCTACGTGTTCAAGGTGAAGGCTGTGAACGCTGCAGGGCTCAGCGAGAGCTCTCAGGAGTCTGAGCCTATTGAGGTGAAGGCTGCTATTGGTGAGTGAGACCCACTAAGGGGGTCACCTGAGACTTACAAAAGAGGGCAGAATAGTCAAAGATTTCTTATTATAATGACTTATTTTTGTTATATTGACATTCATGTGGATTAAAAGTAGGCCTTCATATTTTTAACGAACAGGATTAATCTAGAAGTTGATGTTAGTAAGGTTTTGTCTCGACACCATGAAGGGATGTCATGTATCTCAAGTACCATGTGGATTATCTCTGTCCATTAAGACGTGTTCCTTCAGCTCTGTGTCCCCATCCGCATCTACACGTTGTTCTCTCCATTGGTTCTATGGTTTTACTCTGTCACTCCACCACTTCCTCCTTCTCCTCCGCCGTCACGTTGTACCGCACCGTAGTAACCGTGTAAGCCACACCCACCATCCCGTTGAGACCCTGCTACCCCTCCTCCCCCCACCCCCACCAACCCCACCCCTGCACTCTCCCTGAGTTGGGGTCAGGGTCAGGACTTGTAGACTTCCTCTAAATTGGGTCGGACGCGATCCAACTCAGCGGTGGTTACAAAACCAGCCCACCTCGCGGTCCTCCGCCACGCGCACCCCTCTCCACCACCCCGAATCCCCTCACCTGTCCTGGGCACGAGTGTCGGCCCCCCATCCTGGTGTTTAAGGTATCCTCCCCATCCCACTCCCACCAGAACCCCTCCAGATCTGCATCTTGTCTGTCTCTGACTCATCTGAGATGACTAACCTGACAGTGGCATGGGTCTGGACAGCAGTAACACAATCAATGCATTACATTACCAACATTTCAAACATGTAAAAGTAGCACATACTCTGTATGCATTCTACAGTGAGTAGGCACAATACACATACGCTACGCAGGTGAAAACCCTGCCATGCTACCACCACTACCACTGCTGTTAGTAGGTCCTGCCTGCTCACCTCCAGCTGCTCCATAATGTCTGTCTGCACCCTAAGTTCCAGTGCTTTCTGCTGGGCAACATCACTCATCCACTGGCTAGCTTTGCGCCAAGCAGCTTGCTCGGTTTGCCGTTATGAAACGCACTTAGGAACAATGCTAATGGATTTCTCCTCTCCTGATGTCCATTACTAGTAGCTGGAAAAAGTGTCCCTCATGCTCAATGCAACGATTGCACTGATTTGTATTGACTGTACAACATTAGCATACTGTATCCAATCAAAATATGAACCAAGGTCAGCGGATGAAATCCACAAGCATCATTTCTAAAGTACAGTGTGGCTTTTTCATAACGGTTGGTGCAAAGCCTGCACACACTGGCTCTCCTTCCTCCTCACAGGCCTGCGCTTCCTCATAAACACGAATGGCCTTTGGTCTCCTCACCCAGATGTCACCCGTTTGTCATCTTGTCTTCATTTTTCTGTCAGATGAAGACAGTGTAACTGTATCTGATATGTGAATTTATTGTTCTGCTTTAATAGTGTCAGATTTTCTTCTGTGTTTGAGTGTTGTAACTGAGATTTGAGTTGTTTGTGATAATCGTTCCTCTTTTGTGTGTGTAAAATGGCCTCTTTTGCTTTTCTCTGCTAACTCCTATAGGGGGCGGTATTCCATATGGTGTGTTGCCGGAGATTGGGCCGGGGGGTAACGCGGGCGGACTAACCGAGCACAGGCCACGCTGGGCGGGCACGCATGCAGCCGTCCAGCCTCCCGCTGACACAATGCTAAAGCTCAATGCTCAGACTGACAGTGTGTCTGGGGCCGGGGCCGGGCCGGGGGCTAGAGCTGGGACCACCAGCTCAGACCCCTCAGAGTCCTCAGAGCCCGTACTGAGTAAAGACAAGGGAGGCAAGAGAGGCAGTGTGACCTGGGCACCTGACCTGGTCCAAGATTCTTTCTATGACTCCGACCCAGTCCCAGTCCCAAACTCAAACATAAACTCAGGCCCAGACTCAGTGGTAGACCCAGCCGTAGACTCTGTCTTGGCTACAGATGAGGTTCAGAGTCAGGCTGTAGCCCAAGAACAGGTGCCAGTGGTCGGGCAGGCACGTAAGTCTTCTGTAGATGCTTCTGCCAAAGCATCTACACATGGGAGAGAGAACCCCAGGACAGACCCAGCAGGTGAGCACTCAGTCAGGGACAACCATCTCTTCCTCATCCAACCCCCCCCCCCCTAAAAAAACACTCATCTTTCACCAACAGGAATGGTTCTATTTAATTATGTTTTATTCGTGGAAATACGTTATTTTTGGATCCATAGTTTCTCAGTAATAATAATGACAGTGTAAACATCTGAATGGTGAGGTTCTATTGTCCCATCCACAGGAAATTCACAAAACAAGTAGATTGTAGATTAAGGTTTTCAGGTAAGTTTAATACCACTCCTTACAGTTAACTCAACTCAAGTCACGCCGTTAAGGCATTCTGCTGGCCACCTTTACCACAAGGCTGTTTTACACACCCTGGGGTGCTTATCGGGGTCCTAAACCCACATTAGGGTTCAGGCAATGTGTTGGCTACCTCTAAATGTAGGTTGGCTCTTTAGGACCCCACTTTCACCTTGTGAGCTCAGTGCACATTAACACACGCAGTCACACTGTGACATAGCCCCTGCCAACCAATCACAGCTCGCCTCCAAAGTAGGTCAGCAAATCGCAATGAACACATGACCACCATCACTGAGACCTTTACAGTAGTGTACTCTCTGCCTCTTTAAAACCCACCCCTTTTTGATTTTCAAGAGCTCAACCCCCTCTGCTATAAATTAGGGAAAACATTATGTCCATGTGACTATTTGTGTTGGACATGGCAGCTCAATTTATCGTAATAGGATCCAACCTGCTTTGGGAGCTTTTATTCTCCAGAGTTTTATTCTGCAGTGCAGTCCCTGAAACCTGGTGAATTTACAGACATTCTGCCCACATGCAACTCTCTCATTTTCAAATCCTGAGAGTCTGTTTTTCCACCTTGTCACTCACTGTGTTGTGAAAACACAGCATGAGTCAAAAGGTTGAATGTTCAGCTGTGTGTCGCTAACAAGAGTTTTCTACTGCAAGTCTACAGCAAGGACTATATTGGCTTCAGTCCACCATCCTCTATCTCCTACTATCTTCAAATCAAAGTACTTTTACTTTTCATATAAATCTTTATTAACAATGAACATCAATATGAAATGTTGTCAAGGGTGTCCAACTCTTTCTGTAGGAAATAGTCAAAAGGATTAAGAATAATAGCAGACTTCAGATAACAGGTGTTCAGTGTCCCAGTACACCCTAGCCTCACACTTGACTCAGCCTGATGTTAACTGGTCTCCTGCGTTGCCACAGCGACCCCTGCCCCGCCCTATGGCATCAGCGTTCTGGAGTGCGTGCGTGACGCAATGGTGCTGTCCTGGAAGCAGCCGACGTTCATCGGTGGGGCAGACATCACCGGGTACTTTGTGGATTACCGCGAGGTCGTCGAGGGAGTGGTGGGGAAGTGGCACGAGGCCAACATCAAGTCTGTCACTGACAGAGCCTACAGGGTGAGGAGGGCATTGGGTTTATGTGGGATGATGTCCTCTCTCTGGCCTCTAATCATTCATGTCTATTAATGTTCCTAAAATGTGACTGTTGGGGACTGTGTGTGCCTTGTCTGCCCAGGTGTCAGATCTGAAGGAGAACATGAAGTACCAGTTCCAGGTACGGGCTGCCAACATGGCAGGTGTGGGCATCCCCTCTTTGTCCAGTGAAACGTTTACATGTGCGGAGTGGACCATTGCTGTGCCAGGTGAGTTTCACACGTCTCAACATTATCAGAATAACAGAATAACTTTTGTCTAAAAGCCGATTGGGCAGTTTTCTGAAAACTCATCTGCTGGCACTGCTGCATACACAAAACATCTTGACCATCTGGTTTTCTCTGGTTGCTGGGTTACAGGACCCCCCCATGACCTGCAGGCCACGGAGGTACGCAGCACCTCCCTGATGTTGCTGTGGAAACCACCCGTGTACCAGGGTCGTGATGAGGTCAACGGATTCTACATTGACATAAAGGAGGCTGAGGCACCGTTGGAGGCGTGGAGAGGAGTCAACGAGAAAGCCACAAACAAGAAGTACATGAAGGTCGGCACCTTCCTGTCTTCTTATTAGGAACTCATTGAAAGTACTAAAAAGACTAAACTACATAGAAAACATTTTTTTTTTTAAAGAGAAAGCAGAGGAATTTGATTGGAGAACCATCTCTTTCAGTTTTGAATAAATAGAAAAACCTCTCAAGATTTTCCCTTTGAGACCTTTTCAAGAGACACATCTCTTCACGGTGTCCACTATTAGTCTTTTCTCTCTTTTTGACAGATTCAAATCCCGAAGGAGGGAGAGACCTATGTGTTCCGTGTACGTGCACAGAACAAGGCTGGTGTTGGAAAGGCCTCCGAACCTACAGAACCAATCCTGGCCCAGACCAAACCAGGTACACAAACCCAGAACCTAGGGTATATGGAAAAGGCTAGGGAGCACAATGCTTTGTCATCGTGTCCTGGTTAGGATATGTCAACCTGAATCTTCCTCCTGTCTCACTCAGGTACCACAGAGATAGTCGTGGACGTTGATGATGATGGTGTGATCTCGATGAACTTCGAGTGCGCAAACCTGACCCCAGACTCTAAATTTGTGTGGTCCAAAAACTACGAAGAAATCACAGATGAGACCCGCATTACCATGGAAACCAAAGGAAACAAGTAATTTCCAGAAAACAGTGTGTGTTTCTGGTCTGAGTCGTTCTTCAGTGTTCTTATTCCTGTAACGCTGCTATGTGTCCGCTTAGGTCAAAAGCCACCTTTAAAACTCCTGCTGAAGACGATCTGGGCATTTACTCTTGTTTGGTCACCCACACTGATGGGGCTTCATCCAGCTACACTCTCTCCGCAGAGGGTGAGTCACACTCTGTTTTGCTCCTGACCTGAGGACCCTTCTTAGTGGGCACAGTCCTCTCTGTAACAGTCACTCCCCATCCTGGGACGGCTGTTTTTTGGCTGTTTCAATATATTGTTATTCTGGGGTCATGCCGGGGTCATGCCGACATGTCTACTTTTTTGGCAGAGTTGAAGAAGCTGCTTGAGATCAGTCACGACCACAAGTTCCCAAGTGAGTGTCTTACTTTCATCCACCCTCTTCATAGAATTTAGTGGCGTATTAGAATGACTCTCGAATTAGAATCTATCATTCTCACTCACTATCTCCTCATCTATAACTTACATCCTTTTACGTCTCTCTTTACGTCTCCTTTGTCTGTCTCTCTCCCTCCCTCCCTTGCTCTCTCTCTCTCTCTCTCTCTCTCTCTCCCTTCCTCCCTCCCTTGCTCTCTCTCTCTCTCTTCCTCTTACTCTCTCCCTTCAGTTATTCCCCTGAAGACAGAGCTGGCAGTGGAGCTGCTGGAGAAGGGCAAGGTTCGCTTCTGGCTGCAGGCTGAGAAGATCTCAGCCAACGGCAAAGTGGAATACGTGTTCAACGATAACGTTGTCTCTCAGGGCGAGGTGAGAGAGCGCCGACAGGGAACTCATGATGGCAAACCCACTGGGCTAAACGGCCAGGCACTCATACCAAGTAGTCTGAAAAAGAAAGAACTAAAATAAATAATGGTCGCCCTATACATCACACTTCTAATCTACTATGTATTCAAACTATATGTGTAAGTACAGACTAATACATGTTTTAATACATATAAATGTATCTGGTTTAATAAGAGTTAAAGCAGATTTACACCATAGGGCTTTGTAATCGCTAACAGCCTAAACACAGTCACAACATGTGTTGTTGTTGATGGCGTATATGGGATAAGACTGAAAATGTTTTGTCTTCGGGTTGTTGCCTTGCAGAAGTACAAGACGAACTTTGACAAGAACACAGGTGTTATTGAGATGACCATGGAGTCCCTGACACCTGCAGACGAGGGGACCTTCACCTTCCAGCTGCAGGACGGCAAGGCCACCAACCAGTCCAGCCTGGTGCTCATTGGAGATGGTAACCCTTAGATTAGGTCCTGTCCAACCTTCTTTCTTCTTTCCTGTCTTCCTTCCTTCCCTCCTTCCTTCCGAGGCTGGATAGGTCACTGTGATACAGAGGAGTTCATGCCATCCATGATCAAATCATGTTCGATAGGAGATCATTTTGAGAAGGAAAGGAAGGAATCTTTGGTCCTTTTGGTCCCTTTTCTGTCTAACTAAACCAGAAGTCAACTTAATACACTGTAACTGTATCCACACTAAGACAGTGAATACATTGATCATTTACATGTAGTTGTTCTACTGAAGATGTGTTGCCTCATCCGTGATCCTTTGCTTATTTCTCCAGTGTTCAAGCAACTGCAGAAGGAGTCTGAGTTCCAGAGGAAAGAGTGGTTCAGAAAGCAAGGTACTAGAACCAAACTGTAGCACACAAGCAAGCACACATACCTGCTTGGGAAGCTTATGTTAGTGCTGTGAACACGTTTGTTTCAAGTTTAATGTTTCTAATGGCTGGCATGTTTGCTTTGTGTAGGTCCTCACTTTGTGGAGTACCTGAGCTACGAGGTGACCCCGGAATGTTGTGTTGTTCTGAAGTGCAAGGTGAGGCTGAAGGAAGGGGTCGAATAGATAAAGGAAACAAAAATGAGAAGGATGTTAAATCTCTTTCAAACTTACAGTTTGTATCTGTAACTATTTATTTGTCTCTCCATCCCTCTATTGCTCCCTTGCAGGTTGGAAACATCAAGAAGGAGACAGTTGCATTGTGGTACAAAGACGGGCGTGAGATTAAGGCAGATGAGCATCTCACTTTCACAGAGGGAGTGCTGACCCTGGAGATTGCTCAGGTGGGAGAAAGAAAGATGTATATATATACATATATATATATATATATATATATATATATGTATATATATAGAGAGATATTTATACAAATTGTCTATTATGTAAACATGTTTAACACTTTTGTTTTTGTGCAGTATTATTCCTGTCGACGTGCTCATTGTCTGCATATATGAATGTTCATCAAATCTCTCTTTGTTCATATATTGTAAATATACAGTCTCTTCACACATCACAGGCATCACTTCCCTGTGTATCTTCAATACACAAGATGCATTGTGGAGCAACATATTCAAGGTGGTTTAAAGGGGGTCTGAAGTGGTTTTCTATGTGCACAGTCCAGCCCGATAGTAGTGAACATGACAATCTTACCACAACTTCTATGTATTATTTCCGACGTTATATTGTACATTATAGTTATATATTTATGATTTTTATTTGACATCATATACCTTATTATACCTTTATTTTATGTGTTAACATTGTGACCTGATCTTCTGAACATTTGACATGATATTACCACCTTCTCTTCAACTAATGAACCTAATACATCACACCTACTGGACTTTAAACACCACGTTTAATATCTCTGTCAGAAAATCTCAATTTGTTTTCTGTCTTAACTCTTATATCTGTTTGTATCCAGCCTGTCCTGTCCTTTTTCCATCCTTCAGTTTATATGTATGGGCAGAGCCACCTCCATCCCAGTGTGTTGTCCCATATGCGTCTCACTGGGCAAACTGTAGCAAGTCACATGATAGCCTTGAGCCCTGGTCGGCTGTGAACGTAAACATTTGTCCCTGTTGCAGCGTGACACTCCTGCAGCCGTGGCAGACATTCCGCCCGACGACGTTTACTGGAGAAGACTCAAAGTTGGGATCCGTGTTGTGTTGTCACCATAAGACGCCTCTCTCTTGTATTGCCTTTGAGAGTGCTTTCTTGCTTTTGCGTCAAATATGTGTGTCCTGCAGCATCCTTAGCAGGGGAGAAAAGCTTGGCTTTTCCGTAGAGCTTCTATTTACGTTTTATTCTGTTACAAAATGGTGTTGCAACGGGTTGTGGGTATATGCTTCTCACCTCAGCTTCTCCCTCCAGATCTCAAAGAAGGATGCCGGTATCTATGAGGTGATTCTGAAGGATGACAGAGGAAAGGACTCCTCCACATTGAACCTGACGGACCAAGGTACACCCTCAGAACTGGCTGCTGAACCAGACCTCCGATCGGTACTTGACTGGAACTAACAAAACTCTTGAATTTCCATCTTTCAGGTTTCAAGAACATGATGAACGAAGTGTTCAGTGTTATTGGTAAGAATGTCTATAGGTATTTCCAATACAGCTGTTCCCTTTTTTTGCACCGTTTAATTCCTAATCTTACATGGTCTAAACCAAAAACCAACCTTTTTACATTATGTATTTTATCTGTACATAAAACCTTTTTCTTCTGTTTGTGTTACCCAGCCAACTCATCCACAGCTCTGAAGATCCAGAGCACTGAGGAGGGCATTAGACTGTACAGCTTCGTCAGTTATTACAACGACGAGCTGCATGTCACCTGGCATCACAAGTGTGTACTGCTACCATTGCCATGTCTTAGTGACTGTCTGTATGACTTTGTTCTTGTATCTGTGTGTGTATAAGTGTCTATGTGTGTGCGACTGTGTGTGTGTGTTTTCAGCGTGTCAAAACCACTCTTTCTCCCTCTCTGGTAGGGATGCAGCGATAGCCTTCACAGACCGGATCAAGAGTGGTGTGGTGGGGGAGCAGCTGTGGCTGCAGATTTCCGAGCCCACCGACAAGGACAAGGGAAAGTACGCCATTGAGTTCTTCGATGGGAAGGGTGGTCTACGGAGAACCGTGGAGCTGTCCGGACAGGGTGAGTCCATTCACAGGTGTTGGAAGGAATGAACTAGTCTTTTTGCTCTGACTCTGCTGTACCAAATGTGTTGGCACTTACTTGTTTGTTTGTTTTTTTGACCTTGCAGCATTTGATGATGCCTATGCAGAGTTCCAGAGACTCAAGTGAGTAACTCAGAGTTGGGTTGGGGTTTGAGCTCTATGCAAAAATACAAAGTTAGGATTAGGGTTTCCCCTGTTTCCTGGTCTCATTATCTGCAACCTCTTTATTCAACATCCCATCCCGTAAATCTTCAGAGCGGCTGCTATTGCAGAAAGAAGTAAGTTAAATGTTTTCCAGTCAAATCCAGTTTGGCCATAGATACAGGTGTCTTTTTTAGGTCAGCGCTTAATTCTGATGCTCTTTGTTCTAGACCGTGCTCGTGTGGCAGGAGGCCTGCCTGATGTGGTCACCATACAGGAGGGCAAGGTAAACGGCTGCTGCTGAGTCCACCATGTGGAGCAGTAGAATTTGACACCACAGTTATAGTCATCACATAGGAGTGTGGTGGGATGGGTCTGTATATACTGTATTGGGTATATAAGTTGATGTTCATGGTTCCATTTTGGCCTTGAACACTGGTACTTCTGGTACTTGCGATTAGTAACCATGGTTGTTGATCTGTAGATGCTATGTGTGTGTTTTACCTTGTTTGTTTGTGTTTATCTACCTCCTCAGGCCCTGAACCTGACCTGCAACATCTCGGGCGACCCTCTGCCTGAGGTCACCTGGCTGAAAAACGACAGGGAGATGGTGTCAGACGACCACTACATCCTGAAGTTTGAGTCGGGCAAGTTTGCTAGCTTCACCATCAGCACGGTGAACACGGCGGACTCTGGCAAGTACAGCATCCTGGTGAAGAACAAGTACGGCACAGAGAGCGGAGACTTCACCGTAAGTGTCTTCATGCCCGACGATGTCGGCGGCAAGAAAAAATAAGAAGGTTTCCCGGTCTTGACGTAAATATGTATAAAAAAGGGTAGAAAAATGAACAGCAAAAAAGAGAAATGTCATACCGTCTTTAGCCTGTGCGTTGGATTGTGGTTTGAGAAGTGTAAACAATATAGTCTCATACAAGGAGGTGGTTAACTGTTATAGTCTGAGCGCAACATGTCTGAAGTTTCATTGTGAAATCCAAAGTGGATCAAGGAAAATATAATTTATTGAAGCAAAACCCGTAAACCACACTAGTAGGTCCAAACATTCTTTATCTTGAAATCACTGTAGGCCTAAAGTAATTACATGATTATAACTTTACGCACCCCCTCACTGCCCAAATATTATGTTCTGTTATTTCCTTTGTTCTTTGTGTTCAGTACCAAAGAGGGATGTAGAGTCAAATGTGAGTGTAAGTTTAAATTGATTTGCTGCAACTGACTTAAGAAATGAAAGGCTGACCGTCCAAAGTAAATATGTGACGATGAGGAAGAAAAACTAACAATGACGGGTTGAGAATCTGTGTAAGAACAGCTTCTGTGTTAAATGTAAGTTCCATTACTTTCACAATCACTATGTGGTGATTTGACCTCCTCTGTCATCCTGTAGTGATTATGATGTCACCTCCCCTGTCATCCTGTAGTGATTATGATGTCACCTCCCCTGTCATGCTGTAGTGATTATGATGTCACCTCCCCTGTCATGCTGTAGTGATTATGATGTCACCTCCCCTGTCATGCTGTAGTGATTATGATGTCACCTCCCCTGTCATGCTGTAGTGATTATGATGCCACCTCCCCTGTCATGCTGTAGTGGTTATGATGTCACCTCCCCTGTCATCCTGTAGTGATTATGATGTCACCTTCACAGGCATCCTGTAGTGATCATGATGTCACTTTCTCTCTCTATCTGTTTATGAATGATAATTATTGCACCACTTCCTCCACTCCCTGTCTCTTCAGAAGCACTAATAAAGGTAGCATGTATTCCCCCACCTCCTCCTGTTTGGTTTCACTGTGTGGTCTCCCCTATCACAAACTCCTCACATTCCCTTCCTTTCAGTTCAGTATTCTCTTCACCCTTCACTCCAGTCACTTGTCTGATTCTGTTTGCTACAGTAGATTGCCAAGAGCATGGAGTCAACCATCAACGCATGAAGACACTCCCCTTTTTTCAGCCAGACCACAGTCCAAATGAAATCTTTCCATTATTTCATTATTTGAGGTGCATTTGATTTAATTTACTGGGAACAATGGAGTAAACCATGGTAACAGTAACTGAAGCGAGTTCTTGCTATCAGTCCACCCATCCCCCTGCCCAGCAAACTGAATAAAGTGCACCTAAATAATTAAAAGAACATTTTGGTCCAGGTCTGATCAGAACACACGTAAGCACTCGTCTTTCATGTCACATGTCACATCCTGTTGGGCTCTCAACACACCCAAACCAACTGCCCTTCATGTCCTCCACACACATCTAGTAAAGCCTCCCTACTCATCACATTCCTTCTCCTTCCTCAGTCCATAGAGTTGCCTTTTTGCGCACGTAATACACATTTCAATTCAAACATAAACCCTAGGCACATGTTTTTATATCTACTCATCAATTATTTACTACATGGACCTATGATCTTTGACTGGGAGCGATATGTAACAATGTGACCGAGAAAAAGAAAGTGTTTCTTATGAAGAACACAACAAGGAAATGCTAGGGCGTGTGGAAAAAACTCTTAGTCATACCTGTGTGTGGGTGTGTGTGTGTGTGTGAAAGTGTGTCTGTGTGTGTGTGTGTGTGGGGGGGGGGGGGGGGGTGAGGGGGGGGGGGGGGGGGGGGGGGGGGGGGTGTGGGTGAGCGTGTGTGTGCTTGAGTCTCCATTTGAGGTCATTGACCGGAAAACGTGGATGGTTGAACCAGGGAATGTGGCTGTAATGACATCTAACTGAACAAAGGGTTAAGTCACAGCAGTATAATGAAAGCAGCCACCTTTCTCACACTGAGGCCAGGGTGTGGGCTCCGCAGCAACTCATCAGTCCCGATTGCCCAGGGCATGGTCAATACCTGTCCACAAGATTTACCTACAATCTTCATTTACAATCTTGCAGTCTCTATGGATGTGCAGTTACTGGCCACGTAATTGATGATAGGAAACAAACACTGATTGTTTACCTTTCTGGTTTTGTGAACCACAATGTCTAAAATATGGACAGGCGTTTTCTCTCAGATATGTTCATTTAAACATTATGACTTCATTGTAGAAATTCAAATCACATGCCACCTTTATTAGTCTGGAAAATACCTAAATATTCAAGTAATCCTAATATGTCCTTGGTAAGTAACGCCGCCTTATCTAATTTTACTAAGATAAGTATCAATCTGTTATTATAATCTATTGTGGGTTTGTATGTGTCTAAGTGGATAACCTCTCCTGCCAGATAAAAGTGACAGAGGGCACAGGAGACCTGGGAGGGACTGCATATCTGACTGATGCTGATGGGAACGTAGTGTTTGGGCCAAACACCCCTCAGGAGAAGAAAAAGACGACAGTTACTGGAAAGAAAATGCAGAAAAGGAAAGGTAAGACGAAGACGAACCCCCAGGTAGACCTGTGTACCTGCATCTGTGTATGCCCATGTTACTGCATGGACAGAAATGGACTATATTCCTTTCTTTGTAGGCCTACCGTAAACACTATACACTATGGAAAAACTTGAAGAACTTGAAACTTGAAGTGGTTTTATGAATAAATGAATGAGTAGATGTAAACGAGTGAATTAATCCGCTTTTTGTATAATATTTCAGACTCTGTAATTCTGAAACAACCAATGCATATCGCAGAAGAAAAAAAGGAGAGCAAGGCAGAGGAAAAGTCTGAAAAGAAAAAAGAAATGAAAGTGGAGAAAGTGGGTGGAAAGGTTAATGTTGCAGAAGAGAAAAGGGCTGCTGTCTCTGCTGCTGCAGAACAGGAGGACCTGACCCCCGCTGCTGGAGAACAGGAGAACCTTACCCCCGCTGCTGCAGAACAGGAGAATCTGACCCCCCCTGCTGCAGAACAGGAGAACCTGCCTGAGGCCACAGGCACGGATGAAGACAAGCCAATCACAGAGCTCACACCTGAAACGCAAGCACATAATACAGACTGAAAAGGACAAACATGAGTGTTAGAAAAGGAGAGAATAGATTCATCACAGTGTGAAATGGTTCTGCTGTAGTTTGTTCGGGGCATGATTGGTGTGTAGCAGAACTTGGAAATATGAGTGGTTGTTTAATGGCCACTTGTAATTTTCTTTCCTCTTCTTGACAAATACATAATAACCTTTAAATGATGACTTATTGATATCCAAAGAAGAACATCATTTTGGTCATATCCATTTAATTTGCCTGAAGTTACAATATTGCACAGTAGGTATTGCTTTTTTTTCTAGAAATTTGTATTTTATATTCTTCAATATTTGATTCATAAACTTCAATAAAGGCATACGGTAAACATAAATCAGCAGTGGCAGCTGTCAAATTCCCTTAAGTCAACTATGAATTTAAGAGACGTTAGATATATTTATGCACAATATAAACTTGTGTAATTCTCTGATTTTATATAGACTATGGGGCACTGTATTAGTAGCTGTTCGACTGGAACAGGGGCTGGGGTAGCATACATAACTCAAATAAAAGCGTCAGAAAAATATCAAATGACTTTTGATCGTCAACACACATCCATTGAGAGAGAATGTGGCTGGAGAGTGCGCTCACATTGTAGCGAACCACAGTGTTATAAAGTAATGACGTAAACGCTCCCGGAGGTCACATGATTTCAGATTATAACGCTGCAACTGAGTCTCCTATTGAAGAGAAGTGAAGTGAGAGCTCATACTTTCCCGCACCGGCGAATGTGTCTTTGAAAGGTATGTTGGCTGCATTCACCTTCGGTGCTGGAGACATTATGAACAGTAAACTTGTAACATATAAGGGGGCAATTGAGATTGAAACTGAATACATGTTTGAAAATGCGAATCCCGATCAAACCCATACCAATGAAACGTTATTGAGGAAAGGGGTTTGGTTTCGTTGTGAACGCGTACACGTACGTAGCCTATGTGGATGTATTTGTTTTCCTATTAAGTGTCACCAAGTATAAAAATATAATGTAGTTCCTGAACGGTCAACTGCCTATTTTTACATTAAAGTTAACAGAACATTCTACCAGAGGCTATTTAATTCACTTGAATTATAGCCTACCTACAAATGACCGGCAAGTGGATGAGAACGCTCTATAGATTAATGTAACCCACAACCATTTTATATAATGTTACTATCATTTTGTGTAAACATGTTGTAGCCTACATAAAACCATTTTTGTAGCCTAATATTACACAAGCGTTCGTCTCTATGGGTAACTTTCAAAGTGACCGATGAACGAGTGACATGATGGAGATTTTGTTCCTTGAGTTGACCAGAGCCTGCCAGTGGCTGTCCTGTGAGTAGACGCGTGACTATTCTTCACGTTGGCTAACTGCATTTGGAGACCCGGAGAAACGTGACGAGACAGAGAAAGCTAGATTTACTCTAAGCTTGAAAAAGAGATTAACGCCTCTCAAGGTGCACCTAACCTTCTCAGAGGGAGGATGATAGAGTTCTGTTTTTGTTGTCAGTCGTTTCACTTTACAATAAACAACGCATGTTTAATAAGCTTATTTTGAAATCAAATCGAATGGTAGGCCGACAGATAATACAGTTATGTTCGAGTCGTAGGGCCACTGTAGTTTATTAACGGTGCAAATAGCTCACTGTTATTAAAGTTGCCGTTGCATGTTTTGGTCTTAATCAGTACTTCGAATGAAATGTTTACCAGATAGTATGTAATTATTGTCCAACCAATAAAAAGGGTGACATTGTTATATCTCTCTATATTGAGATATTGTGCAGTGCAGGTCTGGATCAGGATTTTTCCTGCCTAAATTAGGTTCTGCATGTGTTTAGATAAGTCTCTGACCCAGCACAGATAGACATACAGTCAGCTGAATCTTAACTCTGGTAGCCACTGAGCTTTCCATGGGTGATGGTCATCTCACATGACTTAACAACCTTTTGCTTTCTTCTTTAAAAGACTGCAGTTACTGTTAAGCATCAGAAACACTTTGTAGTTACAGAAGCATGTACAGTACATTTCGTTTGTAGTGAGCACTAATCCACTTGGACAATGCTCTTTTGTTACCAAATAATGTCTTAACACAAGGGAAACAATGTTGTAAGTATCATTCAAATCTCTCTTTATCTGGAAATTGTTTTCTGAAAAATAATCTTAATGGAGAAATGCCAGAGGAGATAGGTCTGTCTCAAGGTGATTCTTCATCAGGCTAATGCATAACTCCTCAGACTCACACAGAATGTTTCCATGCCAAAACAGGAGGTTGATGGCAGAGGCGTTAGGGTGCAGGTCCTGTTGGTGGTTATGTAAAAGTTGTTAAGGATCAGGGGTGATTTGACCTCACAGTGTTTGTGTTCAGTTGGGTGGACGGGGGTTAGGGGTTCTGGGATCAGAATCAGCGGTGCATGGCACCTATTTGTTGAAGGGGTGGCAGATGAGGAGAGTGTGAGAGACACGGAGTGTGAGGGAGGGACAGAGGGGAGGGAAGGAGAGGGAGGGTGAGAGGAGGAAGAGAGCTGAGAGAGACCCAGAGGACAGTCCTAGCCCCTCTGGTGAGCAGGTCAGGGCCAGAGGAGACATGGAGCTCTCAGGGGAGCCTCGTGGCCTCCACAGCTCTATGGATGAACAGCGGGAGGACCTCAAGTCCTCCTGGACTCTGGTGAGTGGACCTTTCTGACACCCTTCATTGGGATGAGTCTGCTTTGAGTCTTTCTTCTGATATTCACATTTTGGAATTTAGTTACAGTATTATGGTTATGACCTGCCTTATTTATGCGGTTGTTGTTATTTACTTGTGGTCTTTGCAGTAGGACGTAATGTGTACTGGTAATGTCATATAAATGACTGCTTTCTCCTAATTATTATTTGGCAGAAATTGTCAACACTAGCTTTTGAGATTAAGATTTAAAGCTCGCTGGTATGCAGCACAAACAGAACAATTGTCTAAGGTTCTCAAGCATTCTTGATCTTGTTGTGGAGTTACGCTTCTTGTACTTCTTGTCCTAGTTTTACTGTAATATAGGCCTATTGTATTATACAGGATAGGACAGCTCCAATGGTAGAAATGAATGGTATTTGTGTGCATCTATGTGTACTTGGGGTGTTTGTGAGCGTTTGTGTGCGATTGGATGTTTGTGAGTGTGTGTGAAAACATGCACGTGTGTGTATATGGGAGTCATACCAGGCCCTGCATTAGACCTGACACGGTCCCACATTATTGTGCTCCTCGTCTATTGGCTTAGCAGGTCACCCAGCTACAGTGTGATACGGTGAATAGCCCCAAAAGCATCAGCAACAGCAAAACCCTGGTAAACAATAGATCTTTTTAAGTGGCCCTGTTACCTTTAGCCTTTTTAATAAGTGAACCCAGTGGACCTGTGTCTCTGTTTAGAAGCAGGCCTCCCAGCTGGAGCAGAGCTGTAATCTGTGGCCCTGGCCCATGACCACTGGTCTGCTGTTAAGTCCTTTGTCTCTGCACTGTGCAGGACAGCTGATACAGTACAACTACATATTTGCTGAAGGTGTTGTTATCAACTGTACACAGTGGCATCAGGTTATTACAGTGTGCAGGCTATAACAGTTATCACATATAGGTTGTTAATAGGCAAGTACTATGACAATGGTAAGGGGCCTACTAAATATCATATAAACGTTTTATTACGTACAAAATATCTTAATTGAGCTCTGTCCCTTCAGGACAACCCAGTCCTCAGTCAAATTAGTCACTTGCAAAAACTTTCAACAATACGTTTGTTTCGTGGAAGCCCTTCATGGACTATTCACTAACTTTCTTAGAGTGACATAAATCAGAACACACAGACCTGGAGAAAGAGACCGTTTCACTTCCCTCTAAAACCCACATTCACAGCCCGCTTTGTTTAGGTTACGAGTTGATGAAGCTGTTTCTGCGGTCTGTAATAAACAGAAGAATCTAGGTCATAATATCACACTGTATGTCTGATCCCTGTACAGTAGTACCACAGAGTACCCCATCCTATGGGTGTCCTCTACCTCCCCCATGATTCCCATGTATGTGACAGCATACCGTGGATGAACCAGGCCACCAGACAAAGCCCCAGTGGGGCCCTGTGGGAAGTCAGCAAGTTCCAGGAGGCCCAGGGCTCGTGGTCTCCAGCCCACCCGCAGGACAGTCTGCTGGGGTCTTCAGAGCTGAGAGGCCGGGCCTGATTAGCCTGATGCTGGTTCCAGACCCTGTAGAGGAAAATATAGGACAGAACCACTGGGTTTAGGGAGCTGTGCAGCTCTGCACTAGTACCGCATTCCTCCAGGAACAGGGTCGCTCCGTGTTCCTGTAATTTCAACGCTATACCTGCTTTCTATTCTAACCTCAGACTTCACATCAGATTCCACTAGCTTTGATCCCCCCACCCCCACCTTTACGCTGTTGTCCTGATGATTTATGTTTGCCTGCGCAAAGATCTTAAAGGCATGGTGAAGATAGCTGTGTTGTGTACAAACAAGTGTTTACAGGAGGGATTCAACATATGTTTAAACTTTTTGATTCTCAAACTAGACTCTAAACTAGACGCTTAATTGCACTGTGTTTGCTTTGGGTGTGGTCGGCAGGTAGACACCATGAACTACATGGGCCAGCTGGCTGGCCAGGTGCTGGTGACAGTGAAGGAGCTGTACAAGGGGATCAACCAGGCCACGCTCTCCGGCTGCATCGACGTGGTGGTGGTCCGGCAGCAGGATGGAAGCTTCCAGTGCTCCCCCTTCCACGTGCGCTTCGGGAAACTGGGCGTGCTCCGCTCCAAGGAGAAAGTGGTGAGTGGGGCAGGTGGAGAGGGAGGAGAGGGAGGAAGGAGAGGCAGGAGATGGAGTAAGAGTGGGAAAGGGGGGGAGGGGGAGAGGGGGAGAGGGGGAGAGGGGGAGAGGGGAATGGAACTGGTCACCATGGCAACACATTTACCCTACCCCGGCAAAAAACGATTGTGACCTTGAGATAATGAAGGGTGCAACACTGGAAGTATGACATCTGTCAGATGGGTTTGGTTCTGGACACCATTAGATTCTTCTAAATCTGATCCAGAGTTTACAATCAAGGACACAATGCATTCTCCACTCATCCCTGTCCTCATGCCAGTCCTGCTCTACTCCATATATTCCATGCTGGATGACAGGACAGCAACTTCCCTGTTGTCTCCCTGCTTGTTTTCCAGGCTTACAGTGCTCTCTCTATTTATAGCTGGGTAGACTAACTCTGACACAGCCTCTGTTTAGATGACCTCAACTCACATCAAAAACACACACGTTCTATACTGCCAGTATAAACCCAGATACATTCTGAACTCTAAATAAAGAGTTTCACATGACTGATGATGCTCTCTGCTCGTTTACTGTATATTAATCTACTGTACACGTGGCAGTGTTTTTGTTTATTGCTGTATGTGTTTTTTTGGGACTGGTAAACCAATTTTTTTTTTAGGCCAAATTTGAGACCTTACTAAGAGTCCCACACCGGTGTGTATCTCTCGGAGGTTAAAGGGATCCGTGACCTGTCCTGTATAGCAATCACAAAAGCAAAACAACACTTCACGGCGTATGCTGTCCTGTAAGGCTAACGCTAAAGCTCTAGCTAATCCTGTGTCTTGACCTACAGTTGGTGTCTGGCCCATCTCCTTTTACTACCTTCTTCACATGTGGTTAACTGTAGCTCACTTGTAATGAAGCATCATTGTGCCCTGTGATTGTGCAGACTGAGGTCAAAGTGAGGCCACATGAGCACTTGTTCTCTGGTACCTGCAGATTGACATTGAGATCAATGGGGAACCGGTGGAGTTACACATGAAGCTAGGAGACAATGGAGAGGCCTTCTTTGTCCAGGAAACAGAGCAGCACAACGTGAGTGTTTTGAACTTCATACAACAGTTTGATAAATGTATAAAAACAAAGACAAATAAAAGATAAATGTTTTGAGGGGGGAACTACACAAATCTGCCCACTATTTAGAGCTGTAGTTACTGTTTGTTGACAGTTATTCTGTTGTTGCTCCTTTACCCAGGAGATCGTCCCGGCCCACCTCGCCACCTCGCCTATCCCCACAGAAGAGGTTCTGTCCTGGAGCCGAGAGTCCAAAGCCGGGGGGTCGGGTCTGGAGAACGGGACGCCTCACGTTCCCGAGGACCCCGTCTCAGCCCTGACCCAGCCCAGCAACACCGCCGGTGCCGGGAAGAAGAAGAAGAGGCGCCGGAGGAAGCACAAAGCCGACGCCCGCAAGGAGGAGCACGCCCCCGGAGCTGCCGCCGCATGGGAGGAGGCCTGTGAGCTCAGCTCCGACGAGGAGCACGCCACACACAACGGCAGGTGTGTGTGGGCTTCACTCAGACACTCCATGGGACTTAAGTGGGACCTAAGTTCATCAACAAAATAAAAATAATGACATTTAGTCAACGCTCTTATCCAGAGCGACTTACAGTAAGTACAGGGACATTTTCCCTGAGGCAAGTAGGGTGAAGTGCCTTGCCCAAGGACACAACGTAATTTGGCACGGCCGGGAATCAAACTAACAACTTTCTGATTAATAGCCCAACTCCCTAACCACTCAGCCATCTGACCCCCTATCTAAACAACCTGTCTAATATATAAACCTGTCTGCCCTCAGGAGTTCCACAGTGAAGGACCCGGCAGAGCTCCGGCAGCAGACCTCCCTCCACCCCCTGGACAGCTACCCCTTCTCTGACGGAGACTGGGCTCACTCTGACAGGTAGCCATCGACTCAGTGTCAACGCAAGTTATGCAAACACAGTCAGTATAAGGGAGCAACAGTAAACTCACTAGCATTAACATTCACAAAACAGATTGGATCGTGAGATAACCGTCATGAAAAATGCAAATGTGTCCTTTACTAAACAAATGCAGTGATTATACCAAGTGAAGCGTAGGAAGAAAAGTGTTTTTTGAACATGCTCAGCTTGACCTCATGGTAGCTGTTCTTTCTCTCTGTTTTTCTTGTTTATTGGTTGTTTCGATTCCTGTTAGCTAGTCTTCTTGTGGTCTGCACTAAAAGGATGGTGGGAACTTGACTCTAGACTGACTGTGTTTGTGTGTTTTGACTGCTGCAGAGCCCTCTCAGAACTCCAGTCTCCTAAAAGTGACTCAGAGCTCATGGTGAAGTCGACAGAGAGCATGCTCAGATCTGAGTCCCACATGCAATGGTCCTGGGGAGAATTCCCAGAATCCACCAGGGTAAGGCCTAACCCCCCCCCCCCCCACTCCCGCCACCACAAACAGACCCCTTCAGACAGTCATTGTTTGCAGATAATCAAATTATTATTTAACTATGGAAATTCCAGAGTTGTAATTGAATAATTTCATTAGTCTAATGACATAATTCTTTTTACCCATGTTTCTAGGTCAGCAAGAAAGAGAGATCAGATCTTCCGAAGACAGTGACCATCACCCCATCCGAGAGCACCCACTTCCGTGTCATTCTTAGCTCGGAGGCCATGGAAGCTGGGTTGAAGGACATGCAGACCTCCGTGGATCCGGTCTGCACCATCGTCAAACCAGAACCCCGCACCCCTAAAGCGGACCGGCACAACCCCAACAACAGCTTTCCCAGCCCTGTATCTGAACCCAACCGGGCCCTCATCAACCCCTGTGAGCCGGACCTCACAAAACCTGAACCCAACACTACACCTCTCACGACGGAGCCATGCTCCTCCAAAACAGATCCCTATCCCCCCAAGCCGGACGTGTACCCCCCCAAAGCAGAGCCCTCTCCCCCCAAACCTGACCTCAGTGTCCCCAAGTCTGATGTCTGTCCCCCCAAACTGGAGCGCAGGACCCGTTGGACGTCCTCCCCACCCAGTGTGTCTGCGTCCAGCCGGAGAGACAGTGCCAGTGGGGCTGGGGCTGCTGCGGCCAGTCACAAGGGGACCAGACACCCAGACACCAGACCCTGCTCCAGGGCAGACTCACCCTCCAAGAGAAGAGGTACTAAAGTCTCCACACCAGCTCTCTGTCTAGCAATGATGGGAGGATCGTTTTTCATGTATTCATAATGTATGGTGTTTATGTAGCTTAGTGTCCATCTCACTTGTTGTGAGTATAAATTAGTTGAATAGTTTTGGGATGTGCTTTTCTCGAAGTAAAGTATAGCACTGAGTGATTTGGGATGGCTCCCTAAATAGCAAGGGTAGTATTTGTTTAGAGGAAGCATCTTTCTAATGAGTATGTACTTAGTAGCGCTGTGAAGCGCTACGCCCAGACAGGGTGGTTTTAGTGCTGTGCGTCTGGGAGAGCTGACAGGAAGGAAGTGGTTTTCTCAGTCAGCTCAGGGAAGTTCTCACCCGAACCAGTGAACGTTGAAGGTTCTCATGAAGAGGAGGAAGTGAAAAAAGCTTTGTGTGATAGTGCTGACCTGGTTGTGGTCAGGGCAGGTGTGATCACTTTCTCTGTGTGACCAAGGAGTGAGGAAGAGGAGCCAGCACCAGGGACCTGAGGACATCTACCTGGACGACCTGAGCGCACTTGAGCCTGATGTTGTGGCACGCTACTTCCCAAAGAGGTAATGACCCATGACTATACCTGAGCCCTGACCCTTCACTGGTAGAATGGAACCAAACCGTGAACCTTTTTATATTCATCATTCACACACTAACATAAACCTCACCATTGTGTTGTCTGGGAGAAGAGAGGACCAATTCTATTTCATTATCGTTAGTTGGATTTCATCAAATCCATGGTTGTGTTTGTGTTCCAGCGAGTCCGAGCAGGTTCCTCAGGACTGGGTGGAGGTGGAGAGGCGTTCGGGGTCCCAGTCACCTCATTCTGTGGGGAGCGCTGCGGCCGACAGTGGGACAGAGTGTCTGTCGGACTCCGCCGGTGACCTGCCCGACGTCACCGTATCTCTCTGCGGGGGTGTGGGAGAGAACTCTGAGATCTCCAAAGGTGACCAGGACACATCCATTCTAACATATATCAGGCTGCTGAACCAGTTAGAACTGGTTAAACTGCTCATCTGCTGAATATCAGCATGACAAATTGGGGAAATAGATGAAGAAAGGACTGCATGGTGACAAGTTGACCCTGATTGTCTACCAGTCAGTGAGCTTCCATAGACTTTATTTACATGTAGTCATTTAGCAGACGCTCTTATCCAGAGCGACTTACAGTAAGTACAGGGACATTCCCCCCGAGGCAAGTAGAGTGAAGTGCCTTGCCCAAGGACAACGTCATATTGGCACGGCCAAGAATCGAACTGTTACTAGCCCGATTTCCTAACCGCTCAGCCATCTGACTCCTTAATATGCATAGAATGTTTAATAATGCTGTATATCAAGTGAGGGTGTGGTGATACATACTGTTGGAGATAAAGATGCTTCTCTGTTGCAGAGAGATTCATGGAGCACATCATTACATATCAGGAATTTGCTGAAAATCCAGCGATTATCGACAATCCCAATTTAGTAGTTAGAATCGCCAACCGGTAAGTCAAATTGAATAACATATTGAATGATATTGACTCACATCACTACATCACACATGTATACACACAGTACAACTATTCATTCTGGTAAGCCTGCTTTGTATACTATAATTTTACACATTTGAACAGATATTACAACTGGACCTTGGCAGCTCCCTTGATACTAAGCATGCAGGCCTTCCAGAAGAACCTGCCCAAGGTACTGTAGACCTAGAACATGTCTCCCCTTCTGTGTGCTCTCCTGCTTATGTATTGTTAATGCCGTCTCTCTGTGTGTGAATACTCATCCATGGTGAATGTGTGGTTTCCCAGGCGACTGAGGAGGCGTGGGTGAAGGAGAAGATGCCAAAGAAGTCTGGTCGCTGGTGGTTCTGGAGAAAGAGCAGTGTGAAGCAGGTGACTACAGGGGAGGGTCAGGGCTACCTTACAGGGTTCTATCATGGGATGGGGAGTCACACATCGGACTTTTTGAAAACGACTTTTAAGCAATTTCACAAGCAGTTGGACTATTGTGCAAGTTACATGAAATAAACATTAGATTTTTCTGAAACTATATAATATAGTATATATTGTAGGTAATCTAGTGGTTTCTAGCATCTCGAGGTGTACATTGCAGTATACTAAACAGTACAGTATACTGTATATTTTTCATTTATGTTCCCATGGAACTACATTTGTTTACATTTCCATTTCCTTTACCATAGGGAAATCAGACTATCCTCGTTTGAATGGAAATTATTCCTATCTGCTACTATCTGTATTAGTTTAGTTCACAATATTCTTTCATATGTGGTCAATGTTGCGATGTATGGTGTTTTAAAATAATAGTTGATTTGTCTTTGGTTCCTCTCCTCAGTCAGAGACTAAGATGGAGAGACAGGAGTCCCTTAGCAGAGAGAGCCCTATTCCTCACCAGGCCCCTGCTACACAGTGAGTCAACAACCAATTCAACACAACCAGGGTTTACAAGAAGTCGTTTTTTTCACTACAAACAGCTGTGGCAGAGTGCTACCCTCAGAGCCCATTACCCACAGCCTCCCAGCTCTTTCAACCTCACTGCTTCATGATCAAGACATACTAATCTGTTTTTGTAGACTTTAAACTATAGTTTATAGTCTTTTTTTCCCCTCAAGAACAAACTGGCTCCAATCCTGGCTAACCAATTCATCTAAATCACAGTGTTTTGGAGAAGTGTTTTTTAATTTATTTTTTACCACAAGTCTGCATTCAGTTTCCCTTTCTCACACGCACTAGAGAAGAAAGTAGGCGTATTGGGACAATGCCCTCTAGTGGTCATACATCCACATGCAGGTCTATAGCTGTTATTCAAGCACCATTTGTGTCATAAATGTAGCTTTTCAGCACAATGTCTAGTGGGAAACAGTACAGTTCCATGACTTGACATCTCTGAGAGAGGTTAATGTTCGTACTGGTGTGGCGTCTGTGTGATGTAGGCAGAAAGCAGCCGACTCTTCCAGCGATGACGAGTCCAAAGAGCTCAGCGCTGTGGCTCCTGTTCCTGCTCCGCCCTCGACCGAGCCTCCAGCTGCAGCCGCTACACACTCCTACAGGAAGTCCCTCCGCCTCTCCTCCAACCAGATAGTAAGTCACACGCTCACACGTCTAACAAGTCACAGTGCAGTCAGTCAGTTCCATTCCATTGAGCTCTACAAGACCAGATCTTCAGAATGTATTACTGCTTGATAGACATACATCTCTCTTTCTCTCCCTTTCCATCTCTGTCTCTCCCTCTCTCTCTCTCTGATAGACCAGTCTGAAGCTGAGGGAGGGTCCGAATGACGTGACCTTCAGCATCACCACCCAGTACCAGGGCACCTGCCGCTGTGAGGGCACCATCTACCTGTGGAGCTGGGACGACAAGGTCATCATCTCCGACATCGACGGGACCATCACCAAGTAATGAGCACTCTCATCCTGTCTCTCCTTTTAAACACCTGCTGGCAAAGCGTTTAGATTTGAACCCTTTGTTTAAAACTATAAATTTTTTTATAGAGGATTTGTTAGGAATTAATGCATTTGTGCTATATAAAAACCCTTAATAACATTGCATGCATGTCAGTCAAATCTTATTTAATTGAAAACTCATTAAATGAATCCCGTTTCTCTCCAGGTCTGATGTTTTTGGTCAGATTCTCCCTCAGCTGGGTAAAGACTGGACCCACCCTGGCATTGCCAGACTCTACCACCTAGTGCACGAGTATGTCTCTATACTCTATAGTCAGTGGTCACACAACATCAGTCATCTCAGTAGAGATTCAGTCCAACTCATGTCTATTTATCTCTATCTCATTCACTCTGCCTGTGTCTCTCTTTTCCTCTCTCTGTCTCTCTCTTCTCTCCTTCTCAGGAATGGCTATAAGTTCCTATACTGTTCGGCCCGGGCCATTGGCATGGCAGACATGACCAGAGGGTACCTGCACTGGGTGAATGACAGGGGCACCATCCTCCCCAGGGGCCCTCTCATGCTGTGTCCCAGCAGCCTCTTCTCAGCCTTCCACAGGTCCCTCCAACACGCACACCCAGACTCCAGACACACTTGATTTAATGAGCACCCAGCTAATCGCTCAGCGGACATTTCTAATCCTCCATCTCTGCTTCTGTCTCTCTCAGAGAGGTTATAGAGAAGAAGCCGGAGAAATTTAAGATTGAGTGCCTCACGGATATTAAGAACCTCTTCCAACCCAACACACATCCCTTCTACGCTGCTTTTGGGAACAGAACCAATGTAAGTTCGATTCCAAACTCTTATGGTAACCTAAAACATATGAATTTGATTTTGAAAAAAAATAACCCAATGATAATTCTTTGCTGGTTGTCTCAGGACGTGTTTGCTTACAAGCAAGTGGGGGTCCCTGTATGTAGGATCTTCACCGTCAACCCTAAAGGAGAGCTCATCTTGGAGCAAACCAAGGGCAACAAAACCTCGTAAGACAACCACACCCATCACTACTTTTCTATCTTGGTACTCTATATGCAGTCAATGGGCTGCCATTCCATGGCTACCACAACCACTGACCTACCCCCTTATTGTGTCTCCAGGTACAGCCGACTGAGTGAGCTTGTGGAGCATGTTTTCCCTCTTCGAAGCAAGGAACAGAACGCCAACTTCCTCTTCCCAGAATTCAGTTCCTTCTGCTTCTGGAGACAGCCAATCGCAGAGGTCGGTCTTGAGGAGCTGTGATCCAGAATGGCACATTTATACCTCTAGTGTTATTTAAAATGAAGTGATAGCTAGCTATGCTGTGGGAAAGCCATTGTAGTGTATATTTTTGAAAACAGCACTTGAAATCAACATTGATATGTACCAATATATTTTTGTGATGTTTTTTAATGGTGTTTTCCATCATTGATTGTACTGCCTTACTACCTGTATGAACAGTATATGTAATGACAAAATGTTGCATATGCTTTGTGCAATGCATAGCATTCCAAAGGCCCAATAGGTTTGAGAATATTTACTGATTAGACACCAGTAGAAGCTGTTTAACAGTACCTCTATTTACAGTAGGTTTACATCCCCAGGACAGCCTAAATGACTTGATGCACTTGATTGATGATGTGCTGCTTACAGTATGTAGAAAGTCTGCTTTTAAAGGCCTTGCTGTATAAGTAAATTATAGCTTTAACTACAGTAAGATTTAGCACTGAGATGCCAGTAGAACTGCCACATGTTTTAAATACAGACACTGTAGATAATATGCATGGATAAATAACATGTGGGCTGACTCAGTATCATACAATATGGCACTTTGAAGTTGTGTCTCGGAGGCACTTTCTGATGTAAACTGTAGATGTTGCTGTTGTTACACACACGAGCAGGCACACAGACAGAACTGACCTTTCTGATAGAGATGTGTTCATATGCACTTAAAGCACAATTGTTGGTTTTGACAATTTCAGGTTTGATTTTGAAGTTCTTGGTCTGATTTTCTTTTGTTGTAGGTTCACAATAACTGAAGTTGTAAAGATAATATGAAGGAATATTTTTTGACCCCTGATTGAGCATCCTTTTGCTTTTGTATTTGATGGTGTTCAATGTTGTTGCCTCTGTACTGTAAAATATTTTGCCGTTCTTTCTATGAAAGTGACATTTCGTGTGTTGAGAAGACATCAGATCTGTGCTTTAGGTAAAGAAGCAACTGCTTAAGGAGTGATGTATTTTCGTCTGATCACACAGAATTAATCAATTGTTGTCTTCTATCTGAAATGCCTTTACTGCTGCTTCAAGTATTAAAGTTGGATAATTCTGGTTGCAATGTTTTAGATAAACATGTACGTTTGGTTTGTCAATAATTAATGAAGTGTATGTTTGGGATGAACGTTTGTATAAAATAAATACAATGAAACAAATTATTCCTAAAACATTATTCTAAGATCATTCATGGTTATTGCAACAAAAATGTTTTTAACTCTGCTGAGTTTTCACATCCTTTATCAAATGTTGCATATGGATATCTTTAGCAAAGGTATTCAAAGAACAACTTATTTTCAACACAGCAGATCTTATAAGATAATTAAGGAATCAAGTTACGTAAAAACACAAAGGTAAAACAATGACAAAACTACACACAATAAGTACAGTACATTTCAAAAACATTTTTCAAAGTTACTGAATATATTAATACTTCAATATAAAGGCTGGATGTGTTGGTCTTTTCCTTCTATAAAAGATATTATAAAAGATAACACAACTTTTAACAGGTAGCTTTAAGCACAACATACAAAACAATATGTAAATTTATGATTCACTACTGTATATATATTCCCAGAACTCAAAAGGATAATGCCAATCTGAACAACAGTTAGTCTTGTCATCATGGCAGGGAGGTCCTGTGGCTCCTGTTATCTGTGGGAGGGAGGAGGGTAGAGGAAGACGCCACTGAAAGTGGACAGAACCTCTGTGGACTCAGTGATGGCTAGTTTCCCAGCGGTCATGACAAGCCCCAGCTTGTCCCCTCTCTTCAGGGTGAGCACGAGGCTCAAAGAGGCAGAGCCTCCACAGTCACATCTCCCCTCTTTGATTGGTCTAGGTCTGGCCAAATCTGCCCGGTAACCTGCCGTGTCCAGCCTCTGGATGCTGCGATTGGACACCGAGAGGACGGCATCCACGTGTTCTCCTCTTTGGGCTGTCAGCACGGCACTGATCAGGTAGCAGCCCTCCACAGGAGCAGTGAAGATCCCTGAAAAGAAGACGGTAAGATGGGGTGGGTGGGGAGGGTTAGATATTTTCAAGCTGACCAATGTATGCCAGAGGGGGGCAGTAAAAGATACATTAGTCTTGCAAATAGTCAAACCAGAACATGACACCTCAGTACTATTATCGTTCTACCACTATCAGGCTCTGATAGTAGCTGAATTCGATGAGAAAGAAGAGTGTGAATTGTTTGTGGTTCACCCATGTGTGTCTACCTGTGTGGGTTAGAGAGCGATCCCAGTGCAGTACCAGTTACCTGTCTGAGGGTCGTAGTGTCTCCCATCATTGACAAGCACCTTGTTGAAGCGTATGATTCCAACCTCGCCAGGGAAAGACTGGATGTTCAGACCAGCGGAGAACGATACCCCCTCACCTGGCACATACACACACAGGGTTACAATAATTGACCCATGCTGTGGATGACCCTGTCCTACAGATAGCATCGGCTTCACTTACCTGAGGCCATGAATGGTTTATGGGTTTGTGGTCTCAGTGGAATGTGAGCTGTTGAGAGAAAGAGGCAGAGTTATTTTGCCGTGTCAGCATGAGGAGATGGACTGGTGTGTGATGGCACAGTACCAGACTGATGAGAGGAACACACCTGACAGCATAGGCAAACTGGGCTTTACAGACACCGTTGAGATGGGTGGAGGAGCTGCAGAAAGGGGGAATCTCATGAGGCTTTGCCGACATGCAAACAGAAACACTGAACACAATTACATAAATGAATATGCATAGTGCTGCTAAGAGCTCTATATCCCACTCATCCTCTCCCGGATCGGAGCTCCTACCCGGGGCTCCTGCGAAGCCCTTGAGGGGGGTCATGCTACCATCAGTCCCCTTGGGCAGCCTGGAGGAGGCCTTGGTTCCAGGGGGGCCTGCCTGCCCAGTCTCCATTACATGTGGCCCAGGGAGGGGGGAATCTAAGGGGCCCACAGGGCCCAGTTCTAGGCGGGGCTCCTTGGGTGGTACCCGGGGCTTGGACGATGTGAAGGGGCCAGAGTTTTTCACACCTACCCGAACACCTTTAAAAAGAGGAAGAATGAGAGATTAAAGGGTCGAGTCGGGTAAAGACAAGAAAGAGGTCATGAGAAAGAGTGAAGGTAAAAATGAAAAAGCAGGTGTCTGGAAGTCAGAAGTGTTAACAAACCAGCTGGTTCTTGGACAGTTTTTGACTTTCACGTGACTGAATGTGCACAAATGACTAAATAACTCCCAAGTCAAAGGGGGAATTCCCTTTTGACACGAAGGTGGGGTTAACTTTCAGTGCTGTAGGAACTCTCCCCATTTTAATTACTTTTTGGTTTTCAGTCCATGTGTCTTTCTCGTCGTTGAAGTTTGTTGCCAATTTTGTACTCACAAACACGTTACTGCTGCACTAAAGCCTATCAGCTACTATGTTATGCTAGTGCTAACTATAACCTGGTCTTTCACAGAGGTCTGATGTCAGAGCTACATGAAAGACATACCAGCATAACGAGGCCTAGCCACATGTCCAGCTACCAGGCGGCCTCACCCCCACCCCAGGCACCGGAGGTCAGGCTCTATAAAAGCCAGAAATCTCTGGGTAGTGTTATAGAGCTGAGTAGGCAGGCCGGTGGGGCACCGTTAAACCTCCAGGGGGGGGGGGGGGGGGGGGGGGGGGGGAGTCTGTGTCTGCCCACGTGTGCTGGCTCATTTAGAAAAGTGATGCCTACCTTAATACCAGGGAAAATGATCTGCACATGTGTGTGTGTACAGCCCATGACTAAATACGTCAATAGTAAACAATTGCAGCTGGGGGCCTCTGTGTCTAGAAGCATTTTATAGAAAATGTAGCAATCCCAGGAAAGCCTCAAGTCTACATACACACACCCCTATAACCCCCCCCCATTCAGACGACATGCGAGTCCCAGTGGGTCAGAAAAAAACACCTAGCTCTTCTCCCAGTTACATACCATATTATAGGCGCAGTGCAGTCAGTCATGTAGTACCACATACAGAATTTATAAATCACTCCCAGCCAAAAAGGACACTCTTCTGAGTCTGTGTCTTGAGAATGAATGCATTTACTACCAAACTTTAGAACCAAAGTTGAATTCGGAGAGAGCCAAACCACTCGTCTTAAATACCTTAAATCTTTTGAGGGACCATACTGCCTTGCTCAGCAGGACAGGATGGAATAACAGTGAGCAGGCACATGGAGGTTCCAACATAAAAAGAGGGAGACATATTTTAAAGCAATTGGAAGTTAAAGTACGTCTGGTCCTAGCTGTGGGCCAGGCCCTGTGATGCCATGACCTGCAGAATTGATCCTGGATCACATCCAATCTGTCCATTCAACGACCTAGTTCATTAGGACCTTCAGGACTAAACTAACTTAAAAGTCTGCTTTCCTACTCTGAGACTTTCTCTGAATAGCAGCGTTGTTCTGTTGTGGTTATGATGCTTGTCCAGTAGGTCTGCCTTGCCACCCTCCAGCCAACCTTATCTCTCCCACGTCACTGACCTAAGCAGACAAGGAGCCAGGAAAGCATGCTGACTTATCTCGCTGGTCCCTATAATGGGGTTCTGAAGTGCTGTCTAAAATAGGCTTTTAGTGACCCGAGACCACCTTGTCAAACACAATGAAGAGGATGGGCTGTGACCAAGCGGAGGCCCCTAGACACACACATGGACATGTCTCTCTCACAAACAGAGGAAGTGCCTCTTAAAGCTGCAGATCTCTGCTTTGGTACAGATAGCATCTACAGGAAACGTGTCAGCTGGAGGAGGGTAGTTTTGAAGACGTACACACACACACACAGTACAGACAGTGTACAAACACACACACAACTAAGTAGAAGATTCTTACAACTATAGTGCTGTTTACACACAAACATTTAAAACACACACACAGGGAGCTGTCCTCCAGAGGGATTCTCGGACACAGTGTGAGCTCATTGGATGCTTAATAATGACTAATGGTTTGGGAAATTGCCCTACTTAAACCACACATTTGATAACCGAACAAAGGGCCTTTCTTTTAAGTAGGGTGAATAGGATGGAATTGTTGAATGTGCATTTCCTTTGGAATTCACACGGTCACAAACTCTTGTGTTTGTGTTCACACTACATATTCTAGATGTTTTACACTGAAGACCGACACCCGTTTAGCCAAGCTAAAACTGCACCTATTTGACAATAGTTCTGTATTACGCCAGATAGGATAATATTAACGTTGTCTATTGGAAGCCGAAACATCTATGAACAACCCACAGACCAAACAAAACAAACTTTTGGTGGTAAATCTGAGCCTCAGTGAATGTTCCAGTTTGGCTTCATCGATCAGAGGGTATGTGCCGTGACGACGCGCTGAGCATCTGGACATGTCTGACTGCTGTCTGTTTATTTAGAGAGAGAAGACTGAGCTGGGCTGTGTTGGACTGAGTCTACATAGCAGTAACAGAGGTGGGGAGGGATTTGAGGAGCTAACGAGAGTACAAGGAAGTGGTGAGGAGATTAAGTCTCTCACTAGCTCCTAATCTGAACCCACTGAAACAGCCCAATTGATTCTGGTAAGTGGCTCATTGATAAGCCGATGACACATCGGCCAGTAATGGACTCTCAACATGCAACACTTCCCAGACAAGGCAGATGTGGAGATAGAGAAGTGTGGCAGGCAGACATCAGGGCAGGAGAGGAGCAGGGAGCCAAAGTGATCTCACAACACGCAGCCACGGTGACGTAGCATCCTATTCTGGAACATATGAATAACGCCCCTCCCTCCAAGCCTGCTACCCAAACATTTAAATTGACAGTAATGATTTAGACTCAGATTATTACTCTACTAGCTAAGTGAAGGGTGGGGTGGTGACATGTGTCAGTTTCTCCATAGGCGTGCTCTGGGCTGTGACATCTGTCTTCAAAGCCAGATGTGGAGCCTGATCACATGTTGTTTTTGACACACATTCAGAACAGATCTGGGCACTAAGCCCAGAAGTGAGCAGTTTAGCCACCTGAATCTGAGGTTTACTTCTCTGCTGGAACCAGAACACATCGACCAAACCATGCAGATTTTTTATTTGACTCATAACAAGCCAGTCCTACAAGATGAAGACAGGCCCTGTAAACCTTCCTTCTATCCTCTGTTGTGGAACTCTTACTGAGTCAGATTGGGTTGCCTGGGCACCAGAACTGAGCTGTCCACAATTGTGATGTACCGTGAACAAGGATGTGTAGTTCTGCACTGACAGAAGTGCACAGACCAACAAGGCCCATTTTCACAGAGACCCAAATTAATTGCAGAGCGTGGAAATGCATATTACCCTTGTGCATACTCAAATAAATGTTATGTACACACACACACAAACATAGTAATCCCTGAAAGCAAAAGCATTGCTCAACACACGCCGGGCCCATTAAAACAGGCATGTGTGTTCAATCATCCCTGCCTCCTCTGAGTCAGAAAGTAGAGGGAGTTTAAATATCCCACCCCCTACAACCCTCTTTCTCTCTCCCCTCAATCTTACACAGCAACATATCCTCCATTTAACACATTCCAGTAAGGGCAATTTACACACAAAAGCAACCTGTAGCCACAAATGGTCTCCAGATGCTTCCAGGATGGTAATCTTATTAACACTATTTGATCACAAGACTCTGCTACTGGAGCTCCTGTGGATGATAAATCATGTTTATGTGTGATATGATGTGGCGGAGAGAGGGATGGTAGGGGACTCTTTAGGAACATATGGAGGATAGATTACAACTATTGGCTATGGAATAATCATTTACTTTGAAGGAAAGTTCAGGGAAGCTGGTCACCAGTTGTTTTACATTGAAGCTTCAAGTTTAACCCTTACCTGAGTTACCTGGAGGACTGCTGGTCAGGTCGTGAAGGTCCCTTGCCATGTCAGAGATGTGGTTCTGCAGGTGCTGGCAGGTTCCCTTCAGTCCTCCTACATCCAGGGCCTGAGCTCTCACAGTACGGTTCAGCTGGCCGATGCAGGTCCACAGTCCGGTCACGTGCTTGTTCAACCCCTCCTTGATCCTCTGCAGGCTTCCTGAGATGGGATCCAGCTTACTGCACATGTTCTCAACGTTGGCCACTCTGCTGTCCACACCAGCCACCTCTTTCTCTACTCCTTCAGCGCTCTGCCTGCAGCGGTCGGCCTCAGCCCTCATCTCCCTGGCCATCTCCTCCAGCCTACCCCTCAGCTCCTCACACCCCAGCAGGTCTCTTGAATCCTGGGGTGATCTTGTGCTGGCCTGGCTGCAGGTGGAGTTGATCCGATGGATCTCCCTGGCTTGCTGGCTGAGAGAGGATCCCAGGTCCAAAAGAGAGCCCTCCAGAGTCCCCACAAGTCCCCTCAGAACATGAAGCTCACCCTGTATGTCTGAGATGCCTGCACTGTGGTTCAGGAGACGGCCCTGCACAATCTCCTCCATGGCTCTGAAGCTATCTGATTGGCCATTCACACTGCTCTGCATGGCATCCAGGCTTGTCCTGCAGGTGTGGAGGTCCTCCTGAATGTTCAGCATGACAGCAGGATTTTCCTTAGAAAACAACTGGTCCAGGGCTTGGAGTCTGTCCTCCAGGCCCTGAACACTTGTCTTGTAAGAGCTGACCTCCAGTTCGAGATTCTCTAGCCCCCGGGCCCCATTTAAGGGGCTGTTATCTTGGTTCGTCAAGAGGTTGGTGACCCTGCCCTCCATGGAGCTTAGCCTGTCCTCCAGGCTCTTCCTCAGGCCGGCAGACCTCTCCTCCCCCTCTCTTTTCAACTTCTGCTGGAGGGAGAGACAGCACCCCCCCGGGCTCCTCTCAGACGTGTTCAGACGGTTCTCCAGGACCTCTACACGGGTCAACAGGGGGTGGGGTGTCCGGGGGGGAGAGCTGATCCCTTCCATTCTCTCTACACTGGCCCGGAGAGTCATCTGGTTCACAGAGAGCTTCTCCACCTCCCTTCTCAACTCCTCCATCCCAGGAGATCCGACTCCGACTCCCATTTCTGAGCTGGGCAACTGGAGCTTGAGGTCCTGGATCTCCTTGCGAAGGTCGCCCTCCTTGGAGTCTAGGAGCTCAGTCAGGCTGAGGTAGTTAGTCTCTTGGCCCTCACACTGCTCCTGCACAGACATGATCTTGTAGTCACACGAGCTCTTTAGGTCGGCCATCTTGATCTCCATGCCCTCCATCAACTCATCCCTCAAGACGCGAAACTTCTCGTCCACGTATGCCAGCAGGGACGCATCCTTGGCTTGTGGAGCAGGAGCGGGTGTGGCCTGATGACCCTGGGTGGCCTCCATAAGCAACTGGAGCTGTCCATCATGCTGATTGACTCTGCCCAAGAGGTCTTCCAGAGCGTTGCTCTTCACAGTGAGGGTGTCGGTGACCTGATTGATCTTGCTCATGACCTCGTCCATGCCCGTGTAGTCATGCTCCAGTGAGAGGCCCTGTAGGCTAATGCTCTGGGTCTCCCCGGCCCTCGCGCTGTCAGGCTGCCGCAGGTTGTTCAGCAGAGTGACCAGCATCTTACTGGTGTCCTCTTGGACGTCCACGCGCAGGTTGGAGGACATTGTTGTCATGGCAGCCTGCATATCCAGGACCGTCTGGGCAAGACGCTGGACCTCCTCTTCTAACTGCTGATTGGTCGGTCCCCTTGTCCACTGGCCCCCAACTCCCCCCTCAGTGGTCTGACCCCCGGGCTGCCCCACACCCACTTGGCCCGTCTGCCCCCCTGATGATTGCTCTTGACCTACATGGGGGGAATCAAATGGTATGGTTTGGTTGGCTGTATGGAATCTGTATGTCAATCACTTTGTTTGCATGATAACATTTCATTACACGATTAGCAGTGAAATGACTTGAAGTCAAAAACAAACAGCCAACCATGTCCATCCCACCATGTTTTGCTGGGATGCTCCCAGGAGAGGGAGGGGGGTGGGGCCATTGGCTCTGCTCTGTCTGACGGGATGGCACGCCCTTTAGGTCTCTGCAGTCGTGTCCTTGGAAACCCGGACAGCACCTCCACTCAAGCTCTGTCACCAGTTTATAGGCGATCTTGTACATGGGCCGGAAGAGGGTCCTATACCTAGAGTGAACAAGCAATATAATGTTCGACGAGAGGGCACTCTGTTTGTCCAGTCTCTTTTATATGTCCCTGTTCTCATAATTTTTTTTTATCATAGATGCAAAAGTCACTGGCATCAGAAAGACAGATTATTACTGTCATTGAATCACATGTCTATAAAGATTAGACAGTAGGCAACAACTAGACAATCAAGCCTTTATGCAAAAATGATCACAACACCACAATAAACAATATTATTGTCCAGCAAGCTTCTACTTTTAATGGTCGTTCTTGGCTCAATGTGATCATTGTTTTGCTGTGCCGCAACTATGCTTGGGCAGTGAGTTCTCTAAGCAGAGCTGTGTAAACATTGGTATCCCAACAATAAAGATATGTTTATGACAACAAAACCCTAGACGGGCAAGCTAGTCAAACTTTGATTCAAAGACAAGCAGTTTTAGATTTTCCACCATTCACAACCAGTTACACATTGTTTCTAAATAACTTCAAGACACATCTCACAGTTGCCTCCAAATGTGGGACCAAGAGGAACACTGGAAAATAGTGAGATGTCTGACACAGGGTATGGAGTAACGTTGTCATTACTAAATGACTCAGTCAAGTTTTGACTGATAATTGTGTATTTGTAGAATGAGCCTACTTTTCATGACTTCAACAGTCTTCATTCTGCTGAGAACATCAAAAAACCTCATAATCACATTCACTTGTTGTCCATCATAGACATCTAATCACCAAGAGATAACAGGTTGTAAATAGGCATACAAAATAATCAGATGATCAACAAATGTGAACGTAAATCAAAGGAGAGAGATAGTGGTGAGCCCTTGGCACCTATCAAAGCACTATTCCTGCTCACTTCCTCTCCCCGTCGATCTGTGTGGTTTACAGCTCATTTTCCTTTCAGTTTTGTCCCAGTGAATCATGATGGAAGAACAGCCAAATGTCGAAACGATATAGAGCTAAAACCCGACCACTGCTCTAAATACCTATTAAATTGTCACCCTCCACCCACAGCTGGTTCTTGGGAAACTTACATCACTTGTTGCGCACAGTTCTGCTGATGCATTGGGCACGGAGAGAACTCTGGTTGCACGTAACTTGCAGTGCCTCCGACTACTGAACAGCTCACGTTCTTATGCACAACATACGCACACCAATTTCTAGAGAAAGGGACATTTCATGATCATACAAAGGAAATAATATTGTATATTTAAACAGTTTTCATTGAAGAGGCATATTCTGGACTATTTGGGTTATAATTTATCATGCAATCCAAATGTTAGAACAAAACATATAGCCTACTTTACAGGATTACTTTGATTTAGCCAGAAAACAGATTAATTAACTTTTATTGATTAAAAGTGTACTTACTTATGTCTCTGCCTATGTTCGGAGCCAGAATGCACGCTGCCGTGAAACATGTATCTAGATGGTGTTCCGTTTATCAATGGCAAAGTGAGTGTGATATAAAATATCACTCTTTTCAGTGTCAAGGTTTTGCTCTCCATTGTGTATAAAATAAAAAACTTCAAAATTAAGAAACGGTCCCCAAATTGTGGAAATGAAGTTCAGAGTTGTAGTAGCTGTCTTGGAGCGCGCACGGCAGATGTCTGTTAAATGTTATCCAGGGGGTTGCCTGCGCCCCACGCAATGTGACGTTGAAGTTTTTGAACCCTCCGAAAGAGAAATGCGCTCCCTTACAAGCAGCGTAGCAAGAAGAACAACTATACAGATGTACTCATTTGCTTCAGCACTATCCAGAGGACGTTACAAACTTCAGTACGAAGTAGGCAAATGCATTTGGTGACTAATATAAAACATCTGGGGTAAACAAAAATCACTCCTCACGCTGGCAGTATCTTTAACTGCTAATAAACAGGTAGACATTCACGCAGATGACCGGTGATATAGCTCTCCGAAAAACGAAACAGGATTGCCTGTCTACTGGACAAAGATGTCGCTGTACTTTATTGAGATTTTCTTTCAACCTACTATCAACTTAAAAGCATATGAAAATGCTGGGCGTTGCAAAAGTGAACATCACTGCGTCATCTCATGTTATGTACAGGTGTTAACAAAGCAGATTTTTTTTATAGTTTATAAAAAACAGTTTGGTTGCATTGATAAGTAATGTAGGTTATAAAATATATAGAACATAGTATTCATGTAATTTTGAAAAAAGAGCAATATCGTTTTTTCTTACTTTTATACAAACAGATGGACATTTTGACTGCTGCTCTATTTTGTGACACACACAGGTAAGGAAGCAGTTTTAAATAACAAAAAAGAAATAAAATGCACAATGTTTCAATGTTGACTTGTGCACACTTACTGTGTTTTTATCTATACAAACTATTTACATGAATTTTAATAAAAATAATTGTGTAATAAAAGTGTATATCTCACAATGCTGCCAAAAAAAAACAAAAAACAAAACATTACTAATATAAATCCCTTTTTGATGACCTTGTTCTTTTGATAATGATATCAGACAGTTCATCAACCTCCTCTATCCTCCTCTTCACAGCAGAAGTTGGCGGTGGTCGCACTGGGGTGCTGGCTGTGAAGAGAAAGAAAAACACATCAAAAAGTTTCCATGATGGGGTTTATAATTATATGTAATGATTGACACTGTGAACGCACCGAGAGTCTTTTCAATGTCTCTGAGCTGCTTCTCCTGTTCTGCCATCTCCTCCTCCTTCTTCACCATCTCAGGAGATTTCAGGTACTGCAAGTGGTTCTCAAACTCCATCTTCACCTGCATGCTCTTCTGCATGGTCATCTTGCTCTGTTGGAGCAAATCTATTGACAACAAAAACAATCCCATGAACAACAATCCCATGAACAGAGAATCAATGTAAAGCAACATTGAAACAGTCACGTCAAATCACAACCCAGGTAGATTCCAGGATGTGATGTCACATTAATAAAGGGTTTCTTCATCATCATCTCTATATTACAGATATGCTATGTGTGATGTCACCTCTCTGCAATCTACCATCCAGTTCACCAGCCTGGCTCACCTATCTGCCCCATGAGGGTGTGGTACTGCTGGGGCAGGGGTGCACCAAACACCTGGGAGCGCATCCGTTCAAGGGGGGGGGCTTTGTTCTGCAAACCCCCAAACTTGCCGTTTGCACGGATCCTCTCTCCCTTTCTGGTCAGGAGAGTGGGGCAAGGGACCTGGCTCTGGACCACCTACACAGAACACACACACACTTAGAACACTGTTCTCCCGCAGAACGTTTTGATTAATTTAATCCTCTGATCCCCAACAACAGTGGCATACGGCGGTTTTAAACTAGAAACACAACTTAGTCTGTAGTGCTGCAGAATGTTTGATAGAGGCCATGCAACTCCCAGCCTGACTCACCCCTTTCCTGTAGTGGTTAGCAGAGTCAAGGTCGTCCACCAAAATGGTATCTCCCAGGAGGCTGCCAAACACTGCGAGAGAGGGTTGGGGGACGTCAGAGAAAGAGCAGGGGGGGATGCTGGTACAAAGGGGTTTTGTGTACTTCCTCACTAAATCAATGCCAGACGTAAAAAGCCCTTGTTCACTTTCCAGCGTTTACTATTCGTGACTCATCTTTATATCAAACTCCAATCCTGATAAGGCAGCCCAGAGGAAAATGACATCACAGTTACTTCTACAGACAAAAAATAAACTCATTCGAACTCTTGGGTGTTTTGTGTGGAAGCTCCAAGCCATATATTCTTTGTGTTGTATTCGTAGTTAGTAGAACAACTGCTGATGACAGGGTGTGGGTCTATTTACAGGAATCCCTTTGTGACATCAGCCTTAAATCTCGAAATTGTAAAAAATATATAAAATAATCACTCTACTTCCATTTGTCAGAACTCAAATAAAATAACTACAAAGTGGAAATGGAACACATTGCGAAAATCTACCCCCTGATGCATTATATCTAATTGGTTTTCATAGCGAAAGTACGGTTTTTACCCCCCCCCCCCCCAGAGGCTGGGGTTCCTTCTGGAAATGTTTCCCCTCAAGCCCCCATTCTCTCACCACCACTGGGACCAGGAAAGAGCTGGACAGAGGGGGAGGGGCGGGGGACTACTCTAACAACAACAAACACACACAGACCTTACAACACTGACGTGGAGTCTCGTCCACCCCCCCCCCCCCCCCCCCCCCCCCCCTCTTCCAAGACACAGCGAAGCCTCTGGAACTGCTCAGGAGCCATGGCCTACCACACTTATGTAGTGTCTGAGTAGTCCCGGTTAATGAGCGGAGAGGGGGGGCTTGTGTGTGCTTCAGACCCTTAGAGACTCACCCATCTGGCAGCTTTCAGAATTCTCTTGGAAGATGAGAAGATCTTTGGCAAACACAGGGTTTCCAGTGGGTTGAAAGCTGGTTTTACCGTTTCGCAGGTGGGGTAAGGGTCTGTAGTGAAAGAAATCACACACACCCATCAAACCCATTCAGCAGCATTTACCACACTACATTGCACAGGACTGCTGAGACACATATGCGTATTTACTTCTGGATGCTTCTCCAGAAAACTGTGTCCAAAGGCAAGACCTGCTGCCTCCCCTGGGTGTCATCGTAGATCTTCCGCGCCGCAACTGTCGTCTTGGTGACCACGCAGTCCATGTCTCCTAGGAGATGCCAGGATATGACCGTGGCGGCATCGTCATCCACCACCAGCGCCAGGTGGGCGATCTGCAGGAATCACTGCCATGAACACTCACAGAAACCAGCAGACAAACCCCTCACTCTTAAATGAGAAAACAAGTTTCTGCATCTTGGTTTGATAACTAATGCACAATGGTGTAGTCTAACAGGCAGTCCCTGAGGCTCCTTATTCAGCAGAGCAGCAGGTAGTCAGCAGGGGTGGTTTTGGTGAGCCTACTTTTCCCAGGACGTCCTGGCTGCCCTTGTAGGGATCAGGCATGGAGCATGTTCTCCTGGGCTGCCGGCTGACCCGCTCTGCCTCCGCCGAGCTCTCACGGATGGCTGCGTCAATCTCTGAAATCTACGTGCATGGAAGCTAATTCAGACCCATCATCCAATCCTCTTTTTACGCCTTGTTCATGCTTGCCAACACTGTATTACAGTGCACTTCTAGTCTTAAATGATCTGCTGCACTTATTATATGCACTTCATGCAAGTTACTTTGGATTAAAGTGTAAATTAATAGCAAGTTACTTTGGATTAAAGTGTAAATTAATAGCAATGTATGAAATGTACTCACAGATGATAACTTGGCTACGTTTAGACTTTGTCTCCGTAACTGGGATTTCAGAAGGGTCTCTTTGTTGGTGACGTCTTTGACCTGGTCTGAAAATCGAAACGAGACAACCACATTCGAAACTCATGTGGATGGATGATGTTTTCATTGGAACTCAGGAGGTAACCAGAACAACAGCCTTACTGTTAAGCTCAGTGACGAGCTGTCTGTTGGTGTCAAACAAGCTCTTGTAGATGTCGATGGTCTGGGAGAGCTGGTCTTTCTTTTTGGTCAGCTCCGACATCTGCTTCTGGTTCTCGACGTCTGCAGGAAGAAGGCCAAAACGATCATCAGAGCTATCTTCAACTGTCAAAAGGGAAGTGTGAAGATGCAGCCCTGTGAGAACCCCCTGTGTGCCCCCCCTCCTCACCGTTGTAGAAGCGGAAGGGCAGTTCGAAGGCAGCCAGCTGCTTCTTGGAGCTGAACCCCGAGATGGAGGGTTTGAATAACAGGGTGTACTCCTGTCCGTCATCACCAGGGCTGTTTATCATGATCGCCAGGTTCTACCGAGACGAGAAAATCCTTTCATGCACACTTTCAGACAGATTGAAATGTGTGTTGTCTATGCTAACAAAACAAGAAGCAAACCAGCAGCATGGTCAAACAATTACAAATGATACGCCTATTATACCCTAGTACGGACTAAGGCTGTAGAAGGAAGCCTCAGACAGTGTTAAGACTCAGTGATGCGGGCCTGGCCCTCAGACAGTGCTAGACTCACAGTGATGCGGGCCTGGCCCTCAGACAGTGCTAAGACTCACAGTGATACGGGCCTGGCCCTCAGACAGTGCTAAGACTCAGTGATGCGGGCCTGGCCCTCAGACAGTGCTAAGCCTCAGTGATGCGGGCCTGGCCCTCAGACAGTGCTAAGACTCACAGTGATGCGGGCCTGGCCCTCAGACAGTGCTAGACTCACAGTGATGCGGGCCTGACCCTCAGACAGTGCTAGACTCACAGTGATGCGGGCCTGGCCCTCAGACAGTGCTAGACTCACAGTGATGCGGGCCTGGCCCTCAGACAGGGGCACTTGCAGGCTCTTCTTGTTGCTGTCAAACACGGGCAGAGTGGCTGAGCTGCTGGAGCTCCTCATGGTGACCACCACCTTCCCCTGCAGCCCCGCGCCTGCCGGGTTGTTATACATGTCCTGCAGGGATGAGCGGCGCACACACACTTAACTAAATATTGTCTTACTGAATTGTTATTATAAACACCCTATATGGATGTAATATCAAAAGTAGCGGTACTAAAAGATGGTAAGAGACAATGCTATTGATATTCAATCTCTATGATGAATGTTTACAATTGAAAGTGCCAGATTTAAACTCCATGGGTCTACATCGTGTCTAATGTACTGTCTGGCGTGGGCTAGCTAGATGGTCGTATTGAGTGATTCATGGCCACCCCTCCAAGAGGAAGCCATCTCACCATTATCCTCAGAGTCATATCCTCCACCAGGGTCCGGCTGGCGATGATGTCATTGTTGGAGATGACTGGGGTTGGTGGCTGTGAGTCTGGGGCCAGCTTGAAAGGTTCGTTAGCCACCACGTTTATGACATACTAAGTGAAAAAACAACAACAATGAATGATGTGTGGTTCTAGGACTGAAACCAAAATCATGACCCTTCAAAGCCGACAGCCTCTGAGTAAGATGCTGGAGAGACCCGTTAGACAACCACATCCAAGCTTTTGTGTTTCATTACAAGTCTTGTTAAGGGGTGTGTGGAGGTCCCAGCCAAGCCAGGCTTGGTTTGGTTTGACCCACCTGCTGGCTCCACAGGCCTTTGGACATGTCCACACACAGGGCAAACTGCACCGTGTAATCTCCCACATGGTCCGGGATGACTTTGTCTCTAATGGGTGGAAAGTAACAAACACATTTCCAACCAACAATCAAATCAAGAGACAAATCAGTTTGGAAAGACATCCACTTTTAATAGAAATGCAAAAACGTGATTGCTCGGTGTACCTGAAGTAAAAACAGTCATCCTTCTCATCCCCCATGGGTTTGCTGCACTTGAGCTGAGAGGCCTTCAGAGGGAGGAGAAAAGCATCCCTTTAACACACATCACATCGACCTTGCAGAGCCATCACTCTGCATCATACTGATGTTGATCCTTCAAACAAGCTTTGAGTTTAGTATGGTCTCTGTGGTCAGCAGGTGATGCAGGGCTGAATGTGAGGTGGTGCATGTGAGGGGGGTCAGGTGGCTGAGCGGTTAGGGAGTCGGGCTATTAATCAGAAAGTTGTTGGTTCAATTCCCGGCCGTGCCAAATGACGTTGTGTCCTTGGGCAAGGCACTTCACCCTACTTGCCTCGGGGAGAATGTCCCCGTACTTACTGTAAGCCGCTTTGGATAAGAGCGTCTGCTAAATGACTAAATGTAAATGAATGTGGGACTCACCGCTTTAGGCGGGAGTTTGGAGGCGGAAGCCCCGCCCCTCCACATCAGCATGGACAGAGACGCAGGGTTCAGCTTCCTCATGGGGCTGTCATCCTCCGCCATCACCGACACGGTGAACACTGGAGAGGGGCAGCCGGCGGTCAGTCAGCTGACACACACGGGTCACACAAACACACAGGCCTGCATCCAGACGCAGGAGAGGTGGAGCCACACACACGCGAGCAGAAACCGACAGACAAAGATAAGCAGACCAACAGAGAGAAAGGCAGAAACAAAAGAAGACAGACAAAGAGCCTGTAAGAGAGACAGCAGAGGGAAAGGGACATGCATGTGGATCCACAGACAGACAGATGAAAACAGCTAGCAGCACAGACATGGACAGGCTCCAACAGTGAGAGCGACCCAGAGAGAGGTGCAGACCTGGAAGCGTGCCTCCAGCAGCAAACACAGCCTTGCTGTCGTACTCCACGGCCAGTCTGACAGGCTTGTTGGGGCTTGGGACGATGACGATGGTGACTGACGGGCCAGGGATGGGCTTCCTGTTGAAGGAACCCCGGAACTCCAGCTGGTACTCCCCCCTGGAGGAACACACAGGGGATGGAACACTTCTCTACAGCAGGGCAACGGCAAGTTAGTGTCCGGAAAAGTTGTTCTGTTGCCAATTGTGAACAATCTGTAGAATAGTTGAGGCTCTGGATCAAGATGAGGGTTCACTCACTTAGGGCCGCTCAGGTTGTCCACTATGAAAGTGGCTCTGCCCTCCAAGTCAACTGGCTGGGAGGCAGCAGACAATCTTAGCTGAAAAAAATAAATAAATAATAAACCTTGGTCAAAATGGTCATCGTTGTGGGTTCATATCTCCTAGCAACAGCAGCATTTCCAGTCTGTCTACATGTAGTCTGGTTGGTGGAGCTGACCTTCAGGGAGCTGTTGGGGGACTTCATCATTACAACCACCTTCTGTCCTGGGGAGGGATTCCCCCACTCATCACACATTTGCAGGATGAAGGACTTTGCGATGCTCTGCTCATTAAACACCTGCAGGGGCTGAGCACAACAAGCACAGCAGAGGGCTGACAGTTAAGACTGGGGTGCAGTACTGGAAACTCACAACTTCTTCTTCTTCTTTCAAATATGTACATTTAAACTGTATTTCAGTAGGACATCATTTGTTTGTTACAATTTTCATCTTCAGAAATGGCTCCAGATAGGAGTATAAACCAGTGGGTTAGAGGTTATTGGTTTAAACCTTGTTATGCCAAAGGCTTTGCACTTCATGGAGTCTCCATACTCACCTCCTTAGGGCCGTCCACCAGTCTGAACTGGGCAGGCTGGCCGGCGGCCAAGTTGACCCTCACGAGCTCCGTGAAGCCCCCCCAGCTGAAGCTGACCTCCCGGGGGCCGGGCATCCCTGGGGAGAAGCGCAAGCCCGTCACCACCATGGCGTGTCGGCTCTCCTGGACGCAGTGCAGCAGAACAAGTGTTAAGAGGGGCAACTTGACTGGTCTAAGTATAAACTCCAGGCCACATTGCTGGAAAGCTTGTGACACATCATATACAGCTGAGGTCGAGTCTAGATTGTCTATTTTGCTGAGGTTTCTGTAACCCCGATCCTGTATATACTGAGAGTCTAAAGAGTGTTCGATTCAAGGTTGTCACCTGCCAGGTGAACACCAGCGACGCCTCGTCCAGACCCTCTCCCTTTGCGCTGACCTCGTCCAGGCCGTTCGGGGGCAGAGACAGAGTTTTGTTCCCGTACTGGTCCGTCAGCTCCAAGTCTGGGAGAGGAATCAACCGCTTTCAATTCTGGCAACTAACCAAGTCTTCACTTAAAATAATACACATATTATTGATCCTTGAGCTGAAATTGCACCGTTATACAACAGTTGACGATAATAACAACGACAACAATAAGTAACATTAGTTCTAGTGATATAACAGTTGAGGAGGGGACAGTAAACTGCTCTGTGATTTGCTGCTGAGCATGTGGGTTCAGGCTCACAGATATTTCCAGGTAGAGCCTCGCCCATCCTCACAGAGCTGTCTCTCATGGTAACCTTCATGGTCCTGGGCTCATCAGGGTGGGGCCTACAACACAACGCAGACACATCCACTAACAGCTGATCCCGAGGCATGTGTACGCATGTTCAAGTGAGAAGAATTTTTGAGAGACTGTTCTCCCCAAGGCTTCCTTTTCAAACTATGTAGTCATGATTTCAAGCAGCATATATACATTCACAGTGAATTGAGTCAGTCAAGCGGGCATGCAATCAACCAATCAGCTTACACTATGATGAAGGAGGTGTCGACAGTGGAGTTGAGGTCCTGGTAAGAGACCTGGTAGTAGTGCTCGTCCTGTACCAGGGTGGGAACCTGGATGTGGGGCAGCTTCCCCTGAACCAGCTCCTCAACATTCAAGTCTGCCGTCCAGTTCACCTGTCACACAGGCAGAGAAAACTGAGTAAACACCAAGCCCAAAGGGCACTACCCTAAACCACTCCAGTTTCCTCCAAACCCACTCTGCATCAGTAGAAGTTAGTGAGGCGGACCGGTATCCCTACCTTGACCTTGAGGGCCAGTTCCTCTGACAGAGTGACTGTCCTGCCCCCCTCGTCAGACAGCCTGTAGCACAGGTTGTCCAGGGTGTCCCCAACGGCCCAGTCCACCTTCTCTTTGTCCTTCAGCACCGTGGTGTCCTCCCCGTCCTCCTGGCGGTACACCTCCAGCCTGGACACACGCTTGCTGGGGACCACCTTCAGCTCCCGCAGCAAGGCCACCACGCCCTTCTGACTCTGACAGGACAGACACGGGTGGAGAGACACAGACACACACTGACTTTACCCTCCAAATGAACAAAGAGCGCTTAAGAAAGTTTTCCAAAAACCTCAGAACTTTTTAGTGTCATAAAAGGCTGATTAACCAAGGAGACGTCATTGGGGACTTACAGGCACGTCAAATTTCACTTTGACCATCTGCTCTTTCTTGATGTCCTTCAGGGTGATGGGCTTGGTCACTATCTGGCCGGCTCCAGTGTTACTGCAGTCTACGGCCACCAATGTGGAGCCAGGAACCCCTTGTAACTGGGCAAAAAACAGCACAGGCATCCATTCAGATGACAATGCAGCAATGTATTCATCTCACTAGGCAGTAGAGAGGATCCACAGCTGAGAACAGAATGTTGAATTATGTCATTATAGAAGAAAGAAAGGTGACAGAAGATCGTAGTCTTGGACTAACAGTATGGCTGCCTGGTGGGAAACAGTCTTAAAGGAGCATCTGGAGAAGCTGCTGTCCATAATAAATGACATCAAATCCTTTACAGAAACAGTTTCAAACGTCTGACCCAAAAAATTGTTTATGATAAATCAGGATCTTGTTTGGTAAGCATCTGTTTTAAGCCTCGGTTTTATGAATCCTGGATTAAAGTTAAAACAATCGTCCACAGATGTGTGATCTTGCCTCTGGTGAGAAATGCTCCAATTGGTTTTATCGACTCTGCGCCCTAATTATTCCATGAGATGAGAAAATGAACTGACTGATGTGGGGGGTGAATGGACAGAGGCCCTGAGGGGCCACAAAACCTTAAGTTAGCTGACACAAGGCCAAGCCCTCAACTTCAACAGTTACTCAATCCTCACGGTCTGAAACACTGCTGCCTTTGGCAGAGGGTCACACAGCCTCTCCCTAGTATATGACTTCCCTCAGAAAAATATGTATGTTCTGAGTGTCCCATGTTTTTCTGTTTGCCAATGACTGTAACACAGAAGTACACAGACAGAAGTACACCCCTTAAACTGCAAGTTCCAAGTATGACAACATGATAAATGGCTTAACAAGAACCTGATGCTTTCAGAAGTGGTAACCAATGTTCCCTCAAAAAAAATTCTGCACTGACCAAATCTGTCTGAGCTAACCTCAGTACTATGAGCAAAGTTTGCAGAGAACTCCGCTAGCTTCTTCGTAGCTAAATATATCAGAAAGCTTCACCAGCCTACCTGGACCATCGCTTGTGTCCGTTTGAACGATTTCATCAAGCCATTCGTGTTTAAATGTAAACTGCCCCTTTTTTGGGGCACCTGTAAAAGGTAACTGATTTCCTGATTTTCCTTACAGTCAAAGCTTGAGCAGAGCACCAGGCCGTCATGTTAAAAGCTTGCGTGTAGTCTAGAGTGACATTGAAATGTATGAAGTGGGCTTCGGCATTTGGCCGATCAACTTAACATTTATTGGTTTTATAAAATAATAATAAAATAGATTTTATTTTGTGCGCGGTCTGAAATCTAGTGCGCGGGTCTTTCAACTGGTCTGCAGCTTAGAGGGAACATTGGTGGTAACCTTTATTTTAATAGAGGAATTCTATAATAAAAGCTAATTTGTTTGTTTAAAATGGAGAAATCAGTAGGTCAGAATGGATGCGATGTGCAGGAAGCGCTGGACTAGCTGTGACATGTCTGGTCTACTTTACCTGGCAGCGAACGATCAGCTTTGGGTGGGTAGTGACGTTCCCTGATTTGTCATAGACTTCAATGTCAAAGACAACAGGTGTCCCGTTCTCAACTGTGATAGGCTGATCCTTTGGTGTAACCCTGATGGAATGTGGGATACCTGGGGACATGTAAAAATCACGCAGTTCAGCAGAAACCTGACAAAAGTACCACTATTATGTAGCCGTTAGTACTTCCTGTGTACACGGGGCAGAACAACATTTCAGAGATGCGGTTGATTAAACGCTGTTTAGGTCACGTTGAGCGGTCAGTTTTTCCCCTATCCTATGTTGTCTTTTAGCTGCCAGTTCAAGCCCCAGCTGTACAGCATCTGCTAGTCTGTCACTAACACTTCACTAAAGGCTTTTGTAAGCCCCCCCTCCCCCTCCCCCTCCCCCTGAGACAGGAAGACGGGATGTTTCTCCTCTCGTAGACCCCCCAGGCTGAGGTGACTGTCATATATCAGCTGGGAGCACCCAAGTGTTTATTATGTCTGAAGGGTACAATAACTCAGAATGCCAACAGCCTGTTTAATGTTTACCAAATAAACAAGTGGAATTGGGGAGTGTGGGTGAGAGAACCTGAACATTCAGTGTAGAGAGATCAAAAGCAGGTCTTACCTGGGAGAAGACTGATTTTGAAAGTCTGGGAATCCTGTTGGAGCCCAGGCAAGACCACTTTTATATCAAATGTCTGAGGGAGAAAAACACCACATGAAACAGGCATTATTTCAAGAGCATTCACTTTAGGGGGTTAATATGGCTACACACAGTGTGAGGCATCTCTGACCTTGCGTTGAAAGTTCTGCACTTTCCCACAGGCTGTGACACCTTTGATGGTGAATTTGGTCCCGATCATAGCTGTACCTTCATAACTCACTACTAGACCACTGAAAGACAGCAACTAGCAGCTGAAAAGATGCTAAACACATCTGGCACCACAGGATATTCACCACCACCAGTAGAGCCGAGGACTATAATCATTTAATCATACACAATATGGTTAAGTACAACAGCTGTAATTAAGCACTTTAATGGGACATTGTTGATAATCCTTGTCATTTAGTGAACAACCTACCGACATTCCAAGACGGGTTTGCTGTCTGCAGGGGGCCGAGTTGGGTGTCCGTATCCATCCACCACCTCCACAGGAAGGTCAAAGGGCTCCCCTATGTGGACAGGAGTGGTCACTGCACCAAGCAGAAACCTCTCTGCACTGCCCTCTGGGGTGGAACAGATGACGTTCAGGGAGGTGAGGGGGGAGAGACTTGATTAGTCGTTGATACACTTAGGTGTATTTATAAGGAGTTCCTCACCACTACTTTGTGATATCACAGTTAGTGTTACCTGTGATGGAGAAATGCAGTTTGTGGCTTGGCAGCTGCTTCCCACCAAAGACCGTGGCATTGCTCTCATTGAGAACAGTGTTGAGGTATAACGTGTACTTCCCTCGCTTGTTTAGGTTCTCTGTAAAGTTTGAACAAGACAGAGTCAAACATGGCTGCAAATAAGCCTCGGGAATAAATATTGAAAATACATTGGGATTACTTTTTTTTACCGCATGTTCATTGCTCTGCTTGTGAGTGAGTTATCAAAACAAAGTACCCATAGTTTTGAACCAGAATGCCCACTTTCCAGAATGCTGGGCGATGTGAGAGTTGGTTTCTACATCTCCTTTAGGACCTGCAGGTGAAGAAGAGGAATGAGACATTTCAGAAAGCTTCATCTCTTCAGCAGCGTGCCACACTGGGCCCAGTCCAGCAGTGAGCACTCACCATGCCAGACCACCTTCAGCTCCATCAGAAGCTTCTTGGCGGTGCTCTGAGAGGACGAGGGCATCCGTGACATGGACTCCCCCTTCTTGTTCAGCACATCCACATGCAGGGGCCCTTTAATGACACAGTATGCAGTGAGCACTGTTTGACATTGATGATACTCAATGAGGGGAAAAGGAACACTTTTACAAAAATGCGCTGGGGCGGGCCAACCTCTTCATCGGGTGCTTTTCAACCTCAAGAGTCTAGCCTGGTTACAAGAGTGTTATATGAATATCGATGGTGGCTTTGTACAATGAAACTAGCTGTATGAAGCATGAGCAAAGTGCAGTCCAGTGTACCTAAAAAGGTCCCTGCAGGGCGCACATCGTTCTGGGCCCAGGGGTTATTCTCAGGCCACGTGACCTTCACCTTGTCTGGGAGTCTGGGGAGGGGTAACCAAGGAAATGGGGCATAAACAACAGGGCATAAACAAGAAAGCTTTCATGATGACATTGGATTTAAGAACCAAATAAGAGACAGCAAGTCCTTAGGTTAATGTGGATCGACACCAAGATAGCTCACCTGGCCAGTTCATCGTCGATGCTTTTCTTAATCGCTGCAGTTGTCACGTTCCTGTCCAGCTTGGAGATGGGTATAATCTTGATCTCATCGTACAGGCTGGAAGGTTCCTATGGAGACAGATAAAAGTCATTCACAGTCTACTATGTAACTCTTAGAATCTTTAGAGTCTCAATGTGAATGTTCCTCTCTCACCATGATAACCTGCACCTGCCCCCCCGTGGCGTAGACATCTCCGTCGTGATCTCCGAACAGCAAGAACTGAGCCACAGAGCCGCAGAAGATGGGCATTGTTCTCAGGGACTTTACCTGAAACAGGAGAGAAGCCATGAGGAAACAGCAATGAGACTTCACCACACTTTGGGTCTCCACATGAACTAGTGTGCACTTAACATTTGTTATTCGAGTGCAAGCTTGTCTACACAAGACGCATGTTTTGTACTCACATATTGGCCGGCTTTGTATGTTTTGCCTTCCCACTCGATGGAGGAGAAGGTTGCCCAGGGATATTGCATCTTCTTAGTGGCCACGTCAGTGCGTGCAGTCATCCCCGTGAAGCCGGAGAATTTCACCTGCTTGTCCAGCTTCTCGTGGCAGGTCTTCAGCCACTGGGAGAACTCTCTCTGGATCTTCACTCTTTGCTCCTGATACATGCATCAATATCAATACAACATGGAAGAATTAAACACATTTCAAGTCAAAATTCTATGCGTCTGTTTTGGGAGGATGTAGGAGGAAGGCGTTTACCTGTCCGTTGACGACACGCGTGAAGAAGGTCTCCTTGTCTTTGAGCTGCAGTTCCAAGTCCATGAAGGTGAGCTTGTTGGTGCTGACCTGGAACCTGTCGTTGGTGAACAGAACCCCGGAGAACCGGCTGTAACACTCCACTGGCACCGGCGATGCCTTCTTGGGCTGGGCACACCAGTCAAACCTAGAAAACACACAGAGCCACACAGACAACCCTATCAATTGGTTGATCAATGAAAACAAACGGGTGCAAAAAAACCTGAATATATTTCTCATAACAGTTCGTACTCTGATACTGTAGTGTATGGTATAAGTCTTCCATTCCAGAAGCACTCAAATATGGGCCTTTTGCCCCGGGCCTGGTTCAGGATGACACAGTCCTCATCATCTTCCTCCATGGGTGCTGATGACAAGAGAAGGATACAGTGGAACAGACTTCAGCATGCTAGTGTTCACTGATATCCGTGTCATAGACAGTAATATCTCCACAAAACACATCAGCAGTGAGTCTTCTTGACCTTGACCTCTTGACCTTGACCTCACCTGGTAGGGCGTAGGGATCTTCGGGGTAGGTCTCTTTATCATAAAGGAAGGGATGGTATCTCAGAATGCCCTCCACGGTGCCGTCGCTTTCGACATAAGCCTTGAACTCAAACGTGTCTGCTGTGGAGTTGATGTAGAGGGTCTGCATGTCGTTATCGATCTCTCTGAGGTTCACCACCCGGGGAATCTTGGGGATCTTCTCCAGTAAGGAGATCTGATTGGACGGAAACAAATATAGAATGATAAATGCGAGCATCTGTCAGAAGAACAGAAAAAGCATATTATTGAAAGAAATAAAAAAGAAAGAAACAGCAATAGTAATAACAGTTAACCATCTGACCTGAATGTCAATGTTGGAGACACAATCAGAGTTCCGATAGGTGGATTTCATGTCGTTTCCATTGATGCCATGAATGTAGTAGTGATATAGATGGCTGAAACAGGGATTTATGACAAATACATCAGGAGCTGTAACAGGGATGGGAGCCTGTCAGGTTGATAGGGGTGCTGTGTGAGGGAAGGAGGACTGGCAGAGGGAGGGTGAACTCACGCCAGCTCTCTGGTCCACAGGTGGAAGTCTTGCTTGAGAAGGGTGATATGCTCAGGCTGGACCCCAGTCACCACCACGGCTGTGAAGCTCTCCTTTCCCACCTCCTCTGCGATGAGGCCGTGGAGGAAGCGCTCCTCCTCGTCCTTCACATGGGAGGAATCCCCCACCTGAATGACCGACAGGTGACATTAGACCACAACGATGAAAACAGACCTGTTGGTGGGATGAAGATGTCTCCCTTACCTTTCTGTTTCGGATGAAACCACTGTATATTTCTTCCTTGTTTCTCTCCTTTCTTTCAAATTCCTCCTTGGAAAGGACCAACTCGTGAACATCTTGACATCCCACTGGCTTAGTGATCATCTGCCAGACACATCAGATATAGTTGCAACACAGACTTCCCCATGGATCGCGTATCCGAAGCAACAGGGACAGGATTTTTACACTGGCATGTTTACCACCTACCCTGGTTGACTGTCCGATGTAGAACACAGCTTGTTTCCCTCCCACTCCAAAGTAGGATATATCACTGTTGAGACTGCGAGGGACAGCCTCAGGACGGATATACTGGGAATGATCACTGGGGGGGGGGGGGGGGGGGGGGGATTTTGATCAATGCAAATTTGTAATCCAAACAATTGGTACACAACCTTGTGGTTCCATGATACATTGGGGCTGTGGTTTATGAAATATATCTTGCAGTGAACCAACCTGGAGAGGCTGCTGTGTTCCCTGGTGAACTTAGACAGCCTGTACACTGCCCAGTTATTGAGCTGCTTGGAAGACATACCACAGCCGTTGTCTAGAACAACCACTGCTGGTCTCCCTAGGGAATCATCAAACATCTGGAGGAAAATGAAGGCTGTTGTTACGGAGATATAATAACCTATCACTTTTAATGATAGCAATACAACACTGAAAACACATCTATATTTGAGTTAGGCAAACCACAGAACGACCATCGAAAGTTGAGAAAAACTGAAGTCATGACTAACCAAACGGATGTCTATAGACCTAACTCCGGTGATCCTAGATGTTGCTGCCAGTGAATTGTCGATTAGCTCTGCAAAAGCATATGCTAAGGAAATAAACAAAGTCAAACATTTATGACATCCTAGTGTGTATGAGACACTACACCAGCTTTTCACAAACAGGATTATGAATACATGTTTGCTTTGAGAAACTTACGTAGTGACTTTTGACCTTCACTGGCATAATACTCATACATTCCACTCTGGACAATTGTGTCATAATGAGGCAGGAAATTGATGCGTTCCTTAGTTGCAACATATAGAACCTGATCATTTCTCTGCAAAAGGTGGAGTGTACTGCCATCTTGAAGTTCCTCTGAAAGAGATGTCAAAATAACCACACTGACAAGAAAAATAAAATATCTGCTAAATTTACACATTACATTGAGTCTTTCTGTGGTGTAAATTGCATGACATCTAGTATGTTTGGATGACTGAACCAGAAATAAAAAAATCTACACATTGTACAATTACAGTAGGCAGTATGCACACTTACCATATCTCTCAACATTAATTCCTGCTCTATCAGTTGTCGTCAAGACAAATGTTTCGTTTGTGGGGATGGCGAATTCCTGTGAAAACATTAGGATATGATGCTCTAGTTGATGCCTAGATATGTCACATGGTTAATTACTTTTCATTAATGTCAGCTGTGCATTACGGGGTAAAGGCATAGGTATTGTTGTCTACGATATCCTGAATGCACGTGAGCAAGTCAAGCGTTATCTCTACCTCCAAAAACACAAGCCCTACTGGGGCCTGGTTAATTATTGTCGTTTTGAAACGGACAGTTTGTTTACCTTCGAGATATGCTGTAGAAAAGCATTAAAGTCCAAGCCATTTGTGTTTACAACTCTCTTTGTCGATGTCTTGCTCTCTATGCGACAGTCATACACAACTAATCTTTTAGATGGTATATCCGCCTTGAAGCTTTCATCAGTTGAGTTTTGCTCAACGCCCAACTCCGACATTCTCTGAACTTCTTGAGGCGCTAGCCACGTACTGTATTAGTTAAGCTATGTCGTGCTGGATGACCAATGCTAGTCTTAAGTTAATGTTAGCAGACGAATGCCAATACAACTAGCTAGCATATTTTGAAATGAGCTCTTATATCTGCGTCTGTACACTAGACGTCTACACCAAACACTTCAAATTCCATGTGCGTCCAATTTGTGGTAGCCTAAGAATTTTTATGCAAAGCGCTTTCTTCTTCTTCTTCTTCGAATTTGATTGGTGGATCGCTAGCCCGCACGCGCTGCGGAAAAGCATTCTGGCCTCACTACTGCACATGCGCAGTGGAATTATTTTGGCCAATCTTCAAACGAAAGGTAGAAACAGCGTGCTAAACTTGTAGGAAGTGGAGCGATTTTTAAAAAAATGCATCATTTTGGCTCTGGTATTAAGCTTTGTGATGATTTGCCACACACCTAGCCATAGCTAACTTAAGCGAGCATGCAGTTTGTTTAGCCTACTCCTCCAAAAGTACGGGTTTTGCTGCTCTTTTGCGGACATGTCGATTGTATTTGAAAATGATAAAGGGTGGCTTTTGGACGCATGTTCACTCATAGACCAGGGACACGCACGATGCATTTCGCAGTCTAAAGCAGATCGACAGCGTTATTTTAAATGTCGTTTCAAACAGCAATGTTTTCAGATTTTAAAGTGTCATTTTAATATGAACCCCGGTAATACTGATCTGCAAAAAACCTTAGACAATGTGTCCAAGGCAGAAAATGAGACTACGAGTAGAGTACCATCAAAGGTAAAGATACCATCGTCGGTCGTGCCTTTGAGCGAGGCAGAGAGTTTACTAATTAATTGCCATACTCTGTTACTTCCTCCTATGGGAGTGTGTAAATGTGAGTAGACTACTCGTGTATATTGTGTCTTGTCCTCAACACATGTTAATGGCCATGGTTTGCATATCCCACAGAAAAGAAAACGGAAACGCAGTGATCTAAACCAAGGGGAAATTGACTCACTGTCTTACCACGTCAAGGTGATGTACACTCATGTCAGTCATGTTTACGCCCCCCCCATGTTGCCTGCCATCTTTAAACTCCCAACATGATAATGTGTGTATGTGATTGTTACAGGTTAGACCGTTCATAGCTGAGGGAACCAAATCCCTGGTGGATGCTGGTCTGTCCTGTGGATACCTAAATGGAGAGATGGGCCCACAGGGGCCCCATCCCTTTCAGGAGTGCAACCTGGCGGCACTGTGTGACTTGGCTAAAGTGCTCCCTCTTGTGTCTGACCCTGACAAGGATACTCAACAGGTACAGTTTGTTGACTCTGAGGATGACAGTGCAGCACAGGTGGACCTGTTCACACGGGTCACAGAGAACCGTATGGACTGTGCCATGGAGGTGACACTTATGAGGGAGAAATACATCATACCCCCACAATGTTCCTTCCTACTCTCCGATTTCACCAGAATGCAGCCGTTGGTTGACCGTAAGTGCATGACACGTGGTCGAGATTACACCGCTGAAATCACTGCAGCGCAGTTACAAATGGTCTGGAGACGGTGAAGAGCATCTGGCTTGTGTATGACTGTGTGGCTTGCGTGTCTCCTGCAGGTGAACAGACATATGAGCTAATTGTTCTGGATCCGCCATGGGAAAACAAGTCTGTGAAAAGAAGTCGCAGGTTAGCGGAAGAATCAAACACTAAAACGCAGAAGGGATGAACAGCAAATCCAGAGTGTGTGACTCTCTTAGGATGCATGTCCTTTTATTTCCCCTATCTTTACGATTTACCACCTCTGCTCATAGGTACAGCTTTCTGCCTTCCACCCAGCTCAAACGCCTCCCCGTGCCCTCGCTAGCCTCCCCAGGCTGTCTAGTGGTCACCTGGGTCACCAACAGGCCCAGCCACCTGCGCTTCGTCAGGGAAGAGCTCTACCCACATTGGGGAGTGAAAGTCCTAGCAGAATGGCTATGGGTCAAGGTAAAAGCATATTAGGAAGACAATGGTAAACATGGAGATGACGTCAGCGAGTGTGTCTGTGAATATTAGCGATAGTCGTAGTGTTTTTTCATCGTTTTGTCGTGTTGTGCCCTTCAGGTCACAAGGTCCGGTGAGTTTGTGTTCCCCCTGGACTCTCAGCATAAGAGGCCTTACGAAGTGCTAGTTCTGGGTCGATATCATGGAAACAGCACAGAATCCCCCAGGTGAGACCATTTATCCTTTAGCTCTATACCTTTACTTCCATTGTATCAGTGTGTTTTTATATTCTCATTGGTCATTGATTATTCACATGAGCCCCTGTGTCTCAGTCCTTCAAAGACATCCAAAATCCCCGTGGAGGACCAGCGTGTTATTGTCAGTGTCCCATCCGTCCTGCATTCCCAGAAGCCATCACTCTCTGGTAAACAGCCCTAAAACAAATAACTTGTATAAGTATTAAAAAATGTGTGGGTTAACTAAATCCTGCCATTAGAGGGCAGTACAGCAACACTAATAACACTACCTGAAGGGGTTCGTTGACCAGCTCCAACCAGCATTGTCTAAATATGTCTCACTTCTTCATAAAGACAGAAGAATGTCTTAGTATTGAACTAGGAGTGAGGGAAGGAGAGTTGCAGATGACCTCTGCTTTGCAGCTCTCTCACAGTCGTGTTTGAGAAAGCCACTACGTTGTTACAAGAGCATGTCATTTAGTCATGCAGGTTGCCACACCCTCATGGCCGTTTTACCGAAGCTGCGACAGGTAACTAATGCCTAATTGGGAATTGACCACCTTTGTGGCTTCTGTCATTACATTGTGATATTTATAGTGATTAGAAGCAAGTGAAAACTTTTAGCTCAAACCAAAAGTAAGCAGCAGTGGTGTTGGAAAGGTGACAAGACTTCAACAATGAATATGCAGAGAGCCTTTGAACGAGCAGGGTTTGACGTCAGCACACTCCTTCTCAAGGGAAAGCGCTTTATTATGCCGTAGATTTACTTGGAGAGCAAGCCAGAGCAGGAAGAAGGTCTGTCCGTGCCCTTTCAGCTAAATATAAAAGATGCCACTCTGTGAAAATGGCAGGATATTGTCAAATTAAAGTCATTATGGCGGCCCTGTGAAAGAGTGATGCTTTGTGTTGTGTAGATCCTCTCTGAGGGTTTGATTTTCATCTAGTTTAGCTCAGGATTCAACCGAGTAGGTCAGTTCTTTTCTTTGGCGCCTGGATATCAAACACACCTTTTTACTTTTGGGCGGCTTGGCTAATTCGAAATGCCCTTTGAGTGAAACGCAATAGCTCAAAGAACTTTGAGTCCTTTTTTTTGTGGGGGGGTGGTAGCTGTGAACTAACCTGCTGGTGATGTGCTCCCTTTCTCTGTCCTTGCACTGCAGTCCTCCACGCCCCTCTCTCCTCCCCAGGTTCCATGGGCACCATGGTGGGGGTGGGTGTGGCTTTGTTGTGGGCGGCTGAAAGAAAATGTCAGCTGGGCTGGTCCTCGTCTCCTGCGGAGAGAAGTCCCCAGAGACGCCACCTCACATTAAGAGAAGTTCCAACTGAGAGGCATTGAATTAACTTTATTGATCGTGAAAAGTTCCACTGAGCTGGCAGGCCTAAATGACCATGAGGATGATGTGTTTTTAATGTAAGATATTAACTGTATACCCAGAGGCATGAAAAATATATTTGGCTGTCCTTTCCCTGGCTTTGGAGGGGATTATGCAACATCTTGAAAGTTGTCTTCAAAGCGGGTGAAGTTATTTCCAATCTCAACCATCAATTCTCTCTAAGAGGATTGTTGCATTGTACAGTCCCAGTGTTAGAATTCCAAATGTGCCAGCTCATCTCGATTTGGTGCCCGCTCCCCCCCTCCACTGCCTATCCCTCAGTCTTGACCTCCTGGCACAGTTGTCTCAAACACCCAGGGAGGGGTTACACAACCCTGTGACCCTATCGCTTTTGGTCCCCTTCTTAACTGGTGATCCTGACAGTGACATCCAACTTTTGTGTGGGGGCAAGGGGTAGGGGCAGGAAGCAAACAGGGAAGCCTTCTCACACGTGACGGTGTACATGTTCCTGCCAGATGGCCTGACTGTTGGAAAAAGAGCTTTCATGTGTGTCTGTAAAATCCATTGTTTGCTTTTTAATTGGTATCCTAAAAAACTTTCATAATGACTGAAATAGGGAAGGATGCTTTCAGCATCACAATATAATCAGCTGCTAATTGGCAGTGCCCGCTTGATTCACTAGGATCTGTGATTTGAAAAAAGAAACGTCATTACATTTGTTAAAATACCCCACAATGTAAAAGTTAGGTGCAGACAGTACAGTCACTCAGTAATGTGTGTTTTCTCGTTGACTCACCAATGCTGACACAATTCATTCAAAACCATGCTGACAATAAACGTGGTGGTAGATGATTGGGTACAGGGGTGTTGTCAGAAGTGAAGTTAACCAATCGGAGGTGTATGCTCTTTCATTGTCAGCCACAGAGAGGCACGTCACCTCCCTCCCTCATGAGTGTGAAAGCACAGCACACGCAGAGAAAAAGACCATGAAAACTTCCTTTTAATTGTGCCCAAGTTGAGTGCCTTCTCATTTTCTCTCCAACTGCTTGTCTTGCACCTTTTCCTTTCCTGCTCGGTGAGTAAAAAGCGTAATTAGACCTTTTACTCCTCCAACTTTGACAGTCGAGGGCAACCGGAGAGGTCTGTGTTCGGCTGAGTGGGGCATGTTCGGCCTTTACTTCGCCTGCAGTTAGTTCCTGTGTGACGTGTAGAACGAGGGAGCTGAGGTAGGGGGAGGGAGGGAGGAAGGGAGGGAAGGGAGGTGGGGTGCTGAATTGTGTAGTTTGGATAGATGTCTTGGGGGAGTGGGTGGTGGTGGTGGGGGAGGGGGGGGGGGGGGGGTTGGTGTTCATTAACTCCCAGCGGAGCGTAGGCTGTGCTGAGTATCGGGGTGGCGCGTGTGAGCATGCATGTGCGCAGACAAAGCTGTGAGAGGTGGCGGGGGAGGTGAAATGAAACATATCTGTCAGGTGTGTGCTTCCCGGAATGCCATTGTTCCTATAGATGCAAGGTCAGTCACCAATTCCTCTACTTAAACATACAGTCCTACTCTAGATAAAATCCAAATATCAATAGAACACAATAGAACATTTTTGAATTATTGTATTGTAAAAAAATATATATATATTTCCATTGCAAAGTAAGCATCAGAGCTTCGGAGACAGGCAGGCATTCTCCAGCTGAATCTGTCTTTTCACTGACTGAGCCGTCCTTTCTTCTCCTCTTGTTGGTCTCTCTCTCCCTCAACAGAGGTGCTGAAGCCGTTTGTTGGAGCGGACGCTAGCTGCCTGGAGCTGTTTGCCCGCAGCTTGCTGCCGGGCTGGGCCTGCTGGGGTAACGAGGTGCTCAAGTTTCAGCACGTCAATTACTTCAACATTGAGGCGACTGAAGAACCCATAGAGCAGCATGCAGAGACTTCCACAGAATACCCGGTAGAGAAGCCTCCAGAGGCTTCCACAGATGAATCCATAGAGCAGCCTGCAGACACGGAAACCCCCTCCTCGTATTCCTCCCACACTGGTCTAAGAAACTAACTATTGTGCTGTCAGGGCTTTTTGTACCCAAGTCCCAATTTGTTTTTGTAAAGTTTCTGTGAGCGCTCGAACATCTTTATCTCTGTTTCCTCTTTTGATCTGTGATTTCTGTTTTCTGGGTCGTAGTTTGTTTGCTTGGTGCTGGATCACAGAACCGATGGTGTGATATAGAGCTGAGATGAAAGTGAAATCTCTCCTGTGCGCAAATCAACTTTATGTAAGGAGCAAAATCCTTGAGTTCAGAATCTCAGCTGTCATATTGCCCTCAACAGAACAGTTTTGACTTTGCTGCTGCAGTAAGAATGGGATGGAAGGAAAAACTACTGAATGTTTAGATAATAATCAAGATTAATCTTTTTACATACTTTATATTATCGTTGTGATTTTTTTTTTTTAAACAATAGTTTTCAATAAATAAAAATGCCAACAATTATGCATCCGCCTGATAATTGTTTAAGTCAGATTCTAACAACGTGACACTCACTATGTCCAGAAAGACAGTGGCCATAAGATCATGGTTCTGAAACCATTTTGTTGTACCTCAGAATCCACAGCACTTAAGTGCCTCATCATCTACATCAGTGCCGTCAGGATCTACCTCAGTGCTTCACTATCTGCCCTAGTCACTTCCTAGACCCCTTAGAGGTTCAGCATCTGCCTCATATCCCTTGCTACCTCAGCGGATGCCTAGGCATCTCCCTCATCTCCTCAAACAAGATCACCAAGCTTCATTCCTGCCAGATTGCTCAGAGTTGATTCTAAAGCAGAGAGAGAGCAAGTCTCTCATCCTCAAACTGTCTCTCACCATTCATGCACGCCTTTTGAAGGCAACTTCAGCTTTCTCATGTGGGAATGCGCTCTTGTGATGGGCCTAGGGTCCAGGGGGGGGCGGGGGGGGGGTCACCTGTGCTAGATAAGGGAGAGGTGGTGCTGCTACAGAAAGAAACCCAGGAGGAAGAAATTCGGAGGAAGACTGATGCAGATTCATTTCAACTTTACACCTATTCTCTCTGTCTCGCTCCATCTTCTTTCACTCTTCCTTGTGGCAAGAGAAGATCATGACTGAGAAACAGAAAAGAGAGATTGGATTTATTGTAATGTATTCCTGTCTGGGTGAGGAGAGGCAACTGTATTGGGCTTTCAAAATCCAACTAATTAAAGGAGGGTAAGGTTTTCTCATTAGCTCCCTCCCCAGGTGTGTAGTAATTGATTTATTCTGTTATTGGGCGTAGCCACATTCAAAACAACCCTGTATCCTTCAAACTCCCATGGAGCTGGCAAAATGAATATTAAATTAAATCCCACATTGAATCAGTGCTGAGTATGGGAAGTGTTGCGGGTGTTGCTAATCTAACATTAAGCTTTTAAAAAACATTAGTAACAGATACTTTAAAGCTTATGTAACCTATCAAAAAATACATCGAGTTTCGATAAGATAAAAATGGTTGAACTCGATTTGAGTTTCTCATCCACCTGTAGCCTCCTCCTCTGGTAGGGTAGAATCACATCAACCCTGTTGACTCTAGTGACCTGCGTGCCGTAAGTTCTCTTTCATTTCAAAGTTAACCAGTTTGGTCATAGGCACACATCATTGCAGCAATCAGTGTTGATGGTGACCAATTATATTCCAATCTGTAATGGTCTGTTTCCTAGTGTCTCACTTCCTGAACCGATTCCCATGTTTTGTCATGGGTAATGATCAGTGATCACCAGTAATCACGTCTGCAGCCTGTAAATAGTGTCCATGCTTCTTCACCGACTCCCCCCGCCTCGCTGTTACTCTCAGAACACGCCAAGTTATTCTTAAGCTTCAGTTCATATCAAAAGATTGAATAGGGCATCAAGAAGATCATGACATTTTGTGGAGGACCAGTGCCAGCTAAATGAATGTGCAATGTGCTATACTCAAAACTTCTAAACTACTCAGATTGTTAAGTGAGCTCTTTTATAATAGGTTACTGTTATATATGTCACTTCCAAGGCCAGTGCTGCTATTCAACCTTTAGTAATCCACTTTCTAAAGTTGAAATATTTCCCTGAAACAGGGTATTGATTTAATATACGCATCCAAATAGAATGCTTTTCTTTTTCCTTACTGGGAAATTGTACTTTCAGCTCAACAAAAGCCAACATGTTCACCAAGGATTCTCTCTGTACTGAAACAGATCAATGTATTGTCTGCGTTCCCACGGAAACGTTGGCCTAGCCATAGAAACGCTCACTCCTCAGCCTTGACTTTTTAGAAAGTCTCCATTTTGAAAATGGAAATGGACTTGATGTTTCCTGGCTGATAATACCTGAAACTGATGTGCAGGATCCCATCCATGATGCAGTTTATCAACCTTGTCTTCTCATACAGCCTCCACCTCATTCGCCCCCACACACTCAAGCATGCACATGTCTCCGTTTGTGTAATTGGCCGTTTGTTATTGAAAGAAGCTACAAAGTAGCCTACGTGACAGCATCACCATTTCCCCCATATATTCCAGAGATAGCAGAGAAAGGAAGGTCAGATACTTTGACTGCAGTCCAACACCTATCTCCATCGTCTTTTTCCAGATGCCACCCACGAAGCCTGTCCTTTTTGACAAATATCTTGGCCTCAAGCGAACGAACCATTTAACACACTGACGTAGCGTAGAAGCAAAACCAGACCCACAGAATCATCTACTGCGTCAGGCAAGTTTGTTGACTCATCATATTGTCGTTGTGATATCACTAGTGTTATATCGATAGTCAAAGAGGAATACAATAAGTAACTTCTCTTTTCACACTCTCCACTTTGACACCACACAGATCAAGTCTGTGCTCTGTCTCCTCTTACTTCTACCTCCTCTCCTTCTCTTCTGTGCCACTATCATGCCTGCCGCACCTTCTTTCCCCTTTACACTCCCTCCACACATGCAGACTTTACACTTTACTCCTTCCCCCCCCCCCCCCCCCCCCCATCCTCTGTGAAGAGACAATCTCTCCAAAACTCCCAATTTACTGCTTCCACTGGTGTCACCGTGGTAATTAAGGCCCTTTCTCCAGATGCCAGCACTGGGAGGAGCGAAGGTGTTCTGTCAAGCCAAGGATGAAGCAGGAGCCTGAACACACCCTTCACCTCCTCCACATCTTCACTCTCTTTTCCAGTCTGGCACATTCAGAGCTCAACAGTCCAGACTCCGAGCAGAGACAGAACAGTCACCCTTTTAAAGTGTAAACGACAGTCATTTGATTAGACTCACGAGAATATTCAGCATAGGAATAGATAAATATAAATGCAAAATCACTGTTTGAGAACAAAATAGCTCACCTTTTGTATTTTGTACATGGATGTTAGATGAACATTACTAAAAAGTTTTACCTTTAGGTACATTACTCAGATTGTGAGTGATATTTCTTGAAAGAATCTGCACTGGCAACCTCCATTATTTGCACATGAATGGATGACAAATGATGTTGCAGAGGGTAAAAGATTTGTGCTACAGTGATACAGTTCTCTGGTCACAAACAGTTTTAGAGACAGCAGTATTGCAAACTGGCAGCATTTGGTGTTCCCAAAGGAGCTTGAGAGATAGAGATAATTATTTTCCAGGAGCCGTCATTCTCTGTCGGATGTTTCTGACTAACTCTGCCCTGTTTTCTTCTCTGACACATCAAAACCACTGAAACCAGACCACACACACAGCCCATCTGGTGAGAAAACAGCTACTGAAAGTTGTTACAAAATGAGATTGAACATGGATCCCAGACAGTTTATTATTAGGGAGATCTCTTATGTAAGTTAGAATGTAGTATTGTGTTGGCTGGAAACCATTGATTTGTGTGTGTGTGCATGGATGTCAGATCTAGTGAATAAAGAATAGATGCTCAGTGACCTTACTTCTATACATTGGGAATTGGATAATTTAATCAGATTAAAGATGCTTTTTTGTTTCACATCTGCATGCACCAGTCACCCAGAGGACAATTCTCATTTACATATAGTGGATACCATATAGTGGGCTTGAATTAATTTTGAATACAGATATGATACAATGAAGAAAGATATAAAATAAATAAAGTTGTTAAATAATGTAAAAGTCACCAAAACACTACTTTGTGAGAGAGAAAAAAATACCCTAAGTTCCCAAAGTGAGAACCCAGTTAAATGAAATTGTAATCAATTCAGATGTCGTAACCTCTCTACCAAGAGAATATGTTATAGTGCTTCAAATTGGCCACATACATCATCTAACCTCTAATGGAGTCTCAAGTATAAATTGAAGCCAAAGTTCAGTGTGACTGGGTGGGTCAGAGGTCATCACAGTTGACCATCACCATTGTCTCTCCCAGGATGATGGAATGCTGGCTGCTGATATTTGCTCTCCAGATTGCCCTGCAATGAAGGAGGACAGACACCAGTAGTGCAGGAGCCCAATTGAGCTTTGAGCTTACAGGAAATCAATCCCTATTCAAACTGCACACCTCACCACTTGGCTTTAAGCACATGGGAATGAATTCCAATTCCTCAATCAGGCGCCGGTAAAGTTATAAAATAACCAAACATCACGTTGGCTGACAACGAATATGTACTTTGGAAATTGTGTTGAATTTCAGATTTCGATTTAAATAAACCTGAGATTCTTTTCTGTCACTCCATCAGTCATTCAGGCGGTCCCTTCAGTATTCAAACTAAGTGGGAGGCTAATGTCAGATGGACAGACAGAGAGAAGGTTGCCATATTCATTCACAGGATGACTCGTGTCTCTCCTAGGTTTACAGATCTGTCTGTCAGCAGAGCAGCGTGTCAGTGAGTCAATGAGGGGATGTCAGGGTGGGAGAGAGACGCCGCTTCAATATCTGAAAATGAGCGGACACCCCCAAAATAGCAATGGAAAGTCAGAAAGACAAATGGAGGGATATGAGCAGGCTGCTTGTCAGTCTGACTGACAGGAGGATGATGCCAGAGCTTCCTGGTCTGTGACGGCAGTCAAATCACTTAGAGCTGAATTTACTGAGATTTGGCTTTGTTGAAACAGAGAGGAGCTTCATAACAGCTGGCACTCCTCTGCTGTTTTCTTTTCGGGCAGAACAGGGTGCTGGTTGTTCATCGGAAAGGCTTTGATAAAGCTCTTTGTGATATGAGAGGCATTAGGTATCTCTTTCCACAACTGAAGATATGGGCAGGGACATGACTTCTTTGTGCACAGCACAGGCATTGAGAGTTCGCACCGCTATAGAAACACAGGATAAGCAGGAGTACACTGTTACACATCAGCCGGATGTTCATGTTCACAAGCATTAACATGCAGTGACAGTATTTCATCTACATAAGTGTTTATTATTGATGTAATATCAAAGATAGGTTCACACACTACCCATTGTTTTTCTGTGGTGGGGAAAATAAATTGAATGATGAGGGTTTTTTCCTTTATTTTCTGTGGAAGGAGAATGTATCTATGCCATAGCACTCGTACACCACTGTATAATAACTGATACATTCAATAATTATGTTGTGTAATGTTACCTATGAAGTCATGGCTACTATAATAAAATGTTAGTCAGTTTTTATTGTCAAGACTAGGTTGTGTTGTGGGAGCTTAGTTTAGAAATGGTACAGATACCTTTTCTGTTTTGCTCTTTTTTTAACATGGTTTCTACCACAATGACACAATTCAGTGCATAGGTTCATCAAACTATCTCTCCATCCACCCCTCTCTCTCGCTCACTCCCCTATTTTTACAGTACAGTATATGCTTATACACAACTAAAACAAGTGCAAATCATAAAAAATCGACTTCTCTCCAATAACATCATGGTGACAGTTATTGACAGTATTGATACTTTGAGATGAACACTGACACTTGGTCACTCTAAAAAGGGTCAGAAACTCAGAGCAATTTTGGATTTTTCCTGTTTCCTGTCCATTATTGTTCACTTCTTCTCTCCTCTCAGTTAAAGTCCACCGTTGACTTATCAGGCTTGGTATTCACCTGAGGTCAATTGTGGCATCAGCCCAGGAAACATACACACCCACCAACAACACTCCCCCCCTTAACACAATCAATAGGGCTAAATTGGGTATTTGAAATGTGTCAGCCAAGATGGCCTTGCTCTGCATAAAGTAACTGAATTTTTGTAAAAAAACGAAAATCCACAGCCGTTTAGGTCCTCTGCGTGGCGGAGGAGCAGGAATGGTTTTCAGGAGGAGAATACCAATCCTCCAATCGTTCACCCCGCAAAGGTCGGCACCATTCCGGCGTCCAATCCTCAAGGATCCCATTTTAATCCAGTTATAAAAGGTTTCTGGACTGAGGTATTTCATGCTACATCTCCTAGACTGTCCTGTTGCACTGGGAAGCAAGGTGGACTATACACAATGTGTCCTTTTCAATGAGTAAAACAAGCTATTCTAGTTTTATGTAGATACATGCCCTTCAAAATTTGAAGCATGTTTCAGGGGAATATCTGTCCTGTTCAGTAGACACCTGGTGGTGGTCATGAACAAATCTGTTGCGTAATAGATGAGCAGGGCTGGGCAACATTTGGAACCTTTGCGATTCCATGTACATTTCTGTGTGGGACGTGAATGGGCAATGTGTTGTGAATATAGCATTGTGAGTTTTAAAGAAGAAGGAATAACAGTTTTGATCTGGAGGATCAAGTTAAAAGATCCCAGTAGTAATGTCCTCCATCACACCTCTACTGACCTGAAACACACACACACACACACACACACACACACACACACACACACACACACATACACACACATTGTCTGTGAAAGGACCAAGGACCAAGACAAGTTCCCCAGTCTTAGCGTAACAAACATTACTTAGTGAATCCTTAGAATAGAAGTAGCAGTGGGAGAGAGCCCTGGTTTTATTTCAACTTCCCAGGAGAAAATTACAGTGTGCTATTACTGTAGTGAAAGATGAATAGAAAATGAATACACTCTCCATGACTGTCACCGCGGGAGTGTGTGTGTCACTGTGAATAAAACTAAATCGGTTTGTGTGCCACTCAATTACTGTACGCATGTGTTGGACTGTGAGTGTGTGTGTGCATGCACATGTGTTTATATACGTGTGTGTGTGTGTGTGTGAGGGTGTGGCTCTGGCAGATTGTTGCCAATAATACAGATGGAGCCCCAGCCAGGGGAAATTCCATCAATCACAATCCCAGCGGTGTGTCACCCCCCCTGCCCCCCTCAAGCTAGACCGACAGGAACAGAGATCTCCATTTTATACTGTGACCTTTAAAGCACACATCCGTGGGTGCTCAGGAGCTGGGGTGGGAGGTGGCATGTTTGATAAATAGGGAGTAGAAGCCTCTGTAGCTGCAGTCTTGGTGAGGTTTTCCAGAGGACGCGAGGCTCCGACGTCTCTGCATCAGACTACAGACTTGGCTACAGTGAGGAGACTGGACTTGTTGATTGGATCCCGTAGAAGGGATTCAAGTTTCAAGGAAGAATTTACACAACGAAGATTGTCATCAAACGAGTGTCCCATTCATTGCATTACCTGTGTTCTTGCCTACTGCATAGTCCTGTAGCTAATAAGGCTACGCAATTTCAAGGTTTTCTTCGAAAATTCCAGCCTTATGATGAATGAGTTGCGTAAGTAACAACGGAATGTTATAAGTGCAAGGACTTCTCAGACATCAAATAAAGAAGAGAAAGAATCAAAAGTAAATTTTGCTTCAGAGGCAGATACATTGGCAGAGTGAGAATGTGTTTAAAGGATTGTGGTTGGAAAATGTTGCACTCGATTCAAATCTGTCCTGGATAGCAAAGGATAACAAGCGGCATTATTTATGCCGTGCATGTGTGTGTCCAAGTATCTTCTGGTTGAAGTATATAAATCAGTGGAATTGAGGATTACAGACACCATACATATAGTTATGAGATATATTAATAGCTCCAAGCCTGTGTATTTTTTCCTTGGTCCTCCATTAATTCTTCTCATGTATCCATTCCCTATGAAATCAAGGGGATGGTATTCTGGAGGTGTTATGATGTCATGTCGGGTGTGTTTGTTTTGGCTCACAGTGAGGTATCTTTACTTTGAAGTTGGATGGAGCAGAGAGCTCCAGCAGTGCTGATCACGGCAGCAACACCTGGTCTAAGCTCCCTGATTCCCCCCCCCCCACCCTTAATAAAAAGTTTTAACCTCAAAGGGAGGCCTGGTTCATTATCAGAATCTTAAATTATTCAGCAAGTCTTCAAACGTAATATTTTTTTAAGGCCCACCAAGTCCTTTAGCTGTAATTAATATATCTTTTTTTTTTTATAAATGCTCACTTAACATGTTAACATTCGACATCTGTCGATGTCTACCTAACATCTAAGACTAGTTTGAAGTATCAACATCTACATCAGTCACTGTCAGCTTTGACCCCACAAATCCCCATTCTTTGCTTCTGTAGTTGCTCTGTCTATGTTGTACTGACAGTTGTAATTGATGAGAGAAGGACATGGAGAAAGAATGGGGCAGTGTGAGGTCACCTGCACAGAAATCTGATCCTCCATAAGTAATGGCTCTCTCGTGGATGCTTCAACACAACACAGGACTGTGCAACATCAAAACCTGGCTACTGAATGAAAAGTAAACGAGTTGATTCTGTGAAGATACATTTTCATCAGAGGGACTGCTGGCTACATTATTTTGAATGATTTCTTCGTTTTTATTTTTGTATTAATAAAAGTAAACTAGTCTGTGCTTGGCACACTAGGCAGACCTGTGGTGGCCTGCAACCTCCTGAACAATCACTCAGGAGTCTGTCTCTTTCCCGAAGAGACGAGCTGGTTTGTCGGTGAAACTAAGATTAATTAGTTTCACCTTTAATGGCGAGCGGTCTTGATGGAACAGGCCCATCTCAAATGTGTCTCGGGCCAAAGCAAAGGGATACTGGGCTTGGGAGGGTGGAGGGTTCACTCACAGCGCTCTTCACAAATGTTAACTCATTACTTGGGCTTAATTGATCTCTTCAGGTCAGAACCTCACCAAATTCTCGTGTCTCGTCAAATTCCTTTGTTGTTCATTTCTTGTGTGTGTGTGTGTATGTGTGTATGTGTGTGTGTATGTGTGTGTGTGTGTGTGTGTGTGTGTGTGTGTGTGTGTGTGTGTGTGAGTGAGTGAGTGGAGTGAGTGAATGGTTTCCATGTCTTAATGGCCCTATTAGTTACAACACAGGTCACCTGTAATACACAACCCCCATTAAGTAACAACTAAGAAACAAGACAAAAGTATCACCACACTAGAATAGGGTAGTGCTGTCAAGTCAGTAAATTACGGTTTCATTAGTTAAATAGTAATATATGTGTTCTCCCTCTCCCACTCCAACCCCCGATAGCCTAAAGGCACTTGGTGAAATCTTGGTCAGTTCCGTTTTTCACTGTGTTCCATCATCATAGATCAGCAACACAAATTGCATCCATCCACACCACCACACTCGCCCCTCACATTAACACACAAATGACACTGTTCCGTCTCCATCACTTAGAGCTGGATGCCCTGTGGGCCCTGTCAGGCTCAATAAAGCTGGTCTTTGTTTGGTATGAGTTACACTTACAGTCCAAGTTGATCACCCTCTTGTCCCCACTCTCCAGCCCCCTCTGCCTCAGCACACAAATCCATCCAAAAAAGGCCTAGTCTCCCTTCAATAAAACCCTAAACTTCACATGGCCAGGGGAAATATGTTTCTTGTGGGAATGTGTGTAATTACTCGACCCTCTAGCAGAGACTAGGGTCATAAACCAAGTGCACCTCAGGTCTAAATCAGTCCCTCATGTCAGCTTTAGGACCAATTCGGCACTGCTCACACACGTTACACTTGCTGGTGACGTACTGTGTTCTTTTTACACCATATGCTCTTGCCATCTTGTCATGTTATGCTATGAGACAGTGTAAAGTACTTTGTTACAGTACATCCCATGAGCGAAAACAACTTAATGTGGAGTACATAGCTAGGCTAAGCAGCTGCAAGGTAATGGACAGGGCGGATGGACCTTGGATATAAAAGAAGAACAATTAGGCCCAGAGAGGAAAACTGGGATTTCCTTGGCTGTGAGAGACTATTTCAGTGTTAATGACACCAGGGCTGGCGAGTCGAAGCTTCCTGCCTCCGTAGAGCAACCTAGCCGGGGAGAGAGACAGGTCTGTGACAGGCAGGGACACTCAGGGCTCGATGAGTCACAAATACAGGAGAGGGATGACACCAGCTCCTCAGCCTTGACTCTCCAGGGCTCCCCTCCCTGGTCCTGTCTCAGAAAAAACTCAATGAGGAGGAAACTGACTGACTGGGAGAGTGGAGATGGAGAGGGCCAGAGAGAGAGAAATAGGCAACACATTGATTGAAATGCTTCAGAGGGCCCCTAAAGAACAGTCTTAATTTAATTGAACAAAAAAGCTATCAATAATTCATTAAGAAAGAAAATTAATGACATGGCACTTAATTATATAATACATTTCTACCTGTTTAAACCCCAACAGCTTCTTTACATATGTGGAGGCCACATGTCTTATTGTCATCTTGGCAGAAATTGTCAGCCCCTTTAGTTTATGGAAATAGAATTGACCTCTCAATTAACCATATGTGTTTGACATTAGAACTTTGCTTGTGATGTTGTCAGTCACATTGTTCCACAAACAAAAAATGTCTCCAGCCAATAGCTTTGTCTGGTAAACATCTTGTTCTGTATCACCTCTGTAAGAACACTTCCAGAAAGTGTCATTAAAAAACTGAAGACATGGCTACAGCTGAATAAAAGCATTTGCCTCTACAGCAGATGAAAGTACTCTTGCCACCCAAGGGAAGAGTCTCCTAGCCTTGTCTATCACATCTTTTCATGTGTCTGGGGTCGGGACATGTTCAGTCTCACACTTATCCAAGAACAGAGATGGACACACCAACCCATTCAGTCTCTTTCTCTCTCTCTCTCTCTCTCTCTCTCTCTCTCTCTCTCTCTCTCTCTCTCTCTCTCTCTCTCTCTCTCTCTCTCTCTCTCTCTCTCTCTCTCTCTCTTTCTCTCTTTCTCTCTCTCTCTCTCTCTCTCTCTCTCTCTCTCTCTCTCTCTCTCTCTCTCTCTCTCTATCTATTTCTGTCAGACAAACACACATACAGACAGCACATGTTTAAGTACTTTTTTAGGGTGTCCTCATTTACATTGATCAGTGTTGAATAACTGGTTAGATAAACCAGATTGGATGTTTTGTGTTGGAGGAGGCTTCCGGATATGCGTTTATGTGGAAAGCCAGACCACGCAGAAATTGGAAAATGACTACAGGCAACAAAAAACAACATTACGTAAAATACATAAAGAACACAGCAGTTTTGCTGAGATGTCAGGTGGTGCTCAATGAGTTGAATCCTTGATGAAGCATAAAACCATAAAAAACTTGTGTTGTGATATAGTGAATTCTGGAACCGGCCTCTCACTGAGAGGTTAGCACAGATAGTGTGAGAGAGAGAAAAAGAAACATTTAGTCATATCAACAACTAAACTTTCTGGATTCCAAACTCACTAGCTGATGAGTCATCCAGCCCAAGCTTGCAGTGCACGATACTGAAGGTGGGCATCCATCTTTCCCCTTCAACTAACTAACAGCTAAAGGTATGCTGTACAGTTGCCCTCCATAGAAAACATCCATCCCAACCACCATTCTACCCATCTCTGGTCATTGCTGTGGTCACAGAACATTAAAAGAGAGACTGGCTCCTACTGTACATGGTTACAGTACACATGTGACTGTACTGTAAAGTTATGTGTCATAACTGTGAAGGCCCTTCTATTGAATTATGCCAGACTCGCCTATGGATGCCTTTTCACACTGATGTCATGTTAGAAGTACTCTCATCCACACCTTCCCAGGTTTCCACGGTGATCCCCCCATTAACTAGAAGGTGTTGTTTGGCTCCCTATAGACCCAACAGGACTAGCCCTATTTTAATGACCTAGGAGTCAAGATCTATTAGTAGCCCTGGATTAATGACCTACCTTATTGACACATTTATTAGTGGCTTCCAGCCTCTTGCTTGTGATCCAGCCTCTGAGATCATTAGCACGTTCACATGGTTGTTACTTTGTGACCTTTTGACCAATTCTGGGAAATCCAGTGACAAGTAAGTTAATATACGAGACAACTGCTGATTGTGTACCTTACAAACTGAGGTGTACAATCAGCATTCATGTTTTGCCAGTGCTTGTACTTAGTTATATCCCGTGAACAGGAATCCAATCCAATCCAAGGAATCAATTTTTTATGAATGCATGGTCATAATAAGGTTACAATAACAACAACAATCAAGATTGACAATAATAACATAAAACATTATTGCACTCAAGCCCCCAGTACAATGACCAGTCATTTGAAAAGGACATCTACAGCTGTGGGTTCACTGGTAATGTAATGCATTTGATAATAATATCAAAGCATTTATAGGACATTTGTCTTCTTCTGGCTACTCTTTGTGGGTTGTACAGTTATGGAGATGCAGTCAGGCTTCACATAGTTTGCTTATAATAGGTGAGATATCTCTGAAATGAAACAACTTTACACAACAAACTCATAATACGACAAGAATGAATGAAGCTCATAAAAACGTTAGCTCCAGGTGATAGAAGCTCCCTGATGATTTGTGTCGGAAAAAGACAAGGACACAAACACAAACACAGATATCTCATCACGTTGCATCCTCTGCAGAATATTAGCACCACTCATTTTCATTCATCCAATAAACTGTCTGCAAAAGACAGGACTCGTCTGAAATCAAAAGAGGGAGAGACCCTACAGGATGCAACACAAACCGTGTAAGGGATTTAATAAACCGTACAAAGCATAATACATCTAAAACTGCCGAGCCATGGGACAAGGCTTCGCTCACCGTCCCAGACTGCGGCACCACATGGTTTGGTTTGGAGTATCTTCAAGGGCGTGTTCCCACCCCAAAGTCCTACATTAGGAACTGCCCAGGTAAATTACCCCTGACATCCTGAGTTATTGGCCTTTAAAGCTGATTCTAAAAATGGATGTTTCTAATAATGTGAACTAGCACAGGGCAAGGGACTGGGTCCTGTCTCTGCTTAACCTGTCAGGGCGACTTTCAGATCCACTCAATCAAATCTCCATGTGAGAAAGAAAAGTGCGTAGAGGTGAATGAAACATTGAAACGATCATAGGGCCAACGGATATTTCCCCCAAAGACATTTACCAGCCTTTCTGCGTAACAGGGAGCACTGTCCTGCTTAAAAATTCCTCTTCCGCCGCACCCACCAGAAAGCAGGCAATTTCTCCAGGACGACAGCCCCCCCACCTCACCCCCTATGGATGGAAGGATGGCGTGGTTGGCAGATCTGATATTAAACACAGCGCGTTGTGAATGATCAGAGATGAGAAGGAGAGAGCCTCCCAGAATAGCTGCACCCGGGGGAGATGCTGTGGGTGATGCCAGTGCCTGCATACAGCCAAACAGTTATTTATGGAAGGCGTTTCGTAACACATGTGGAGGGGTCTCCCTTTGGAAAGCTAAAATCGCTCTATAACAACCGCATAAACATATTGACTACAAACAGAAATCACTTTGCACACAGGATATGAACATAGAAGAGAATAACTTGTAAAGCCATTGCTTCTTCCTATTCTGAATTGAGCAGGAAGGACTGAGACACATAAAGCTAATAAGAGTAATAGAGCAGGGATGTTTGATGTGAAAATACTTTGTCAGAGACTATTGGTTAAGACTAACTAAATACTTTTACAAATGCTACCTTTCTACGGTACATCTTTACAGGAATGAATAATTTGACATGTACTTGGAGAAACCACTCTGGGCACAATATTAGTTTGGAAAAACTTCTGAAAAAGCTGTGACTGCAAAGTTCAATTCCCTTCCCCTAGGGCTTACTCTAAATGTAAAAATTACAACTTGAGATTTTACCATTTTATTTTTGTGGACATCAAGTTTGCTGTCGTTCATCATGAGCTATCGCTCTGCTACACACAATAAAGGTAACATCCCATAAAGGTCAGGAAGGTTTTTTTCTACCCACACTGAAATGTAGAGGAAGCTCTTGAACCATGGCGAATCGATAATGAATACATATATTCATTAGATAATGCTTAAAGGCAACATATATTGCCTCTTCTCAGCAAGTTGTCAACCTCTAGATAAGAATAGCTTTTCATCTGCAGAGAACATCACAGCACAACAAGAAGTGAGACTTATTGGTGATATCTGTACTTCACACTACAGGCACTGGTGTTATCTTCTGTTGTCTCTTAGTTTTAATGGTGAGTGATTACTCACCTGCTTCTATGATTAGCATTTAATAACAATCTCAGCCATTCAACAAAGTTGCAGAATGCCATGGAAGCTTGTTTTTATAAGCATCGCAAGCTGAGCTTTGTCATACGTGTGCCATATGAACTGTGAATACAAAGTACCATTTTCCCAGCCAAAGGATCTTGTCAACAATACCGAATAAGTTGAAAAGTCTGACAAGTAATGTTTGACAAAACTAGGACAAAACACAATTGATTGATGCATCTTGTCACCACAATAAAACTAGATCCCCTGATTTGAATCCACCAACTTGATTGAAACCCCAAACAGATTCAAAAAGTTACATATATTTAAACCTGTTCTCATGGACATGCATGAGATCCACTGTGTAGCCTAATACACAAAATGACACTGCAGAGCCCTCTATCTGGCAAACATTGTGGCAGAATATAACACAGAGGTGAGATGGCTTAGTGGGAGATGCTAGGTGACATTTGGGTCTCTCTGGGAAAACCTGGTGTGCTGCTTTGATGGAGCAGGGCCATGTCAGCCATGTCTGTGGTTGTGACAGCCTCCACAGAGGAAGAGGGGGCCTGAGGTAGAGCACCAACTGCACCTTCCCCACGGAAACCTGAGCGGTTAACTCAAATCAGAAAGAGAGATGGAGAGAGAGAGAGAGAGAGAGAAAGAGAGAGAGAGAGAGAGAGAGAGAGAGAGAGAACGGGAGAGAGAGAGAGAGAGAGAGAGAGAGAGAGAGAACGAGAGAGAGAGAGAGAGAGAGAGAGAGAGAGAGAGAGAGAGAGAGAGAGAGAGAGAGAGAGTAAAAGAGAGTGCTGGTCCAGTCACTCAGAACTTCTGGTTTCCCTGTCAGAGGACAATCTCAACTGTCTTATTGCATTGATCAAAGTAAGTGCCCTGGGGCCAGAACAGAAGGGGGAGAGAACAGGAAATAAATAAAGCTGACTTATCACTTGCTCCCTGCCAATTAAAGTAAAGCTTTATCAAATGATCCAACTTTATTAAAACGTTGAATGCTGGCAGCTCAATAACCCTGTGACAAATTAATTGAATTTTGACAGACTGGTGGGAACAGGATGAAGGCACTCTCCCAAGACAGACCATGCAGGTGTTTGTTGAGACAGGAATAAAAAGCTGGACCTTGTTATTGAAGAGCACATCCTCGTTGCCAAATATCATCATGTCAATGCAGTTGATCCACTGAGGCCAGCTGTCTGATGAACATGATTTGATCATCATTTAAATGATGGGACGATTGTTGCCCCTCAAGCACATTGACAGTTATTTCAGTTTCCTTGAGGATATGGCTCAGCTAGCCGCGGTGTAGGCTGGGCTTCAGCCAGTAATTGCTAGTGCTAACAAGAACCATGGTTCTGAGGACGACGGGCAGCAATTAGAGCAGTTACATCTCTTCCTCTGCTCTTGCAGCATTATATCAGTGGGTGCATGTGCACACAAGCACATCCACATACACACCAACACACCATCTTACGTGATTTTATATTGGTTTCCTCCAAAACATAAATGGAAATAGCTGTTTGCTTCTGATCATTCCATGTACCTTACTGAAAGGTTCACTGCATTATCTACAGACAACTGTCATGTGTCCCAACTCGTTGACTGCCCACAGCATATTATTACTTCTCAATTTGGGGGAGGGGGGGGATTTGTTACCAGTGAATGTATATTGACACATAATTAGCATCTGATGAATTGTATATATAATTGGATATGACTTCAGCCGGATACATTCTTCCACGTTTGCTCAATAGATACAGCATTTAATTGGGTTTGTGAAATAAATTAAGCATATCTTACTTGATTAGATATCTAGACATGTTATACATTTCTACATGGCTTAGCAAACACACTTATGCTGCAATGCTAGCCTCATGGTTGCATGTTTCCATTTTGCAGTCCATAGTAAATGGGGTCTTGTGGTCTACCATTATCATTGTCCACAAGTTTTAGAATCTTTAATAATTAAAGTAATTGAGTAAATTCCTTGTCAGCTGGCGGGTGTACTTCTATCAACAGTCTATCAACAACCAATTCACCATTTTTAATCACAATGAAGTAATTGAACCACCATTGCACAGTATTCTCATATTCCATACCCTGGCATGAGTTGTACAGTATACAGTATAAGCTTCAATGTGTTTCTACAAGGTTCCCTCATGGAATTTGTATCATCTCTCATCTCCACCTCTGCCTGTTTGATATGCATCTTTAATATCTTTGATATTTAAAATAGAGCCTCTATCTTTAGCTATTCACAGTTCATCTAGGCTGACAGCTTTGTGACTGCTCCTGAAATAACTGCTCTCTTCATCAGTGTGACTCGTCCCCTCATATTCCCCCTCCCAACTGACTTAGTCTGGCTTTTGGAAGTCACTCAAGAAGACTTAGCTCAGGACTCTTGTCAGAATGCTTTATGTTAAAGCATTATACTTTAAAACAAATTCTATACAAGGTTCTACGTTCAAAACAAGTAACATTTTGTGACACTAGTATCAAAAATTAATGATCGCCAGACAGGTACAACAAACCCTGTACATTCACAAAGACCGGCCTACTAACAGAAAGAAAATGTCAGGGTTGATATTCTCCTTGTCAGGCTGTAAACCAGTGTGTGCCATTGATGTACCATTGGCCTGACAAAGTACCTCAACAACAGTGATTCAACACGCAGCTTGTGAACACAGCTCTAAATCATTCAGCAAAGCCTTTTATAAGTGTTTGCAGACCTGTGGAGGAGGTGGACCTGGGGGGTCATCTCCTGCTTTCTGTACATCTCCTAATCCCCTGTTCCACGGAGGGAACTACTCTAATGATGTCATATTTTTGCCCAACGACTTCGTCAAGTGCCCCAGTGGTGCAAGCAGAACCTCATAAAAATGTCACATTTTCTATGAGAGAGAATTCTCACATCCATATAGCCATCCTGCACAAGTACACAAGAGGCATATATTTTGACAGTTTGAAATTGGATGATGTTATAAATGCTCCAGTAACATCTGAATACAGATTCCATTTTAAGCCCACAATTAGTTGGCAAGTTCATAGTTAAAGTTTAGAAGACATTTATTTAGTATAGTACATTGGTGTGCTGGGATGCAGAATGAACCTTGTTTTCTTTGCTGGTAGCTACAGGTCCCAGTTGCCTAAATGTTTGGGCAGCCTTCATCAGGTACTACCAGGCCAAACACAGGACCAAGTGAAATATTCACGTCCTGGTTGGGCTCCATTTCAAAATGACACATAACAATAACAAGTCAGACTTTTTACTTACATTTAGGAGTCGTATGGAACTGTCAACCTAAGACCTGATAAATCTACCTCTGAAGACTTGCTGTTCTTATTTGGAGAATATTTAATTGCCTAACCATTCACTTGTTTCATTGAATAAGTCCTTCCAGATGGTGATCGTTACCCAGATGGCAAAAAATATACATTTTAAAACAGCTAAAAAAAGTTTGTCTTCCAGAGTTCATGAGCCAAGGGTAGTTAACAGCTCACTATTCTAACTAATTCAGTTCTGACTATTCATTATCACAGATTCATCGTTATTTGAATTCAAGTGTGTGACCAAGAGGTACAATTTTACTTCCCTGGTGGTGGATATTTTAATAATGCTATCCGTTATGACCCAGATTTGCCAGGGGAGATATTTTCCTTCTATCACAATGACAATGTCTTGGTAATGACACATAAGGCAGAGAAACTGAATGAGATTTTCCTCACTTGATTTGTCTCAGAGGCACCCAGTCTAATTAAAATGAACTGTAGGGCTGGACCGCCTGTGACCATCGGCCAGAGATACCATAGATTGTATAGCAGCATGGCTAAATATGGGCTGCAGGGGCTTCAAAGACATGCTGTATACCCTCTTATTGGCTTTCTCTGTCATTCAGGTTGCAGAAACAAAGTTTAGAATATGCCATGTAAAAATGTTTTTGCAAATATTATTTTAAAACACTGGCAACAGGAAAAGAAAAAGGCATGAAATAGCAAAAATGCAGAGGTAAAAACTAGCAAACGGGGAAAGAATAGAAAAACTAGCAGTGAGAGATTCATGCACAACTAAGCAGTAATAGGGAAAATATATCAGAAAAATAGCAATAAACAATGAAAGAAGTATGGTGGTGTTCACCCTCAAGTGAACTTGAGGGTGAACTTGGAACTGCACATGGCCACACAGTCATGCGCGAACAAGGTCTACAGTGCGTACTGGAGACCCTCAGAAAGACTGACCAACGGGATGGTGTTGCTTGCTTCAAACTGTGCATAGAAGGTGTTGAACTTGATGGGAAGAGCTGGGCGTTCTCCCTTTGTAGTCATTGATGAAGCGCAGTCCACACCACGTGTCTGGGGTCTGAACCAACACATGTGGGATGAACAAATGTACCCGGTATAACGTATGTATTGTGTGTATAAACTTTTAAGTCCCCATAGGTGACTATGCGGGTGAATAATTGTCCATTAGCGCTATTTCTCGACAAACACTAATGATCTGTATATTGTTTCCTGGTGTTAGCTTAACTGGCCTATAATGATGATGTAAGTACCCTGTAGACAAATGGCTATTATTCAACACCATTATATTCAGCTTTTTGGAGAGGGTCAGGGGGTCAGTGGAGCCAGATAAATAATTCATCAGCAATGACACATGAGTAGGTAGGCCTATGAGGAAAATGTGTTAAATTGTTTTTTTTATCACTCTCTCTCTCTCTTTCTCTCTCTCTCTCTCTCCTCTCTCTTATCCCCTCTTTCCTGGCATGAAGACACAAATGAGGAATGCAGACACTCTGGCCTGATAGTCTTGGAACCTTTTTACTTGTCTTGTTCAAATGTGATTGAGATAAAAGCCTCCATTACTAGCCCTGATGCATTGTACAGCAAGAGTTTTTTTTCTCTCTCCTAGTCATCCCTCCATGTTTTGAAAATGAGCACTTGCTCATTATTGTCTAATTTAATGCAGGGGTGTTATAGTGTCAAATGAGATTTGTTTCTCCAATGCGTAGTAATTGGTGGAGGTTCTCTCTGTAATTTAGTGTTGGCTGTGGCTACTTAGGTTTCTAGTGAGAAATGTCCCCTGCTGCCCAGGGTTACAGCCTGGACTCTACAAGGGAGAACCATGATATCAAAAGCTGTTCAATCTGTTTAGGATCGATACTACCACTGCTGTCTCTCCAGTCTTGAGTTTGACTTGACTCGAGAGTTCAATTTGTTGTAAAACCACAATTTAGCAATTCAGAAGCCCGCAGATTCAGGCCTATCACCAGAAATGTTGCATACGATTACTTGTTACAGCAATAATTTACCTTTTAGTCTGTGAGTTTCATGTTGTGTAACACCACTTTCACATATTCTAAGCACTTATAAAACTAATTATTCTGTGCAGTAGAATGTCAGAGACACTGTCATATACCCCCCCACCCACACACACACACACACCACCCCCACCACCTAGCACCTTGCTAAACCTGCACCACACCTTGTGAAGCACAAATGTGAAGAAATACATAAATATTTAATGACAATTTAAATAATGAAAGGATTTCCCTACTTACTGTCTGTTTGACCATGGTTTCTCCTCCCTAAGCAGATTAATATTAATTTATGAACGAGTGTCTTCTAACTCTCTGGCGGGATGTCATGTCTTCTGCTACGTTTCCGTAAAAAATGTTTTCCGGAAGGTACTAGGCTACACTGACTAGTCACTGTGTATCGGTGAAGGTGGTGTTTTTAAAGCATTCATATTCTTATTATGCCATACTGTACCATATCAAACGTAACATACCATAATCATACTATACTATACCAAACTATAATGTAACGTGACAAAACAAAGTGTACCATAATGTACCATACCATATACCATACCGTACAGTACCATCCCATACCACACTACACACATATTTAAATTTAAGATTCCTATATGTCCTATACGATACCATATTGAACAGTAACATACTGTACCATATCGTAAATTAAACCGTACCAAACATTTATACATGGTTCTATATAGCAGTCCAATCCTTGTTCATTTGTATTCCTCCGAGTATGCTTTTGACCAACTGTAATGTTTCTTTAAACAGTTAGAATTCATAGAAAAGGGGAAAAGTGCTTGAGGGAGCTGCCTTTGAACATCACAGCTGCATGTGTCTCAATAATGATTCATGAAGGTCCATTTAGAATATTGAACACACTAATTAATTACTAACCAGCTCCCAATATAGTTTTAGAACCACTAAAACCGGTATCAACTGCTCTGGTGTGCATCATGTCAGGCAGGGATATGTGTGACTGTGTTTCAAAGCACATACTTTTTCCTCCCTGCTTTACATTGTGTCCATTAATCCAATCTTGTCATCTCATCCGTTTTCCCAGAACCCTCTGGAAAGACCATGACCCATCTATTCTTCCATGTATTTCCCTGTAAATGACATGCGTGAGCTGAGTCCTAAATAGACCAGTTTAAAAGTTCCAACTGTGTAGAGAGACAAGGACTGACTTGCATCACTAATACAATAGAGCCCAAATTTGTCTCAGTCTCAGTCTTGGGCAGGCCCAGGCACGGTTCTGTGTGACTCATTCCAGCTGATTTTTGCCCAGCAGTTGCCATTAATCACCATTTGAGCCTGTTTGAGTGCCAGTGTCACATTTCTGGGTCCTAAAACGAGGAGCCATCTATCCTATAGAGAGGCTGTCTAGGCTTCAAATTTAACTCATTATAGGGCCTTGCTGTCGAATGTCTACTGGGTGGTTCCCTTCTGTATTTTTCTTCTACTTCCTCCCCCACTGTTTACAAATGCTCAAATAACTTATCAACATTGTATATCTACCAGTATGAGACACATACTACACAAGAATACTTCAATCACTGAATAACAATGTCCTCCCTCAACACTTCTGCATTGTCCAATTAACTTAATAAACACAATTACTTTTTAACTGTCTCTTGGTTAGGGTTTTGAAAAATCATTTTAGTATCATCTTCCTATTAATCCTCCTCCTGTATTGTGTTACAGTAAGTTATACTATCAACTAATACCTATGGGTCACTATGACCAGGGTTCCAATTTACCTAATAACTCAACTAAACATTTGAATACAAATGGTAAATTTGACACAATGTTACAGCACAAAGTGTAGAATACACGTATAAAGGAAATCCCTAAATTTAGGAATAAACTCACTTAGATCAATGTTTTCAATCCTTTTTTTTAAGTTTGAAAATGATGTTGGGTCATTATGACTACAGGATAAAAGCAGGGTTAAAAGTTGTAGAGTACCGAGGAGACAAAGGTGCATGTGTAAGACAAGAACATAAGGATATAAAATGAAGATGTCTCATATTATGAGATGGGAATCTGAGAACTGACACAGGTCAGCAGGGCTGTAGGTTTTATTTCAGCAGGAAGGCTGTAGAAAACACAGGTGCCAACCCTGATCTGGGAAGGAGAATTCTCAAATTCCACCTCAAATGCACAGATCCTTTGAGTTTGTTTCCTTGGTAAGAGTCTTGTCTGAAATCTTTTGTTGTTGATTCCCCCTTCATCTCCATTTCAGACAAGACAATCACAGTTTTTGAGCAGCCAAACTATCCTGCCTGCCCTACACTTACACTATATTGACATGAACTCACACTAAAGGTAACGGTGCATAGTCTCGTCTTTGCACCAGCACAACCCTTGAATGCCACATTAGACCAACCTATAGAGGACGCCTTAAAATCTGCTGTTTTACACACATGTACACCCAGTGGAAATCAGTTTAACATCTGCTGTGGGAGACCATTTCTGCACAAAGCAGGTAATAGCGCCTGCTGGGACAGGCTAAATCTGGGCCACACCTGATATTCTTACTCACAACCTCGACACAAACAAAACGGCACCACATTATATATTGATGGCTTGATTCTATAACAGTTTTTTCTTGTGGAACAGTGGACCGGAGCCTTCTGTAGAACTCTCAGTGCCCCATCTGTTTGAAAGCATAATATCATCCAATTCTTAGTGTACTGTGTCCCACTCAGGGATATCAGTTCAACTGAGCTTTCCTGTAAGGGGTCTTTGGTGGTTTGGTGCACTCTGCAGTGTCACAGAGTTTGGCGGGTCACAATCTGTTTCACGTCCAACGTACAACCACTTCTCTTTCTACCTCTTAGTGAGGGGTGTGGACATTGTAATATTGCTAATGTAACAAGACAAATTCCTGTTGACAAAGAAAAGAAAAGTAGTTTTTATGATGGCAGGATATACATGTAGATTCTAGTAAGGGTGTGTTATCTGTAGCTGGAAAGTCCTATAGTCCTCATAGTAATTGAAACTCAATCAATAGGGTGGGATGAGTATTATATTACTGAAGATGAGACAGGGGTCCTGTGGGACACTAAAGCATTGCCTGAATGAAATACAAATATGTTTCAAGGGTCTTCAAGCCATGCGCCCTGGACACAAGGATAAACACAAAACTCCTGTTTCTATGGCTACCAACACTTCTCATCGACTTATAAAAGATGGACGCAGAAGCAGTGAAAAAAGGATTCAGTTAGTTAAGAGCAAGTGGAATAAGTCTGAAAGTATGTGCAATAGCAGAGTTATTCACAATGGTACATGTTCAATGCAACATTCCTACGGGGTTATAGATTCTGTAAACGGGTTCTGTGAATGTATTGCTGCAACAATCATCTTTCCCCTGGGACACAACATTTTGACAACAATGAGTAAACATTTGTGTTTGTGTGTGTAAGTGTACATACGTGCATGTTTCTGTGTGGCAGGAAGTGTTTGATATGAGACTGGGACCTGAGAGGATCATTAGGACACCATGCCCTGGGGACTGGACCCGTGCTCAGAGTTACAGCTGGCCTTCTGCTACCTTTGATAATAACTACGACACACATTGCGTCACTAGATGCGCAATACGTCAGAGGTTGTAAATCCAATGTACTTTTGGCAGATCCAACAAATGCCAATTGTTTAGAACACTGAGAGAGCATTGTCCCTTGAGTGATATCCTGAATCTAAATAGGATTTTGTGGATATGCGTCATTGGAGTATTGAATAATGTTTGTTTGGCAAATGAGGTTATGTTGAGATGAGGTAAATATTTTTTGACAGGCCATCTTCAACTGAAAGTGAATGTTTGAAAGGAAACTGTAAATGTCTGAGAAATGAGGTTGGAGACTCATCAGGTAAATGCTTTAAAATGCATCCATTGGGCCCTATCTGTTTTTGTCTGGCTGCAGAGGGCAGGAATATGCTATCACACCCATCCATAGAGACTAATGAGAATCATGATGCTTTCTCTGCCCACCGCTATGGCAAAAAAATACCCCATCCTTCCTCTTCTCATTCCTACAGAGGAGAGAATCGTCCAAAGGAAAGCTGTGTATCAGATGGCTTTGGGGAGCTGGAGTGTGAGATGTGAAAACAATGTAGACAGTTACAAAGGAGAAAAACGCACTCCAACTACAAATCGACGGCTGATTAATTTACATCACACTGATTTAAGACTGAGTCTTAAATCATGTTAGTCTGAACAAAAATAAAAGCAAAAAAGGTTATATTTATACACAGAGTTGTTGCCATGTGTACGTTTCTGTCAGCTATGTTGTCAGCGAGGGCAATTACAGGGTAAAAAAATGAGTCACCAGTGAGATTCCAGAGGCACAGCAGGGTTGCCGAGAGGAGACGGTTTTTGTAGTCTTTTAAACTTGGTGAAAAGCTGACTCAAAGACTAGGCTTGCTGTCCATAGATCTGAGGCTTTGTGAAATAACGCAACACACATGTAGGCTGTTAGTTAGAATTTTACTTTGTGCTATGCCATCTCATGAATTAAATATAACCTGTGTTTTTTGTGTTCTTGCTGCCATAACAAAGTAAGAAATAGGATGCCATGTTCCTTGGTTAATTTGTTTTGTGTTCACGCGATTCTTAACTGATGGTTCGAGTCGGCTGGGGAATGTGTGGTCTGTGAATCATAAGGCCCTTTTCGAATGGCTTCATATTAGTGCTCCAATTGGTGTATTTTATTACGTAACTCTGTATGAGGTGTCAGTGCATGTGCTTTCAATTTTGTCAATTTGTTAGAATTAGCTTCCATCATCCATGATGGGTTCACAGTGCTCTCTTTGCCTGTAAAAAAAAAAAGTGATTATCTGCATTAGGACAATTTTGTAAAGAGGTCAGAAAGCATAATGCTTTTGCACTTGTTCTAGGTTCTTAGTGCTACATCTTGTGATGCAAGCTGATTAGACCAGAACTAAGAAGTAAGACCAAGCTTTACTTTAACTGAAACAAGCTTCCTAGATAAACCACAGCTCAAACTCAGCTCACACTAGCATCTCTCTCCAGGTCTCTGGCCTGCTCTGTCCTCATACGTTAGCCCAGAAGAGGAACCACACAGGGAAATGTGTTCATCCACCTCCACTGACAATGTGGTAAATGCCAAAGACCAATTAGCCTCCTGTGGCCCTCCCTGCTGGCTTCTCAAGCCACTAGATAAGCCTAGCACCAATCAGGCCCTTTTCAGGCTGACAACAAGCCCAGCCTTGAGGCCCCTGGCACAGCTGTGACCTGGATCATTAGGCAATGCTCAAGCATTCCTCACAGTCGGGCTTTGCCCCCCCCCCCTCACCGACACTGTTGTGTTGTTCACAATGGCCAAACATATCTGTATACTGTAATATATACTGTAATGATTGTGTTCTACATAGATGGATAAGTGTCGATTTTTTTTTTGTCACCAGTGTACGTTTTTATGAGGTACTATCTTCATGTTCCATGAAAATGAGTATTGAAATAGCTCTGTAGTTGGCCACCACAGGTGATGGAGGCATTTGTATTGACAGACATTGTAAGGAGATACAGTCCAACCTAAGTGTGTGCAGATTACCCCACTCGCTCTGATATCTACTTGTCGTATCGACTTCCCTTAACAAGCCTTGCGGAAAGGCGTGTGCGTTTCGTTAAGCCTGTTAACTTCTGACACATGCTGAAAAGAGTGGAGCTTCACTTGTCTCACACCACGTCTGCAACCTGCAGACACACTGGCAGCTGTGGTGAACATCCCAGCCTGCATCAGGGAAGACAGACCTCTGCCAGTGTTCCCAGCATCGAGCCTCAGATAAAGCTTCAGATAAAGGGGCCCAAGGCACATATCCACCCTGCCGCACAAAAGAACCAAAGGTGTCAGACAGTAGAGTGGTGAATTGCCGGCTAGTAATGAGCACTCTAATTTTCTGTATGTGGAGGAGATACACAGGGAGGCTGGGAGTCACGCTGTCTGGGCATCGTACAGGCTGACGCGCTCGTGCCAATGACTGACAATGATTGGCTGATTAACGGCAGTGGAACACGAAGGCTCATAGAAGGGTGACTCAGGAGACTCTCAGGGTTTGATGGCAGAGGTTTAAGATAGTGGGAAGTGTGCTAAATAAATATTGGCGTGCTTTTACTGGCGGTTGTTCTTTTTCATTCAAACAGATTATCTCTATTAATTGTAGCATTTGTGTTGACAATACAGGGTCATGTCAAATACTTTATTTGCCATCACCCCCTTCCCTCCCAAATTACAGACACACGTTTGTTTTATTATATTCTTGTGGGGACTCACAATTCAGTCCCGATCAGAAAACTGTTTTCCCTAACCCACTAACCCTGTAGCTAACCGCAGCCTAGACTAACCCTAACAATAACCTTAATCTCTACCCAAAAACCTAACCTGAACTGTAATCCTAAATCTAACTAGCTCCTAATTACTGGTCCTAGCAAGAATCTTTAAAGATTCTTAAATAGACACACACAAACCCACACATACACAGTTCTCAGATCAAAGTGAAGCCTCAGCCGTGTTGTAAGGGCTGTAACATAACCAGTCAAACTTTAATCACCGTGACTGCCCTAGGATGACTGACATCCTTTATTTAAACAGTGAGCATGTGTCTGGCTCTTCAATTTAATGAAGGTAATGAATGAACATGAGCTAATTATCCAGCCCTTGTCATTATCAACGCCCCTCCCTCCTGGAGAGCAGTGTGAGTCACAAAGCAGCACCTGATCCCCCCCCCCCCCCCCCCCCCCCCCCCCCCCCCCCCCCCCCCCCCCCCCCGGCCGAGCTATAGGCGGCCTGCTTCGGTCACCCAGAACTCATTTAGCATGTAGGCAGACATCTTGTCCCACAAACGTGTCACTGACAAGTGAGTGTTGAACAAGATTAACGGGCACAAGGGGTCGACAGGACTGTCAATCCATCTGCTCTGCTGGAGCCTCAGCCCAGACGCTAACACTGGCAAGTGTCACGTCTGTTTGGAAATGGACACAGAGTAAAAGTCAACTGCAATCACTAGACTCAGCTTGAATTTTGGGTCTTGAGTTTTCGTGACTTTGTCACTGTTATCGAGCTTATGGAATTATAATGTTGCTCAAGCACAGTGTGTGTATGTGTGTGTGTGCGTCTGTCTGCCTTGGTCCTGCGTGCATGTATGAGTGATTGTACTTGTGTGCACGTGTGAGTGAGCAGGCACGTGCAATCATTAATGTTAAGAGTCTTGTACTGACTGACACACATCGCTTGAGCAGACCCCAGGGAACTAAGATTTACATCTACCTACAATTCCAGATTAAGATGTCCTCATTGACATCTTAATCATCAGCTGTATCACAGCCCCGGACATCATGGGCACTGCACTAGTGGATCTTCATGGAAGAGAGATGTATAGAAACAGAAGGCCTCCGTCTGTGCCTACAATCTTCTGCTTCAGAGCTAATACTCTCTGCTGCTGCGACACCTTAAGAACAATAAGAATGAGGTAATTAAGTAATCAGTCTGAAATGCAATTAAGCCTCCAGAAAATCATGGAATAGGCTCTGCTTCACAGTTGCTAATTGAGATAGATTGAGATAACAATACAGCAAACACCATTTTACACCCTGGCATCTTTTAACAGTTGTAAGAATTATGATACCTTGTCCCTGTTTGCCGATTCTAATGACTTCATAGATGAGCTCATGCACTTATGTCATTAACAATTACTAACAAAGCAATTATTTGAGTGCACTAAATGCCCCCAGACTGAGACAGATTTAACAGATAAACCCCTTCACTCTTGTTTTCTGTTCTAGTGATACACGATAAAAGAGAAACAGGACTACAGGCTCTCTGTTCCAAAGACATAGAAAGAATCATGGAGCTGTCCTCATACAGATATGAGGTGCCACACATACACACGAGACACACATCATGACATATACACATTGTGGTTTAGTTGCTAAGTCTGCCCACTTTCGCCATTTGATGAATGAAGCCTAAAGAGCATTCAGTAATGCAGAACATTCTTCACTAGGAAAATCAATACAGGCCTGTGGGTCTTGACTGAATGGATGAATATGTGTGTGTGTGTGTCGGGGGGGGGGGGGGGGGGGGGGGGGGGTCGAGAGAACCTGTCTTTATCTCATCTGGGCCAGTATTGTGGTAGTTGTGTCTACATTTCATTTGTCGTAATGAAAATCACAGCCATCATCTCTGGCCATTATTTCGTTGTTAAAGAATCGACTGCTGGACTCATTGCTCACATCTCAATGTTCCAGAAGGCGAAGAGGCTACATTTATTGAGAGCATTAAAAAGAGTAATACTGCAAAACATATCACGGCTGCGTTATTGGGAATCGTTGAATATATTTATGTTCTTCTTCCTCCAAGCCTCCAGGTGAACAACCCCCCAAACCCCCCTAGCTTTTTTAGTTTGTTTTAAAGCAAGAAGATGTAATGGCAAGCAGCTGTGTCTTGCTGGGTATAAAGGTCTCACTGGTGCAAACAGGATAGGAATAGTAATGGTGGGAATTAAATATGCATTTGGTTCTCTGAACTTTGGAGTTAGATTGCTGCCTCTGGACGCAGCAAACAAATCAGAATTATATAAGCAGTCCCTTACACACACGTTCTAACAAGTGTACTTTTATCAACAGCTGTGTGAAGAATGCGTCAATAAGGAGCTCATTGACATTCACAAGTAGACTAAGCGCCAAAAATACAAATCAGCAAAGACTCTGTTCGGTCTCTCCATTGATAGTCCAACCTGTTCTCCCGTTAGGCTTTGTGTCACTAAACTTCCAATTGCGGGGCTAGGATGGATGGAGGACCATAGCAACTGGACCATTAATGAGAATCGCTCTTTGTCGAGTTTCGTATACCTACGAGATATTTATTTTTAAAAGGCTAATTCGATTGCTGTTAAATCAAACTTCATTCACAAACTCAGGGTCCAGAAACAGACAAAACAACACCAAATTCATTACATTAGGCTACAAACTCAAGAATGGATCAAGGTTTAAATTTATTTGATATACATCATGAAGCCTAATCATTAATGTCTTTCAAGGAGACAGCTGTAGCCTACCGTTATCTTCCGTTTGTTCAAACTGAGACCTAATTTTTTGATTAATTAACCCATCAGGTATAGCCTATTGTGGCACATGATGCATCAGATGATAAAACATGTTTTGATTAGTTTGCGAAAATAAATGTGTAATTTGATTAACTTGTCCCTTTTGCAAAGTTGAGGAACGATCAGGTGTTTATCAGTGCATAATGATCTGCTGATGTGGCTCAGACATCATCTTCTGAAATGCCTCCGCTCACTCACACAAACTGAATGAAAAGCCGTCGGTATTTCCCCCAAGGTGAGATAAATAGAGAATGCCCTTTAAGCAGCGGAGGCTATCGCCAGTCCCCTCTAAAGTTGATGTCCACTCATTTTAGTGTGGGCAGCTCAAGCCATACAATACCCTTTTCAAAAATACCGACAGTGAGACCATCGATAAATATCGACAGGTCGGGACCTTGTCAGCGACGGTCTCTTTAGTCTGGTAACAGCCTATAAGACTCCCTGCCTGTGCCTTGTTTACAGGCATGGCATTGGATCCATAGTTTAGGTCAGCTGGAGTAACTTCTCACAAACCTCTACAGCTGCAGGTGGGTGTCCTTTTACTTGGCCTCAGGTAACAGGCCTCAACTCAGCCCCCTCTTCTCCTGCCCCTATGCCATTGTGTGTCACTGGACTGATGAAGAACATGATCCCTTTTCTTACTAAATAAAACAAATCAAGGGGATTGGATTTTAGTAGAAAAGTTATTGCCATGTTGAAAATTAATATGAACAATTGATGAATTAAAATAATGTGTATTAATTGCTTAATTAAACCCACCCAGATAGGGTGGGTTCAGTTCAGTGTGGAGTTATTTATTTTGCTTGACTACCCAGCCTGAGTGTTTTCTGTGTTGACAAGGCAATGAAAACCACCAAATCCCAGAGAGAGTGATGGCAATGAATAATTTGAGTAAGTTTTGATCACCAGCACACTTGTTACTGCTTGTCACACTTTCAACCAATTACACAGTGAGTCTCTAGTATTGGGAGGGGGGAGGTCTTAGAGTGTCATCCAACCTTGCACTGTTCCTAAGTATTGATGGGTTTCCATAGAAACCACTCATTACTTTTCAACAAGATGAAAACATTTCTTGCATGCCAAGGCTAGTTGGCAGTCTTTATCCTAGCTATCTCAGAGAATATCAGCAGAATCACAAGGTACTTGGTTCAAGGATATAAGCAACGAGGTTATTTCATATTACAGAGAACTAGTTAGGCTGAAGGGAGAGAGAGATGGACTCAGAGATACAGCCACACTCCTGCACTGACATGGTGCAACACACAATGGTGCAACACACATTGCTTTGTACGGTATAGTCCTTCCATAACCATTCCAAGGCCTTGTGGCATGACAGCAAAAAAGAGAACCTGCGTCACCATGCTAATGTCGTTTTCTCCCGCCTTGAATAAGAGCAGTTATTTCAGCAAGTTTTTAAGGTTGATTCGTTAAGTATGCGAGTGTGTGGTTCTACTCCCTGTCAATATAAGATCAAGGAGCCTTTAAGAGGACATGCATCCCTCTGATGAATACCGATTGCAAAGAATTAACTCTGTTAAAGCTGTTCCTCAGTTATCCTCACGCTCCCCTATCATTAGAGCTGATTAACAAACACTCTCTGGAGGATAACAGCATTCCCCACTTTCCATACTCAGTGTCCAAAAGACAGTGCCCTGTCACCTCAGATGATTGGCTGTTTTGACCCAGAGTGTCTTGATCGAATGTTATAGCCATCCAGGTTCCAGCCTTGTAAAATTTGCTCACTCTATTAAAATCTCAGGTATACCGGGCATTGGTATACCTGAGATCGCCCCCCCCCCCACCCCTACCCCCACACTGCCCCCCCCCCCCCCCCCCCCACCCATCCACTATGGTGAAATGTCACAGACAGATAGGTGAACACAACCTACGCCTACACTGCTAACTGGATGATAGACATTGATTTTATTAACAGTGGCTCCGATACCCCTGCTGTCACTGGTTTTGTCATTAAACCCTAAATGCAATCTCATAATGGCATAGGTTATAGCATGCACTTCAATTTAGCTTATTTAAATGTCTGTTTGAATAAATATCTGTGATACGTCAGTGGTTCAGTCACTAGCAATGAGTTCTCATTCAGAGTATATGGTAGCCAGTTGAAACCTTTTATGTTAACTAAAGCTCAAATCAGGCCTTTCCACATCTGTCTCGTGACCCACAGCCGTCAGACTGGAGTGACTCAATCGTGGGAAGGCGTCCTCTACTATGACACTACTGGAGATGGTGGCTGAGGGGTTGGGGGGCACCCCTCACTGATTTTTCAGATACCCCACCTCCCCTCACTGATATGGCTTCTCTTGGATCTCAGAGCTGGTGCTTCAGTTTAAGAGTCACATCATGGCTGCCACAAGCCCTTTTTCTGTCCAGCTTTCCTTCATCCTTAACTGGAAACTCCCATCTGTCAACTGAGGCCTGATCAGCCAGTGGGAAACAAATGAGGCTCATAGTGGTCCATTTACCCTACCTGAATACTCATCCCGGATCAGCTTTCTAAACCCTGTATCCACTTTACAGCCTGTACAAAGTACTTGTTCCAATGTCATGGTCGAGATTTTGCGTGCTTCCCACAAGGCAGACATGCAAAATCAATCTCCCGAACTTTTATTATTATTATTGCTATAAAGGGACAATGTAATTCAATAAAGTGTATTTTTTTGGTTTTGGGATGCATCGGTAAAATGTTGTCATGGTCAGACTGATGTTACCTTTGAGACGTGTGTGAGCACTGGTGGGCGCCAGTATGTGGAACATCAGATCATTTGTTAAATTACCCTTTAAAAGCTGATCAGTGCAGCCTTTCAGAACATTGTGTGCTCATTCATACCTTGCCTGGATTCAATCTGAGGGCTTAACCAGTCTAGCTCTTAGAGGAAGTTTGGTGTTCAGTGTTTTTTCCTCAGTGATAGTACACCTACAGGCCGGGACATAAGAAAACTTTAGGTTGTAAGTTCACTTGCCTATAATGCTATGCTATGTCCGACATCACAGCAGCAACCTCCCCTGCTATCTCTCCCACTGTGGCTGTGAACATGGCTTCTCAGGGAGACTGCCTACAGGGTCATTTGACACTGAATGGTAGAGCCTTAAATATTTTTATGCGAGACATTTGCTGGAAGAGTAGGAGTTTTATTTGGGGTATAATGAACCTTAAAAGGTTAAGCAATGGCTGGCTGAGGCGGCATTTACATTTCTCTCCCTGTCACAGGGGAATATTCTCATAATGACAATGTTACCTAACCCTTGTCCCCGCTCAATATCCACAATTAAAATGCACCCATATAGGAAAGTGCGATTAGATATTTCCATGGTAGATTGTTTTGGTACCGAGTTTCAAGAATTGAAGTGATTAGATTCCAGTCTTCTTTGAGTGACCCAAACATAGCCTGACAATGAGGAAACGATGAGATATAAATAATTTAGTATGCATTGTTTCTTTTTAATAAATACAATTGCAAAAGTTACATTTTCAGTTGCATATGAAAGTAATGCAGTTTTATTATACATTAATAATGCAAGCCGGTTTAAATGTCAGGAATGAGTTATTGGCAAACTAATTTTGCAGCATTGTTGTATTAAGACACAAACACACGGATGCACAAACTGACACACACACTTACACACCACACATTTATCTTATTTTCAAACAGGAAATTGGAATGTCCTAATAACATGGGGACAATCATAAACAATTGTACCACATTGATCAATGTAATGATTTTGGTAAACATTTTGTGGATATACAATACAACATAATGAACGTTAGTACTGATCTAGCTTTTAATTAGCCTGAGATTGCATGTGTGTATGTGTGTGTGTTTGTCCATGTGTATTTATCTTCCAAATGTGTTTATGGTTAAAGGACCACCAGGGCAAAGGGCAGACAGCACACTAGCTCTACTCTGCCTTGATATCAGACAAGAGGGAATGGAGAATCCTCTGCCAATCACAGGATCAGTGAACAGGAACAGATCCTTGTAATGGAGCTTGGAGCCTTTTCCTCCATCTGCATATTATGTTTTTTTTCTTCTCCCAAATAGACTTATTGCATTGTTTATATTGTGCAAAGACCTACCATATCCAGAAACCATAACCGACAATACCTAGAATTTAGAAATACAACAGAAAGAAGTCAGCTATCAAAATTTCTGACGAGTCTCACCTGTAAAGTTTCACTGGTTCCGACTGTAACACAGCTCCATTAAAATAAATTGCGTGATTGTTTATCCCCTTTGAATCCTCTGGCATTTCAAAGGGGATAAAAGAAAAGCGATAACTAAAAGACCATTTCGCTTTAATTAACATATTCTATCGGTTTCCCTTTCTTTGGTGTGACCACTGAATCAAGCATTAAAATGGAGGACCAAATTAGCATAATACAAAATAATGTTACCAACTTTGCTTTTGTGGAAACGCCACAGGGTGTGGGTATAGTTAGCATCCTCACCCCCACCCCTCACCACCACCACACACACACACACAAGCCCCTTTGTAAACACTGTTTCTCTGTCTTGCTTTTTCTCTGAATTGACGTCCCGCTAGTCTGTAGTCGGGTATTGATCCTTACTTTTCCTGCACAGTAGGATTAGTGGAGTTTGTTTAGAAGGTGCTGGTGACGTCTTTATCCTTTCATTTCCTTTCATGTTGTTTGTGTCATCATTTGAACCAGCTAATCATGATGCATATTGATATTTTTGTCTGAATAGCAAGGGGCACAGTTCCCAACAGTGGGTTATGTGATTAATCTGTAGGCCCACACCATAAAACACCAAATTCTTCAGATCCCTTTATCATTTTCTGAAAACTAGTTTCAGAGGATTTCTCTGAGATGTAGGACCTAGGGAACACCTTATCGTTGTGTAATTGATCTGTGTGTCGGAAGTCTTTTTCACTGGGAACTGCTCAGCTAGGGTTAAAACGCTGACCGTTTTGACCGTTCCTCACAGAAACTATTAGCTTAAGACTTGAGCTGGTAAACAATCAGCCGCAGCACCATCGATCTTACAACACTTCGTCATCTTCTCCTCTATTTATCCATTTTAAATTCCCCCATATTTGCAAGTGGGAGATATAATTACATTTCTATGAATTTCTCTTGCACAAACTGAAGTGAGCTGTGTTTATCAATCAGAAAGTCTAGACGTGGGTTTGCTCCCACGGTGCAGTGGACTAATGAGAAGAAGAGTGACAGTGAAGCCGGCCAGACAGGCCATTGATTACTGGCCCCGTAGGAGAGTTAGAAATATGAAGGTGGAGGGAGCTCCAGGAGCACCCTGGAATCAGTGTACAGTCTGGACTCAGTAGTAGAGCTAAAAAAGCAGCTAAAAAAGCAGGCTACCAGGTAAATTCATGATTCAGTCTTTTCTACATTGATAGCCGATAATCCTATAGCATTACTATGGTCATCTATTTGCTAAAACCTTTTTCAACCAGTAACAATCATGTCTGGTTAGACTTACCTCTTTAAACTTCGGACAAGGCTATGCAGAGTGCTTTGTTGCTGTTTATTTAGCTTTGTTTTATGTCCGTCCCCCCCCACTTCAGGGAGGACACCAGGGTATGTGACTCAGCCCTGAGTTGTTTTTGTATTTGTTCTTGCTTATCCTCTCAGTTAAACTTTAATGGCTCCAGTGTGAAGCTCTTTGTACTGCTTCTTCATTTCCGGCACCATCTAGGTGTTGGATTCAAAGAGATGGTAATGCGTCCTACTGCGGATAAAAATGAAACTCTGGGAAACTCTTCAGACTCATAAATAAAGACGCATCCTAAATGACCCACTTATGTCCCAGCTCTGGGACACCCGCTTTGAGATACAGAAGTGCCTAGCTAACTAACCTGCACCTGTGCTGCATTCATGAGGAAGGTAGCCTCTTTGAGGAGGCTAAGGAGAAGCAGGTCACACTCCTTGATGTTCTGGATTTAACTGTGTAGAATTCTAAATGCCTTAAATGTTTCAGAGGTTTGGAACGCAAACGCAAAGATTTAAGGCTACTCTTCCGATTTCTCTATCACGCTCTCACTCCCTCAGTACCTGCCCCCCCAACCCCCCCCAATCCCCCCCCACCCCCCACACACACAAACGAACACATACCCACCTACACTAGCCCACACTTTTTCATACAAACACAGTGAATATGTGGATGACAGAGTATGAGTAGGTTGGTAACACTGGGCTCTTCTCATTTGACATGACTATTTCCCCTAAGCCCCTCAGCATCCCCTCATGGTGCTCTCTCATGACGGCTTGTCTCCAATGTATAATCCTGCTGTTTGCATGTATGAGCACGTCCAGGAATAAGAGAGAGAGAGAGCTTGCAAATCAATGCATGCCAAAATCCATTGATTGTCCACAAGCTTAAAGCAATCTGCCGTTGGATGTGCTTTGAAGAGAGTGTGGAATTTTGATACTGAGGAGGGGGTCATTTGTTGAGGGCACGGTGTGTAACAAATGAGAAATGAAGGGTTTCATTAAATGGAAAAGACTGTTGGACTTCCTCTGATGGAAATGGCGTGCGTGAGATGTTGTCTCTGGCAGCAATACTAACATCATTACACTGTAACTCGTCCCAGTTAAGATAAGTTAGTAACAGTTTCATTATAATCAGTTGCTTTGATATGTGAACAATAGTGAACAACTTCTTGTAGGTACTAGTTGACTGGGTAACTGATTACTGTGGAAAGCAACATACTGGGATGAGCCAAGCTACCATAGTTTAATGGGAAAACATTTAGATGGAATAAGCCAACTATGGGCTCCTCTCCTACATGAGATATTACATTGTTGCTTTGTCTACAGACAATATCTACATCCGCAGGGTGAATGAAGAATTAAACATGCTTCACCTCCTGCAATATTGACATTTGCTTTTAATCATTCATCAGATGGCTTCAGTTCAACTGAGGCATATCTCAAGAGAAACGCTATTTGTCTGTAATCTTGGTGTTTAAATCTAATTAAAACTACAATAATTAGTCTTTCTCGGTATTTCTCTTTTTAAATGTTGACTTCTTTCCCTCTGTCTCGTTACTGTGGGTGATGCTGTTTAATTGCAGATTCTGCACTCTTGAGCACTTTTTCTGTCTTTCTGTTTGCTTATTCCCCATGTGGCAGCGTCTGGTGGGCGGAGGTGTAAACAAGCACGTCAGCCACGGTGTGTGATGTTGCCAGGGCTGGTCTCGAGGTACGCACACACACGCAAACACAAACACAAAAAAACATACAAGCACACATACTAGAAAGTACCCAGGCCCACACACAGATGCAAGCACACGCGTGCACAGAGACCCATATGCTTTAGAGTTAACACCAATGAAAATCATAAACAAGCAGTGAGAAAATGAATCACTGTTAACCTTTGTAGTCACATATAGTGAAGCACAACAGACCTCATTGAGATTATCAGGGATTTATTAGTTCCCTTTAGAATAGCATTTCTGGGATTGTCTTTCCAGTCTCCTGGTCTTTTGCTGCGCCACTCTTTATGTGTTTCTCCACTGGTCCATTCATCTCAATAAAGCCTTTTATCTCCTGGTTCCCTGCCAACAACACCCGGGTGATCGGCCGTTCCTACACTCTTACACCTGGGGGGGTCGAGAGAGGGAGGGGAGGGATGGGGAGAGAGGGCTGAGAGAGAGGGGGGTGGAGTGTGGGCTCCCAAGTGGATGTGGACTGTGGATGGTGGTAGTGACCTCAGCCAGATCAACCATGGAACGCGTGATTCAAGCAGGGTGGAATAAGAAGGGAAGCCTACTATTCATCAGCAGCACCCCGGGGTGCAGCTGCAGAGAATCAGAGGCTTTACCTGGGGAGGGGGAGGTAGGGAGGGAGGGTGACTACCAGGGCTTCCTTCCTGGTCTTGCCACAGACATATTTACTATCTACATATCTATATACTAGTATACTAGTGTCACAGTGTTATTCTTTCTCTCTCTCTCTCTCTCTCTCTTTCTCTTTTTCTTTCTTACCTTTTTTACTGAGCATCCTCTTGGATTTACCGAGACACATTGACATTTCACAAATAGCCTGAGCTTCAACTCAGGTATGATCTGTCGTTTTTTGTTGTGGATACGCTGTGTAGGCTACCCATGATGACTTTGTGTGAGAGCAGTCTAAATATAGAGTGTTAATTAACAACTCCCTCGCCCCTCCAGCAGTGGTTCCTGCAGGTCGATTTGTTTGTGTCGCCCAGGTTTCCCGCCTCTCACCTCTGATTCGATTGGTCCTCCAGAGGATCTGGTGTGTCTGTGTCCGCCTTACACCCGAGGCATATCCGTGCATCCTGATACAGTTGACGGCAAGGGTTACAATATCACAAAATATGAAAGATCCTTCATCTTTGGGATGATGTCACTTCTCTCACACCCTTGATGAAAGAGGTGACCTAGGGGTCATTTACTGAACACCGGATGGAGAACCGCCAGCTCGTGCTAACACCATCTGCCATCACCACAACTCCTGTCTCTACACCTGTCCATGACTCAGTTTCAGAGGTCGTCTATTATTCTTCCACACCATGCCACTAGCAGCTTGAGTGAATTTTAACCAAATTTCCAGAATTTAACTCACTAATATGAAAGGAAGAATTTTTTCTTAATTTCTTCTTCTTTTTTTTTCTCACAGTGGCGTGCCGGGGGTGTTTGATTAGTGGTTGCCTAGCAACAGCGCATCATGGCCATCTGTTGTCTTGTCAGTCAAGGGAGGATTTTGTTCTCCGTCTAGACCAGCAAATGTCCAGCTGGAGAACCACAGGAAGCTCCAGTCTGTGTCTCCAGACATAGAGACGGAACGGAACGCCAGCATGCCATCTTTAAACAGATATCTGACTCTCCCAAGCCTGCTAACTGATGCACCTTCTACAGGTGCGTCGGTGTGCGTGTGTCGTTTTCATGTGTACAGCATGTTGAGTTGAATGCATTTGATGTATTTTTCTTGACACAGGTTTTCTTGACGCACATTTCCCCCTTAGATTTTTCTAAATAAAGAAAAAACAATCATTAGTGTACTGACATACATATAACATATAACAACCAGCCCTTAACAATAAAATGCACAAAGATACCTTTTAGACCATTTCATCAACAGTGAAAGTAAGTTTTAGTCGACAGTGGGTCTGCACGCTGGTTGTATGCAGTCTTTGCCTTGTCACATGTTTGCTGCTCCCAGGAGCCTTCAGAGACCCGTCAGGGTTATCTTCACGCTACAGGCCCTTGTGGGATGATTGCTACCTATTCCCATTTTAGCACGAGTCAACAATAAGTACACTGAGTGGGTGAGTGAGGCTTAAGTAAGAGAGTGAGCGGGTGAGAAAGAGAGAGAGAGAGAGAGAGAGAGAGAGAGAGAGAGAGAGAGAGAGAGAGAGAGAGAGAGAGAGAGAGAGAGAGAGAGAGAGAGAGAGAGAGCGAGAGCGAGAGCGAAAGCGAGAGAGAGAGAGAGAGAGAGATCCCCCTGCGCTCTCACAGCGGATGGCGGGCCGATACAGCAGCATCTGTTTCTTATGTGAGTGTACATGTCAGCATCTGTTTCTTATGTGAGTGTACATGTCAGCATCTGATTTCATCAAAGACGGCTTACTAGCGGAAGCCGAATCTGACGCTCAGCGACACTCTGCTGCACTGTCTCAGCAACACACCTGGCAACCGGTTCTGTTTGGTCACCACCAGCAGTCTCAACACCAGCGCTGGGATTAGTAATTTATGCTTTTAATCAGCATGGGAATGTTCAGCATCCAATGCGTGTCTCAGAATATTAGTCCGAGATGTTCTACAGCCTGTAGCTTATCAGTGTTAGATTGAATATGGATTCAGAAGCTGCGGGAAAAGATTCTCCCAGCTCAACTACCCACGCCATAGTGGTTTGTTGACGTAGTCTGTAGTTTGTAGTATACCTGTAATAGTCACTTTTGTTGACTTAACTTGACTCAACTATAGTTGGTTAGATTTCATTGTTGTCAGATTGAGACTGTCCAGCATAGGTGGCAACTGGGCCCTACAGACCATAATGTTCTCCAAGGAGTCTTCTAAGAGGAAGTCACCCCCCCCCCTGGAAATGTATTTATAAACACGCACACACTCACATCTGTGTCCCTACATTGCACACAACTCCCCTAAATGACTCCCTGCTCTCTCAAAAAGCTTCATGTTCACTCCATGACGCAAGCAAGGCAATGATTGGAACTCTGTTTTGGGGGGAGAGTCGTAAATTACGTGATGACGTCCCATCAAGAGGTTAATCCATGACCCTAGGTAAGCGACCCACACCCACACCCACACCCTCCCCAGGGAGTATGGTTTATCAAGTTGGCATGTGAGTCCTGCTAATGGCTGTTCATTAAAATGCAATTGCTGTGTTCTGATCTGTTTTTGTTTCCTGGCTCTAACGAGTACAATTATGTAGTCAGGGAATCAATAGTCTTGTCTCTGTGGACATCTGAGGGGCTTTGGCCCAAAATACTAATTAGTGTCAGATTACCATTGTAGATTAATTTGAGTATTTTTTCACACGGGCAAGCTCTCTAAAGACTAACTAGGACTGTCTATATATGGAAGGAGAGAAGGAAAGAAGAGAAGGGAGGTGAGGAAAGGAAAAGAGTGGAGAAAGGAGAGGAGAAGAACAGAGAGGAGTGGTGTTGCAGGTGGCAGCCCTCTAATTACCTCCCATGTGTGTGCCTACATTTCCCATGATTCCTGGTCCTGGAACAGGTGGCTGGGCCAATAAAATACTAAAGAATCTCATAATGAATCATTTGCGGCAGAAACAATGTATTTTTTCTGCTAATTACTCTAATGGTTTACATTGTGATGTTCACACTTTTGCCAAATTACTTTGTTACTTAGTATAAATCCAGTCTCTAGCAGTTGATGACAAATCCCATCCATAAGCTCTCTTGTTTCCTCTCCTCTCAAGTTTATTTTCCTCCCCTCTTCTGCTCCTCCTTTCCTCCCCTATGGCCAGTTCTGTGTCTGCTGCTGATTCAGCGTCTCTGACAGGCTCTCTCTGTATCCGTGAGTGAGCATGTGATGGCCGCAGCAGCAGAGCAGTCCTCTCCTCTCCCAGGCCTCCCTCCTTAACAGTGAACAGTGCTGTCATTTAGAGGCAGTCAGAGGCACTGGGGGGGGGGGGGGGATCTTCAGTGGCAGTGATTTGTGTGAAGAGAGATAGGGTCCCATCTGTTCCCTGTCCCTTGGGGAGTGTTGGGTTACACAAACACACATGCATGCACAGACACACACATGAACTGACACACGGAGAGAAACACACACACACACACCTCCTCTCTAACACCCAGAGAGAAGATAATGAGGAGAAGGATAGGGGCACTGCCTGACTTCACTGGGCAGCATGTGTCTGAGACCTTGCCCTCACCCTCCCCTCAACCCTCCCAGAATGACTCAAGGGCTCAGCTGGGGGCGGCAGATCAGAGACAAGCCGAGGCCATTCTTCAAAGCCAGACGAGGCATTCGACACATGTTCCATTGGCCGCGCCTCTAAACAAGCTGATCTTAACGCAGGGCTGACCAACTCTCCTGGTTTCTCCTACTGCATAAGCCAGACTCCACCTGTGACCAGTCTATTGTCCTCACAATCTGGATTCGCCACCCTCTAACTCTGTGTATCTCAACCTCCTGGAATCATGGTACATGATTCTGCAAGCAGAGAAACACTTGAATCTCTGAATCTGTAATCCTCAGGTGCCTTGTCTTTCTCCAAGAGAGGCTCTGGAATCGCAAACCAATGTTTTTCTGTCTACCATCCTAATCCAGAATTGAGATTACTCTTTTACTTTCAAGGTCAACAATTTATAGTGAGTGTCCACATATGACAAGTAAGTCTAAGAGCAGACAACCAAACCCTGTCTGAAGGCCCTGCCTCAGTGTGGAGAAAGTGTCAGTCAAACTAAACTGGGAGGAGAAGATGTGTCTCTGAAGAATCCATGAATCTCTGACTCAACAGCTTGATTTGTTGCCTGGTTTTTGTTCTGACCTGTAGAGCTAGGGCTGAGTGAATCAGAGCATGATGTCAAGTTGACTTTGCTGAAAATGAGCTCATTTCTGCCCGGTAATAGAGCATCAGTTTAGGATCTTGTGGGTTTTTTTCTGCCTAGATGGGCGTGAGAGTAAACATTGTCTGACTGCCTGAGCTGTGTGACACGGAAGCTGCACGATCTGTGTCTCAGTGCCTTCACAGTGTGACATGACCCACCTCGCCCTACATCAGTTCTTCTGGCACCCAGCCAAACACACACTCTGAACCCAACTGTAGGACACTGTGATGCAGATCCAACAGCAGCTTGCTACAGATCTGAGTTTGGGTTTAACCGTGCCAGTAGGCAGTGGCGTCGGCGGTGGGGTGTCACTGGACCGGGTCGACACATATGACCGCTGCGGTCTTCGTCACCTCCAAAACTCAGCCGCGTGAGCAGATGTTTCACAGCAGACGGACAGGTCTGCCGTCGCACTCTCTGGTTGGTCAGAGAGTTGCTCATACTAACACAAGTTCACACATGCGCGCCTGCACGAGATAGCACACACACCTAGCACACACACAGTCCCACTTGAATATGATGACAGGCACACACACACGAGCACCCACACAGGTACACAGGCACACACACACCTTATTGGATGGCGGACAAAGAGGCAGTGCTCCCTCACTGTCTGAAAATGAGTTTCCTTGACCCCTCTCGCTGAACACAATCTGCTCAGGTTTAAATGTGTGAATGAATAATGAGTTGCCTCCTGATCCCCCCCCCCCCTCTCTCTCTCTCCCTTCCTCTCTCCCTACCTCTCTCCTTCTTTTTCTCCATAGTGTTCTTATTATCTCCTTTCTTCTTTGTCTCTCCCTCCCTCCTTCTCTCTCTTTCTCCCCCTCCCCCTCTCTTTCTTTCTTTATTTCTTTCTTTTTCACTCTTCTCTCACTGTCTCCCTCTCTCTATCCCTTTCACTCTCTACCTCTCTCTGTTGGTCTCTCTCTCTCACACACGCACACAACTCTGTCCCTTTCTTTCACTCGTCACCTCGCTTTTCTTGTCACATCGGTTTTTTTCTCACTCTATTTCTGTATCTATCCCTCTCTATCACCCTTCTCTTTTGTGCATCTGCTTCTTATGTGGTTCTTTCTGTATACTGGGGCACGTTCCATTTGCTAATTGATGGAGCATCGGTCTCTCTGGACCACACAGGAGATTAAGTCAACCACTAAGAAGTGTGGAAGGCAAGACTAGATAAAACAGTCAAGAAATCATTGGTGTACCCAAACATTTCTCATTTGATTCTTATAGTGCAACATGAGAGGATATTAAATGGTGGAAAAGCAAGTCTGAAACTCACTCTTCGCCATGGAACAGTGTTTATTTAATCTCTCTTCTCAACAAGAGTTAATGAATAAAAAAAAAACAGGTATGCGGGGTGTGAAATAGGTGGAAATTAGTTTTTCACCGTAGTGAGAGAAGTCAAGTTTAATTCATTTACACATTCATTCATCCATGTCCCTCTCTCTCTCTCTCTCTCTCTCTCTCTCTCTCTCTCTCTCTCTCTCTCTCTCTCTCTCTCTCTCTCTCTCTCACTCTCTCGCTCCCGCTCTCTCTCTCATACACACACCCACACAGTGGAAGAGAGAAACCTACCCCCAAGCCCAGAGGTCATTGTGGAAGGACCTCCGTAGAGAGACAAAAAGAGGGAGGGAGGGTGTGAGGAGAGACTGAGTCACTTCTCTCTCTTCCTCCCCATCTCCCCTGCCTGCTGGCTGGCTATGTACCTGACGAGGGCACCTGGCTGTTTGATGTCTCTGACGGAGGAGCCCGAACACCACACCCTGCCATTCTGATCCGCTTTAATCACGTCTCCACCGTCGTGCTCTCCCACTGCCCTGCATCCTGTTACCTTGGGAGACGGGGGGACGGAGGGGGAGGCAAGGGGTCACCACAGGAAACGTCACGCTTTGTGAGGCACAGTGATGATGACCCTCCTAGAATAAACAACCAAACACTGTAAAGAAGCTTAGGAACGGGATCTGTTTTATCTGTGTGTCATCCAAACAGCGGCACGGGAATCCTCTCTTAGGTCTAAACTCAGATGCCATCCATGTTTATGGATCAGTGTCTCTGGCTAAGAATGCCATCAGCCAGAACCAGGACACCCACACATCCATTTATTGAATGCTGATGAACTAGATATCCTGATCCCCAGCAGACACCCGATACAGGAGACCAGCCTGTTGGTATGACCAGTCATGTCCCTGTCCACCCACTCTTGTTCTCTGATGGATTCTCCCTTCCCCGCTGGAACTACTACTTACCGCCCGCTCTCCGCCAAGGAATGGCAAGCATGGACAATGAATGTTCCAATATTCAAATGAAAAAATGAAGCTCAATTTGTTCAGGTCTCAAATTTCACTTTCCATGTTTGCCGAACCTTCTCGCGGAGAGGAGTTTTTGTCCAAACTTCATTGTTTCAGACTTCATTGAGAACATTGGGAGAGACGGGAGACGTTCACATTAGAGTGAGGTGATTAGCCAGCCTTCAGAGCTTTTCACACTTGGTTCTCTCCATTCAGAATCATATCTGTCGTTGGTTTCTCTCTGTCTCAGAGATGACCCTCTACCCTTAGGTCTGGTCGGGTGAAGGAGAAACAGGCGATGTTTGCTACAGCCTCGCCCCTGGCATCTCTCCTTTAACGTAAATATTTAATCAAACTTGCTTGTACCGGTAAAGTAAGTAATGGCAAGGCGGTCATGGATTTCTCACTGGCAAGCCAGTATTCTCTGCAGAGACAGCCCCTGGCCGGCTACCCATCATGTGGGTTTCTCTCTTGCCGTGAGTGATGTCACGTGTCCCGTCTGGACATAGATTGACGTACAGGAGAACAAGGACCATCAAGGGAACAACACCCTTGGCTCCCACACCCCCCCACCCCACCCCATATGATGACAGATCTCTGAGCTGTTCTAATTCTCGCTGCCTCAGATAGGCCAGTGCGTGCAGGTAGGTAGTGTTAGACAGGGAATGATCTGGTTCAATCCAACCCACAGTGGCCGGTTGACACCATCGCCGCCGAAACAGGTCCATTGTCACGGTTACCGCTCCCAAGAGAGGCAGGGGCTCGGTTTAATTTACAGTGCCTTCCCTTAAGAGATGGTGGTCGGTGAGGGGCAAAGGGGCGGAGGGGTAGGTAAGTGAAGCACTCATGATGTGACTCTGGGTCCTGCATTGAACAGGGGCGGTTCTGAATCCATGGACTCCCCTTCTGCTCTATTGAAAAACACTGGTTCTTTGTTACTAATTAAAGTAGATAACATGCATGATACAATAATACATATGGATAGGAATGAATGAGGAGTGAACATCTTCTGCTCTGGAGGGGTGAGGGGGCGGTGTAGAATGGGTGGGGTGTTACATCACTCTCTGACACTCGTTCCTAAGATGGGTGTATTCTGCACGGCGATAAATCAATCGCTGTGTGATTTATCTGTGCCTCATCTGCACTTCTCTTTGTTACAGATAGGGTGTAGACAGGCACTGTACACCCACAACCTTCTTTTAAAGGTTTGAACCTGACAATTATCTTGATTTATTATCATATGCATATTGATGTGAGTCGAACCATGATTAATGACTTGACTTGTTCAAGTTTGTAAATAGTCATACTTCTTTTTATTGCTAAGTTATCAAAGTGTGCCTCCTCTGAGCAGGCCCACAGCTTCCAGCCCTGTGTTTTAAAGTACGATGTTGCCTGCGAAAGGTAAACTTGTTTAATAAAGTCAAATAGACAGTAAACAGTTACTTACAATGTAAGTGTATTTCTGTCACCTTTGTAACCAAGCTGAGAACTTTCCAGAGTCAACTGGGGATGTTGGTCTATGGGATGTGAGTAACAATGTTCCATATTTGACCATTTCATTCTGTATAGCTCTATGACCTGTGTATGTGAGTGTGTTTGTGTTTCAGCTGACACATATCTTTAATTATAGGATAAGGTGACATCAGGGGTCAGCTGACAGCTGGGTAATGAGTACAGAGTTTCAGTTTCAAACCAGATACATGTACCCTGACCCTTGACTCTTGACCCTGACCCTAACATCATGCACCTCTGCCAGGGAGACGCTAATTGGTCAGATATATGGTCTGCTGAGGAAAACTGACTTGCACCTTTTCTACCCAGCCTTCGAGACCACATGACAAGGTTTGGATGCACACATCCCACACACTTCAGCCCACAGCCTGTTACACTGTGTGTTTGAAGTGCAGGGGTTTCCTAAGCCCCTACCCCATGGCACACACACACACGCAAACAACAGTAGCCTCTCTAACCTGCACACATACACAAATAAGCACACACACACACAGATATCCCACTCCCCTGTAGACACCCACACATCCTGAATCCCCCCCATACACACACACAAAGACATCCCCAAACACAAACATAAACCCTCCTGTATGCAACCTCTTAGTGCTTCAACAAGCCTGTGCCCTGCGTTGTTGTAGCAGTCAGACAGTGTCCTGAGGGAGGCACTGATGAAAGGGCTTCATGTGGATTCCCCTCCAGAAAGCTGTCACTCACACATTCTCCAGAGAAGCAGGGGCTCTGGGTTCAGTGCTGGGGCTGTGGTAGGGATGGTGGGTAGGATTGAGATGGAGGTGGGGGTGAATTGGGTAGAGATCTCCTAATAAAAATACTGTAAACAGAGATTAGCAGTGGAATGGGGTCTGTTTCTCAGTCTGTCTCAGCCTCTATCTCTGTCTTTCTCTCTCTGAAACGGACAGAGTTATTATGTCTTTCCAAGACTGTTTCTTTGTGTCCTCTCTGCGTGAGCAGGGTGCGGTTTTGAATGTCTGTCTAAGCTGTGGTTGTTCCAGCCTCATGCTACTGTGAGAGCTCTGCTAAGAGACGCCACTCGGAGTCTCAGAGCTCTGTGTTTGCATCTCCCAGGCCTATCCATCACTTGCCCCTCCTTTGCACTTGCCGGCTCAAGCAGCCAATCACAGCAGAGCACCGAGAAGTGCCCCGCGCCGTTCAGGCTACAGCCATCCAAGTGAAATATGTCCGGTGAGATCGTTGGGTGTCCAGGACGGCCACCAGCGCCCCCCCCCCCCCCCCCCCCCGCAACCACCACAGACCCGTCCGCTTCCTCCTAGGGCCCCCCTCCCCGTGTTGCCAGGCAACGCATGGCTGATTGGGTTAGCGGGGTTAAGAAGGGGTCTGGCACGGGGCTGGAGGAATCAGATCATTCTCATTGATCATTCTCTCCTCGCTGAGCTGAGGGGCCCCGCAAAATCAAAACCCCGGCCGCTCGTCAAAGTGGCCAGGGGGGGTTACACATATATGGGTGGGGGGGAGGGGGTGGGGGGGAGAGGGGTAGCGCAAAGTGGAGGGGATTGAAAATGTGAAGGGCTTTGAGTGACTGTCTGCCCAGTCTCACAAGCACCCTCCTCCCCACAGACACACACAGACACACACACACTGTCTAAGTCTGCAGCAGGAGTCCAGTCTGAAGCCACGCCTCCACGGTATTACCCCTTGACAAATGATGTGATTCTAAATGAGCCATATGAGAGGGGAGGAAACGGCGGGGAGCTGGGCGTCGGCCCCCTAGCTGTGATAGGTCGGTAGAAAGGTTCCACCCGGGGGAAAGGTTCCGCCATATCTCCAGCGTTCTACAGAGTCCTGTTGAGGCCATAACAGGTGCAGGGGGGCTCAGTTTGAGGCCATTAGCTCTAATCTGGCGCGACAGGCGTCAAAAGGTTCTGCTGGTGTCCTGGAGGGATTGTAGCGTTATTCCAGGCACCTGGAGGAGTCACGACACTGTGGGAGTGTGGGGTGGGGGGGGTGGAATGCCCCCTACGGGCCTCAGACATGGCAACCTGAGATCAGTAGATCAGTATGCAACTGTGGTGAGAAACTCCATGGGCATCTTAACGGCGAGCAAGTGAGCAACCTAGTGAGACATTACACAACACAATCGGTGATCCATGTCAAGAAGCGGAACATTTGAAATATAGTATTTTGCATAATGCCTCACGCATGCATTAAGATATTCAACTGTTTTTACCAGTTCATCATAAAAGTGAATGAAATTCATCATTCAAGATGAAGTATTTGCATTTGAACATGGACGTCTTTGTTTTTGTGAATTTTTTTATTTCTGTTTGCTGTGCTTTGCTAAGATCTGGCCCGAGGCTATTGTTTTTGATCTCCTTGGTTCCTCGTCACTGATTAGACAGGAGCTATGTTAGATCAGCAGTTCACCAATGAGTAGACGGGAGCTTCTCAGACCTCAGCATGTGATTGGTGGGTCTAGACCCTGCGGAATTGACTAACTAATGAGCTGACACTCCTATCATTCTTCAATAAACATGAATCTAATCAAATCTGTTACTTTGAGACATTAACATACCTTTGAAAACTGTTTGCTGTGTATAAGTTTGGTTATTTTTTTCTCAACATAGTGTAGACTATGTCCTAGTGTAGACAATGTAGTATAGTGAAGACTCTCTCCTGAAGTGTGGACTATGTCCTAGGTACTATACATGTAATAGCTGTGTCACTTTCTTTTTTAAATGACAACTTTATTGTAAGGATGGCAGGCTTCTGGGCTTGGCAGCACAGACAGACAGAATCAGTAGTCTGTGTTCTTGGTTGGTGGTGTCCTGCAGCAGTGTGGGCCTGCGGGCCCTCCGGGGCGGCGTTGCTTGGGCGATTCCTCCTACGTCCTGTCACTGGCTGTCCCAAAGGTGTGCTGGAGATTGACACCCACAGAATGAAGTGTCTCTGTTTCACACCACACAATAACACGTTCTCTGGAGCTAGAGCAGAAACTGTCGTCTGGTTTTCAGTGGTCATACTATGTAGCTTTGCTGCAAGAGTGTCTGTCTGGAATATCTAAAAGGTTCACTGGTTTCGCCTTGCAAATAGTAACCATCCATATTTATATTACCTGCTGATTTACACTGTCCAGGGTTTCTCACTTCTCACCCAGCTCGTTGTTTTGTGGAGGCTGTTATGAACACCAGAGGGATTACCTTGATTTAGGTTTTGTCTAAATGCTCAGACTACTTTTGATGTTGTTTCTTGTCGTTTTTTCTGTTGATTGCATTGTATTTAAGGGTCTTATTTGACTGGCTCGTACCTTTTTAATCAACTATTATTTAGGGTTTCCAGTTTGACACATTTTGAAGGAGCCCTATTCTGCTGGTGTTTGCAATTAATGAAAGTCCAGAATATTTAATTTTATACAAATAATTATATAATAAAGCAGAGATGAGGTTGCCTCTGTCGTTTTTAAGCTTCAGGCCTGTACTTTAACTTTGCTTCCTCCTAAATCCTTCTTCCCTTCACCAGTGTAGGAGAAGCCTTTACTTTGAGTTGGTGTAGCGAAGCTATGGGTGGGTAACAATTTATGTGTGTCATGGTTTTCAAAGATTAGACGGAATTGTGTTGTTTACAAAAATTTATTCATACAAATCTTACAACACCTTTTGTTTTTAAACATTTATAGACTTGACCCTTGTGGATCACCATTTGTCATTATAATGGTCCTCTAATATTCAGTTTTCTACACAATAAATATATAGATAGATTTTTGAAGTTTAATCTTCACGTTTAGTAAGGCTATTGGCGCTTTCAATATGATACACATTATGCTTCATGGAGAGAGGGTAAATAATGATGTTTGCTGCTATCTATCACAAAACTTGAATGTCTAGTTCTCTAAAAACAAATGCAAAAAGAAGTTAGTATGAGCAAGAGAGCTCTGGCTCTGAGCCGGATGGCACTAAAGACCCAATCAAAGGTCTGCCCAACACAAAAACAACAACCAGAGAGTGGAATGTAAGCTGATGATGTGCAGCATTGTAGGGCCACTAAATAGCCATCTGTGATTCGTGGCGATTTTAAAGTCGAAGCAAGGCACCATAGCCGCAAGCTGCTTCCTGCGTCACAAAGCCTGGGGGGGAATGCAGAATTAAAGAAAGATTGATTTCATACATACGACTCATCAGGCAGGTACAGATCGAAGAACTTTGCCCCACAGTGCTCATGATACAAAGCTCAGACATATATGTGTCTTGCAGGATCTGTGCCTGGTATGGGAGATCTCAACAGTGTCAAGGAAGAGGGCACCTTGTTTGTTTGTGCTCGGGGACAGACGAGTGCTCTGTTTTTCTCATTTCACAAGGCTTATAAGAACGTGTTTCAGTGAGTTTTCAATCTTGCCCATATTTTGATCAGGCAAGGTTGGTTTATATTACCTAAACCTGGTTTCACCCAAGGGTAAACACACAAAACAGAGACTAGATTTCTGCTCGGGTGTTGAACATAAATACCTCCCTCCCTCTTTCAGTCAGTATGTCCCTTGTGTAAAATTGATTAGGCATGGTCCACCCCCGCCTTTTTACTTGAGCAATAGACAGGTCTCACATCTTAAGATTTGGTTGGAATCCATTTCCAAACGCACATTACATCGGGGTTAAGGCTCTCTTGGACTGTCTGTTGGGTGGTTTTTCCACCATTTCAATGCTAAAACATTCAAAACAACAATCATACAAGTCTGTTTTTGGCATTATATAACTGTACATTGGACTGTTATAAAATCTTGCTCATGTGGGAGAAGACAAAAAGGACAGTGGGGTAGAGACTAAGAAGTCTAGAAGATCTCTTTTCTCTGGTAGTACATTCATCAGATCTTTCCTCAGAACACGGCAGTAGTGAAACATCCATCACATAGTTTTTGTACTAATGTTGGGGGAAATCAAAAACAAAACAACATCCAGAAATACAGGTACTGTATGTATATGTGAATCAGTGAGCAAACAGAATCATATCATTGCAGTGGTTTGCACAGATTTGGTAGCTAGTGCAATTACTTTAATCATGTGATCTAGCAGGTCTTACATAGGTTCACAGAGGGGAAGCACAATTATAGACCAAGAAAGTGTAACACAAAGTCTTTAGATTTGCCTCTGATATGTTCCTTATGAAAAACAACAAATTGATGATTAAAAGTGAACCCATATAAGAAGTATCATTGGTTTAAGTAAATAAACTATACTTAAGAAGTAAGAATTCTTTTTTTTTCACATGACAATTTTCCAATCACAATACTTCTTATATAGACAAAGTGACAAAGAAAACCTTTCACAGCATTCCAGGTTTTCAAGAGCATTACAAACATGGATAGCACTAGAGAGGAACACAAGATAGGTACTTTGCACAAGTTCAAAGGTGTAGGCTTGTTTTCAATTACAACAAAGAGGAGGAAGGAAAGAAAGAAAAACCTCAAAAGCACTCTGGTCCTCATGTCATGTAAAGAGGGACTTTCTCATTAGTGTCCCCACCATTGTCCTCAAAGGACCATCAAAATGGATGACTGCCATCTGTAAGCTTCTAAAGCCATGTTTGGTCAAACCATTACTTATTTATTTTACGATAATGTTTAGCATCATTTTCACATCCTCCTATAGGATGTTTCCAAGGAATTTAGATACATATTTATAGCCATTAACATTGATATGTACAACATATCTATGCATAACACCAAGGGCTGTTTATATTGCATCCATATTCACATTCATACATACTGTACATGCATGTCTGCCATGCAGTATATAGTTGTGAATAGAGATACAGTTGCATGTACAACATCTCAGGAGAGACAGGAGCACAAATGAGGAGAGAAGGAGATCGGGTTGTGTGTTCGGAGTGGAAAATCACAGGGGAAGGTTTAGGTGAGAATAAAGAGGGAGGGACAGAAGGTATCCCTCAAGACATGGCCTCGGGAAAGAGCCAGGGACTCACCGGAAATTCGGGAGAGAACTGTTTCAGCCAGTCTCCCAAAATTGCCTCAAACTCATCCCCATCCAGGAGGACATCAAAGTCTATGTCTTGTAGAATATGGTGAAAACCTATGTCTTCAGGGCTGTTGTAAATAAAAACAACTAAACTCTTAATTTCAGTTTCGAAAAAGTAACATTCAATACATTGATTGTCTTTTAAACTATTTATTTTCCCCACATTCATATCTGTGAGCTATATCTAAATGTTTAAAAGACAGGGTTACAGTAGCATACTGATCATGTGCCCAATTTCATCATCTTTCAATAAATACTTCTAAAAATAAATAAATATAGGCTATATTTAGGTTGAACAAAAAGGATTGGTCCACAAAGTAGATCTGTGCGTTCTCAAGTGCTTAAGTACAAAAGAAAAACAATATTATTATCAAAATATTCATTTTAATGGCTTTACTTCATACATAAATACATGTTTAAAGAACACAAGAGCGATCCACTGATTGTTCAGTTATCTCAAAATGACTGGGCTGTACACACATGGTAGTTTGGTTTAGCAACGCTACAAATACGCTAGTCGGCGTCCTTTGTTTCTATATCTCTGTCTATACCTTTTCCCCAGGACGGCCGCCAGGTATTTCTTGACTGCCATTTGCTTTCGGTAACGGCTGTAGCTGTCCGTAAACACTCCATCCGAGTGCCTTTTGGACAGGGGCTCAGAGTCGTCTTCCATGGTGTTGCCTCCGCTAAGAAAAACATAGGCAGCAGAGTTTTCACTGTCATTAAATTATCCTGACACCGATTGCAATTTGCTGCACTGCATATAGGTCTTAACATTCACACTTTTGTCCATGTTTTAAACAGTTTTTGATATTTGGAAAATAAAAAAACGTGTTTTTCGATTACTGCGGTAGCCACGGATGTGCTTGGTAATTGCATCCTAACCCCATCTTGATCCCTTGGGACTAAGCCTCCATACATTATTCATAATGAAAATTAAATATATTCAGCCACGTGGATTCTGAGATTTGCTCCTTAAAGGGGAAATATCTGTGCTGAGATCAACTGATAATCAGACAATAGCTTCCACACGTAGTGAACTTGGTAGATTTCATACCGTTCAAATATGAGTACATATGAGTCAGATTAATGGGATTTTACTGGCGAAAGACCATAGACACAAAGTAAAATTAAACGGAACATAATATGAATTGTGAGCAATTTGAGGATCCGTTAAAATAAAAACGCACAAAGACATAAACAGTAAACACACACACACACACTCACACACCCCTCCCCCCAGAAAATTAGTTGGATCCTAAAATAAGAGATCAACCAAGAAGATGTCCTTACCCTACACGTTTTGTCATCAGATACTGAAGATATTTCCTTGCTGATAACTGACCCAGCGCTTTCCTGTAGGCTTTATTAAACATTCCGTCTGCATGCCTTTCCGTTCTGGGATAATAAAACGCCAAACAGGAAATCATCACACACCCAGCTGAACAAATTCACCAACTTTAACGCGCCTTATTATCTAATATTAAATGTATGCTTTACTCAACCTACATTCGTGCCCGATGCCAGCCTTCTTTCATTTGTATAATTGAGAGTTATTAAACCAGTCTCCTACATGTGATTCTTCACTTGATTCATCAAACTTGTCAAGCTCGTGACAAATAGGCAAATTGCCTAAATGTTGAGGCCTAATTCCATTTAGTTTCTAAAAAAATGTGATTCTCGACATACATTGATTAACACAAAACATTTAACATAGATGAACATAAAAATAAGAGCCCAATAATGAAATGTTTGGCATGAATGTCATCCACATTTAGAAATAGACTGGGTGAAATGGTAGTCACCTTTTTTCCGGTGGGTAGTATAACTTATACACGTCGTCAGCAACAGACGGCAGGCTTCGCAAAGCAATTTGATCACTGTCAAAAGTCAGGTCCGGTAAAAAATTTCCATCCTCGTCATAAACCTCATTGTTAAGTCTGAAATCGGAGATAGATTTGGAAAATGTTTGAGATAGTTGGGAAATGTTATAATTATTAAATGACAATACAATGTAAAACTATGTCCTTTACTTAGGCTATCGATTATTTGTCAATAAATTAAGGTGTCCACAAGTCAATCAAGTTTTGCCAATGATGTATATAAAATATTCATTAAAATAAAATATCCTAAATAACGTACTGGGAAATCAATGTTGCCAATAGAATACTACCCCAAAACTACCCAAATGATTAATAGGCTATGCGACACAATAAATACATATTTTCAAAACAATACAAAATTCCTTCCCGGAATACAATCAGAAAAAAATACTATATTGCATGGGCCCACAGAAAAGAGAATCGATGAATAGTCTTTCCATCATTTAAATCACTAGTTGACAAAATACGTTTCCCTTTCGCTCTAGGGTATCTTTCCAGTTGCAATGGCTTTGCATCAACTCCTATTGCTATATGAGCCATATTCTAATGCATCGATGTCCAAGCCCAAAACAGTACAGCATATTATCATACATCGTTTACAACTTGCTTTCTTTAAATAAAATACAAACATCTTCAAATAACCCCTTTTTTGGCCAACTTAAAAAACGGATTAAACAAAATGTTGTTATTAATTAGGAACTGGAATCCTTGTTTGGCTAAGCAGTGGGGGAAATAATAATGCTTTTCTAATGTACCTAAACATGGAGGTTATCCATGCAAACATAAAGATAGGTAAATTGTACGTACCTAACGTTAGGATAGCTAAGCCCCATAGGCGAGCAGTTGACGCTGTAATGCATTATGATTCCATAGATGAGTAAGGCTAAAGTCGCTTTACTAGACATTGTCCTGCTGTGAAAGAAACAACACATGTTAGATATAAATACTGGTATGGTTAGGTCGAAAGGAACGAACATACATGGGATACAGATTTACACACGGACCTTCACGTTTACTCATTGCATGGGTAAGAGTTTATCAACTTAACCTATACTACAAATTACTTATCAAAAACGTAACATTTAAAGTCTGTTTATTGCGCCTTTCTTACTTGATGCAGCTGCGTAAAAAGTTTGGAAACGCTACAAACCTATTGCAGTGTGGAGATAGCCGCTGGATGCGATCCTTGGTAAACTGTAAATGGGAGAGTGAGATAAGATCTCTCTCTCCCTTTCTTTTCTGTATCCCTCTCTCACTTTATGCTTCCACGGTAAAGCGTCTCTTTGTCTCCCGAAGCTCCTTCAGTGTGTCCAACCCTCCGTGCGCTCACACGTGAAACGCGATTCTCAGATTTCTGTGTGCACACAACCCAAGGATAGAGAGTGCAAACATCTGTCTACACGGAGGAAACTTTTTTGCTCTGCGAACCAGTCTCCTCTGGTTATGTAGCCTATTCCTGAATCCAAAGGCATGCCTTTTTCACCTGTCACATAGGGGATAGAGCCTACGTCATCGCCCCCATCCTCTCAGAATATTGTACTGTAGTACTTTTCCTCCTCCCTCAATGAAACGGTCAGTCAACGGATGTTCAATCCAAACACGTAATTATAGCACGACTTATGAATACTAATATTTGACGACTGGCAATAACCGGGACAACTAAGTGAGGTCATTTTAGGAACCTGGTACTTTGGTTATCTATCACAATTGTGTCAATGTCCGAGAAACTGCGCCCCGCGAGACTGATTGAAGCACACTCTACCAAGAAATATATGTTAGCGAAAGGTTGAAGGTTAAGAACATTGTGCCCCAAACGTAGGGTACCTTTTGGTTAGACTTGTGGTGGAGCAGAGCTGGTCACATCCCTGGTGCTGACGCGCTGCAACTCCGTAAATCATCGTTGTATGACTGTTTTAGACTACGTGTACAGACAATAGGTATTGAATAGTTTAAACTATTCAATAACCACACACACGTTTCATTCTCAAACTTAAGCAAGTGGCCCTATAATTGTATTGTATTTATTTATTTATTTACAATTACTTGTGATACAGGTTTCTAGTTTAGGTTTCAGCTGCTTGATACTCGTTTAAAATTAAGGGATGGATATCTATATATAAAAGCCAAGTATGTGTCATGAATGGACAGGTACTGCAATAAGTTTACACTTCATGCGCAAATCCTGGATCATGTGTGGAATCTTGATGATTCAGACCATGTCATCTTCACCCGTGTTGACGTCACGACATGTGACGAACATTTAAGGACTTGAAAGCAGAATATCTTGCACTTTTGTATTTTATTTCTAGGCATTGTACATCGTCCACAAAAAAAGTATCTGAAGTTCGTTTATAAACTGCATGCGCTGCAAGCGTTGAGTGAGCACTGCACTCAAGCGGTTATAAGAGGTAAGTGCACTAGAAAGGGCTGGGCCCCTAAAAATAAGAAAAAAACGGGTTTTCTTAACATAAACTCTGCAATGACACACACACACACAAAAAACTAGCTGCGCCATATAAAGTTTATCTTTAAATAGAAAAATAGACAGAAACGCGAGGTAGGCTACAGTTCTGCTAAATGTCTGAACAATGTAACTTTACCCGACATCTGGTAGCATTCAATTAAGAGTATAGGCCTCTGAACGACTTAAACAATAGCGTACGCCGTTTTGTTCAGGCAGATGTTTCGATAAAACAATGGGTCAGGCGGTCCCCAGAGAATATTGATGAGAAGGAAGTAGAAAAGTGACTTATGTGATAGCAGATGGATGAGATTGTCTATATACTATATTCATAACAATTCAGTTCAGCTGATTGGTTTTGCAAACAGTGCCTGTCCTAAATCCAGTAAATGTTTATTCCTTTATGACCCACATGCAGGATTAGGCGAAATTAACCGCGGGTTTAGTGGGTAAACATGGCAGGGCAACTAAAAAGGAACATGTGACTCACTAAACGATATCATATACTTTTTTTATAAAAGCCACTATTTTGTTGACTGTGTTTTATGACTTGCTTTAAATGGGTTTTGCTATAGGTTTAACACTATGAATACAGCCTTGGTTTAGGGCATAAGGAAATTGAGATGTGTATATAGCCTACTGTAGGTGTGTGCATGTGTATGTGTAATGAGAATTTTTTAATTAGAAAATAATTTTCCATTACTTCGTCTCGTCTACTCAAAGTCCAGGAAGATACAAAATACTATTAACGTAACGCATGTTCCCAGAGACCAGACATGACTCATACTCATTACGCTCACAAGCTTGTAAATAGTCTATTAATTTATGGATGCATAACTTCTTACACTCACAATTATGATTGAAAACGACAGGCTACGCACATATTTAAATAATCGTAAAGCCAGTTTGGAAATGAACAATGTAAGGGAGGATGGTGGCCGATACCGAAGAAGAGATTAGGGACATTACCGTAGTGAACAATAGATGGCCAGTAGGGGGTGTGACAGGACCTTTTTTGACACTAAATGCAAAGCCACAGAGCAAGCCCAACAGAGACGAATTTCAATAATGTATTTAGCATAATTTTTTTAGATTCCCTTGGCCTATTGTTTTTGCATTTAATGATCAATATTTCGTCAATTTGTAAATACTATCCTCAGTGGTTTTCTGTACCAACACCTTTGGAAGCGTTCCCTGGAGTAGCCCAAGGTCCGCCATGTTGTTGTACGGATTCATGCAAGTTTAGTGGAGAGTGGAGAGTGGAAGCGGTTGGAAGTCTAGGTCACACTCACAACCAAGCGACTTTGTGGACTATTCTGCTGCCATCATGTCGTTAAACGCATACCGGTTGATTCGTGGTACTTTAGGGTGCATCTTTTGTCAACTCATTCGTTGATTTATTTCCTAGAGCATTTGTGTAGCTTCGATAGAACTTCATCTTTCTAGTCATCTCCCAAGCACAAACCGATAGCTGCATGGATGGAGTCAGGATGAGGTTGACTGTGATTTCGAGGGGGTAAATAACACACATTTTGCGCCGAAAGAGAGAAACGGTTGGAAATACAAACTGAGACGCATGTGACAGAAGGACGTGGATTTTTAAAAGGTAGGTTTAGGTCTTTGTGTGATAACAGTAGCCTATGGTCCAGAGGCAAAGATCTTGGGCCGACAGTCGCTTTTGCATTGATTGTTTTTGTCAGATCAGAGTGACCTCAAGAAAATTGCGGTATCCTACAGAATCAAGCATGTCATGTTTTTGGCCATCAATAGTTTTAGCTTCATGTTAGTCCATTTGTTTTGTAATAGACTACTGTATCCGACATCTTCATGAAACAGTTCAATAGAAAGATGGACCAACCAACCCATGTAGCAACAATGTTGCATTGTCCTGACTCAATGTAACCGCATGGCAATGATACGTTATCTAAAATGTGATTCCAATTTGTTGTAGTTAGCTGCATCAAGTTTGTCAGTCATGTTTGGACACGGAACGTGTGACAGAGCGTTCATATTTGCCATGTATTAGACTCAGCGGACACAGCGTTGCGTTTGCTGTCAAGTTATTAAATCAAGACGACATTAACTTTACACCATTGGGGTGTATCATTATTGGGGAAAGGTCTACACCATACGAAGTAAATGCAACAGTATAGTTAACCCTGACTATAGTCTACGAGAAAATTGTTTGATCACCTTCAACCTAGATGAATAGCAGCAGACCGTGTCATTAGGTCCAAAATATTATGTCTGAAACATCCAAGGCCTTTAAGTATTATTTTATTATTATGTCTTCTGCTGGGCTTGAGACAGAACATCACCGTGCCTTGATGAGAGACACATGTATTCACGTTCAAGTTGTCACCTAGAAGTCCCAGCTAAGTGTTTAGAGTTGTAGACAGTTGTAACATGTATGAGTACTTCCTTGGACTGGGGGCATTTAGTAAAACACTACATTCACTGCATGAAGTGTACTGCAATATGCCGTACACTGATTTGACCAAGTACTCAGCCTCAAGAAAGGGCAAGTTATGAAGGAGTGATGTTGGACATCGCTCTGGGTCTTGTTTACTTACTCTTACAATAATAAAACATATACATTTAGCAGATGCTTTCATCCAAACCACTGAGCTATATCCATTTCCATATGAGGATTAATAATCATCATGAGTCATAACCCAGTATGATTCTGCCTTTGACTCAGAGGCATCGCTTCATTTTCGGTACTGTATGAGGTTGCAGTTTCACAGGGCCAGATTCTACCCTTGGCATCGGTGTAATGTGAACGAAGGCGTGGGCCATCGTCTGTTGGAGATGTAAAGCCGGGTACAGCATGGTAGAGCTCCCACGACCCTCCCTGACTGCAGCGGTGCTGTCTGCCTGCTGCTTCCAGCTCTGAGGTTGGAGACTTCACACAGACCCCTGGCCACTGTGGGTGGGACTCCTCCCCTGTCAATCATCCAGATCTCAGTTGGTAGGACATGTGGGATACACAATGAAAGGGAACATGTCTGAAGATGTTGTACACTGAGGGCGTTTTTTGCAGAGCAGGGATGACATTGGTTTGCTGCCTAATTTGAGCTCATCTGAGCTTTTCCATTTCCTCTTTCTATCATCCTACACTCATTCTATCACCCTCTCTCAGTCCTTCTCTTGTGGTTATGGGAGCACATAAAGGTGTCATTTAGACACTCCATTGGCTTTCCTGAATGTGGGTATTCATCATTGGTGTTTCCTGTGTGTGTGTGTGTGTGTGTGTGTGTGTGTGTGTGTGTGTGTGTCTGAGGGGGGGGGGGCTATAGAGGGGATGTGGAGGCAGCAGGTGTCCTAAAGCACAAAAGCTCAGTGGACCGAAGCTCCAACTATATCATTTGGTCCCTAACTCTGAGTAGTCAGTACAAAGCCCTGGTAATCAGTTATTGTGGTGTGTGTTTCTGTATTATAAAGAGGGAGAGAGTGTGTACTTGTGTCTGTTTTTAAGAGTTTGTGTGAGTTGTGTGTGTTTGAAAGAGGTTCTGTGTACTGAGAGAAAGTGAGAGCCAACAACTCTCTCAAAGCTTGTTTGGAATTCCCTCTTGGAAGGAGGGTGGAGAGGGAACTACAGACTTGCCCTTCGTCAGTAATCCTGCCTGGCTGTATAGGATCTGAAATCTGCAGAATGGACGGTATAGCAAAATCTGGTCATTATGTAATAGTAAATAAAATACAATGTTTTTGAAGCTGCTTTGTTTCTGGAATGTGACATCTGGCATTGAACATAAGAAATCCCCCTCAACCAGAACTGGCAGTGAAAGTAGATTTTTTTCTCCCCCATTTGTTTTCATGTGGATTTAGTGTGACAGTTTTCAATCCTCTACGATTAAGATATTTACACATGGAACGACCGGGATCAACAAGGGTATACAGCCAAACTTTAAACTTGACATAAATACACAGACCTCTGAACAGTTGGTATTATATCTCTGTATACCTTATTAAGGTCATCCTCCATTTATTTTGGCCACCACCCAAGGTTGACCTTGGGGATAGAAACTGGACCTCCTCACTGCCCTAATCTAGATCAGAGCCTTGGCTGAGGTAAACTGTCTGGGGTGTCTGGTGGTCAGAGATGACAAGGAGCCTCAGGTAGGCGTGATGATTTGTGTGTCTCTAGGGAGCTTTTATCGGCTGTGGAGACGAGATTCAGTTCAGATTTGACAGCAAACATGAGTTCTGGTACACAGTTTTACCAATTGATCTAATTTCAGCTTCCACTGTCATGTCCTGTAACAGAATGATGTGCTGAGCTTGGGAACAGCATGTAAAGGACCTCAAATGCTCTTGTCAAAATAGGGTTTGAACAAAGACTTGGTAAAACAAACTTTTAAAAAACTCTGGGCCTATTTTTGCTTCAGTTTGCTGCATGGCAACATAAACCATGATATGTAAGTCCTGAATCTATCACTCTCCCAGATCAAACAGCTTTGATTGAGGCTAATGAGAGGGACACAAGTACAACTTTAACCTAGATTTGAATGGTAGGCTACATGCCAAGCCCTAACTGAGCAACATAGAACAGCTGACTGGACATCTCCCATCTGTGTCTCCCATCGTCTCCATTTCAGAGCACAGTGAGCAATGGAGTGATGCAGTATTTGAACCTTCCCCCCATCTCAATTGTTCACCCGCCTTTGAGTTCCTGTGTTTCGTGCATCTCCCAGATAGACATTGTTCTTCACTGGATGCCACAACTGGGATCCCTTTTATGTGAGCACACAGTTGTAGGTCATATGTAGCGCTCAGGGCAACGCAGTGCTGTCAGCAATTAGAGCACCCTGTTACTAAAAATATCACGTGGCCCATGCACTGTTGTATCCTTGCCTTTTGAAGCAGATTTAGATTCTAGATCCCTAGATCTGTGACAAATATTCTGTCCTTGTGATGGAAATATATGATGGGATTATGAAAATCCACATTAGAAACATGGTTCACATGGATTGTTTTTAAACACCCCAGTGGCCAAAACTTTGAGATTACTCGTAATGGTTAGCCCATCTGCATAACAAACCTTCATAGTTGTAGCATTTTGTTAAGTTACGTCAGAGTTCAGTACATTAACCTGTGATGCTCCCACAAGTTTATATCATCTTCCACAATAATAAACTATCATCTCTCATCTGTGTTGAAATACAAAGTGGCAGCTAAGACAATCATGTGTCATTAACTGAAGACATGCCATGGAGGCCGTCGGGGGGGTTCGTTGAGAGCTGCCGAAAGCTGCCTGCCAAAACCACCCGAGAGCACGTCTTCACAGCTAAAAGCCTCGTTGAGATCCTTCAAGATGAGATCTCACTTATGATCGAGGCAGACCTGTTGTGTTGTTTTATAGTCTGACTTTTTAAGTAAGTTCTTCCATTCATATTCTGCTAACGACAGGCTGGGGATTTTTTCTAATTGATGAACCCTATTTTAAATCTTGAACCGTTTCATTCTACTCCTCCTCTGTTCCCTTTCCCCTTCTCTCTCTTTCTCCTGCACACACAGTCAGACTCGGCCAACACGAAACCAGGTTTGTCTGTCTGACTGGTGGTCCTAGTCAATTTTCTGTCATTATCCTCACAGCCAGGGCAAATCCTCCCTCGTCCTAATCCTCTCTGTGGTTGGTCAGGATGATTCTGCATGGCTTCCATCTCAAATGGCTCTGACCCCATCGTATGTGGAAGCCTCTTGGCACACTATCCTATTCTGTAACTCTGTCTTATCTGACACACATACACACTGTAAAACACCACTAATGTTGTTCATATCCACTGTGAGAGAGACTCCAGTATGGGTTAGGGTTATGCCTTATATTGATATGAAATGTGGACAGCCAACAGTATGTCAATATAAATCCTAAACAGTAAATTGTACTTGGGGCTTACAAAGATATGAACTTGATTCAAATGTAGGCCAACATGCAGAAAAGAGAAGTATAGTTTATAATGTGCTGTCTCAGAGAAGTGTGCAGCTGTGGATGTTGCTTTTATTGCTTTAGGGTCATAATATCATATTTCCCCTTTTGTGTTGCGTTCTGTTTAGTCAAATTTGCTGGAGGAACAGGTGTGTGTACACACCCCTGCTGTTACTGCAGTAGGTCTTTATGGGATTCCGGCTTCCTGACACTCTCCTCCTTCCTCTCCTTGAACCCACCAACTACGGTTGGGAAAGGCTTGATTACAAAGCACACTTCTTATTGCCATGTGCCTCTAATCCCAGCCTTACCCTCACCTACCTCCAAAGTTAAGAGCTTTGGTCTGAAAGGGTACAAAATACAGTGGGACACATTACCAACGATTGAGTCAAGAGAGCGTGATGCTGACTTCATCAAAGTGTGTCCCTGAAAGAAAAGCTACCATCTGTTCCCTGTATCGTTTGCAGATGCTCCAAGGCAAATAAGCATGCCTTGGATGCTGGTCAGGTCCATAAATCATGGCCTTTGTCCTTTGCTGACCCCTGAATCTCGAGACTGCTTTATTCTAATCGTCAACTTCAAACTGGCCACAGTCCACTGAACCAACAACCTTGTAGTAGTGAGTGAATTACACCAGCATACTGGGGTTCAAGGGGAGATCATGTTTGGCTCTTACATTTACATTTGATCATTTAGCAGACGCTCTCATCCAGAGCGACTTACAGTAAGTACAGGGACATTCCCCTGAGGCAAGTAGGGTGAAGTGCCTTGCCCAAGGACACAATGTCATTTCGCACGGATGGGAATCAAACCTGCAACCTTCTGATTAATAGCCCTATTCCCTAACCGCTCAGCCATCTGACTCCCCCTCTTAAAGGGGAGATTTGTTCCAAATCCATGTGGCAGAATGTCTTCAACAAAATCTGGATAAGACTTATCAGAAATCAGATTTATATAGCCGAGGCTAATATACAGTACGTATCCGCAAATGCTGACCACTTATGATCATGTTAGAGAACCAGCAAATAGTCGAACCATAAAATTCTATTTAACTAGTGTGGAATTCATGTAAAACGAAGCGCTTTGACTTCTCTTTCTGGAGTGGACACATTTTGATGGTTTCCCTGCAGCTCCGCTGGTGAACTCGATGAAACACCAGTACCATCCCCCACCTTCTCTTCCTCCTCTGATGGAGATAAAAAAGCGCCCTCTCAACTCCTCCTGGCTGTGCTGTTTACAGGATCTGGTGGAGAACTGTTTCCCAGAGCGCAGACTTTTATAGGAACGTGTCTGATTGGGTCCATGTTCCCTGGGTGCTTGTCTTTGCTTGGGAAATGCCTGGATGTTCAGGCTGGCTACTTCTGTTGTGGAGAGCAATGACAGCAATGCACAATGTGAACACTGGTCTGGAAGTTTCCACAAGGACTTTTCATCTGCATGGTTTCACAAAAGGTGAAGAATATAAAAAGGTTTTGAGGTAAAGCGTAAGCAATGCATATCTACATTTAACGTGTGGGTAGCAAAAGTATTATTGCATTTATTATGAATTACTTCCTAAATAATGCTGATTTGGTGATGTTATCCCCATTAACAGACACATAATGACTTTGGCATTTTGAAAATGTTGCTTTTCTTCACTTAATGACATAATCACGCTCCAAATAAGTTAGGTCAAAACAAAACTAAAGCCTTTAAGTTTTTCATTCAAATTTCCTCAGATGTCAATATGCAGGGGGTAAAGTGGCTAGGCTGTCGTCCATACAATAGTTTTTAGTTAGGCCAATGAATCTACAGCAAGTAATAGACCACAGATATTGGTTTTCTACAAGTCAAGAAAAGCTCACTAAAGCTAATATGTTGCCGTGTGTGTCTGTAGACGCCAGTATGGGCTGCATCGAGAGTAAAGAAGACAAAGGTCCCACTATGAAGTACCGACCGGACACCACCCCTGCCTCCGATCCCAACACAGCCACCCCGCACGTGGGCCACTACGGGCCGGACCCCACCCAGCTCCAGCAGAACCAGGCCCCTCCCTCGTCTTCGGGCCCGGCCGCCGGCTTCAACAGCCACGTCATCACGCCGTTTGGAGGAGCCTCATCCATCATGACGCCGTTCGGAGGGGCGTCGTCCTCGTTCTCGGGTCCCATCCCGACCGTGTCAGGTAAGCCTGAGCGTGTTTGTTTGTCCCTGAACACGCGTGTGTGTATCCCCTGTCCTGTTCCAGACACCGTCCCTCTTCCTGTCTGGTCAAGCCACTGAAATGAAGACTTGAACCTCAAAGTCTTGCTTGGTTAAATAAAGGTGGAAAAATCACATTGTCTACTGGCACTGTCAGTAACAGTACGAAAGCAACACGGTAGTAGCAGTAGTGGTGTCATATTTACCTACAGCCTCCCAGAACAGCCTCTGATCAAATGCCAGTATCAGAGGTGCTTCCTGAGTCCTGTCTGTCCTCCGTAACTTTCCTCTCCCACAGGGCCACGTCTTCAGGTCCTCTCAGGTAGAAGGATTCGCTCTGAGGTATCTGAAAGGCTGGTAAGAGCCAGAAAGATGAGATTGAGCGCTCCTGTTTAGAGGGGGATTAGTCTTGTAATCCCCCCTCTATGCTAGATTATCTGGTTTTCGGAGAGGAATGAGTTGGGGGGTAGGACACTGCTGCATGGTATTGAGCTTCTGCAGCAGATAATGGGATTAGTGTTGGTGGCTTTGTGCTCTGTGGTGGGTGGGTGGTGTGTATGATCTCCATGGGAGGTGGGTGTCATCTGCTGAGCTTCCATCTGTACCCACTAAACACAGTGTTTACAGACTTGTCTTGTTTACCTTAGCATACAGCTGACTTCAGCAGTACCTGGTTGCAATTACCAAACAGGGTCATCCAACAGCACTGCCCTGTTAAATATCGTCCACCTCATTTAGCCCATCTGTCCTTTATCTTCACGCCTGGGTCAGTATTCCACAGCCGAAGATCATTACTTCTAGGACACATGATATATATCTGTGCCTAATCCCTTCAGTGTCGATTAATAGTGTTACTCTTATGTTATGTTGGACCTCTTGTGCTTCTGTTTAGACTGGGAATATCCATTCAGTACAGTCAGGCCACAGGCCATGGTGAATACACACACTGACATGTACACACGCACAGACACACAAGCACCAGCGTGGCACTTCTCATAACTCCCTTCTGCTGCCACAACCTTCCATGGTCCCCATGTCAGTAGTGTTACACTCATGGACCTGCATGACTGGTCCCTCAACTGACCTGGTAGATCATTCACAGTACGTGTAGACTACACAGTAGTCTTGTCACAAACACCTACAACCTCATCTCCAACATCCTTATCTTAACCTCTGACTCCGTCCTCCATCTCTTCCCGGTTTCCAGGTGGGGTAACCTTTTTTGTGGCCTTGTACGACTATGAAGCCAGGACTTCCGACGATCTGTCCTTCAAGAAAGGAGACCGCTTCCAGATCATAAACAACACGTATGACAATATATATTTTGTATTTTTGTATTGTTTTCTTTGGGGCCTGAGGATCCAGGCTCTGGTCTAAACTGGAATAGCGTGGCTTTGCTGTGTTAAGACGTAACATTACAGGATCTTCCCTATCTGGTTTACTGAAGAAGGTGTTTGTTTCCTTTCCTGTTTATTCTCCTGACAGACACACAGAGCAAAAGATACATGATAAACTGAGATGAAAATGGAAAGGTGTAGAAGCTGTGTTTTACAAGTTGAAGTAGAGATTGTTAGAGTAGATCTCAGATAGAAATCTGCTGATAAACCCCCCCTGGACAGAATCTCACTGACAAACCAGACTGCTGCAGGGCCCAAACAGTGAGTCACTGTCTGACTGTGAAATTGACTCTCACCCTAACCCCCTTCTTTCTCTCTCTCATTCACTGTCACTCCCTCTCTCTCCCTGTCTCTCTCTCCCTGTCTTTCTCCCTCTCTCTCTCCCCCTCTCCCCCCCCCCACAGAGAAGGGGACTGGTGGGAGGCTCGCTCCATCAACACAGGGAAGAGTGGCTACATCCCCAGCAACTATGTGGCTCCTGCCGACTCCATCCAGGCTGAAGAGTGAGTGAGCCATGTCCCCCCCCCTCCATAACCTCATTACTCCTCCCACCCCCCTCCTCAGCAGTACTAGAGGGGTGGGCCTAACTGCATGGGTGACCGTTCATCACATGGCTCTCAAGTACTCCACATCCTGGTTACGCAGCGCTCTGGCCTGTGGGTGGGGTGGAGTGATTGGTGGGTAGGGGTATATCAATTAAGCTGAGAAGCATTCAGTTGTGTAGCAGTTAAGCCAATTGATGTATCAGATGACTCCTGCAGTGGCTGTACCTCGTATAGTTCATGTGCTGGTAGGAAGTACTCTAATCATCTTGTGTTTAGTCAGAAGCCTGTAATAAAAGTTTCGTAAGCGTGGCTCTCCTAGATCATGTGATGTGTGTGTGCTCATTCAGGTGGTACTTTGGTAAAATGGGCCGTAAAGACGCTGAGAGGCTGCTATTGAATCCAGGAAACCATCGAGGCACCTTCCTGGTGCGAGAGAGCGAAACTACTAAAGGTTAGGATGGTTTTCACACTGACACAAACGCATGTGACAAATTCCCACGTTGACGCCCCCTCGCACATGTACTCAGTCTCCTTGGTGGTAGATGTTGACACTCTTGGTGTGGATGGACGAAGAATCTGTCTTTGTCTCCGACAGGGGCTTACTCTCTGTCTATAAGAGACTGGGATGACACCAAAGGGGACAACGTGAAACACTACAAAATCCGCAAACTTGACAACGGAGGTTACTACATCACCACTCGGGCGCAGTTTGATACGCTACAGAAACTTGTTAAACACTACACTGGTAGGTCTCACTCTTACTCTCGCGTGCTCTCTGTTTCCCTCTTGGCCCCCTCCTTAAAACTTTGTGTCTTCTCTAAACTCTCTAAAACGACCTTATTGTCTTACAGATAACTTCATTCATTTGCCTCTTCTACTCATTTTTCATATCAAATCCTCTCTTGTGAGGTTTTTAGGTAGCTGTAATTGAGTCTGGGAGACTCTAGCTGGCCGCCCTTCTTCAGATTGAATATTTAATGAGAGCCATTCCTGAGTGGTTTTCTCTCTGCTGCTGGGGAGAGGAGGTTAAATCTACCGGATCCCTCTCCTCTCTCGCACACTTGGTCTAACATAGTGAAACTCACCCCTCATTCATTTTTCAGCATTCTTTTTTTTGTTTTGTGTGTTGAGCTAACCTGTGTGAGCGAGCTGCTATGATTCATAACCGAAGGCTTGTTTGTGTATCCCTGGTCACTTCACACACCGTTACGGGAGAAACGTAAACTAAGCTTAAAAATCAGTTTTCCTTGAGGGGGCAAAAAAAACTAACAGCTGTAAGACACCCTACATAACTGCTTTTCTCGACAAAGAGGAGACAGAATGGCAGAGAGCGGGTCGTGACTCCCCCCCCCTCCCGCCTTCTCTCTCCAGAACACGCTGACGGCCTGTGCCACCGGCTGACCACGGTGTGTCCCACGGTGAAGCCCCAGACCCAGGGCCTGGCCAAGGATGCCTGGGAGATCCCCCGCGAGTCCCTCCGCCTGGAGCTCAAACTGGGCCAGGGCTGCTTCGGAGAGGTCTGGATGGGTAAGGAACCGCAGGCACACACACACACACACATCCTCTGTTATCATGCATACTCTCACAGACATGCTGCTGTACAAGGATGGACAGTCTAATAATAGTCTGTTTGAATGAGACAAAAGGCACATTGCTTACAGTAAATTCTGGCAGACACGAGGACGGATATAGACATGCGTATTAATAGCTGCTCTTTTTGTCTGGGATGTAGGAATCATCCACTTCCAGCAGATGCTTCCTGCATTGGTTGTCTTTTCTCTATCTTCACAGGAAGTGAGAGTTTGGGACAACTCCTATCGATGTGTTCTTTTCCTTGTTTATCTCTGATCTCGAGTAGACCTCGCTGTCGTCCTCAAATCACCTTCCTGTGTAACTGCTCTGGACAGTACGCATTGAAGTAATCAGAACCTAATGACCCAGAATGTGGTCAGTGTTGATATTTGTGTACCCAGGGGGTGTGTTTTCGTTGACTCTAATAAGCTAAAGTACTGTGTCTGTTCTGGGCTGCTACAGGCACATGGAACGGTACCACCAAGGTGGCCATCAAGACCCTGAAGCCAGGCACCATGTCCCCCGAAGCCTTCCTGCAGGAGGCCCAGATCATGAAGAAGCTGCGCCACGACAAGCTGGTGCCTCTCTACGCCGTGGTGTCTGAGGAGCCCATCTACATCGTCACAGAGTACATGGCCAAAGGTATGTATGTGCAAGCAGAAAACAGCCACACATGTGGACATACACACACACACACACACACAGACTCACATACACAGACCATCCTCCTCCAGATGTGGCGTGTCGGGGGGACAGTTTGCATGATTAGGCTGTGACATCACGTCTGATTAGCGGTGTAATGGCAGCTGTAATGAGAGCTAACAACAACCGACTGAGGCCATAAGAGCGCTCCATCAAACAGCTTGTGAAATTCCTCAGGCACAGGGTTAATAAAGTTTGTTGTAAACATATTCTTAGACACGTTTTTCTGTCGGATGTTTTCTGGCAGATTTTCCTTGAAGGAAAATGTACATTTTCTGGATGTTCTAATGAATGTTCTGTACCATTTCAAAGTCCTTGAAAACCCCCTTGTGGTTTGTGGAGGCCTGAAGCGGACATGTTTAATTGAAAACTGCAGCAGTTTTGCGGCTAGCTTTCATCTTCTCAGCTGCAATGCGATTTCCAGATTTTTCCGTCATTCTTTGTAAGCGATTGAACATTAATGACTTATCCCTTGGAGTCAACTCAGTGACCTGTGTGTGCAAGCAAGGTTTGCATGTGTTTGTGCTCCTGTGTGTGTTGTGTGTGCAAATGTAACATTCAACATTTCCCAGCCTCTAAAGTAATGTCATAGCATGGTGATACACATCCACTTCTGCCAACCCTCTCGAATGTTTCTGGTACTGTGTTTATAGGAAGTTTGCTGGACTTCCTGAAAGAAGGCGATGGCAAATTCCTGAAACTTCCTCTGCTGGTGGATATGGCAGCACAGGTGAGTCAGGCGACACTGTCCCTCTTCCGGAAGTAATGTATGATGGTGCTGTGTTCTTTGTGCTCTCTCTCTCTCTCTCTCTCTCTCTCTCTCTCTCTCTCTCTCTCTCTCTCTTTTTCTCGCTATCTCTTTCTCTTTCTCTATCTCTATCTCTCTCCCTCTCTCTTTCTCTCTCTCTCTCTCTCTCTCTCTCTCTCTCTCTCTCTCTCTCTCTCTCTCTCTCTCTCTCTCTCTCTCTCTCTCTCTCTCTCTCTCTCTCTCTCTCTCTCTCTTTTTTTCCCTTTCTCTCTCTCTCTTCATCCCTGCTCTCCCCTTTCTTTCCTACTGACAGAAGGTCTGACTCCAGTTGATATGAATTATTCAAATCAGAGTCCCCGAGACAAGGCGCGGTTGAACGGACGTGTTTGTTTGTTTCCAGATCGCTGACGGCATGGCGTTCATCGAGAGGATGAACTACATCCACAGGGACCTACGCGCCGCCAACATCCTGGTCGGAGACAATCTGGTGTGCAAGATCGCTGACTTTGGTCTGGCCAGACTCATAGAAGACAACGAGTACACAGCCAGGCAAGGTCAGTGGATCACCGACCCAAGGACAATAATGAGTTAATGAATCAAGGAGGTGTGGGAAAGGAGGGGGGAACAGAGGGATACTCGTGGATGAAAGAGTGACATCACTACCATGGAAGAAGCCTGCTGCTTCCTCGTGGTAACTGTGTCTAATAGTGGAAAGCAGATGCTTCCATAAACTCACATTAGTTGTGGTGAGCACATTTCTGCTACTTTGTTTCAACACATTGAAAGTCTTTCGGCAGTGAACTTGATATTTTGGAAGATCATTTTTTTCCTCTAAACCTCTCAAAATATTGAAGATGAACGATGTCACTTCCATTTTTCATTTCTTTTAGTGTGCAATAGACAACTTTCTCTCTCTCTCTCTTTTGACCCTGTTCTGACAAAATACCAAAGCTTTCTATCAAGGTTTAGATAATCCGGAAATATCCAGATCCAAGACGGTGCATGCACCGAGGTCAAGAGTTGAGCTGTCACAGCGGGGCCTGGGTACTCCCTGCTGTGATCTGGCTCTCTGGTGACCCCTAGTGGAATCTAATATCCTCTCCTCACTTTTCCCCATTTCCCCTCCACCTCCCTCCCTCTCCTTTTCTCTCTCTTGACTTCCTACACACCAACTCTCCACTCCCTCCCTTACTCCCGCCCTCCTTTTTCTTCTTCCTTCCTTCCCTCCCTCTTTCTTGCTTCCACCCTCCATCCATCCCTCCCACCCTCTCCCTCCCTCCCACCCTGCCCCTGGTTTGCAGGAGCCAAGTTCCCCATTAAGTGGACCGCCCCCGAGGCTGCCCTGTACGGGCGCTTCACCATCAAGTCTGACGTCTGGTCCTTCGGTATCCTGCTGACAGAACTGGTCACTAAAGGCAGAGTGCCCTACCCAGGTGAGAGGTGTTACAGTTTTAGTATATTGTAGGGTGGATTTGGCCGTTTTCTTACACAGATTTAAAGCTGTCATTTGACATCATGTAAGATAATATAAGATGTAATCGATGCTTTGGTAACATGACACCATGGCTGAACAGTGGGGCTACCAGCACTTGCTTTCGGATTGGCCCAGGTTTAGCTTAGTGTTCTGTAAACAGACGGTTCTTCTGAAAAGAGACACAGACATGTGGAGCGCAGGCCTAGTCAGAGAGAACTCTCCCCTCGGTCGGCCTGGTCACACACTGAGACACACGCAGATGTGAGGTATTGCTGTCCCAGGAAGCACAGTTCCTTCGAGAGCTAAGTGACACTGTCTGCTTTTGTTTCTGCTGGATGAACAACCTCCTGTCCATAAACACACATACATTCACACTCTCTCACAGGCACACACAAACACACACACACACACATGCACAAACACTCTCTTACTTGCTTTATCATACACACTGGTCATACACACTGGGTGTTGTCAAACACTTGACTCTCTCACATACGCATACACACACACATATGCATACACGCTCTCTGTCTTTGTCACACACAGATATACACACAGACACTCACTCACTTGAACACACACACCCTGAGATTAGATGAGGCCATCTGGTTGGGGCTGATCTGGAGGCTGAACACCATTCTTTTTTATAGCCATCTGTGCCAGACAGACAGTCCGTCCTCTTGGGGGGGACAGGCTGACTGGTGCTCCGTGATGGTGATACAGACACCAACCTTCAGGCTCACTCCGTACCACCCCCCCCCCTCCCCTTTTCAAAACATATTTGTGGGTGGGATGGGTAAATTGGGGGGGGTTGTATGATTTAGATGATCTACTGTAACTCGTGTTACACATTTCTACTGTACATGATCCAAAGCCCATCGGTCTTTGTGCGGGATCATCTTCATTATGTTGTTGTGACCCAGGTTTCATGCTTGACTGCAGAGCTAATGCGATGATCTCTAAAGCGATGGTCACACCCTCCTTTTCCTTCTCCTCATCTCTCCTCCTCTCCTCTCGCCTGGTCCTCATTCTCTCTATATCTCCTCCTCTGATCCCCTCCCTCCGTTCCCAGGCATGGTAAACCGGGAGGTGCTGGAGCAGGTGGAGAGGGGGTACCGTATGCCCTGCCCCCAGGGCTGCCCTGAGTCCCTCCACGAGATGATGAAGGTCTGCTGGAAGAAGGACCCGGACGAGAGGCCCACCTTCGAGTACCTGCAGTCCTTCCTAGAAGACTATTTTACAGCTACAGAACCACAGTACCAGCCTGGGGACAACCTATAGTCAGAGCGGACTGCAGCACGGCCTAAACACTCTGTGTATGCCTCTGTCCTGAATTGCGGACTAGTTCTTGAGAAGAGGAGGGAACACTATGAATGATGTACTGAGAGCTCTAGAAAGCTAACTGGAAGCTGTCCTTATGAGTTGCACATACCACTACGTTTCATGTTTGTTTGTTTTTTTAAGTACAACAAATGTACTTTATTTTCCATTTATTTTCAAACACAAGTTCCACTGTTTGTTTAGGTACTACTTGTCTTCTATGACCATAAAAGTTTCCCTTGTTTAATTTTGTTGATACTTTCCTGAAGTGACCAATCAGTTTTTTGTTGTGTTTCTGATGTTGTTAAATCATGGAAGAGGCATATGACTTAGGTGGCTCAGCTAGGCTCTTTGGATGAAGAGCTTTTTGAAGGTTCGAAAATGAACATTTTCTATTTTGTGTTCCATTCTGTGCTCACTGCATTTTATCAGTTCGACTGGAATCTTTCTTTTATTTTCTGTTTATCTGAATGGGTGACATTAGTGATGCGTGTAGACTGAGGGTTTGGTTTGTACGTCAGCTCATTTTTTTTTATTTTACTTTTAATAAGATAAGACTGTTCATTTCAAAAAAGAATTATAGCTTTCTGTGAAGTCTCGTCATCTGTTTTTCTGCTAGCTTCCAAACTTGTTCATAACATTAACAGCAGTTTTTTCCCCAGGCCTGTCACAGATGGTTGCTAGGTCAAGTTCCATAACTTCTTGAATTCACTCCAGTGAATGAGCCTTGTGAGACTGAAGCTGTCTCTATCACTGTGAGCCTGCTGAATGTTCAGCTGTAAGCTGACTCAACCTAAACCAACCATAACCGCGGCGGTGACAGCCACTCAACGGTTGTTTCTACACATATCATGACACGACTACATGACTTGTGGTGCTTGAGAATTTATTTGAAAATAAGGCGAGAGAAATACCTTTAAAGTCCAGAGCTGTTAACAGACCCACCAAATATAGCTGTGGTTGTTTGTTGTGAATACCCCAAGGCATTGTGGTCTGTAGTCTCCAGGCTTTACATCTGCAGTCTTAAACAGTGGTGGCCAAGCCAATGGCCTTATATTGACCAACTTCGAGTTATGTCCACAAAGGAGACATTGCCAAAGTACCTGAAAACTGTTCTTCTGTTTTACTTATTGAATGGAAACAATTGTGAAATCAAACCAGTGGCAAAGATAAATATTTATATTTCTTTTTTTTATGGGTCATTAAGAAAACATGTAAACCAGTACAAACAAATTGTGCAATTATAATTTTTTTATACTGAGTGTCACCTAGGTGTCAAAGTTGTTACATGTCACTTTTAACTTTAACTTTCGAGACTCAAGTCAGTACGGTAGCCTGTGTGATTGAGAATTATCTGCAGATGGTCCAATGATTTAATTTAAGGGCTTTGTACAAAGTTGTGAAATCATCTTTTGTTTAGAATATGAAGAAAATTGCGATGCCATGTTCTATGGTGGTATAGTGAAGAAATAACTACGGTTTGAATACGAATCTGAGGAATTTGTACAGTTGAAAAATAAAACATTTCTGATTTTAAATCGCCTAACACTTTCTTTTGTTTATCTTGAGTTGAAGGACATTTAAGATGAATGAATTTTAACATTCTGATCTTGAATTTACTTATTAGTCATGATACAGGAGTCCTACTGTATACTGTACTGTACTTATTAATTTAAATCATACAGCTACACTGGCACTCTTCAAAAGTCATGTGACAATCACATTGTATACCTACGCAATGGTTTTTCACAACCAATCCGAAGTCTGGGTGGGTTAAAACAGTTTGTAACTTTGCATGAGAGACGAAGTGACAGCAGTCTGGTCATACAAATGGCACATAAAATTACGAAGTTGACTGTCAGCGATGTAAGATTTCCAACGTCTCTGGAGCACCATGGTTCAGATGCAATGGTAGACATTGCGCTTCTGCTTTTATTACCAACTTTATTGCTATTAAAAAATACTGTCTAATATCCTAGTACAGGCCTACTGAACCAGTGATGTACCTTATCCTGTAGCCTAACAAAGACTCTGACAAATGAAATAACCGCATTTTACGATCGACGCGGTTTTCAGCACACCGATCCAGACTACTCAGCCGCATATGTTGTGATCGAAACTGAATCCTGTCTGAAGGGGTATGGCCTGACATTCACTGTAGGAAGAGGAACAGAAATTGGTATGATTGCGTTTTACTACTCACCACTACTATTTATTCTAGCATGATTTGGATATTTTTGGAAACAACATACCAAATATATTGGATTACAGTTGTCAGTCTGACATAGAAAAGTTTGTGTTTATTTCGCCAAGTGCAAAGTGTGCTAACAGCGCCATTGTGTGGTTGTAGGTATAAACGCAATGATCAACTTTTTCCTTCATGAACTGTCCTCTTTACTACTACGTATGAAAAAACGAGTTGTTAATCTGAGTTATGTATCGTCCCATTAGTGAACAGCAAATGAGACAGGGTATCTCTAGTCTCGTGGTTGTCTGATAAGATGACATAGATGTTAGACTTGTTAGACTTGTTTGACAACATGCTCTTTGGTTTCTTCCCATTGGCACTTATTTGCTTTTCACAATGTGTGCTTCATGTTTTGGCTGCCCACAATGTTCTTTTGTTTATGATTATTGACCTATGCACTTTTGTAAAGCTCTCTCTTGGAAGTCGCTTTGGATAAAAGCATCTGCTAAATGAATATATGTAAATGTAGATAACTTATGTGTGCAGTGGTGTGTGCTGTGGAGGCCTTGACTGGGTTTGTGGTGGGGAAATCTCTGGAGGAGATTGTGAGTGACTTCCGTGGATTCTACCGCCTCCTGACCAGTGATGGACAGATGCGATGGGTGAGAACAAGGACGTTTGGTTTCAACATAGAAGAATGTGGGGAAGCATTTTTTCTTTTTTGTCACCCTGTATGCCTCTTAATCCTCTGTCAATTGAGAGAAATTAATTTCAGTCTAATTCTGTCTACAACAGATTGGACCAGAGAAAGGCGTTATCCAGCTGGCCACTGCAGCCGTCCTCAACGCAGTGTGGGACCTCTGGGCCAGAACCGAGGGCAAGGTGGGATGCCACTCATGTCACTTAAGGCTTTGAAAACACACCTGTACACCTGGCCAATGGCTAGCCATGCCAAATACAAAATAACAATAGTCTGTGTTCTTTTTGCTCACCCGTTTTTACACCAGCCACTGTGGAAGCTACTTGTTGACATGGTATGTTGGTGAAATATCGAGTCTGCCTCTTATATCCAACTATTGTTTGCTGTCGTTGATCCAAGTTGATCTCAATACATGTGTGTAAACCCCCAGTTAGTTACCATGTAGCATGTCGTGTACTGTGTTGTGTTGCTGTTCTAGGATCCCAGAAATCTTGTCTCATGTATTGACTTCAGATATATAACTGATGCTCTGACAGAGCAGGAAGCGTTGGGTAATGTTCACACGCACGCACGCACACCCACACACACACACCCACACACACACCAACTGTCACTATGAACAGACACACTTCACTATCTCTCTGTAACTGTCTCTCAGATATGCTCATGAAAGCTCAAGAGGGCAAGGACCGACGAGGTAAGCACATCGATGAAACATGAATAGCTGTGGTTAAGGGCTCCTGCTTTAATTAAGAGCGCAGATAGAGATATGGTGCCTGGGAATTGTACCATTTAATAACATACTCCATGGGTATCAGTGTATCATCTAAATTTCCATCTGTTCCTGTGCAGAGGAACACATGCTGACGGAGGGTTACCCCGCCTACACCACCTCCTGTGCCTGGCTAGGATACTCTGATGAGCTACTCACACAGGTAACGGATCTGCACATCACTGAATTCTTGACTGGTTCACTGGTTAGCTTGATTGATTGATTGATTGTCGGATGGATTGCCAGACTGACTCGTTTCTATGGTGTTTCTCAAGCTGTGCTCAGATGCCCTCAACAGTGGATGGACCAAGTTTAAGGTGAAGGTTGGAGCCGACCTAGAGGACGACATCCGCCGCTGCAGTCTCATACGGAAGCTGATTGGTCCCAACAACACTTTGGTAATTATCTGCCAGGCTATTGGTCTCAGTAATCCTCACTGTTGATGAGGCACACAGGTTTAAATTTTTTCACCTACCGACACACACACTTTTAGTAACATCATCCAACACCACATATGATGGATACATGTTCTTCACAGAAAATATGTCCAGGCCAATGAGTCTTAGTTTGCCAAAAATAATTCATTTTTTGATTTTCTATTTTAGTAGACATTCAAATAGGCCCTGAGTCTTAATCATTACCTAGCATTTACCCAGTCTTTTTATTCAGTATGTTTCCTGATGGCAAAGTGATAGTACCTGATCTGTGTCAGATGATCGATGCCAACCAGAGGTGGGATGTTGGAGAGGCCATCACCTGGGTGTCTGAGCTGGCCCAGTACAAGCCCCTGTGGATTGAGGAGCCCACCAGTCCTGACGATATCCTCGGCCACGCAACCATCTCCAAGGTGACAAACAGTAGTAGGATGGATGGAGTTTTAGAGGTTTGACATTTGTGTCTGTCTGAATGCTGGTGAGATTGAGATCCATGTTTGATTGTTCCAGGCCCTGGCTCCTCTGGGGATTGGGGTAGCCACAGGAGAAATGGTAGGTCCCACTATGCTGGGGTTTAACCTACTTGTCCTCTGTGTCAATGTGGATCTGAAATGGCGTAACATGATGATATTGCCCATTATCACAGTGCCACAACAGGGTGATGTTTAAGCAGTTCCTACAAGCATCGGCACTTCAGTTTGTCCAGATTGACAGCTGCCGAATGGGCAGTGTCAATGAGAACCTGGCTGTTCTGCTCATGGCCCACAAGTTCCAGGGTATTACCTTTATTTACTGTGTGTGTACAGTATCTCCATGTGTTTATCTTGGTGTGTGGGGGGCTCATGCCTGGCATGATAGCGTTGCCGTGTTAAGCCTTCCCCTCCGTTTCCAGTCCCTGTGTGTCCTCATGCTGGGGGAGTTGGACTGTGTGAGTTGGTCCAGCACCTCATTCTCTTTGACTACATCTCTGTGTCTGCCAGCCTCCACAACCGGTCAGTGCCAACCACAATAACATGAGTAATTGCTGTTCTGTGACTGCTGTCGCATGACCCTGTCTCCTCTGTCAGGATGTGTGAGTACGTGGACCACCTCCATGATCACTTTATCAGTCCTGTGGTGCTGAGGAACACCCACTACATGCCCCCCAAGGTATAATACATTTCAACACCACTGCGTCAACCCCACACCAGACTGAAAGTTATCACCGGCGATGCTGTGGGTGGAGTTTTTCCATTCTCTGCAGCAGCAGTAGATGCACAGCTAGACATTTACCACCGTCATCTTTAGACAGGCTACTGAGCCAGTGCTGTTTGATCCCTGTCCAATCAGGATCCAGGATACTCCTGTGAGATGGTGGAGTCGTCTGTGCAGAGACACCAGTACCCTCAGGGAGAGGTCTGGAAGAAGCTCCTGAATCCATGAGGAGGAAAATAAGAGCGAAGAAACAGACATCACAGAGAATTATTTGATTTAGTTTTTGATTTTCAGTTGGCACCGACCCATTCACTTCACTGCAGGGAGTGATAAATCAAGTACACTAAAGTACTTGATGAATAATTTAGTGACTATCAAACTGTGCACAAAATCTGATAATTTATTATGTTTTGTTCATTTTAAACCAATGTCACTGCATTTTTTTAAGACTTGAGCTTACATTGTTGTATAATAACTACATTAAACAATGGAATATATAAATTATTTATTTTCAGAAATTAAAACATTCACAAGAATTAAAAAGACAAACAATTAACCTAAAAAGGAAACATTAAAGCAGGTAGATACAGCAGAAATCAACTCCATTGCAGGCCACACAATACAACATATGGTTTCATTCCATGGAATTCTGATTTAAACAGCCATCTGCATTTTGATGGCAGGATGGGGATTGTAATCTGTAATCTCAAAGTCTTCGGCTCTGAAGTCGTCGATGCACTCCACCGTCCTCAGGATCCTGATCTTGGGAAAGGGGCGGACCTCCCTCTGAAGCTGCAGGGGAGGAGTCCACAAGATGAACGCCACGACCTCACAGGCACACACAGACGCACACACAGACGCACACACAGACGCACACAGATCACAAGCCTACCTGAACTTTGAGGGGTTCGATGTGGTTGACGTACACGTGAGCGTCTCCCAGAGTGTGCACAAAGTCACCAGGCTGTGGAGGAGGAAAGGACAGAGAGGGGGGGGATCTTAAATCTCATAACAGCTCACGGCTTCCATTCAAAATGCCAGTTTTGTGAACGTGGGAAGCGAGTGATAAGTCACCCCCACCTTCAGTCCAGTGATGTGGGCAATCATATATGTGAGCAAGGCATAGCTGGCAATGTTGAAGGGCACGCCCAGTCCCATGTCCCCAGAGCGCTGGTACAGCTGGCAGGACAGCTCCCCGTCAGAAACGTAGAACTGGCACAGGGCATGGCACGGGGGCAGGGCCATGCAGGGAAGGTCTGAGAGGAACAAAGGAAGTCAGAAGCAGGCTTGCTTGATGGATTTTGTGAGTTACATGTCAAACAACCAACCTTTTGGATTCCATGCACACATGATGATTCTCCGGTCTTCCGGATTGGTCTTGATTGTGTCAATAACCTTCTGTAGCTGGTCCACACCTTGTCCTGTGTAGTCTGGCAGGAGGACAAAAACGATTCAATTCAATGCGCCTATCGTGTGTGTGTGAAGTAAAATAGTAATGTGTATTGTCATTAATGTTTACATTGTCTTAAGTGGATTATGAGTCATAGCTACCTGCATGCATATTCTTGTATTCTGCCCCATAGTGTCTCCACTGAAACCCATACACTGGTCCCAGGTCCCCTTCTTCCCGGTCTCTGAACCCGCTCTTGTCCAGGAAATCCCGTGAGCCGTTGGCGTCCCAAATCTTCACCCCTTTCTCCGACAGCTCTTTGGCATTTGTTGATCCCTGCAGCAAAGACCAAAAACTAAAGTCAGCTTAATTTATTTTTGGAAGTAGAGCGCCATCTACCGGAGATTTGGTTTCTAGGAAGTGTGTGTGCAATCTGTTAACGTGTGCAAGCACTTTGGTTTCAACAAACATTTTCTTTGGTTATCTTACCTTGATAAACCATAGCAATTCTTCAAGAATTCCTTTCCAGAACACTCTTTTTGTTGTTAGTAGCGGGAACTGATCTGAAGTGAAATTACGGGATAACATTCAAGCTGCAGCCAATTTTGACAGTCAAATTATCTTTTGTTGACCTTCTCATACGCGGGAAATAACTACCTAGCTAAAAAATATGTTGATTGTTCGAATTAATAAAATCCCACTATGCCAACCTTTCACCAATATAATTATCAACTTGTAGAGAAAACGGTGTACTGTAGACTACTGACTGGCTACTGGTTGCTTACCCCGGAGACTGTATCTTGCTTGTGACCCAAATACAGAGACAACTCCCGTTCCAGTGCGATCTCCCTTTTTGTGGCCGTGCTGCAGAATGTATTCTATTTGATTCAAGTAGCCCCGTTCATCACAAAACAAGGAAAATTGAATCTTATCCGTTTGCCCCTCGACTCTCTTCTGTTCTTCACCATTGCAACACTCCGTTGTGTGTATTTCAGATGTTGCGGGCATTTTGACTTTAAAATGGATTAACTGCACGCACGAAAGTCGTACTGACAACTGCAATCATCAGACAAATATTCGCGGGTTATTTTGACGCGTGAGCCGGAAGCCAATAGAATGTAAAGAAAAACGCGCACACTTTAAGACCCGCCTACTGAACAACCCACTCCACACGTTAAAGGCAGAGCCATGCCTATGGTTAAAGCCATATCTTCATTCACGCATAAATGGAAGCATCATTTTGAAATGTTTTATTTTACAGTTCAGTTATCACAAAATCAAGAACTATGTCAAATTCTTCTACTTGGAGAAAGATGAAAAATACAGTGCAATACACTTTACATAAATACCAGAACTTGAATATTGAGTCACGGAGGTTTCTTGCAGATATCCTTATCACTGCAATTCTGTAAAAATAAATAAATAATGGTTTTTATCAGGGTTTGGATCGACAGTAAACTCTCTGGAGTAAATTTGTAACATTTAACAGTATGATGGAATATTTGCCCCAGTTGTATACGGGTCTGATGCTTACTGTTCAACTTCTGTTTGTATAGCACCAAGGCCTCTTTGGCCACATACTGGATGAAGGCAGGGTCCTGCATCTCCAATTCAGCTGGAACTGAGAGGGTCAACAATGGAGAGTCCAGGACCTTCACAGCCACTGTGGTGTCCACCTTAGACCCACTCTCCCTCATCTTTATGTGTGGAACCACCTAGAAACCACCAATAATCATAACACATAACCACAACAGTTTGAATCACAAAGCTAATATGCTACCTCTGCTTTTTCAATCAAATGAGTAAAGAGCTGCCATCAGTATCACTGCCATCAGTATCACTGCCATCAGTGTCACTGCCATCAGTGTCACTGCCATCACTGTCACTTACTGAAGTGATGCTAAAGATGTGCGGCGGGCCCAGAGTGTCATTAGCCAGCAGGGTCACCCAGCCGTACTTCTCTGCTGTGACGTCCAGCCATGTGAGCGTATCGTCCGTGTGTCTCTGGACCACCAGCAGCGTGTCCTCGTACTGCTGCAGAGAGGCGTTCAGCAGGAGGTGGATCTCCTCCAGCTCAGAGTGAAGCTCCCTCATGCTGGGGCACTCTGGAGAGGAGCAGAGAAGACACACGTGCATTTGCAGACATTGTATGTAGCTGTGCATCGATCAACTATGCCACAGATACTGTAGGCAGACACTGTATTTACACTCTATTCACACATTTTGATCTTTAACATTCACCTCTTCTTAGAGCCTCTTGACAGTTGTCACACTGGTCCTGCAGCAGCCAGCAGTCTGAGGCCTGCCTGCGCAGCCGCCTGCACAGGTACCTGCTGTGGCCCGCATCCCCATCGAAGGACGACCCTGGAGCTGGAGACAGGTGCATGGCACACGGCCAAACAAATCAGCCCCGTGAATTATTGCACTCACAGGAAACGTGTTAGCTTCATCGTGGAAACACACATTTTATGTCAATGAGATCAGGTACTGTTGCAGGAGATTTTATTTGTAACGGAAATATCGATTGCTTTTTATCATCAATGTGTGTATGATCGTTCCCTAAAACTTTTGATTGGAAATCAGGGATCAACAATATGTCCGTAAAGAGTGCAGAGTGCAGACCTATGACGTTGTATCTTAGAATATTGTCCGCATACCTCTCTGCTGCTGAGTCTCTTTCACCTCGTCCAATGTGTCTGTCATCGCATAACTGAACTCTTCCAGCATAGTCTTGCCAAAGTCATACACTGAGTCCAGGATGTGCTCCAGACCCATTCCCCTAAGGAAGCCCAGACTAGGGGTCTCCTCGGTGGGGGTGAGCAACCTGGGCTTCAAATCGGTGGTAAAGGCTACATGGAAGGTATGGCCAAACTCCTGGTGCATCCTGTTGACCAGCTCCACGCTCGTGTTGTAGAGGACGCCCACTCTGCTCTTCAGCTGTCTGAAGGAGGCGTCCACTTGTACCAGCTCCTGTTCCATCCCGTCGGGGGTCTGGGTCTGAGATTCGGGCTTTTGGCTCTGGTCTGGGTCCTGGTTCTGGTTGTAGACCTCGTCTTGAGTTTCCAACTGGGCCGACATCTTCTTGAAGAACTCTTCCACCTAAGGAAGAGGAAAAGAACTCCTGAACTACAGCACACAGTACAACACACAGCCTGGTTTACACATAGGTTTACAGTGGCACAGGCCTGGAACCAATACTATTCACAAATACTGCAATTGGTTTATCTCATGTTGCTGTGAATGCAATGGATCAGTGCAATTAATACCACCTGTGGGATTTACCTTGAAGGAGAAGGATGAAAAGCCCCTCCGGCAGGTGGAGGTGTAGAAGTTCCTACAGGTGTCCTCTAAGCAGGGACGACACTCCTCAAATGACATCCTCAGCGAATCACGGCACTGCTGCTCAGCCTCCTGAAGCTTGTGTTCCGTCTCCGTGGCCAACTGCACCGCCCCCTTAGTGCAGAGCACAGTAAAGGGAAATGATGAATGGAGAGACTGTCTCTGAATTCTCTTGTAGTGCAAGCTCCCTTCTTCCTCCCCTACTCAAGGTCACCTCTGATGTAACGTGTTGGAATAGGTGCAAACAGCTGCCTCACCACACAGCCGTCACCAATCCAGTCGAGATCAGTTGAGCAAGCAGGAGTGAGGAAAACATTACAATTTAAAAATAAACATCAGTCTGCTGATGATTGTTTGGCTGGGATTTTTTGGGGGTCCTTTTCTTATGATCTTTGTCGGGCTGCTTTCAGTGTAGGAGGACTGTGGTGAGTGTATTGTCTATTGAAAGAAGATGCTGTGGTTTAGAACCCTGGCTCTCGGCAGCTCGTTTGTACTGAACACGGACACATCTACAGACAGTTCATTAATCCTGAATGTGCTGTAACTATACTTTCTACTCCCTACTCCCCTTTCCCATAACCACACTACTCACTGTCTGCCTTGTGGGTTTCTCTATCAACATTTGCTTGTGAAGCAGAAAATATGTGGCCGTTAAACGTGTCGTTGCTTGGGAAAGACAGAGAACAGACGTTGGGTCTTCCGTGGGTGTGAACGTGTGGTGAGTAAAATGTTTAGGATGGTTTGAGGCTGTTTTAGCCACAATCATACAAAAGCATACAAAACAGTTACTAAGTCATCTAGTGAAAAAAGATGCGGACGTTTCTAAGGTGTGAACAATCTGTCTGTTTATTTCCTCTGCATTCTTACTTTTCTCTTGTCACTGCTGTGTTGCAGGCTGTTCATGAACTGCTTGTGTTTCTCCTCTTTCCTCTCCATCGTCTCCTTCATCTGTTTGACTCCAAAAAGGGCTCTCTTCATCTCCTCGTCAACATGCCTCTCGCCTTCCCTAGACAGCTCTGCACACACAGCCAGAGAGAACACGAACATCAGCGACATGTCTCTCACACATGCATGCCTTGTAGTCGGGGGGTGAGGGCTGCACGGGTTTCCACCCTATCCTAACCCTCAAACTCCTTAAGAACACTCACGTTTGAGAACCTCCTCATTTGGCCCCACTGGGTAGACAGGGGTGCAGAACAGGAACTCCAGAGAAGACACGAGGAACGTCAGAACAACCAGGGTCCTCATCTTAGCAGGACACTCGCAGACACAGACACAGACACAGACACAGACACAGACACAGACACAGACACAGACACAGACACAGACACAGACACAGACACAGACACAGACACAGACACAGACACAGACACAGACACAGACACAGACACAGACACAGAGCTAAAACATCACAAAGTGAAGTCAAATTCATCTTTCTTACCACTGGAGGGTTAAGTTGAGGTCTTACACAACAGTGATAACAGATAACCTTATAAACGCTTCCTAGAAGTCACTGCGGTGCAAAGGAGGATTGATCTCATTAGATTTTTAGGACTAATCTATGAGAAGGGGATACTTTTTTCCAATTAAAAAAAGATCAACCACCAGGTAGTGCTGTTTATCAACAGCTCAAGCAACTGCAAATGCAGTACAAATTTAGCATAGCCAGAAAAGTTTCTTTCAAAACAGGATGACTTAAAGTATCCAGTCCCATGTAAAGGGTCCCGTGTAAATGAGAGTTATCTAAAAAAAAATTAAACAATGGACACAACTGTATTCTGCAGTTGCTGCATTTAGTGTAAGTCTCAGCATGTCCAAATAACTATTCTGAATACATCTAAAAGTAGTTTACCAGGTCTTTACACAGTCTTTTTCAGCCAATGGCACTACCCTGTCTGTGTAAAGAGGTCTGTCAATGCTATCACAACAAGTCACCAATGAGCCTCATCTAAACAGCTAACCAGAGAAAAATATTGCAATCCTGCAGTATCAGATGATGGTAGAGAAACTAGCATTTATTACCTTAAGAACTGAGAAAGCATCAGCAAATTTGTCGAAATTGGAAACGTGGTGGTTGACAGACTACTTGACCGAAAGCGAGAGAAATTGAGTGTGAGAGAAAGAGGTACACAGTGATAACACTGCAGAGGATTGTTCTATTTATAAGGCTCCACTTAGCAGCTCCGATCCTATTAGTGTATTTGTATAGCTGACCATTAAGCCTTCCACCATCCTAACCAAATGAATGTCATCACCTAACCTACAGGCACTTTCAGTATTTTGACTAGTTCTCAAGCCATAATCTATCTAACATATAATTCAGGGGTCTATCCTTGACACTGTTCTGTCACCTCCTTAACTTAGATTGTCCTGAAACTCACGTCTGTACTGGAATCCTTGGCAGACACACATGGTTTATTCCTCTTAATCTGTGTATATCTGTCTACCTGGCACAGGCGGCATCATGTCTACTGACATTGCCATTTGTGTGGGTATCTAAACATTGCAGCACCGGACTGGAAAATGTGGAATTTCCCTGCAGTATCAGTCCTTCTTGTTAATTTCAACCCTCTGCTGAGAGCTATGACCCAGCAAATGAGGTCCCAACCTCTAAACGAGACTCAAGCAAGCCTCTGGCTGTGAGGCTACCTGACCCACAGCTGCGTTTGATCATCTCACAGTGATCCCTACCTGAGCCCTAATACCAACCTGCTGCTCCAATTATGGCTAACGGTAAAACACACAGTTTTGCTGCCCTTATAAAAACACAAAATGACCTCTATTATCATTTCAGACGGGCTTGGAACTTAATCCACGCCGGACTGTGTCCTAACCCAAGCAAAGGGGTTGGAGTTATAGGCTCTAGTATCCAAAGAGAAGCTTTGGGATGTGATCTTTTGACTACTCCAGAAAGCCTAGGATTTGAATTCTGTTCAGAAGCAGTGTACTTCGTCTTTTCTTTGGCCTGAAATCGATCTGTTTGTAAAATCCGATTGCGACTGAACGCGTGCCAAGAGACCAGCTCGAGGGCAAACAGACGTCACACACATACACACACTGCCAAAGAGTGTATGGTTGAGACGTTCACCGTTCTGAGACAATAGCCAGACACAGTGAGATTGCGGTGTGTGATCTCATCTGTAACCCATTCACACTCCAACACAAGTGTTTCAGAGATAAGATAAAAGTGTCTCTCCCGCTAATTGCATTGATGTTCTTATTAGTCTGAGAAGAGATCCTGACTGACTGTGATAGTTGAGTTGGGCTACGTCTTTGATCGGTGAACTGTATCTGCTGGGCACAGAGGCAGGGGTGGAGATAGATGGATACAAGTCTGTGTTTGGGGTCTTGTTACTTTCTAGGATGAATGTCTATCAATCTCTCTCTACAGAAAAACAATTACAAAAAGTATTGTCCCTCAGATTATTTGAAAGATCTACCATCAAACTCAAATAGAAACTTGCAGTATGAAAATGGGCAAAATGTGTTTCACCAGCATTGTTAGCTAATCTCATAATTGACTAATAGCATAACGTGCTCTGATGCACAATATTCTGTACATGTCCCAAAAAAGGAATGCAGGAGAGGATTAGTAAAACAATGAGCCATCCCCACAACGTTGCTGTTTTAGTGACGTTAAACTTCTCTCCCCACTCCCCTTGAAAAGATCTCTAATAGGTTCCACATTTTTCACCCGGGGGACACGTTAGCCATCAGGCCAGTAATTTAATCTCATCTCCGGCTATCCAAACTCCGCACGACGTCCTAGGGTTTGCACTGAAACATAACCTCACCTATCCTCCTCTCCAAAGCAAACCTTCAGTGGAGGAGCGGACAGATGTAGAAAACACGTGGTTATACGGAGAACACTCTGCAGACGCGGGACTTTGCGCGTTGACATTTTTGTGGGTTTGAAAGGTGGTTAACCAGCGCACTGGCAAACAGATATCAATATCCCTACACTCTTAACTTGCAGTCTACAGGAAAACAACTCAAAAGGCCAGGTTTCAGGAATATTCCATCTTTTTATGCTGAAATAATCTTTTTGCAAACGCACAGACTCAAACGATATGGGACTCTAACGGGACGCTCATCATGAAGAAGTAAAGTTTGGATTTGAAGTTGGAAGACTGAAACTTTATTTTGTTTTTTAATAGTATCATAAACTGTTTTAAGAAACGCTGATCAGACGTGTTTGATTGCACTGGATGTGGGGATGCGCAAAAAGTGAACGTGGTACCGTCAACTTCTTACTCATACACCATTCTTATAGATTTATAGAACGCCATGAAAGGTAGGCAAAGGGACTGAAATATTGCAGTGTGATGTCTATCCATTTAATCATCTTTTTTTACGAAAGTGTTGCTTGGTATTATTTCGATGTGTCTCTGTCTGGATGTGCGTGCTTACGCGGTATGTCACATCTGGTTAAGATTATCGTCCTGCGCAGTGCTGAAACGGAATTGCGTTTTGAAATACGTTGTCTAATGCTAATGTCTATTCTATTAGAGGTTATATGGTATATATACATATATATATATACCTTATTCTATTCATCATCCATCAACATGATCAAGACTACATTTGGTTGCAGAAGATGTCTATGTATTTCTCCTTCTACTTTGGCCATCAAAGTTACATACAAGAGTCAGAGCTCAGCTGCAAATATGGCCACAGTGTTGAGCAGTCTGGGCTAAAAGTCTTAAAGGCTTGTCATCTACTCATTATGCCATGTCTATTTTTAAATGTTCGTTGAGTGATTGGGGACATAAGTCATCCTACCCCCTGCCTCTACTGCCCCTGCCTCTCCTGTCCCCCTGCTTCATTGTCCAATTCTACCCTTGCCTCTTCTGCCCCTGGCCCCACTGATCTTCTGTCCCTTGCCTTTGAATGTCCTTCCCCCCTGCCCAATGCCGACTAGTCAACACTGTATCTCTCAGACATCTGTTGGCCATTACCAGTGATGCTCTCCCCCCAAGCCTCCTCCTAGCCTGTGTCCTATAGCAGAGTGGTAAAAGAGTGTAATTAGCTGGTTTCACAGTCAAGTCAGAGAAACCACAGGCTTTGGCTGATCCTACAACCCAATGTCTGCTTTTACTTCACTCACCATCACGCTAGAGTTATAGCATATGTCACATGCCCTTATCTGTCGGCTGAATCAGGCATATATATTCAAAAGCATCTTACTAGCGCTTTGCTTCATTGGTTGATCTGGAGCGAGGTGTTTTACAGAGAGGCAATTTGTCTTTGCATGTACTGTATATCTGTGAAGCCATGCTCAACTAAGAACTGTACATGCATGTGTCTTACATTTACAGACGATTTCGCAGACGAGGAGGAAGTACAGTCTTTTGGATACAAGAGGTTCGGTGAGTAGAAGAACATCCCCTCCTACTACTGTATGATCTGTCTCAGCTGGGCCTTAGACTGATGGCTGCCTTCCTCTTCCTCTTCCGAGAGAAAGCTAGACAAAGAGGCAGTGTGTGTCACAACAGACATAGGTCAGTGTGGGCCATGTCTCCTCACAGCCAAGGGGTCAGGAGGTCACTGAAGTGTTCCTACTGTGGACCGCCTAAGTATGGGCTTGGACAGAGCAGCAGCTAACTGCGACTGACAGCCTGTGTGGGCCATCCCACCCAGAGCCCTAGAACGTCCGACACAGCTTGTGAGGTCAAGAGGACAAAGCCTCATAAACACACACTCGCCCATTTATTTACAGAGAGATGCACACATACACGAGCTACTTTCTTTCTTTCTCTCTTAATTTCTCTTTCTTTCTTTCTTTCTTTCTTTCTTTCTTTCTTTCTCTCTCTCTCTCTCTCTCTCTCTCTCTCTCTCTCTCTCTCTCTCTCTCTCTCTCTCTCTCTCTCTCTCTCTCTCTCTCTCTCTCTGTCTCTCTGTCTCTCTGTCTCTGTCTCTGTCTCTGTCTCTGTCTCTGTCTCTGTCTCTGTCTCTGTCTCTGTCTCTCTCTCTCTCTCTCTCTCTCTCTCTCTCTCTCTCTCTCTCTCTCTCTCTCTCTCTCTCTGTCTCTCTCTCTCTCTCTCTCTCTCTCTCTCTGTGTCTCTCACATACACCCCCACACACAGAGGGAGGGAGACACGCTCCACTGTTCTCTGGAGAGCTAGAGAGAGTACTCCATCATTGTAGTGTACTGTTGATCTAGGAGGGGATGTGGGAGCCTCTATGTCTCTCAGCTCTGCTCCAGGATGACTCATGCAGTCATGCTTGGGCCCGGGGCCCAGGTCGTAGGCCTCAGTGTGAGGATGGGGAGCAGGCTCTCTCTCTTCTTTTTTTTACCCCAGCGCCGGCGGAGTCAAACTCAAACTGTGTCAAAAAAACACCATCTCCCTCATCAAAGTGTCACCCGAGAGGAAGCATCCTGTTTGTCTTTCTCTCTGAGTGCACGAGCGAGGGAGGGAGTGAGGCAGCCCATCTCCTGGACTACATTAGAGTAGTGTGGGGACCAGGCCACAGGCCAACTCGCTTTCAACTTTATTCAAATGAACTCTGGATGTGTGGAACAGTTCTGGCTGAGAAAGCAGCTAGCTCAAGAGGCTACTAGAAGGGTTGCAGGCCCAGGGAGGGGAGGAGGATGGGTGGGGGAGGTCGTTGAGGGGTTAGGGTGGGAAGACCACAGCAGCAGCTGGACTGGACTGAAGGCTTGTCCCAAACACTGTCTCTAAGGGCCATATTGTGCAATTTAAAGCTGCTGCAAGCCTTCATTGTCCACACCATCACACATGCTACATGTACAGTACCTTCTCACTATTCAGCCTTCATCTTTATTATCTTGGCACTCTGCTGGAGGAGAACCATGGGTTTACATCTGCATCAGAAAAAAGTATCTGGCCATGACTGTACAGTTAATTCAGCTGACTCCAGACCATGTTCTGAACAAATGCTGGCTAAGTAGCCGTAGTGCTGTATTGGGGATTGATAGATTATTTGCGTTGACTTATCAGTCTCCATTTGGGAGAAAAGTTGTTTGTTAGACACAACTTGTGTGTTGGTTTTCTTGACCCCATTTGGAGAATTCCTGAAATTCTGGGAGCACTTGCGTGTACTGTCTAGCACTGATCCCAGTCTTCCAATGAAATGTAGGCTAAGCTGTATGACAGATAGATAACTCCCAGAGAAGCTTTCTTCCAGAACATTCTTCCTCAGTGATTCAGAAGTCCTTCAGGACAAGGTGGTTGTGTCTCCCAGAGCAGAAGGAATTCTGCCTTACCTTGCTGTCTCACCCCCCAACACAGAGGCCTAAGGTTGGCTGCATGAAAAACGCAAAGGTGTAATATCAGCACACTTGAGTACTGTGTGGGACCACATGTTGAAATGTGTTTATGTGCTTTTGGTGGAGTCATGTGCAATTGCTGACACATGTGCTGCAGAATCACCCGGGTAACCATTTCGCTTTCTCATCATCAGAATGAGCTGAGCTGACATGGCCCAGATACGTATGAAACCCTGTCTTCTTTCTCTCACTCTCTTACATGTGGATGGACACACACACACGCACACACGCACACACACACGGGCGCTGAGTGAATTCATATGGTAATCCCATCTCCTTCTTTCTGCCAAATTGAAGCCAGCTCAAAATTACCTCTCCAGTCCTCAAGGTTTGGACATATTTATTTTCCTGTGGGGGGTTGACATAGGAAGGTCATTAGAATGAGACCAAAAATCCAGTCTGTTCTTTAGCTGAACCCCCTCAGCTCTTGTTAAAGGCTGGATGAAGGGAATCTGTCATGGGCTTGAGAAGCTATCCTTCTGGCCTTCAGCACCAGCACAAGCATTACCCATTCATATCCCACTGGCAGGCAGTGGCATGGATATGGAGAGAGCCCAGGAGTGTTTTGTAATTACAGGACTTTCATGTCCCTCTCCAGGTAGTAGTCTGTTCCGCTCGTACTTGACCTCGGTGATTGATCTAAGGAGCCGTTGTGGAGGTAGTTACACCAGAGATATCTAGGCTTCAGGAGCCTCTCCTCCCACACATCTGGGTCTGGAGTCGTGGTGCCAGGCATTCTGTGGCCGGTTTAGAACCTAGAGTGTGCTGATCTGTTTCCTGCACTTGTTATGGTTTCTTCAGCATGGCCTGCTGGAGTGAAGAGCTGGGGTCGCTGCCCAGGCCCAGCTGTGTCAGCACAGCCGGCCTCCCAGCCGGCCTCCCAGTTCTGTCCAATGGGCCCCTCTTGCGGGGAAGGGAGTCAAACATGACTTCCCACCCCCTACCCAACCTCCCCAAATTACTCTTGGCACCATGCTCCAGATGAAATAGGAAAAACACACAGAAAAGCCACTTTAGACTGACTTTCAACAAGACGTGGAGTGTATCTCCAACTCAATCTTCCAATGTTTCCCGTGGCTTTGCGCTATGTGCCACTCTGCAGTGTCAAGCAGCGTGGAATGCGCTTTCATGTGGCTCCCTTGTTCAAGTTGTGGTGTTTCTCAAACACTCTCCATCATTTTCCTCTCTCGACATTACAACAACAGGATTTTATTTGCTATTTTTCATTGTTGAAGAAGCCTTAAATGTGCTTACCAGTCACCACTGTTGTCGAGGTTGCGTTTGAACTAGGGAGTCCCTCACAAGTCAGATTGGTTAACCTTTTAGCATGTGTCTGTTTGCTTTCGCTGTCTCTTTCATTCTCCCTGTTTCTTGTTTTTCCTGACTCTCCCTCTGTGGGCAGTGGTTTTGATTAAAATCAAAAAACATCAACTTAACCTTTTCCTAATCACATCACTCTGGGTAGGTGTGATCTCCAGATTAGTGCTGCATAACAGAGCTCAGACAATAATGTGCCCCCATCATATTCTCTTCTGAAACTTAAGGCCTTGAGATTGTCTTGAGAGGGCAATTTAGACACTTAACCTTACCTGACCGTGCAAGCGTGTCAGGTAAACCACCTGTGCACCTCCCACTACGCAGTGCAGAGAACAGGGAGGGATGGGAAAGTACTTGTACAAGTCACCCAGAGACTGGGGCAATGAACCTGAGTTGCAAGCTAGTGAAACATTCTTCTAGACCAGAGAATGTGCAAGAGAAAAGAGAGAAAGACACTATTAGAAAGAACGATGGAGAGAATGAACAGAAAAGAGTTAGCAAGAGAGATAGGGGGGGGGGGGGGGGTCATCATTGATGTTGTGTCAAGGAAAGGGTTGGTGACAACCATGAATCCTTTTCCAGTTACACAGGAATAACATTGAAACTGAGTTGTGTAACAAGACACAGGAAAGGTCTTAGTCTTCCAGTTTTTATGGCAGTATCATCCTAGTATGGCTTACATATCTCTGTCTGCTGGAAGAGAGACAAGTCTCAGGTCACACAAAGATAGTAGAAACTATATGGCTATTAGAGCTGGTTAAATCTGGGTAAAACAGGGCTACGATCCAACAGACAAGACATCCTTTCACATCTTATCTTACTGTAAAAAAAAAACAACTCTGTTCCAATTTGGCAGTTACTGGACCAAAAATAAATCAATCTCACAGTAAAACCTAAAACTGCTGGACACCCCATCGATGCTTTATCTGAACCCATACATAAAGCTTGACATAAAGACCAGAGCAGACATGATCTACACACTCTGCACACTGCCCCTTCTCATCTCCCTAGAATACCCACACCCACTCCTAGAGAGATTGAGCGAGATAACATTGATGAGGGGAATGTGCAAGGAGAACAAGAGGTGCTGAGGGCAAAGGAGAGAGAGGCGGGCGGGTGGGTGGGTGGGTTGGGCTTGGGGGGGTGGGCTTTTGGGTGGGAGGGTGGGCTTGGGGGGGTTCTTCCCCAGGGGGATGAAGGGAGTGAAAAATACGAAGGAAGAAAAGGTGGAGGGGAACCAGGCTGTTGAAAGACAAGACCAGGAAGAGGACAGATGGATTTGGAGGAGGGAAAGGATAGATAAGAATGTTGAAGATCTAGTTACAGTGTGTGTGTGTGTGTGTGTCTAAGACAGATGGGGGAGACTGGGATTCTAACAATGAAAGCCAGTTGGACATTGTTTGTGGAGAAAAATCTGGTGACGATCTTGTCGTTCACCTGCTCTTCTCACACACTCATTGTTTGACATAACAGAGGATGATGCACATATATAGAAAACATCCTATAAAGCAAACAGGGGAAAAGGGAACAACAGATATCATTTCAACAATTGGATCTATGGAGAATAAAAGGGGACATATACAGTATACTTTTTAATACAGTCCAATATATTAAAGAAAATACATTTCAGGTTTGGCCTTATTAAGTTGTGCTGTTGTACATTTTGAGGAGGTTACGTATCCAAAATAAAGTATTTGGTTTTACTTTATAGCATTTTATCAAAAGAGTATGACAAAAGTATATCTTGACTGCACACTCTCACATCCAAACCCTGCAGACAGTGAATCCAGAAAGGGAAAAGTGTATCTCACACGATCATAACTCATTCCCATCAATACAGAATCTTTCAAAAATATGAGAAGGAGCCAAAGGGAAAATGGCAGGCGATCAAGAAAGACAAAGGAATCTTGTCTGCACATAGACTCCTTCATCAACATCATCCTGCATTATAGGTCATCACAACTACAGACAAAACCCTTATTTCTCTCCTGATCCCCCAGCAGAAAGAGTGGTGTTAATCCAGTCAACATGTGGATTTGGCCTGATCAACACACATGCTAGCAGTTAGATCTTGTTTTTTTAATCCAGGGTCTGGTGTGAATGACTCTTTGCTTTCACCTGAGGAAGACCAGCTGCCCTCCACCCTACCCCAACTTCAAACCTCCACCCCCACCTTCCCCTCTGGCCCCTCAGATCTACCTCCACCCCCATCTCCTCTCTCAAACCCCCCTTCTCTGTAAACCCATCCCCGCCCCACACCCTCCATCAACCCCCCACCTCTATCTCAACCCCCCACACACACACCTTAGCTCAACCCCCAACTTCACATACTACCCCCAACTTCCATCCCCCTACCCACACCACTACTAGCTCCACTTCCCAGGCTCAGCTCCACGTCACCAGCCCTGGTGTGTCCTGGAGGTGACCCGTGCAGTCATGCAGCAGCAGGCTGACCCCCAGCGTTGGAGTCAGGGTCAGAGAGGCCTCCGATGCGGTGTATTTAACATGGCTTTCATGCAGAGTGTCTAAATCTCACATCCACAAATGGAGTGTGGAACAGCAGAGAGAGAGTGAGCTATGCCTGGACACCTGCATACCTTTGAGGCCTCCCTTTGAAAAATAGTGTATTACACTTGGCAAGCCAGTAAGCCTTTGTTTTAAAGAGGCCATGTTCAAGTTATACCGCACCTACGTATAAACCCCCTGGGTATAATGGATTCTGTATAATGTTTGCGTGTGTGTGTTTTAAGCATTAGTGAAAAAGTGCACACATGTAAATGATGAATCCGGTGGTTCTAATTCATACTCGTTTAGCATACTGAAAAACAGAGGAGCTGTTTTTCAGAGGTTGAAATATTAACGAAAGAAAATAAATCGACTCAGCAAGCTGCCAAGATCAACCCGCCGCTTCCTGGTAGTTGTGAAAACCAGAGCAGAGGTAGAAAGGAGATGCAGTAGTCCAGATCCCTGTCAGAACCATAATGACTATCACATTTTCAGATGTGGTTAAAACGCAGAAGGAAGAAAAAATCACGGGTGTATTTTCTTTTTACACACTTTCCTGAACCCAGTGGGTCTTTGCCTTCAGTGTTTGATCCACTGGAGAATGTACAGCGATATATATTATACCAAGATGTAGGTTATGGTAACTATAGTGCTGACGGTGATGGGTGAAGGAGCATCAAAAGGTTCCCGTTAAACCCAACCCTGGCTGTTCAGAGTGGTGCCAGAGGAGAACCATTTGAGGTATACATCAAAAAACCTTCCAGGGGAGAGGAGTCGGCTGTTTAGCCCCTCAAAACAAACTGCAAACAAAGTAAACAGCTTTGTTGGGGGCACAGTTTTAAACGTTTTGTTCTCTGTTGTTGATTAGTGTTTCCAGTAACTGCTGTATACTCTGCATGATTCATATGCCCAGATGTCTGACAGGCAGGCGGGTGCTCCTCTGATTGGGTAAAGGCAAATCTGACAGTGTTTTAATTGGCTCAGGGCAGGCCTGACATTAAAGAGCATGCTTCTCTGAAGACCTTGGCAGACAAACATGCAGACCATCTTCTTGTCCAAATACAGCTTGGTGTCATGGAGATAGACAAGTCACGCCCCCACATACCACCACAGTTGTGGTAGGCCACCCATGCGAAGCTCCATTACCCACCATGCAACAGACAGACAGTCTTTATTGTTACATCCTTCAGAATGCAAGGCATAGCTTTTATGTCTGCTTTTCTTTTCATGTAGATATGTTGATATTGGACATTACTCAGGTGTGTGGGGGGAAAGGATATTATGGAAATGTTTCATTCGTCAAGTGGTTTCCTCTCATTCAACTGCGTCCATATGGATTTTAAACCAACTCAAATCCAAATTTTGATTTTCCTGCTACATGTAACTGTCAGTAAAAATCGACCCCCCGGCACCACATTTTGAGGACTTAACTTGTATTGCCACTTTTATGAATCTCTGACAGATAAATATGTAATCATTTTTTTTATTCAAACCATAGTTAGTTCATTTTACAAGCCAAACTGGAGCGGGTCTGACTTATCTTCTAATTAAAATGTAACCTTAAAACCCTTAAATTACAGAGTGGTTGATTCAAGGTTGACCATAAGCCCTGACAAGTTTTCACAACCATACAGTAAATCTTTGCAACCCAACCCAACACCACAGCGGTATAACACAGAGTGTTGCATCGTATGGGAAAGCCAACCTTTCTCTGAAGAGGATGTGATTTGAATAAAGTCTGCTTCTCTTGCTCTGTACCTCAGCTAACATTGGTTCATCTTAGCGTTATCCCAGCAGGTTTAAGCTCAGCTTGTGTTAGCTCAACACTCCACATGGTTTTGGGTCTGACTACATTGAGGCCGGTGGCCAAGTGAGTGATGAGTTTTGCTGATGGGACTCTGCCTGGGCAGTAAAATCTCCGGCCCATTGTGACTCCCCCAACATGCTTCCTGTTAAACCAGCCCAAGAATCTGCCTTGCTTCTTTATGACCTAATGGTTCTATCTGGATCCACATCTGCAGCCTTGACGTAGACCAGGTTGACTTGGAGTTATAGCACATATACAGTGCCCTCCAAAAGTATTGGAACAGTGAGGCGAATTCCTTTATTTTTGCTGTAGACTGAAAACATTTGGGCTTGACATCAAATAATGAACGTGAGACCAGAGATCAACGTTTCAGCTTTTATTTCCAGGTATTTACATCAGGATCTGATGCACAACTAAGAAAATATCACATTTTGTTTGAATCCACCCATTTGTCATGTGATCAAAAGTATTGGAACAGATATACTTAAAACATATTTAAGTGAATAAGACTTAATATTTAGTTGCAAATCCTTTGCTTTCAATAACTGCAGCAAGTCTGTGACCCATTGACGTCACCAAACTTTTGCATTCTTCCTTTTTGATGCTTTCCCAGGCTTTCACTGCAGCCTCTTTCAGTTGTTGTTTGTTTTGTGGGGTTCCTCCCTTCAGTCTCCTCTTAAGCAGGTAAAATGCATGCTCTATAGGGTTTAAGTCTGGAGATTGACTTGGCCAGTCTAATACCTTCCATTTCTTGCCCCTGATGAACTCCTTTGTTGTTTTGGCAGTGTGTTTTGGGTCGTTATCTTGCTGCATGATGAAGGCTCTGCCAATCAGTTTGGTTGCATCTTTCCTTAAATTGGCAGACAAAATGTTTCTGTAGACTTCCGAGTTCATTTTGCTGCTGCCATCATGTGTTACATCCTCAATGAAGATTAATGAGCCCGTCCCAGAAGAAGCCATGCAAGCCCAAGCCATGACATTACCTCCACCGTGTTTCACAGATGAGCTTGTGTGTTTGGGATCATGAGCAGTTCCTTTCTTTCTCCAAACTTTAGCCTTTCCATCACTTTGGTAAAAGTTAATCTTTGTCTCATCAGTCCATAAAACTTTGTACCAGAATTTTTGAGGTTCATCTCTGTACTTTTTGGCAAATTCCAGCCTGGCCTTCCTATTCTTCTTGCTAATGAGTGGTTTGCATCTTCTGGTGTAGCCCTTGTACTTTTGTTCATGAAGTCTTCTGCGAACAGTAGATAGTGATACCTTCACTCCTGCCATCTGGAGGTTGTTGCTGATCTCACTAACAGTTGTTTTAGGGTCTTTCTTTACAGCTCTCACAATGTTTCTGTCATCAACTGCTGATGTTTTCCTTGGTCTACCTGTTCGACGTCTGTTACTTAGTACACCAGTAGTTTTCTTCTTCTTCAGGACATTCCAAATGGTTGTACTGGCTATGGCCAATGTTTCTGCAATGGCTCTGATTGATTTTCCATCTTCTCTAAGACTCACAATTGCTTGTTTTTCACCCAAAGACAGCGCTCTGGTTTTCATGTTGTTTTCACCTCTGAATACAGTCTGCATAGACAAAACCTATCTTACCCAATCTGAACCTGAGTGTAGACATTCAGTGGTATTTATTGATTGAATAATGTATGTAATAGGACACACCTGGGCAACAAAACACACCTGTCAGTCACATGTTCCAATACTTTTGCTCACGTGACAAATGGGTGGGTTCGAATAAAAAGGTGATATTTTCTAATTTGTGCATCAGATCCTGATGTAAATACCTGGAAATAAAAGCTGAAACGTTGATCTCTGGTTTCACATTCATCGTTTGATGTCAAGCCCAAATGTTTTCAGTCTACAGCAAAAATAAAGGAATTGGCCTCACAGTTCCAATACTTTTGGAGGGCACTGTATATAAACCGAAAGCTATGGGATGTAGACAGTAACTTGACTTTGTTGAGGTTGTTCTGACAACAGAGCTATAATCTCTTAGATGTAATATCGATGGCAAACGTGAGCTCACAATATCATGCTATGTAACCAAGGATACTGTGGGTACATGTGTGTGTTAGTTTGTGTGTGTGCGTGTGTGTGTGCATATAGTTTGTGTGTGACTAGGTTAATATAAGTAAAACCTCATGGCTTCTGTGAAGTTAAATAGCTGCTGGCAGAGTGGAGCTGCTTTAGATCTCCATCCGTCTTTCCCCTTGTGTTTTCCTCACTCAAAGGCAGGCACACAGGTATGTTACTGTAGAGCACTCAGAATATGCAGTCAAGTAGTCACGCACATACCCACCGCAGACCCAAATGAACTTAGTCGCCTTACTGTCAAACACCAAAAGGCGTGGTAAGTCAGGTATACTGACACAAACAGTGCATCTGAGACACAGGTGTGTTGGGTGGGCCTAGGGTTTGGAGTTTGGCCTGAGGGCTTAGGGTCTGGAGTTAGGGCTTGGTCCAGGGTCAGGGCTGGAGCCTGGGACTGGATTTGAGGGAGAGTAGTGTGCCCTCTTTATGGGGAATGAGCTCAGACTGTGTGTTGTCATGTTGCACAGAGGGGAGTACATTCACACTGTTCTATAAAACCGTATTAACTACTAATAGCATGTTGTTTATGGTGTATGGTAGGAAGTAAATGTGAACTTTCTGGAGAGAGACTGAAACACTCTAACTAGACCCCTGCAGATGGCCATGGTTACCGTGTGCAAGCAGATTAAGTTCCAAGTCAGAATGAGAGGGGAGGGTTGGGTGGGTGGGCGAGTGAAACGGGGTAGGCAGAAGACCAAGAGAAAGGGAGAGAGCCAAGGGGAGGGGGTACTGTATGATGTTAACGTCAAGTCCCCAACGTGGCCACCACAGACCACCATCAGCAGCAACAGAAGAGCCAGTCATGAAACGTCATGCCTCAAATACCAGTTTATGGTTTATTTTCTCAGCTGTGTATCAGTGAGAATATGTCCCCTTTGTTTTATTTCCCTTTTCTTCGACCAGTTACGTCCAGCGGTTTATTTGCGCTTGACTCCCTGCCCTAGCTTCTTCGTCACTGGGGGTCTTAGTAGATTTAGTTTTGAAGGGCACCCAGAGGAGCCAATTATGGGATAGCAAGTCATAAGAGTGAGACACGGGGACATCAGAGACAAGGACCAGGTTCCAAACATTCCTAAAACAAGAAGTTGAGCGCAAAGAAAAACCAAAGAAGGTTCTGGAAGGTTGAAAGAAGGGAAAAAGAGAGGGTGTGCGAGAGGGAAAAAGAGAGACTGCCAAACATCTCCATTTAAAATGCTGACTGGAAGGAAATTAGAATACGCCAGTCTTTACTCATTGAAGCTTTTGAGATGGTGCAGGATTGCATGTGGATGAGTTGTACAGAATGCTTGACCTTTTGATCTTTCTCATTCGAAGATCAATGAAATGCTTGTATTGTTTCAGTTTGTCTGTCATTGAGTTGAATATGTTTTATTATAGTTATCAAAACTCCCTATGATCCCATTTAGTTCTTTTTGCTGACAGTTTCTGTTTTATTTTCTTCTGTATCAATTTCTGGACGCTGATGGAGGTCATTAAACATTGGGCCACACACGCGCACACCTTCACACACATACACACACACACACACACATACACACACACACACACACACAAACTGGGAGACAGCAATGTTTGGGGTGCTTAAACCCTTGTTTTGCTTTGTAACCAAAACCCAGAGTCATTGCCTGGGTCTCAAATCCCCAAGCTGTGCTGCGGCCAACCCGCTCCCTCTCCCTGCTTCTATTGTTGATGGAGGTTTCTAGAAAGACGACCTGCTCGTCTAACACTGAGTCTGTGCAGACCCAAGAAGGGCCTCTGGTCAGGGTGGATGGGACGTACCAAGCAGGTTCTGTCTTCTGCTCGCTGCCTGCCTGTCTGCAGGCTACTTGTCCCATTTGTGAAGTGTTTCTTTGTCCATGTTTACTATCAGATGGTGTGAAGACATTACAGCATCCATGATGGGGTTGCTGGGTTTTGGCTGGCTTTGTATTACCTTCCATCCACCTGCTGTCCAACTTGTAAAATATGTCCCCTCTCTCTCTCTGTCTGCCAGCCCACCTTCTGTCTATAGATCGTACTAGATTGTGTGGCAGAGAACATGGTCAAAGATACAGTTGAATAGAATATTCAGTGAGGCAAATTGAGTCCATGACTGTAACATGATGGTTCTAATTAAAGGCAACAATTTTTCATACAGTATCCTTGGCAGTCCATAAGTTATGCCATGTTTAGGACAACTGTGTCCCCTTAAGAAGACTACAAAGAGACTCTTGGTCTTGTTAGGTGAGTTACGTGCTGCAATTAAACCGAGTCATCAATAAAGTGTCAAATGTGAAGCAAATTAAATGCACCTTGATTACTTTCTAAAACTTGGAACATACCTCTGTGTTTGCACCAGGTTTGCAGAAGAGTGTCTGTGTTATCTGTCTTTCTCGGGCGTAAGTAGCCCTCTAAGCTCTCTCAGTCACACACTGTCACACTGCAGAACCTGGTTGCAGTCTGGCTAACCTCTCTATAGCGTGATGGTATGCAGATCTACTGTCACGGCTATGTCCGGTCTGCTTTTTCACTATGTCCCCCACTTCATCTTTCTGTCACTTGGTGTCTCCATACTTCTGGCCTCCACCTCCTTCTCTTTATTGCTCTCTTCCTGTTTTCCTCTTTCTCTCTTCCTCCATCATTCAGATATCCCTTTTGCTGTGTCCCTCTCATCTCTCTCTTCCCTCTCCTCTTTCACTCATAACCGCGTGTGTCTCACGCCTGGCTGTCTCGCGTGGCGACGGCGTATGGTTTCCATCACATGCTGTAAAAGAGATGGGGCGTTTGGCCACACACGGAGGAGGGATGGTGTCAGCTTCTCTGGGCCCCAGGATCCCTATCCCCTCGCACCCCCCCCCCCCCCCCTCCTCCCCCCACGAGCCATGCTGCTCCCCAGGATGAGGTCATTGGCAGGTACAGGCTTTAAGTTAGAACAGTGGGTATGTTTTAAATCAGAGCCAATTCAAACTGTTAAACAGTCCATCATTAGGCAGGACTTTCATAGAGCCAAGATCTAGACCTCCACTGTGGATGCTGGAGGTGGAGGGGAGGCCTGTTGGAGATGTACAGCATGGAGGCTCAGTTTGGAGCCTGGATATAGAGTTGAAGCCCACCCTGGTCAGACTGGCTCCCTGTCCCCCTGCCCACAGACGGATGCACCTCGCACACATGCACACAGACACACTCATGCTCACACATGCACACATTTGATTCAGTCTCTTTACTACTCCTCAAAGTCATTGAGAAAGCAGAGCAGCGTATGAGTCATTCATTAAACCCTCCTCTCCCTCCAAATAGTAAAAGATCTTGGCTTGGATTACAGCATATCAAAAGATCTTATTAAACTTCCTCTCTTCTCTGTTTGAGGTAACGAGAGACAGATGGACTAAGGAGTTGCAGCTATTTTAAACCTCTTATAAACAAGGAGAGTGTTTAGCGTGACTTAAAAAACAAATGTAACAATTTAAAAAAATCGTCCAGACCTGTTATTGTCTGGTCCCACTCTAACCCAAAGGAAGTGACTGACTGGCTGTTGTCTTAGAGTGTCCTCAGTCTCTGAAACTCCTCTCTCCCTGTCTCTGTCAAGCATGCCAGAGATCTCATTGCACATAACAATGCTCTGATTGCCCTCTTGGAGTAGATGTGAGTTGAGGGTTGGATTCCTGGAAAGGGCTGAGTGTGTTAAGCAAGGCAGCGCTCCAAAACACAGTGTGCCTGACCTCAGATCTCTGAGCGTTGTGTTGTCATCCGTTACTATAGCGTCCCTGCTACTATTTACTGTAAATAAACGTATTTTAATGAGCTGGGCTTGCTTATCTGTTCTGAGCTAACCTAGTCACTGGGAGGTCATTTTGACTGTTTAGTAAAGCTCAGTTGTTTTGTTTCTTGGGGGGATGGGGATTGAACAAATGATATTTGGGCAGGATTAGGGTTCAGGAAATCTCATTGATAGATCTTGAAGGCCCAGCCTAGATGTCTACTGAGCAAAGAGACTAACCTTGTCAGAATGTCAGATCATCTTAATGGCTTCTACAAAACAATAGCATGTTGTCCCTTCTAAAGACCCAGGGAAACCACATTGATGTAGAAAGGGATTTAAGTGCTATTCTTGTTGTGGAGAAGGTTCTATGGGTTTTTGTAGCGCTTCGATGTCTTTTGCCAAAGGCAGTAATGTTTTTTCTTTTTTTGCCAGCATGTGGTCTTTGCATCCTGAATGTAGTTTTGTGGTCACGATCGACAGAGCTAAACTGAATTACTGTCCAGTTGAATGAGGAGGACGATGAAGAATCTGTACAGATACCAGGCTGTAGTTAATCTGTGAACAAGGAGTTTGGCATTCCCTCATGTCTCTAGTTCTGTCTGTTTTTGGCCAAACGCACTTTTCCCCCAAAATTACAATGACAAGACAAGAGAAGCATTTTATTGTAGAGTTTGGTTTTGGTTTCACAGTAGAATTGAACTCTTATAGCTGACAGACCAGACACATTAGAAAGAATCACAAACAAAACCCATCAGAAGTGGAAAGGCATTTTGTGCCTGCCACAGACACTCAGACGCAGTGTTTAGAATAATCTGAAAGAATCTGCACACTATTACAGACAAAATGTACATATGATATTAAGGAAGCATACGTATGACTTGGATCACAGCCAGTAAGACAATGAGAACACTTCATATCCCAGGTGTCTTTGCTGCCTGAGCCTTTCTCACAGGGCTGACTTGACTTTGTTGTGACACAGTCAGAGAAGGGCAGCATCTGTCCCTTGTTGTGATGCTGTCAGACCCAGGGCCGATCCAGGATGTGACCTACTGAGAGGCAAACATCCAGGTCAGGACCCCAGCATTCTAACAGAACCCTGGGTCACAACCCCAAACTGGCCCTTGGACATCCAAGTGGAACGTAACGAAACATAAGTGTTCAACAAAACACAGCTGTCTCCCATGATGCATCTGTCCCAATCTGATCTCAATTTCTCTCTTTCTTTCTGTCTTGCTCTCAGAGAATGCAGCTGAGTGCTGTTGTTGTCAGCCATGTTTGTATTTTGCCAGGTGTCCTCCATATTTGACGAAAGCCAAAACTCATCTTAGTTTATCCGCACAGCATGCTTAACATGTGACCCATGAGTTATAGCCTGATGTCTGTTGACTGCACAGCCCACAACCTTCCCCATAGAGCATTTTCTATCTCTTTTAGCATGTATAGTTATACACACTGTGTGTCAATGTGTTTGGATTGAGCACCATAATCTTGCCCAATCAACTGTTTGATTACTTCAGGCTGATATGCCTGCTTAACATTAGTGATCCTCGAACGTATAAACAGACAATAATTATCACAAGTGTTCAGAAGTGTTGACTCATCACTTCAAGTGAGCTGCTGAAAGAGGAGAGGCATGGTCGTCTCTTCTTCGAACCGTGTGCTTGAGGTGTCTCTCTCCACTCAGAATTGGGGAAGGGATTTTAAGAGGTATTCTTGGCAGGCACGAGGCCTTGTTAAGGGAGTTTTAAAGAGGCCGCGGAGGCCCTTCAAGAGGCCTGTTCTTGACGGCCATGTGCCCAGGGCCCAGGTGAGTCACTCTGAGGTGGAGGAGGAGGGAGGGAGCCAGCGAGCAGGAAACACGCGGGATGGTAAACAGCGCTGGACAGGTGCTGCCTTTCACCTCTCCTGACCCCTTGACTCTCAATTACTGTTTCTGCTCCCACCGCACGTTTTCGCTCTCTTTCACGCTCATGATCGATCTTTCTTTTCTCTCTCTCTCTCTCTCTCTCTCTCTCTCTCTCTCTCTCTCTCTCTCTCTCTCTCTCTCTCTCTCTCTCTCTCTCTCTCTCTCTCTCTCTCTCTCTCTCTCTCTCTCTCTCTCTCTCTTTCTCTCTCTCGTTAACAGGCACTTTTTGGCCTACCATTGTATTTTTGTTATTGTATTGGTATAATTATTATCAAACCGTTTCACTGAAGGGGGAATTCAACTATCCTGTGTTGAGTGTCCTCAAAATACACATCCTGCATTGTAAAGCAGTATGCTAGCCATGGAGCGCTAGCTCCAGTCAGTTGAGGACACCGCTGGTTGGACTAAATGCAGGAGTTGAGTCAGAGAGGTTGGCTATACGCAGAGACATTTGACAGCTTAACCGTGTGTGCATAATAGGCTATGTCCGTGCCTCAACACTCCTGTCCGGTAAATCTCGGTTTCACTCGAGTTGGCGGAGGGAGCATGATCCGTCCTCCAGCTGGAGTGTTAAACCGAGGCCTGACACACACTGATCATTACTGTTCCCTTGGTAACTATTGGGAGGGTAGAGCTGTTAACATCGGTGTCCTGAACCGCATCCTGGACAGTGGTTGCATAAAAAAGGATTAAACGATCGGACTAGCGAAATAATTGGCTAAGATGTACCTAGAGTAGCTCGAAGCGGTTGAGCTGCGTGGGTGGCGAGGGATTCTGGCGCCGAAAGGTTTCCTGGGTTACACTTATCCACAATGGATTGTCCGTTTCCTTTCCGTAATGACTCATAATCATATTCCTCAGGATCAGCGTCCATTCATTTGAAAGTTGTCCAAGCGTTTGCCACAGGGTGTTGAATAGGTGTACCTTTGTGTTCTTCGTACACGGAGAACATATAGAATAGGATGAATGGTGTCTTAGTGTTCCCATGGAAAGTTCCATGTTCCAAGAATTCTCTTTCACTTTCTTGTCCAGCACACGGCATAGGGGGTTTTATTTCAGGTAAACTTCATGAACACCAAGACCTTTTCTCCCCTGCTTCCTGAATTAAAATGAAATACAGCTGTGTTCCCGTCAGCACTGCGGATACAGGCACTAGTCTGTCAGGAAAGATATCGGAGGAAAGAAATATTCCGGGAAAATGTAGAATACCAGGGTTCTGTATGTGCCTGTATGCATCCCTGTTGTTTAGGAAGATTTGAACCCATGGTTTGAATAATTGGTTGGATATTGCATCCCACACCTTGCAGGACAGAGTACAAACACAAAAGTACAGACCCGTAACAATGGCCCAGTGGTTGTCCTTATAGCTGTTTTCTGCCCACACACAGTGTATTGTGCAATACTGTACTCCCACTTGAATGTTTTACACAGAGAGATGTATTTGTACTGTATTGCAATACACATTTTTGCTTGTGTGTGTGAGAGAGTGTGTGTGCATTTTGTATTTGTGTGTGTGTGTGAAAATGTGTATGTGGGCATATGTGTGAGTCTGAATTTGAGTGAATTTGCAGAGTGAAGACTACCCCCGAAAAATAAGCATTTCACAGAGCGTAAACAGTACTGTAGGGGTGCTTGTTTTTCTCCCCCTTGCCCCCCACCCCATCACTACCCAGGAGCTCTTGGGACCACAGGGCCCTTTCATGTGGCCCACAGGGTGTTTGTCCAGATGTAGGGGTCTGGGGCTCCAGAGACCAGGCCTAGAGTCTGAGGGGTCCCCAGCCCACACAGGGCCTCTTCTTCATACGGTCTTACGAACCCCCAGGCCCGATTACTGTACGGGCTCATTGGATTCAGAGAGTTCTGGGGGTATTTGCTCAAGAAACTTCCAAATACTTGTCGCTATTAGGTCATACTAAGTCTGAAGTTAACATTAACCAACCTTTTATGTTGGTTCCTCCAAGAACCCTCACCGTGTTTGGTATCTCCTTTTTCTTAGAAAGCTTGATGTAACTGGGTTTTGAATAATACAGTGGGTTTAAACAGATGTGTGGTCGTCAGTGTGAAACTGTGTCTGTCTCCCCTCCATAGGGATCCAGGAGGGCACCCAGTGTACCAAGTGTAAGAATGAATGGGCTCTGAAGACTTCCATCGTCTTGCTGTACGTGTTGTGCACCCTCCTCACCATCGCTGTGGCTGTCCTCGGATACAAAGGTAAGGCAAAATCCTCTCCTACCAAGGCTGGCTGAAATATTATTTAATGTCATTTCAAATCATTTCAGTATTGGATTGAGTCATCCTGAAATATCAGGTTAGAGGGGACCAGATTCTTGTCTCCAATGTGCCAGGCAAGATCAATCAAACACAATGTAGTGTTTCATAATATTTCACAAAGTATTTGGATGGAGGCACACAGGACCTGTCTTCAGTTACATGTGTGTTAAACGCTGTCAGTTGAGCTGTGGCAAAAATATTCATTTGATTTCTTTATGGTAACATGGGGCCAGAATATTTAACATTTCTCTGCATAACCTCATCCACACCCTCACATGTAACACCTTGTATACATATTGAACCAAAGTCATAAGGTTCGTTGAGGGCCAAGGTGTCCAAACATCGCGTGTGGTCGCTCTCCACATCCTGCCAGGAAATAAGATCACTACTGCTTGATCAACATGAGCGTAATGGGTCTGTTTGCATTGGAGGCGTGGGTGCATGTGTGTGGTATGTGTGTTTGAACCAAGGTCCCATGTGACCCTTTACAGTCTGCCCAACCATGACATGGATGATGTTGGGCAATGTTTCATTGTTATTAATTAAGGCCAGTGAAAGACTCATGGAAAATATGAGTGTTTCTGCCTGACTGTAAGACTCTGTGAAACTAAAACAAGACTAGGTTTTTCACAAAAGTCACGTTAGCGGCACCCCCTCACTTCACTCCGCACCCTCTGGCCTCTGTCTGCCACTCCAATATGTGTGTCTATTTGAGTGTGTGTATACACCTTATTTTACCCTGACCTAAACTCCAGAACCTTCTCTACGTTTATTCAACACCCCCTATTTTACCTCACACCTCCGGCCTCCACAAAGCCACAGCTCAGTTTCCTGTTCTGTTCGGCTCTGACATACTTTCCAGCTCGGGAAACCATCCTGCCATACTTCGAAGGCCGAACTCGGAACGTTCCAGCCATAATTGCTCTAAACATTCCCATATGCGGTCTATAAGTGTCTTCCTATTGACACCGTCTTGCTGTGACATGAACTTAACATGTCGAGCGGTTATCAGGGCTTTGGAAGAATGATGTCCCTTATGCTCACACTGGGATTGTGTTTGTCCTCATAGCCTCTCCTGTCCCAGGCTCTGTGGTCTCATGCTGCCCTAATAGATCCCAGATGAGCAGTGAACTCGGTGCAACTCTAGCAGAACCCACCGAAATTGGGTTTTTACTGGCGCTGGGGCTCGGTTCTGGGGGCTCGGTTCTTTAGGGAACCACACCTCAGCCTTAACACGCTCTCAGGTCCAGATGGTGGTATGTAGTGGTAGAACCCTCCACTCCGTACTCGAAAACATCTGTCCTGCAGGTTCCTGTCAGACTGGATTGCTGATCTCAACTTGTGATCCCTCTCTCCTGCACCACTGACCCGAAGCAGGGCTGTCTGGTGTCCCATCTCCCTCTACAGGATGTCGACTCCCTTGAGACACTATGCAGGACATCAGCGAAACCTTCTTTCCTCAGTTATTTTATCTACTGAATCTTGTCCTTTGGCGTCTGAACGGAAAGAGAGAGAAAGAGTAGAGAAGAGAGAGAAAGAGAGAGCAGACAGTGAGAGATGGATAGGGTTGGAAACTTCCCTCACTCTGCACTCCTGTTACTTTCACTTCAGATCTCAGTTTTTCTTAGAGTGTGTATGTGTGAATTTTAATATATTGGGATTACAAAATTACCACACAGCTGCAGTACAGCTGCAGGTATACTAAAACTAGGACAACATCAAGACATAGATATATGGTATTAATTTGTATGTTTGTTGGCAAACAAGTGAAACAATAATGTGTACTCTATGGTTTGGTCTGCAGACTGAGGTAAAATAGTATTTTTTGCTTTGCGGTGTCTGGTGACTGGAAATGTGTCTCATTTCATTTGCAGTGGAACATTTCAGCCCAGTCTGACCATGCCTTCACTGGCACAAACTCCCTAAACAATGTTTTAAAGACAGGGTAGTTCATTTGGTAAACTCTAATCTGTCATCTGTTAGTCTTGTATCCTGAGAGGATTGGCTGGATTGATGACTAGGAAGATATGAATGGAAACCATACAGGTTCACAATAAAAGCCAGTGACACTGGTTTTCCAGTTCTGGTGACTTCAGTTTCCAAAAACAGCTCATCTACTTGTTTATTCTTAAGTAGGAAATGTTATTGTATTTTTTCATCCAGTTTTCGGATAAATAGAGAGGCATTCTAGGAATAATGATCTGTGTTGTTCTGGTGTTGCGTTTCCTGTGCTAAGAGGAGATTAGGAAATCTGTATATGTTGCATACTTATTGTGACATTCTGTCTAAAGGGGGAAGCTTTCACAATGTTTAACTTTTTTGTATTTCTTAAGCCATATTGTGTAGTTCTGTCTGCTATGAGTATCTTCTTTTCAAATTATATCAACCCATCCGAACTGTCTACTCTAGTATCCGAACTGTCTACTGTAGTTAGTTTGAAGATGTATGTACTGTCTTCTAGATTTGGACTCCCCTCCTAACAAGCTGACTTAGCCAGACTAGCTTTCGCTCTGTATGAGGCTGAACACACATGCAAGTCATTAAAGAAGTATTTGCGTGAACTTCTGGGTTTCTATTTTCAGAGGCTTTTTTCTTTTTTCTTCTTTCCATTGTTTGTTGACAATAAGAAAAGTATACTCATCTTCCCTGGTTGAAGAATGACTCACAGTTGTTACTCGAGCCTCTTTCATTTTCGAAACCGTTACCTTTCATTTTGTCCGATCCAGTTAGGGCTCTTTAATGATCAAGGATTCCCCAAAACTGAAGAGGGGATCCTTAAGCATTTAACCCAATTAGTTCTTGTTTTTATGCTTTGTTTCAGCTCTAGTGTAGAAGTGTAAACTCCCCAGACTCATTGCCTGTGATTAGCATCATGTAACCAAGCAAATGGCACAATAAGACATCAGTACAACATGGTACAATGAGTACTGTATACCCCACAAACAAAAATGAAAGTGGGTCTGGTGACTGTTTTCAACAGTTGCAGACTAAGGCTGTGTAAAGGGATGTACAGTAGGGGGTCTGGCGGTCTTATATTAATGATGAACTGATCCCTGGGGGCAAAACCCAAACAGATGATGCCCATCAGAAATTAGGCCTGGAGGGCCTTTACCTGTTTTCTTAACTGGCGGATGAACAACAGTTAGGGTTGCAGAGCCGCAGCATCAGAGGGGCTGTGGTCTCTGCTCAGGACTGGGATGCCTCCCTGGAAGTGAGATGGTTCCCTGGAATCCCAGACACATTCCAGAGGAAATGAAGGGTCCGGTGGCCTGTGGGGGCGTGAAGACCCTCCCTGACACAACGTCTGTCTCCCCAGGGCTTCCTTTGATCCTCCTGTTTACTGAAGACCCCCTTGAGGTCACTTCCTGTTGCCGAGGGTCCCCCCTCTCCGACCACCCATTGAACGTATCGTCAAAACTTATGATGGGGTTTTCTTATGGTCATGAGAGGAAGAACTGAAGAACCATTTGTGACAACAGATAGTTGTCACAGACAACACCTTTTTATGTTATGTAAAGCATTTTCTCCTGAGTGTCTATGGTCAGCCTAGTCATATCTGCAGCAATATAATACTTCACATACACTTAACCTTTCCTATTCCTGGAGCCAGCTATACCTGATTCAGTTGTTATTACATACCCAACAGATATGTAGACATCTTATACAGCGTCTGCCAGTGAGAGTTGCTGGATTTCTCTCTGATCCCTTTTAAATAGGAAGTCTGGGGTCTCCGGCTATTCAGTCTTTTTATCTCAGACACTTAATAATGTATTGAGCCTACCCGCCCAGTCTTACCTGTCCATTTTTTCGTTGCAGTGGTGCAGAAGGTTGACTTTGTGTCAGAGGGGATGGAGAACTACAATGGGAAAATCATAGAGGTGGAGACAGACTTGAAAAAGCTAGGTGAGTTTCATGACAGATCAGTACTCACTAGCTGAGCACACAATATTCTTTGTAAAACTTTGCTTACTTTAAGACATTGACCATTGTGCTGCGGGTCAAAGATACCTCGTTGCCTGGTCTTAAATGCTGCAAAGGCATCGCCAAATGAACTTCAGGTGTATCCTTTCACCGTCCTACTTGTCTCCTCAGACGATCAGACAGAACAGAAGACTGAGAACACCACCACAGAGTTCCAGGCCTTCAAGAACAACATCCGCGCTCTACAGAGGCAGCTGGCAGAGGTGTCAGAGCGGAGCAGCAGCAACCGGGCTGCACTGGGCCGTCTGCAGGACGCGGGCCTGGACTTCCAGAGCACACGGGCCTCCCTCCAAAGGCTGCTGGAAACCAACAGTGCCACGCTGCGCTCGGTGAATGGCACGCTGCTCGCCTACGGAAGCTCCGTGGAGGGTCTCCAGGAGGACACGGTCAGGCTGCAGACGGAGCTGCAACAGCAGGTGAACCTCCAAAGAACCGTCCTGCTCAGCATCGGCAACCTCAACCTCACCCAGGCCCAACAGAGGGGGCTGATCTCCTCCTTGCAGCGCTCAGTGGATGACACCAGCCAGGCCATCCAGAAGATACACAACGACTTCCAGAACCTGGAGCAGACCGCCCGACAGACCCGCTCCGACTCCGACTGGCTCAGGGAGAAGGTGGAGAACCTGCAGGGTCTAGCCTCCAACGCCTCAGCCCTGGCCAAGGCCAACAATGACAGTCTGGAGGATATCAGCTCACAGCTGGGTACCCTGGGGGGCCAGCTCCAGAACACTAGCAGCCTGGCTGAAGGCCACGACCAGACCCTGAGGGAGATGATGGACCAGCAGAGGGACCATGACAATCACACCTCCACCAAGTTTGACCAGTTGGAGCTACGCCTGGATGAGTCAGAGCAGAGCATTGACCGGGTCACCGGCAACATCAGCTTCACCACCCAGCTTCTAGGGGCCATCAACATCAACCTCAACCAGCTGCGGACCTGCGGCGAGACTGTGGGCCGCCACTCCGACTTCCTGCTCAGCTTGAACAGCTCAGTGGCGGAGGTGAGGGGTGATGCGGCCACGCTGAGGTCCCAGCAGGAGGACTTGACTGCCAGGTTGGACAAGGAGGTGACCAGCCTCTCCATCGTCATGGAGGAGATGAAGCTGGTGGACAGCAAACACTCGCAGCTCATCACTAACTTCACCATTCTACAGGGTAAGTTCTTTCATTGCAATACTGTGTATCTTTGAGCCCATAAACCAAAAATATCTACAAGGGTACAATGTTAACCAAGACCATTGATCAGAGATGGCTTACTCATTGCCATTGTGGTAGGTTTGGTTTCTTAGTCATGATGATCTAAGTTTTCCCTTCTCTGATGGCATGTTTGTTTGTCTGTTCCAGGTCCCCCTGGTCCCAGAGGCCCCAAAGGAGACAAAGGGCTCCAAGGATCAGCTGGTCAGCCTGGTCAAAAGGGCGAAAAAGGAGACAAGGGTGTTCCAGGGCTCCAGGGACCCAGAGGAGAGAAAGGATCTGCTGGACAACCAGGATTACCAGGGTTCAAAGGTCAGCCTGGCTCCCGTGGCAGCCCAGGGTCCAAAGGCTCCCGAGGGTCTGGAGGCAGGGCAGGACCCCCAGGGGCTAAAGGGGAACCAGGCACGGCCGGACTCCCAGGGAGAGATGGGCAGCCTGGCCCTCAGGGGGCCCAAGGACCACCAGGGATCCGAGGTGCAGTGGGGCCAGCTGGGGAGCAGGGGCCTAGGGGGCCGGTGGGGCCCATTGGCGCTCCAGGACCCCCAGGACTGCCAGGACTCCCTTACCCACCAGCAGTGCCCCTGGGACCCATGTCTCTGCAGAGTGAACCTCCTGCTCCTACTGTATGGGCCCCAGGTCAGACTCTGTCATTTCCTTCTGTTTGTAACTGGTGAAACGTATGAATCCTTGCCCCACAACTGAGATGCTTGGGAGGTACTGCATGATGGAGTCATAACTGTTATGGAGTCTTATCAGTCAAAGTATAGTAACTATTTGGCCATTTTATAATTTATCAACATAGGTTGTCCCGCAGAGTGGGTTGGCTTCAGAGACAAGTGCTACTACTTCTCCAAAGAGCTCCACAGCTTTGACGAATCCAAGAGGAGCTGTGAAGCTCAGTCTGCATCAATGTTGATCATCAATGATATGGAGGAACAGGTAAAAGACCAACTCACATTGACGCACAACAAAATATTTCCAACACCACTCGAGAAATTTGAAACAGATCCGCCAACACCACATCATGAATCGACTGCATTATATTCCCTTTATTGCTGCACGGTTTATTTAGAGTTTTTCATGATTGCTAAAACACATTTCTTGAAACAGTCAATCATTTTCTCAAAACTGTAAACACAAAACCAAATATTCAAACTCAATTTCCAAAACTTCTGACTCTTCTGGCAAGATCAAACACTCGCCCCTAAACCATGTAACTTCAAAATCCAACAATGCTTTCAGATCATAAACACATCAAATCACTATATATACACTATGGAGCAATCATTAGACCCCCCCCAAAAAAAATTGAATTAGCATCCAGGCCTTGTAGTTACATTTAAAGAAAAATGTGTTTATGTATACACAGTAAATGCATTTACGTAGCAATAAAGAAATTTGATTTTGGATTTTGAAACACTGGATTTTGGTGTTTCAACACCCATTGACACTTTCCTGATGTATGTTTAGCCTGTGTTCTGCACCTCTCTTTTGCCAACCGTCTCTGGAGGAGGGGATCCCTCACTGAATTGCTCCTCCCAAGGTTTCTTCAATTTTTTCTCCTCTAGTGAGTTTTTCTTGGCGTTTTTCCCTGTCTTCCTTGAGGGTTAAAGTTGGCTGACGGGCAGTTCTATCGGCGTATGTGAAGCCCTCTGTGACATTGCGTGTAAAAAGGGCTGTACAAATACTGTACATTTGATTGGAGTTACATTAACCACCACAACTTACGTAGTACTGTCAACAAAGAACAAAGAAAAACTGGATAAACCCTCTGATGTGCTGGATATAGCCTTGTAAACACTCCACACCTATGTCACCAAATGCCAATTCTATTTGCTGTAGGTGATTTACCCTGGTATATGGGTTTAGGTCATAGACCTTTCATCGCCACACAAAGAAAAACTGTTCAATTGGGTTGAGAAAAGGGCTGTATGGTGGAAGGCAAACATTTACAGTAAAAAAAATGCTGGTTGATGTTGAACTTCTCTTGTACACGGACACCACAGTGAAAGCTGACATTGTCCCAAACCACCATTAGAAATAAGTGTGAACAATTTTGAGTCATTGTGTTTTACAGATGACAACTGTGTTGTAGTTGTGTTTACTGTATGTGTTTACCATTTAGCAGCACAAGTGCATCACACTGCAAAATTTGTTTAGTGAATGAGAATGTGTTTGGAGTTTTGCCAAAACATTGTCTGATTTGACAAATTGGTTTAGTTCAATGAACATTTGATTCAGAGAATGGGGTTTAGTGTTTTAGCAATTGTAAATCATAAGTCATTGTATTTTTTTAAAGAAATATCTACAAACAGTGTCCTTATTTGCCCTCCTCAGAAATGGCTTAAGAAGCAGGCTTCTGGGAAGGGTTACTTCTGGATAGGTCTGACTGACAAGGAGGAGGAGAATGTGTGGAAATGGCTGGACGGAACAGAACCTGCCTTCACGTGAGTTCAGTCACTCTGTCCTTCCTTGTGTCTCCGATCCTGCAGTTTAAGGTCAGTGATTTCTTTATAGGATGGAAGAGTGCAGTTATAGATCATCTAAACAGGGCCAGTGGCCTCCAGTCAGTGTGTCCAGTGTCCAGTGAGGAGTTTGGAGTGTCAGTGCCCTCTGCTGTTTCTATGTAGGAAGTGGAAGCCTGGTCAGCCAGACAACTGGAGTCACGGACATGAACGAGGAGAGGACTGTGCTGGACTCACCCACGGACTGTGGAATGTTTTCTTCTGTGAAGATCTCATCAGCTTCATCTGTGAAAGGGAGATCGAAAGCTGTGAGTAACTGTCTTTCTGTCAATATTTTATAGATATGTATGTGTATACATACATATCTATTATAGTGTTATATTATACTATAATGTATTATAGTTTTCTCTACTGTATATTACCTGTTCACTCGTATGCAATATTATATAGTATTTATTTACTGAAACACTAATAAATATGTTTGTTTTTGTAGACAAAGCTCCAGGACCAAAGCCCTCTCTGGAGAGGGAGGGGCATAGCTGAGTCAGAGAGGGTGTGGCGATGAGCAGATAGACTCCACCCACAAAGTGTCACAACCCACTGACATCCTGCATGGACATCCCCTATGGAAAGAGAAGAGGGACATACAGGGCACAAGTCTGAACATAGGCTATGGTTGTATTCACTGGGTTCCTCCCACTGGTGGTCAGATTGATCTTCACTTCAAAGTGAATTCAGATCACACATTCCAGCATTTGCAATCCTGCCACTGGACAATCGAAGAGTTAAGATGACTGATTGTGTTTCATTTTTTACCAAATTATCAGACTTATACAGATATTTTTCATTGTATTTTTATAGTATTGATTTTATATGACTGTATTCCACACTTACAAATGATTATCTGAATGTACATTGTACTGCGTATGTTTTCTATGCAAAAATTATTTCATCAATGCCACCAATGACTCACCCTAGTGTCTTTAAGATCTGAAAGTAGTTCCTGAATAAATTGTGTGATGTGCAAAATGATGCGTAAAAATAAAAAAGATATCGCTGATATGCTATCCTTAAGGAACGTGGCCCAAACCTCAAATTCTATTTGACTACAGTTCAGCTACAATATCACATACCTGAAAATGAGTAAGTTAAGTATTTACCTATATGAATTGTTAGAAAAAATGCTTGATTGTAAGTCACGACTGCAAGTTTACAATTTAGCATTATTGTATGTATGATGTGAGTGATGATGAAGTCTGTATTGATATTAACTTGAGATAAACTTCCAACATCATACTGTAGCAATAAGAGACTGTGGATCTTAATAGATTATATTAAGCTACCAACTTGCTCTCATAATGCACATTTCCTGATTTAAGGCTAGCTTCCAAACTTCCACAAACCAAAAAACAAGAATAAAGATGCAATTTATGAAGGAATTGTGTGAATTGGTAAGTTCATGTACATCTGTCATATTGTATGTGTAAGTAAAGTTATGTTTCTTTTTGTCATTGTCTTAAACCATATTCTTATAAACATTAAGGACAATCCTAATGCATAGCTACTTTGGATGAAAAGAAAACAAATCTGTGACACCAAGCTCAATCAAATGTTACCTGTGATGCCATTAGGTTGGATAACATCTTTATTGTTTTCTGCATAAATTATAATAGACGTGATTTTTGTCAAATTTTTATTGTTTGTTTCTTGTCTAGTCCTGATTCCAAGTACGATGGTGATTCAAAGCACAATGGTGATTCAAGCCATGGGCTAGTCCATGGGTTAACATTACTTAAGTCACATTTTCCTCCAAATCATTTCACATTCTGGTTTTCCATCTCTCGGTCGACCCCAGTCACAGTCTCTCCTTCAAAAAAGAAATTATCTCACAGTAGCACCTTAGGTAGGGGTCTGGGGGTCAAAAACAAACTACAGTTCTACAGAACTACAGACCCTGAACAAAAAAAAGTTGTAACTAAATGAAACAGTGATGAAGACTGAGTGTTCAGAAGTAACTGGTTATGTGGTCTTGTCTACTGATTCCACATGTTGACTTTAACACACAGACAAGTACTTATCTCTAAACTAATTTAAGATGCACTCTACATTAATTTGATTGAAATTCTTGGTAAATATTAAAGCAACATCAGAGAACGTAAGCGTGAAGCAAAGCTGAAGAAACACATTTGAATGGTCTTGGTTTCATGGTTACTTTCAAAACTCAAAATTGCCAACCGTAACATGTGAATAAATAACTTAAGTCCTCCTAAAGATATGAGACCTGCACATGAAACACAAACGATCCTTCCACATTGCATAGTTTACAAATAAGATAAAACACACATACGCAAAGGAAGCAGCATCTTACCCAAATGTCTGTTTATTGTTGAGGTATCATTAGTTTAATAATAACCTTGTTAACTGTCTAGTCATGGTTGCCACATGCTATTTACATAAAAAATAACTGGTGGAAAACACTTACAAAATGAGTTGCCAATCGGTAAAATAAGTAAACTGCTGGGAACCTAATCTCTCTCTTCCCTGCTCTCCGTTCACCCTTTTGTCTACATCCCTCTATCTGACAGGTTATCTAGCTGCTGCTGGGCTTTGGGTGGTGGGGTGGGGGTTGTGTATCAGGATGACTGGCTGGTAGGTTGTTATCAGGCTGTAGAGGGGCTCCAATGTGATTAGACAGGCTGGTTAGTGGACTCACCAGAAGTATATATCTTTACAGCGGCTGAGGAGGAACAGTAGACTGTCAGGAAGTGTTCCACACAGTGCCGGAGACTCCTTGGTGATCCTTTATTATTCCAGTAATACAATGTATGTTTATTCCTGTTTCCATGGAGATCATTCAGATGGTGATTACTCCTGATATGTAACGTCCTGGCTGTCACGAATGAATGGATCCCTGTTGTTTGTCCGTGGTGATTCATATTGTTGAGGATAACTTTCAGGGGGGCTGTACTATTTTTTTTTTAACTCCTGTTAAGACTTGTGGTGTCTCCATGTGTAGTAGTAATCATATCCAGATTGTGTTTAATCCAAGTTGGTGCTTTGTAGTCTGGTTCTCCCAGGGCATAGTGGGACATAGAGGAGAGGTTGGCAGGGTTGCAGAACTGGTGGGGTCGGGTGGGCTTGGGTAGGCTGTGCAGGCTGGCTGGCCCAAACGTAAAGACCAGGTAAGGCATCAGCTAGTCATCCTTTTCCACTATGACTTCCCCGAGAAGCATCTTTCTCCTCTGACGGAGCATGTGGAAGTAGAGCTGAGGAAACACTGGAGAGAGAGAGAGAGACATGTGGGAAGAGAGGGCATGAGAAAGAGGACAGCAATGAAACACCGAAAGAGAGAGAGAGACAGATGCTTGCTCTGCCTGTGCATCATCAATAAAGGAGGAGGGACAATTGAGGGAGGCGCTCCTTACGTGGGATGTAGGACAGCATGACAATGATGAGGAAGATGTAGTAGTCAAAGGAGACGTTGTACTTGTTTGGGAGCCTCATGGAGTACATAGCTGATCTACGGACGTAAGGCAAGGCGGCGTAGATAGTCAGCAGCTCTCCAGCCACACCCAGTGGGTACAGGATGAGGAACAGGTTGTATCTGACAGAGAGGTGATAGGCCAGAGTCAGAAACATACATTTGAAGGGATCATGATGCACACATTATCCCAAAACACTCATGTACACATGCCCACGCACACCCACACTCATCAATTAATGATCCACACGCTCACATGCCACGTAACCAAGAAAACATGAGTAGACACAGTTGCTGTGCTGTTTGCACTATCATTCCACCGCTACACAGACTTTGGAATTCCACTAAAACATTACAGATAGCAAAAGCATAACAGGGCAAGGAGTGACGGATAGAGGGTATGGAATCTGTTCTACATTGTGACAAGGGCCAGAAGAATCCCTGTATTTACTCAAGAACACGGCGGCAGCTCTGGGAAGCGTCTCGGTGGATGGGAGAGAAATGTTGGGCCGAGCATTCCATGCCCAAAACAGATGGTCTTAAAAAACAGGAGCAGCTGAACATGAGCCCCTCTCGGAGGGCCTGTCGTCTTTTTCTTGCTTAAACACTCCTCCCCACCCTCGCACCCCTCCTTCCAAATGGAACAGGGGGGTTAGGGGGGATGTGAGGGTGAGGGACATGATGAGAGGGGGCAGGGGGAGGGAAACAAGAACTTCACTGAACGTCAAGATTAGGGAACCAGACAAAGGTAGGCCTCATGAGTCAAGCTCTAATTCTCTTTCTTTGAGGCTGCCACTAAGGGAATCTCACACCCGTTGAAGGGTGTTTACGAAAGCTCTGTGTCTAAGTAATATTTTAAAACCAAGAGGAAACCATCTTCGCAGCAATACGAGTCCAGGGCTATGAATCGGATAGCTGCTCCGTGTGTAGCTGGCATTCCACGCGGCTGCTCCTGTTTCCCATGGGAGCGCTCAGGAACATCCAAAACACACGTCACAGGCAGCTCCTCACAGGCCAACATGATGTCACTCCTGGCCTGGCCCTGTCTTCAGTCATAAACGGTGCATTATGCGCATAACAGAGAATTGTAAACTACATCATGTTGCCTTGAGCAGGATCTGAAACAAATCTTAAACGTCTTCTGTGCAATGGGAGGTTTGAACCTTGCTTTGTTCTGATGACATATGTGAATAGTTACATGAAACATGCATGTGTCCATGCCAAATGCTTAAACATAGCCCGAGAACCCAGTGTTAGCTGTTAGTTCACAGAGTATGGCTCACAAGGTGCTAATCAATAAACACACTGTCTGACCTACAGAGAGCAGGGTGACACCTAACACATGGCTGCACCACTTCCTACGAAAACACGACACTGACAATCAGTCAGTCTTGATAGTATGGGAGGCAGGCATGTCAGGGTGAACAGAGACGTGACCAGAGCCAAACCAGCATGCAGAAAAAAGGACAACTCCCAAACACTGCCATTGACATGTTGTTCTCCACCTGGCCCATTTGATGAAGTAGGGCAGGTGGTTGAGCAGGTTGAATGTATAGAAGGAATATCTTATAATCTCTGTCATCGTCCATACGACCAGGAAAAGGACAACGCTTTCTTCGTTCTGGATCTTTTAGGTCAAAATATAAAAGGAGCGATAGAAGGAAAGGGAGGAGTGTGGTGGGAGAAGAGAAGGAAAACAGTTTCAAAAGGGCCATCTCTGTACTAGTTTATTCTACAAGACCAATTAGTTACATACTGTACGGTAACAAAGCCCTAACCCTTGAAGATTATTACCTGTCTGATGCTGTTGGTGATGAACCAAACCATGAAAATTCTTGAGCACACTTGAACCCCAGTTACAATTACCGAGGTCCTCACAATCCCTATAGCGACAAGGAAAACATAAACTCTGATTAAATCAGAAATCAACAGTGCTGTACAGCTCGTTTAGTTAAATAAACTGAAAAAGAATGCTACATACCGATCGCACAGTGTCCCACCTGAAAAACAAGTGATACTGTAATCAAATATTCAGCTGCAATCTCTTCTCAACCTTGCAGAGGTGAACTGCTCGCTCAAGTGAGCCTCCAGGAACTTACCTCAAGTAAAGCAAAGGTCTGGAAAAACTTGAGTGTCCTTGCTATACTTTTGTACAGACCCTTGTGTGTGCCTTTCTGCATGTAGAAGCGCATCATTGCCACAGCCAAAACCAGCCACCTGTAACAGAACAGAGAATTGCTACTTTACATAACACTTAAATAGCAAGAAGCAAAGGTATTGAAAACAACCACTGCTGTCATTGTACTGTGTATATTAAGGATACCAAACTTCAGTAACAGTTGGATTGGGAAAGAAAGAAAGCTAAATGTAAATCAAGAAATTTCTTTGTGAATTCCTTTTTGAAACAGTACCGTGAACATAGTTTTAACATGGAACCAATAACCCCCTTGTGAGTACTTAGGCTGGGATATCCATCATTACAGCAAGGTCATACTGTATACAATAATGTAAACAAACAAAGCACTTGCGAAGCTGTACAGTTAATTGATTCTGGTATTTATTTTAGTTACTTAAAACATTGCCCCCCTACAGTTAACACGTTTTCTCTCCATGTAAAATATAGAGAATGTCCACTTTTGTGAAAACGTCTGCCTGCGCGACACTGAGAAGACAACAACATTTAAACAAACCAGCCCTTTTAATGGTTCATCACAGGAGTTACACTGCAACTGATGAAGGGGTCAAGCTGGTTCAACAGTAGCATGTTCCTTTGTCACATACTGTGAACATTATGAAATCCATCACTAAGTTTTAGATAACTTCAAAGTTTACTCTGAAAACGCAATTTAAATGAGGGAGATTTACAAGTAACCTATCCTCATGGCCATATGACATCTGAGAGGATTTAGATGGTGTTGCTGTGATGCTGAAGAAGACTAATTCCACTCTGAGCTCTCTTCTTGATTAACGACAAATGAAGCAACAACAGGGGCTTGATCATTTGAATATGTAGACTGTAGGCTGATTGTAAAAAATAAATAATAGTATCTCAATAAGACTAATCGATCTGTAGACGATAGTGTAAAAGTACCTAGTCTAGATGTAGCCCCATTTTTTCGTATTAAAATAATTACCACATCGGTACATCTACATTCTTTCAAACTGTCTAACTCTCTGTTCCGAGATAAAGTCCCCACCTTAAACACAGAGATAGCATGATATGAACCAGAAACACATGCACCTGTGCAGGTGAACTTGTGGTTGGTGCTCAATTACGCATGTTTCCAAATGTCTCATTTGCCAATATGCTTTGCCTACATTTAAAGTCTGGCATTTCCGAAGGCATTTGATTTACATGTAGATACCAAACATAATAAAAATTACTTTAATTGACTTACTTCTAAAACGTAAGTTCAATTCTGAATAATATCAATAAACAGTTCGCTTGATCGTGCACACAAGAGTGCACACATTTAAACAAGTTATAAAAATTTGCCAATTGAGCATTTCAGTCTCCCAGTCCGCAGCTCCAGTGTCAGGTCTGGCTATACTTATCACTGCAACTGTCAGAGTAGTGGGCATGACGCTGACACCGTATAATCGACCGTATTTGGAAAGGCTGTACCAGCGCCGGGGGCCGCTCAGTCACGGGCGTCTTTCACAAAAATACCCTTAATCGCCACACAGTAGTTTTGACAAACTGGACAGGCTTTCAAACAAGTCCTTTGTTTATGTTTTTCTGTCTGGTTTAACTTCAGGGCCGCAATCCGTCACTAAATTATTCAAAGAGAATGGTCACTTGCACTGTCATAGACACGGTCCTATAAACAGCAACACGCTTGCCGACAGAGCTCTCTACTGCATGGCGAAGTTTCAGGGAGTGGCTAGTTATTAATCAGCTATAGGGCAGATTAATCCACATACCCGGCCGTCATGGCGATGTTGTAAAATGTGAGCCATGCGATAGCGATGGCACTTTTCGATCTCTTCTTATTGTTGTTTTCCTTCTCCTCAACCGTGCCGTCCTCCTCGCTGGACGCCATGGTACCGGGGACAGAGTGGGAAAGTCAGAAACGGTGCGCGAGCGCAGCTGACAGCTGGGGCAGCAGGGTCATGCATCCATGTACCCAAGGCACCTCTCTCGCGGGACTATTGCTGCAACAAGTGCTTGGCAAAACCCTGATAAAAGAGACTTCGGTTATTCTGCCCGTCATTCAATTCAACAATGCAATTACATTAAGAATGTCAAATACACGCTGTCTCATATTGAGGTCCTTCGAGTAGCCCACTGCTTAGTGTAAATTGAACCACCGTGGGCAGGCAAGCTTAAAACCAGCTCATGAAATAGCCTATGAGGAGATGTGAAAGATATATATTTTGATATATATATATAAAGATATATACATTGATTGGGTGTTTTGGTGTTCTCATGGTTGTGTTAATGTTAATAACTAACTAATAGCGAGGTGAAGTTAGTTTCATATTCGACTTTAAACGATCGTCTCATATTCGGGAAACGCTATTGGCAGCGTCGCGTTAGGGACCGGGTTTAAACTAGGCCTACCCATACAATTAAAACAAATTATGACCTTTATAATATTTATATGAATATAAAACCTCAAACGGACACCAGAGTATTCTAACAATATCTGGTATACTTCCACAGCCTTTAATTTTTAAATTACGTTCCAAACAAAATTAAAGAATATCGCTATCTATGAAAATAGTTTAATCCTCGCAAATTTTAGTAACCTTTTCACACCCTTCAAAAAATCTCAAATATCTCTGGCCTACTTCCATACTCTTTGAATTTTCAATTAAGTTTCAAACAAAATGATACAAAATTGCTCATCTCTGGAAAGAGCATGAAATCCTCACTAATCTTAATAGCTTTTTCAGAATTGTACTGACAATTTTCAAATATACACCATATTATTCTAATAAAGTCTGGCCTAGTTTCTCAACCTTTACATTTTCAATTACTTTTCAAACAAAATTCAAATAAATTGCTAATCTCTGAAAATGGCATTAAATCCACGCTAATCTTTATAACCTTTTCAAATTTGTGATAAAAAATCTAAAATTGACACTAGATTATTCTAATCATGTCTGGCCTACTTCCACACCCTTACCTTTTCAATAACGTTTTTAAAAGTCAAATTAATTGCTAATCTCTGAAAATAGCATGAAATCCAAGATAATCTTAATAACTTTTTCAAAATAGTGTCAAAAAATCTCAAATATACACCAGATTATTCTAATAAAGTCTGGCCTACTTCCACAAATTATTAAAATCATCCAGGATTTCATGCTATTTTCGGAGATGAGCAATTGTTTTTGAGTTTTTTTAAAACTTAATTGAAAAAGTAAAGGCTGTGGAAGTATACCAGACATTGTTAGAGAGCTCTTCTGTCCGTTTGAAGTTTTATATTCATAAAAATATTTTAAAAGTCAACATTTTTGGGTGGTTTTCAACTGGACACTGCAAAGTAGCCGTGAAAAAAATTACCTTGTGTCCTTGAGCAAGGCACTTCACCCTTCTTGCCTCGGGGTAAATGTCTCTGTACTCACTGTAAGTCGCTCTGGACAAGAGTGTCTGCTAAATGACTAAATGTGAACTTCACCTCGGTCTAATAAATCAGCTATTTTTACCCATTCATTTAAATAACCATCGTTTTTTGGTGAGAAAATAGAAACTGGTGCTGATACCCAAATCATGGTGGATTTTTTTCAAGTACATGTTTGAGTATTTATACTTGTCCTCTTAAATTGTACAGCAGGGAGCATACTGCCCTCTATTGTCAGGGCTTGGAGAAGAGGATTTGGGTTGCATTCAAAAACGGCAAGTTTAGCTGTGTTGTTCTGATGTTAGATTATATTTGTAGGAATGTTGAGGCTGAGTAATATCGGAGCCCAGAGGATGGATTATCCTGGCCTGTAGGGTTTTATGATGGTGTTGGACTAGGGCTAAAAAGAAATGTGGGCTACAGGCATGTACTGTAGTGTGCTGGGGTTGAGGGCTGTACTGTAGTGTACTGGGGTGTAGGGCTGTACTGTAGTGTGCTGGGGTGGAGGGCTGTACTGTAGTGTACTGGGGTGTAGGGCTGTACTGTAGTGTACTGGGGTGGAGGGCTGTACTGTAGTGTACTGGGGTGGAGGGCTGTACTGTAGTGTACTGGGGTGTAGGGCTGTGCTGTAGTGTACTGGGGTGGAGGGCTGTGCTGTAGTGTTATGCCTGGTGTTGAGTGGTGGAGGCACAGCCTGAGAAAGTGCATCATTGCCGGATCTAAAATTAGATCCTGTCGTAGTGCTCTGTAGAAATGTGTGTAAACTAAAGACACCACCAAATATAATGCAGGCCTCCTAATCCTGATCCAGTTACTTTATTCAGGACCATTTTTGTTTGTCATGGCGGCCCAGACCCGTCACAATGAGACACCTAATGTGAGGTTCCAGGGTTTAAGCCTAGATCAACAGCACACCTCACACATTTCTAATTACCTCTACTCTCTATCATTTGGGGGTGTGCATAAAAAACTGTACCCAATCAAAACTCGGAAATAGAGACCACGTAGGATCATTTGATGCTGTACGTAAGAGTCAATGAAGTGAATCTTCTGGGAGAGAGCCCCTGTTAGCCTGCAGCCTCAGGCTTCCACAGGAGCTAAGCTCAGAGGGGGACGAACACAGAAGACTCAACACCACAAGGCCAGCTTGGATACCTTCCCTTCAGATGTAAATATGTGATGTATGTGAATCATGTCTGTGTACTGACAGGGAGAGATGCAGAGACATGCTCATTATCCTGAGGTCTGCACTGTCAAAAAGGGAGCACATATCTCACAGTCTGTAAAGGGGCACTGGAGTAACCTGATGCGGGTAAAAGCAATTGGGACTGTTGCCCTGCTTGCCAGTTGATCCAAACGAAATGTGTGTGTTTTACGATGGTCATCTCTTGACCAACATGGGGCCACAGAGGCAGGGAATTACAAGACATAATTGTGTGTCTCATTACTGCTACATTGTCACTTTGCAGAGGAAGATACTCAATCACATTGTATCATCTCCCGTTACACCATGTTATAGTACATTAAGTGAATGGATTCATTTATACTGTGCAACATGTTGACAGTGTACAGTAAAACACCACTAGATGGGGATGTGCAGCCATCATAGACTGGACAAGTAAATCAGACTCCTGCCCTGCAGTTAGACAGACAACAGTGTTGTGTCCCAGAGGTACAGGGTCTTCCTGTCTGGTATTGAATGACCTGTCTCATTCCTTAAAGACCAGGATTGAGATAGTCATACCATCTATGTTTCAGATAAATACCCCATATGTGATGTGGAGGGTGGGAGATGATTTGTTTGCAAGCACCATATAAAGAGTTTACATGGCCAGTCACATCCCCGTCACACCGACAGTCATAAAGGTACACAATGCCTAGTGCAGTGTAAGCAATCGGGTGAGTAGACAGCCAGGCCTGTGGTGTGTGGAAAATGCTAGTGGATAGAGACAATGCCGTGGTCCCAGGCCTGACCGGCCCTCAGAGAGACAGGGGTCGCCTCACTGCGACAACAGCCCCTCTCTCTCTCTCCCTCCCTCTTTTTTTTTCTTTTTTTCTGGTCCCCCCCAGCGCAGGGGCTGCCACAGCATGGGCTCGGGGAGGACGCTGAAGTTCGCCCTGTGCGAGGTGCTGCAGTTCGCGGGCATGTGCGTGCCGCTCTTCGTCGTCATGCAGAGGTTTGCCATCATCGTGGCTAAGGTTAAAAGTGTCAGGCAGCCCACCACTGATGGAGGGGCGGCCTACTGGCTGATCGTGGCGTCCTCCATCGCCTACGTGACCTCCACAGCCCTGCTGGTCTGGGTCCCCTTGAAGTACATGCTGTTTGTGAAAAAGAAATTCCTGGTTGGGAAGAGAAAGTGGTGAGTAGTCTAAACTGGTGGCGAGAGGATGGATGAGTTCAAGGCCTGTTTAGGGCCTGAGTTTGGATGTGTGGACTTGGTGCTGGAATGTGGGGCCTGGATGCAAGGGTTGGGCCCAGGTGTAGGGCCCACGTTGTGGAGATTGATGCTTGGCTTTGGTTATGAAGGCTAGGGGCTAGAGATAGGGGTCTAAGGCATTGAAGCCAGGCCTTCAGGATTGTGTCTCTAGATAAGGCCTGGTGTGAGACTGATGTAACGTGTGTCCAGATAAGAAGCTTGACTCACACTGCAAATGTCTGGCTGACTGGTCTGGTCTGTATTACAGAATGTATAGGCTAAACAACAATTGTGTTGGTTCTGAACTGACTGTGGATTGGTTCTGGCTTCTAGCAAAGTAAACCATTGTGAAGTTGTTTTGGTTGTAATTATGTTACATGCGAATGCAATAGTTTGAATGTCGATATCTTGGTAGCCTGATAGGCAACTGCAAAATAAACAAAATTAGGCAACTTTTTCTCTCTTTCACTCTCTTAGGAGGCCGGTGGCACTGGTCTATGTTATCCTCTCAACATTACCCTGCTTTGCTTTTCTCATCGCCAGCTCAGAGGTAAACCATGTGACACCAATCGTTGGTCATTGTCATCTGCGCCCTCTGTCTCAGTTCAACTGTTTATTTGACCTTTAGCTTAGATCCACCTCTGGAGGTGACCTTTGTTCTTTGACCTGTAGTCTTAACCCTGGCATGATAGGAATACTCTCCCAAATGTACTCGAATCTTCAGTTCAGGTCCGTTCACTTCAGTTTATTTTGTTCCCAAGGGGTGATTTTTGGTGTGACAGGTAACCTTGCTTGTCGGTTGTATACATTCAAATTATGTCCATAAAAGACTTAAACTGTTCTACAAGACACAAATGATCACAAGTCATGGAAGAGATCGTTACCACAATACACTGCTGTACCAACCCCTATAACTGTAGTTTGATATCCTCCATTTCTAACATTACTGCCAGGCTAGTGAAGAAGCCATGGTAAAAGTGTGATCTATTACATTGGGGACCTTCTGAGAGAGGAGTAAAAGGTGATGAGTTGAGACCAGCAGTTTGGTCCTCGGGGGAGCAATCTACAGCCCTAAGGCTAAGGAGCTACTGATAAGCAGCTGACGTCCTCTTCCTGTTCAAATCACTCTCTCAAAATCAGCCATCCTGGGTTACTTCCTGTCTGAGAGATGGCCTGCTTTCATTTACTGTCTATGAGGAACTTTGAAAAGGTCTGGGCCTGACCTCAGCTCCTTCCTTATCTGATGTAATTTACATAACAACCATAAATTCAGCCCAGATGACCGCTACATTTTTTTGTTCTCTGCCCTGCACCAGTGAAGTCCTGAGTTAAGCACATACCAAAGATGCTAGAGATTAGTCCACTAAACCAGTGTCAGAGAGGGTCTGTTGCACTTACACACAGTAGCCATTTAACCTCTTTGGCTGTCATTTGGGATATTGAGATTTCCATTGGAATTTAAACTAGCAATTGACTGGAATTTTGTTTTGTTCAGTGAGTCAGTGATGCAGGATAGGAAGAGACCATGGAAATCATATGGTCTGAGTCTAAGTGTTGTTTCCTCTAAGGTGCAGATCAGAAACAACTTAAAACACGACACCTTTACGGAGCTCCCTGTGTCGCTGGTCCTCTTCTGTCTCATCTGCATCGACATTGTCGAAAGGATTCGCCACTGTAGACTCACAGGACAGGGTAAATGGTTTATTTTATTTACTTTTTGTCAACCTTTGTTTAACAGTGCAAGAATTATGAGGTCAAATTGTGTATAGCCATGGTGGCCTAAAACATCATATGTTAAACAGACAGACATCATGAAACATGAAGGTGAACTGCTGTGCCTGCTCAATGTCTTAGCAGAATATAAACCACTAAAGACAAACCTGATATTCAGTCATACTGTGCTGGGCCTGTGCATTAAAGAGTGCCTATCTGTGGCAGGCCAAACACCTTAGGGTTGCATGGGATCAGTCCTCAAGGTGAGGAACTGGGCAGGAAACAGGTTGTCAGCCAAGTGCTGCTTGTAGAGCTAAATTGGCAAAATACCGCCATCTCAGGATGGTTTGTGATTGACAATCATATTTGTTTTTAATTTTTATCATCATATTTTCCCTTTTCCTGTATATAGTACAGTAGATCTGCTCAGCTTATACCAACTTTATCATGCAGACGCCTTCTGACGTGAACTCTTTCTGTACTGTTGTGTTTCTCTCCAGCCAATGACTTGGAGCGGGATGCTGACATCCCCACCACGGTCCTCACGAACGTGGAGCAGGTCGCTTCAGGGACGCCTGCAACGCCAGCAGCGGCCGCGGCAACAGACCCTGCCGCTGCGCCCACCACACCGGGCCAGCAGAGCGAGAAGGACCAGAACAGTGCGGGGTCACGATCAGAGGCCAATGGGATTGTTTCCGGGTTTCCAGGCAATCAGGGACGGCAGTTTAGCATCTCGGGCATGAGCTCACGCTCTGCCAGCATGACGGCACAGTACCACGTGTCGCCCTACGCATACACGGGCCCGCTGCGCTTCCTGTGTGCCAGTGACGCGAGAGCTGAGATGTTCGTTGAGAGCTTCCTGTTCTGGATGGATACAGTGGAGATGGTTAGGTCAGCAGGACACCCGGCATTGTTCTTCTCTGGCTGGGTGTTCCCCATATACATCTTCAGCTACCTGTCATGCCTGAGGCTGGTGGCCATGCCCCATAGTCCCCTATTATCATCCCTAGGCGTGGCCCTCCAGGACCTGCCCTTTCTGTTCATCCGTATTGGCCTCATAGCCTTTTTTGGCTTCATCACACCACTTCTGTACCTGATGAAGAACTTGCTGGTCTGCTTGGCCTTTATTTACTTCAACTTCATGACCAAGCTGAGAATCTTCAACACTGAGAGGATGTTTTTCGGATGATACAAAAGCCAGATGATAGTACCTGGAAATAGACTGAGGAGTCACTGAGACAAACTGTAGTTTCTTATCAGTCCCCATACAGAGTAGCAGAGGCACATCAAGAGAAGAAGATGTAAATTGATGTGACTCTGATGAGACTGCTGAAAGGAGGAACAGAACAGGACTACATTGGTGGTGCTTTTTGCAGGCCAAAAGGGAGCTCTTTTGCAATGTGTTCCTGTGAAAGGAAGGACAACATGAGCTGTCAGAGAGCTAAGTGTTGTCTTACTGTTATCTTGTTTCCTACTTGTTCTTGTTGTTTTTTACCCCCCAACCCCCCATTCATCCCCAACCTGAACCATGGCACTTTGAGAATGTAAAGAACATGTCAAATCACTTCTTACTGATTTTATAACAGATATTTCTATTACCATAAAGTGCAGTGAATGTGTATGAGCTTAAGAATAATGTGAACATCAATGTTGTTGACATCTCAGATTTTTTCTTTGCAAGGTTATGATCATTATACACAAAATGAAAACAAAGCGTGAGTTTGTACCAATGATACCTATTTTTTGGATCAAATTAATAAAGAAAAGAATGAAAAATTTAAGCTTTTTTAATACAATATAATTTGGCAACAGATCAAAAGTTGTATTGTACACTGTGACTTTGTGTGTGTGTGTGTGTGTGTATGTGTTGTGTATACCTATTATTCTGTGAAGTGATGATGCATTTATCACGTCACTCATTTCCCAATGTGTGCATTTTCCCAGGCACGCTCAGTCTTTACATTTACATTTAGTCATTTAGCTGAAACTCTTATCCAGAGCGACTTTAAGTTAGTACGGGGGACATTCCCCAGAGGGAAGTAGGGTGAAGTGCCTTGACCATGGACACAACGTCAATTGCACAGCCGGAAATTGAACCAGCAACCTTCTGATTAATAGCCCGATTCCCCAACCGCTCAGCTATCTGACTCCCCCCGTCTTCCTCAGCCCAGGATGGTTCAGGATGACTTGGTTGACATGGCTCCTTCATGATGTGTCTGCCAGCCTGGTCTGGTCAGGCCTCCTTCTGGCCTAGCTCCTGGAGAGCCATCTTGCCTGCCCTGTGCCCGCACGCTAGGGGCTACCCTGTGCCCACACACTGGGGGCTGCCTTGTGCCCACACACTGGGGGCTGCCCTGTGCCCGCACGCTGGAACCTGCCCTGTGCCCGCACACTGGGGGCTGCCCTGTGCCCGCACGCTGGGGCCTGCCCTGTGCCCGCACACTGGGGGCTGCCCTGTGCCCGCATGCTGGGGGCCGCCCTGTGCCCGCACGCTGGGGGCTGCCCTGTGCCCGCACACTGGGGGCATTCTCATCCCTTTTGTTGAAATCCACTGATGAGTCCATCAATGGTTGTTGTATTCCTTTTCAGTCTTCTAATTTGAGATGAATTCCTTGTGACACTGCTGTTTTCGCTCCTTGTCGGACACCGTCAGGACATATAGGAATGTTATGTGTGTCTCATCCTGCATTTTGTATGATGCATGCATCGTTTTTTTCTATCTTGCTTGACACACATCCAATCACATGTCTGGTGGGAGGGGGGCTTTTGTCAAACAAAAACACTGTTACGCTGTATCAGTTCAACAGAATTGTTTTACTTTGCTGCCTGATCCAGAGTCCATGACTACTGTACAGTAGCATCCTGTTGATATTGTCTAGTTGCCCTCAATTCACCCACACCTTGTCCCAAAAAATTAGAGCGGCATATTTCCTCCTTTGCTTCTCCTTTCCTTTTCGTCTCATCTCCATGGTGAAAACTTTGTTTAAAATTACCTTGTTTTAAGGAAGTCAAATTGAAGTCATGACTGAGTGGTGTAGATGGAATGAGTTGGTGTAGTCTTCTACCTCAATTTCTTTTTCAGGGCATTAAGATTTTCTTTTGATTGGATTATTTGCTCCTTTGTCAAGTCACATGCAGTTCTTCCCCTGTTGGGATGTATGATGTCTTTGGGGCTAGAGAATGAGTCAGAAATACTTGGGTCAACAGAAAATCAAGGGGTTCTCTAAACCCAACAAGGCAGTTCATCTTCCACCACTGCTTGTAATTCAGCTGAATTGTCCCTTCCATTAGAACAGTTTGATTTCCTGTTTAATTTACTGTGACATTGTCAGAGGTTGTGGAGGTCAGTGCTGACTGGGTCTGGTCTCTGACCCCTTGCACATACTGTAAAAACATGTTTCCTCTCATTTTCAGCGCTGTGGACACAACACTGTTTTCCCTCAACTTGACTGGGACACAATCTTTTCTTTGCCTTGACACTGCTTCACAACTTGTATAGGAAGAGCCAGGAAGCCGAAAAGTAAAGCATGAGTTAGTGTGATTTTTGTACTGATTTGCTGAAAGCTCCGTCTCCCCATCTTCCTCCCCTTCCACAGCCTCTGAAGGCAGGGACAGTGACCCAGTGACGGGAGTGTTGTACCGGAGGAACACCCAGTCAGTTCTGACCTGGCACCAGGCCCGGGTGAGCTGCCAGAAACAGGGGGTAGACCTGTTCAGCATCGTGGAACTTCACGAGAAGACGTATATCATAGACATGGTTTACAAGATCAACACAGCACAGAAGTTTGCCTCCCTACTCTCCTATTTCCCTTTCATTGCAATGCATTGCAATATCACTGCCAAAGTCAAAACATTTTTCAAGTCTTGGTTTACGTGGTTGTAAGTAACACTGACTGATGCAAGAAGCTGCTACGGCAAACAAGAGATATATAGTTATTTAAGAGTTGTCAATGTGTAAATCATTTGTTTCATCAAAGTCAGGCAGTTTATCATTTATTGCAATATTCAAAATCAAATAAAAAATCGAATACTCTCAAATAGACAGTTCATTAGTGTATTAGCTGCTGTTCCCTCTTTATCGGCTGTCTTTTACAGAACAACTATAAATTCAGCCCGGATGAACGCCGGATCATTTTGTTCAGTGCCCTAGCTGTGCCGGTGAAGTCCTGAGCTAAGCACATACCAGACATACTCGCCAAGGTGAGGGATATAAGGGACCACTTAAACTACAATGGAATCACGGTTCGGAAACAGCATGGAACATGACACATTTACGGAGCCTCCCTGCGTCGCTAGGCTTCTTCTCCCTCTCTCTGCTGACATGCAAAGTCACACTGTGTGTGCATCAAAGACTAATGCTTAGCGGTGATGTCAAACACCTTGGTGTAGCATGGGATCTGTTCTCAAGTTGAGGAAATGAGTAGGAAACAGGTCGGAAGCCCAACCAAGTGCTGCTCCTGATACAGCACTGAATTGGCACATTTTTAACAATGCTGTCTCACAGGATGGTTTGTGACTTCTTGGAATTGCTGTGTGCATGTGACTAAACAGACAGCCGAGAATTGTTGTCATCATGTCCAACGGGTTTGATGTGAATTAAAACTGAATTATCCCCATAGATCAACATCAATGACCATACAGACTAGGATTAAAGGAAGAAAAGGTTGTGTTATTTTACATTGATAAATATGATGACAGAAAGAACAGAACAGGATGACTTTCTTGATAATACCTTATTACCTTTTTGATTTAATTAGTTTAATAAAGAAAATAATGGAAAACAGAGGCACTTTTCCACAATATCATTGGGCTAAACATCTGTAATTTTGTGTTGGTGTGTGTTTACTTACTCTATTTGAGGTTATGATGACACCCGGACTTCATAATGTATGCATTTTCCCTGACAGATGATCTAGCCTTCTGGTGGATAGATGGTGCATGGTGCAGCAGGAGTGGGGTGACATGGCTTCACACTAGACTTCCTTTGATACTTTGGGCAGGAAGCAGGATATCCTCCTGTCTTCTTTCTTCTGGAGCACTATCGTTGTCTCAGAAATCCCCTGCGTCAGCGCTATGAAGAGACTGCCCGTCCTCCTTAAATCCCTCTTTGTTGATAATTTTCCTTCTTTTTCACTACTTCTTACATTGTCATAATATTCTTCTTCATTCTTTTGATTTCTGGTGACCTCCCTGTGACACTGTCGGACACCTTCCTGGTGTGATTTGGCGCCCTAGGGACACTACCAGGAAATGTAAAGGGATGACTTGACATGACATTGTATGATGAAAATATATCTTTAGCTTTGCTGTGTAATAAAAAGTCCATGATTATTGTGGCATCCTGTTGATATTTGGTTATCCTCATTTCCCCCTCGCATTGAAGTGAAATACGGGAACTGTTAAATGTTTTATCCCACCTCTTCAGCGTTTCTGAAAAGAGGTATTGGCTCACTGAGATGTGGTGACAGGACACAATGACACCAGGAACCTGTACATGCTTGGTGGCATCCTGTCCTCTGCACACTCCAGATAAGTGAAGGCATAAGCACATTTCCACCTTTTCCTTCTCTTTTCCTTTCATCTCATCCCAATGGAGGGAAAGCTTGTTGAAAAGGACCTTGTTTGGCCACAGCCCCATCATGCCATGTGACAGGATGCTCATCGGTGAGATTAAGGGGGGGGGCGCACTCCACTTCCCTCTCACTGCTCTTCTTGCAGACACCTGAGCACACAGACGGACCCCATCTCAGAGGACTGGAGGACTATCTGACCTTTTGTCTGAGACAGCAAACTATGCACCAGCTATGATGGCACCCAGTCCCTCCTTGGTGGTGCTTCTCTGCCTCACACAAGCCCTCCTCTGCACAGCGGTAATAGGTATGTCAGGCCGACCCTGTCTTACTCTACTTTTAAGAAATCCTACTGGAAATGGTACCCTAACCCATTCAGTGTTATTGGGGGCTGCCAACTATGCTGCACTGATGATGTGATTTTACTGTCGTATGTGCAAATTATTTCTGTTAACTTCTTTGGGGGATTATGTCAATAGAACGTTTGAAAATGAAGGCAACAAAAGATTTCGGTATCAGTAGTTGTAGCCTTGAGTGGTTTAGGAATTGTCTTCCACCTGAGACTAGTCAGACAATTGTTCTCTACTCCCTCATGTCACAGACACCGGCTCCTTCCTGATCTACAATAAAGACCATAACAAGTGTGTAGTTGCTGTGAGCCCCACGGTGGTCCATGCAGGAACTTGTAACCCCACAGCCAAGAACCAGAACTTTCGTTGGGCCTCACAGTTCCGCCTCCTCAGCCTGTCCGAGAAGCTGTGTCTGGGGGCCCAGGAAATAAAGGACTGGGTCAAGGTGATGCTCTATCCCTGCGATGAAACTAGTCCTCTACAACAATGGGAGTGTAAGAATGAGACGCTTTTTGGTCTCAAGGGCCAGAACCTGCACTTTAACTATGGCAACCGCAATGAGAAGAACGTGATGATCTACCAGGGATCAGGAACATGGAGCCGCTGGACCATGTACAGCCCACAGAATGACCTCTGCTCCAAGGGATACCAAGGTAAGAGGCACCATGCTTACTTGGAGTAGTCTCAAACTAACACTGAACACTATTATCCCAGGTGTTTTAAGTCTGGTGTGGTTGAAATACAAACTTGAACCACATCCACATATTTTCTTCCTCCATCTTTCTGTTATCTGCTTGTCTCCTCATCTCAGAGATTTTCACCTTAGGCGGAAATGCCTTTGGCAGTCCATGCCAGTTCCCCTTCAAGTTTAATCGGAAGTGGTTTGCAGAGTGCACGATTGAGGGCCGCTCAGATGGACAGTTATGGTGCGCCACAGTGACAGACTACAATAACGACAAAAAATGGGGATTCTGTCCAAGCAAATGTAAGTCTGTGAGGCTGTGTTTTATCTTAGATTCCATATTAAATTATCCTGTTTTCTGATGTTGGGCAAGAGTTTATGATGTGTTTGGGCTTAGAGTACGAGTCAGAAATGCATGATAATATAGAAAATGAGGGTGTTCAGTGAGTCTCTAGATCCAACAATGTAGTTTATCTTCCACCTCTGCCTGTGAATATTCTGAATTTCAGCTCTCTTGAGTACTCAGAATGGTTTTATTTTCCTGTTTTGCTGTGACCTTGTCATGGGCCATCTTTGCTGAGGTCAGTACTTACCAGGTCTGGTCTCTGACCTCTTGTACAGAAAAACATTTCCTCTTGTCTTCAGAGCTGTAGATGCAACCCTGTCATTCTTATCCTCCCGACCTGACTTGCACACAATCCTGTCTATCCCCTGATACTGTTTCATTACTGGGACAGGAAGAGCCAGGAAGCTGCTGCTCACTGGTGGAATGGCAAAGCAGGTCTAGATCTGAGGGAAGTTGAGTAAAATGAATGGTCACTGGGATTTTCTCTTGAGGATATTGCACAGTTCAAAAACAATGTTGGTCTCAATGCCCAGCTGTTTATATTAATCACAAAATATGAAAACATGCAAGCAGCATTCCGATTTGTTGAAAGGTTGTTCACCGCCTTTCTCCCACCTCCTCCTCCCCTTTCCCAGCGCCTCAAGGCTGGGACAGTGACCCAGTAACAGGAGTGTTGTACCAGAGGAACACCCAGTCAGTTCTGACCTGGCACCAGGCCCGGGTGAGCTGCCAGCAGCAGGGGGCAGACTTGCTCAGCATCGTGGAACTTCACGAGCAGACGTACATCTCTGGTGAGAGTTTACCTGTCAAGGTTGTCCCCCTTCATCTAATACATGAGGGTGGCATTTTGTACATCAAAAATATTGTATGTCACAATCACACCTGAATGTCATCAAACAGCATTGCTTAAACTACCTATACATGTCTAAAGGGTGTCTTTCATGCAGGGTTGACCCATATCTTGAGCACAGCTCTTTGGATTGGGCTCAACAGCCTGGACTTTGAAAGTGGATGGCAGTGGAGCAATGGAAACCCATTTAGATACCTCAATTGGGCTCCAGGTAAAGTTGGACACATATTACATGATCAACACAGAATCCTTATAATACTGCTGCACAAATGTTGTTGTCTTGGAGGAGGGTGTACCCTTTGATGTACGTGAAAGGTGAGAAGCCTAATTGGTCAACATGATTTTGTCAATGATTTTGACAGGGCACCCATCAACTGAACCTGGTCTCAACTGTGGTGCTCTGCATGCGGGCAAAGCCTCCAAGTGGGAGAGCCTGTCCTGCTCTAACAAACTTGGTTACATCTGTCGCAAAGGCAACTCCACCAATCTCCCCCCTCCTCCCATAGGTAAGAATATCCATACATGATTAAAATATTTACACCGACTTTATGCAATGTCATGCCAAGGTAATGTTGATACTGAAGTTCAAAATGTCTGTTTCATCCCCACCACCTAACACTACTGATCCCTTTAACTTCTCTTTATCTTTACCAAAAGACCAGCCCAGTTTCTGTCCCAATTACTGGGTACCTTATGCTGGTCACTGTTACTTCCTGGAACGTACCAAGAAGATGTGGCGGGAAGCTCTGGCTGCCTGTCACAAAGAAGGAGGGGACTTGGCCAGCATCCATAACATTGAGGAGCAAAGTTTTATCATATCACAGTCTGGTTACTGTAAGTACCTCAAATGGTTATTTTTTGTGAAAAAGGTTCTACTTAGTGAAACATTTTAGATCTGAGATGCTTTGAAAGTAGATATTCTCACATGTCCTGATTGATGATGAAGTGTAACCGAGTTGAACTGGTTAAACTATAAATACCACCCACCCACTGTGGCTTGGCCTGATTTGCTGGATCCAAGATCAAAACCCAGAAAGGGAGGAGGCAATACTGAGCGACTCTTGCTACATTTACTGAATAATGTAGCTTCCTGGTGGACTCCTTCCTGTGGTCTAAGCACATCCATGTCAAGTTTCACATCTGTAGGCCTGTGACATTTAAAAACTCCTCACTTCCTGTCATGACCCCAGTGGCCTCAGATGAGCTGTGGATTGGGCTCAACGACCAGAGGAACCAGAATTTGTTTGAGTGGTCAGACCGCTCCCATGTGACGTTCGCCCAATGGCAGCCGGGTGAGCCGTCCCATGATACTAACTTCCAGGAAGACTGTGTCCTCATCAGGGGAAAGGTAACATCCACAGTATTCCTAAGAGGGAGATTTTTATTGAAGCTCCTTTTTTGTGTTTATTTTACATAATACCTGTTTTAAAAATGCACACATTTAGTGTGATTAGATAGGTCAAAGTATGTGTTAATCAATACAGGCATGACAAATTGTCAAATCGTGTCAGATCTTTAGTTAACTAATGAGGGGGAAGAAATAGATAGTAGAGAATACAAACTGGGTCCTTTTACAATAACATTGGCATGGCTGTGGTCCACCTCTTCCTCCAAAAAGGATGGCAAGTGGGCTGATCACATGTGTGAGAAAACTCATGGATACATCTGTAAGAAGAAGGCCTCTATCAAGCCACCAGCAGAAGCCACAGAAGAAGTCATCTCAGGATGCAAAGCTGTAAGCAATGTTGTCTCTTGTGTACAGTGTTTTGCCATAAGGTTGTCCCAAGTGAGAGGCATCATTCATAATGTGTGTTGCATGGAAAAAAGAGTATTGTTTAAATATCAACTACTGTGCAATTGTATTAGTCCTTTCTGGGCTTTCCTAATGTTGTGTTTTAAATGTTTGTCTTTCTCCACTATAGGGGTGGATCAGGTTTGGAATACACTGCTATAACATTGGATCAGAGACCAAAACATTTGAAGAGGCGAAAACTGTTTGCCAAAAAAGTGACTCCAATCTGGTGCATGTGGATGACAGGTAAAACAACCTTTTCACATTCCATGTTTGACTGCACAAATATTTTGTAAAAAAAAATTCATAAATGTTTGCTCTTCACATATAATGTGTCTATTTTTGTCCTACATATAGATATGAGAGTGCTTTCCTGATTAGTTTGGTGGGTTTGAGACCGGAGAAGTACTTCTGGACTGGCCTGTCCAATTTGGCAGATATAGAAACATTCTTGTGGAGCAGTGGAACACAAGTCAAGTTTACTCATTTCAACGTGGGAATGCCTGGTACAGTGTAGCCTTCTATCAGTGGCTCCTAACCATACCTACACATATGAATCTGCCATATTTTCAGTTTTGCAATGGTCATATTGTTATATCTCACACTTGTCAAATCTCACAACTTCTTAAACTTATAATCTTGTATTCATTTACCATCTCCATTTTTTGTTTCTTTTTTTGTGTGTTTCTGTTTTGTTTGTAAAAGATAGAAAACAAGGCTGTGTTGCCATAGCAACTGGGATGTTTGCTGGACTATGGGATGTTTTAAGTTGCGACAGGAAAGAAAAGTACATCTGCAAAAAGATGGCGGACGGTGTCACAACAACAGCTGTCCCTCCCACCACTGCAGCCCCAAGATGTACGGCCGGGTGGTTTGGGTCTCCTAAAAGAAACATCTGTTACAAGGTAAAAAGATGCACTTCCACGGACAACCATTAAATAATGCTAATGATGATTATGATCATGATTATTATTATTACAAGACATATGACTGAACTCTAACCTCTCAAGTATAGTCGATGAAATCTCAATCTTTCCTCTGTACAAGTTTTTCAAAAAGCCTGTCGTAAACAAGAAGAACTGGCAAGAGGCAAGAGACTTCTGCAAGGCCATTGGAGGAGACTTGTTGAGTATTCACTCTGGCTCTGACATCGACAATCTCCCGTGAGTTCTCTCTTCAGAGCTTTCACATTTATAATGCTGCATCTATTTCGTGGTTTATTTTGGGACTGGCCATTTTAAAACCCTCAAAGCCTATACATTCTCACTGTCAATGTGCAATCGTCTTAGTGAGAGTTTTTTTCCCTAGTTATGTTAGTTCAGCCTGGATCGGCCTCAGCATCCAGGATCCAAATGCAGGTTTTGTCTGGACTGATGGGAGCCCAGTGAGTATATCGTTGTTCTTTTCTAAGACGGCCACCATTCATTTCTGGGATTCTTTTAGTACAGAAACCCAGTTTTTTAAACAACCAATGTTGCCTTTTATATAACAACTCGTTGTTATTCCCCAGTTTTCATATGAGGAGTGGGAATTAGGAGAGCCTAACAACCACAATGACGCAGAATTATGTGTTGAGACCAAGTCTTACTTTGGGAGCTTATTTCGGTGGAATGACATAAACTGTGAGGCCTACAATGACTGGATCTGTCAAATACGCAAAGGTAGACCGTTGCAACCATCTTTTCCATGCATCATAATGACCTTCCACGTGGTCTTTCATTTACTGGTATTGAAATGTACTTTTACTGCAGGTGATACACCCAAACCTGAACCAGCTGTGGTTGAGGAAGGTAATAAACTAGCAAAAACATTTCTCGCATCACACTTTTCATTTTTCAACACCTGAATTGTAACTGTTTTATTGTAACTTTCTTATACTTCCAGTAACTTTCTCATACTTAACTTTCTTATACTTCCTGTAACTTTCTCATACTTAACTTTCTTATACTTCCTGTAATTTTCTTATATTTCCTGACATCCCTGACCATCCCCCTGTCACAGATACTCATGGCTGTCAGAGTAGCATGTAAGGTTGTGTTCCCTCCTCTCCAGAGTACAACACTACAGCAGATGGCTGGATCATATACAATGACACACAGTACTACTTCAATATGGAGGAAATGGTTATGGCCGATGCCAGAGCGTTCTGCAAAAACAAATTCGGGGACCTGGCATCCATCACTGGCAATAGTGAGAGGAAATTTTTATGGAAAAAGGTAAGGATGTGTGGATAATTTCTGGTGAGGAATTCACAGATATACAATTATTGCAACAATTCTGATATAATTATTCTCTATCATGTGTTTCCTTTATTTTTCTCACAGATAACAAAGGAGACAAACGTTCAATATTACATAGGCATGATTGTAAACTTGGATAAGTCTTTCAGGTTAATAAATACTTTTCTTTAGTTCTTCGTTCTTCAAATAATAGGTCATCCATTATTTTGTTTGTGATCGTCTCAGGTTGGGCATGCACATATGGGAATATGTTTGTTTCATATGTTTCTGGCTGTCTGGTTAATTAATTAAGTTAATTAAGTTCAATTTCAGCTGGTTGGATGGGTCTCCAGTCTCATACACATCATGGGATCACAATGAACCCAACTTTGCCAACAATGATGAAAACTGTGTGACGATATACAGGAACATGGGTACGTGAGTTCAATCGTGTTAGGTCATGCATGAGGGGAGGACGAATTTCAGTGATATGTCAGAGTGGATTACAACGATCACTTTAACATCAATTTGACTTCCTCTTTATTCTGTGCCTTTCTACTATAGGCTTCTGGAATGACGTTAACTGTGGTGTAGAGCTTCCCTCCATTTGCAAGCGAAGCAGCAACTTTATCAACACAACTCTTGCCCCAACTACTGTACCTAAAGGGGGCTGTGCCCCTGAGTGGATCCAGTTTAGTGGAAAGGTGACTACACTATGACACGGACATTCCTACTGTGTAGCATATTTCATAAACCACTTATTATGCTATACATCCTTATGGTCAAGTTAGCACCTTTCCTTGTCCCATCTGACCAGACTGTAGACTTGTTGGCCGCCCATTGAATATGATTGTGGAATATACTATTAACTGTGACATGTCTCCTAAGCTATTTGTATTTTGCATGTGATTACAACATCTTTGCTAACACATGATGATCATGTTGAAACAGTGCTACCAATTCAATATGGAAAGCAACAAGAAAACATGGCACGATGCTCGCGATTACTGCATTAACCATGGAGGAAACTTGGCTTCTATCCTCAGTGAAAAAGAACAAGGTGAGTGTCAGGCCTTCTTAGACACCTAACAGTCAGATAATGCTTGTGAACTTAGCCATGCTCACAAGATTACCTCAAGATCATGTCATGTAGTTATATGTAAGGGATGAAGAATCACCTCACGCTTAGAGACATAACTCCTTTATCACATTCTCCTAACTTGCCTCCTCCTTTCCAGCTTTCATTACCACTCAGATGAACAGGTATCCCTACGATATGTGGATAGGCCTTAATGATGTCAACTGGGAAATGAGATTTCTATGGACAGAAGGCAAAAAGCTTTCCTATACAAACTGGGCTAAAGGACATCCAGTATCCATGCCTGAAGGACGCTATTCATTTGATTCGGTGAGGATGTAAGATTTCTGGTCTAATGTAAATGCATATTTACGTTTTCATGTTTATAGAATACAGCCCACAAAAACAGGCATCACTCCAGCTCACCCAAGATATGAACCTAATATCTTACCAAGTCTGGAACATTGATTGAAGACATTGCAAATGTCAGTAACCCTCTAGGAAAAGCAGGATATAAGATAACTGTGGTATTGTCTAAAAGGTACAAGCTCTCACCTCTGGAAGAGCATAAAGCCCTAGAGTGGCCAGTCAGATTTCAAAAGGAAGCATGGCACTCCAGGCCACTTCTTGAAAAACAAGTGCTGCGTCCCAATACCATACTACTATATTATAGTATGCATGTTAAAGTATTTACCATACTAGGATGGGCATGTATCAGCCGCACCGAATGAGTTGTCACAACGCTTAGAAGTAACATGATAATATTTTTGAGTGAAGACACACAAAACGTTGTGTCTGAAAGGTTCTAGTGGATACCACCCTCTAGTGGATGCAGACACAAAAGTATAATCATTTACCATGTGTCATTTTTATTGAGGACTAAATATGTCCACACCATCTCCCTTTCAGACATTTGACTGTGTAGTTTTGGTGGGAAGCAATTTCAAACTAACTGGATTATGGAAAGTGGAGGATTGCTCAATCACTCAAGGCTTCATATGTAAAAGAACTGTTGGTGAGAAACTATCATCAAATATGAAACAGAAGGAATTTTCACTCAGTTTCAGTTTATTTCGTTCTTTTTTTTTTTACTCCATTTTAGTGGCCCTTTAACCACTGTGTCACTTTTGGTTTAAGATTCTCAGATTGCCCAACCAGCCACAACAGCATCAACAAATAATTTCATAAAATATGGCAATAACTCCCTGAAACTGGTGCCCCAGAAGATGAAATGGGATGAAGCCCGGAGACAGTGCAAAGCAGAAGATGCCGATCTAGCAAGCATCCTGAACCCTGTCACGCAGGCTTACAGCTCGTTGCTTATCCACAAGTATGGAGGGTCGGTTTGGATTGGCCTCAACAGCAATTTGGTAATTAACCTTAACACATCTAAAACACAGTAAAACAGGTCATATCCACCATTATTCTTCATTGTACACTCAAATGTGTGTCTGTTCAATTAGTTAATTATGCATAATAATTAACAAATGTGTTTTTAATTGATTTCAGTCACAATAAGACTTAAACCCTATAGTATATGACATGGATTTAATCTGTAGGATTGTCTATCTTTTAGACAGATGGCTTGTTCCGGTGGGTTGATAACTGGCGTTTGGGTTACACCAAATGGGGTCAAAGAGAGCCAAAGATGAACCAAGGCTGTGTTTACATAGATGAGGATGGATCGTGGAAGACAGGCTCATGTAGTGACACCCACTACTCTCTGTGCAAGGCGTCAAAAGGTCAGACTTTCTCAATCTTCATCCACACTGCATTATAACATGTTTTTGTAAAACTATTAATTTATTAACTGAATTCTTTGTCTTGATAAAACGTGCCTTTTACCAAGCCAATCAGTGTAGTCCTACCATGTTCCAGACGTGCCTCCCACCCAGCCTCCCCAGCTCCCAGGCATGTGTCCAGAACCCAAGAGGGGAAAAGCCTGGGTGCCCTTCAGAGGCCATTGTTACGCTTTCTTCAACTCAGTGGTGGACAACTGGGCCCGAGCCTCAGTGGAATGTTTGAGAATGGGTAAGACACCACACACCCCAATCTACTTTTGATTACCACCAATAACCACAGTACTGCCAACAAGGTTTTGTGGTCTTTCTTGACTGAAAGCAGCATAAGCTACATTAACATCGTTAATGGTGTTGAAGGACCGCAAAGATGATGAGGATGACTATAATGATTATGCTCATCAGGGGGATCTCTGGTGAGCATTGAGGATCCATTGGAGAACCACTTTATCCAGGAAAATATAGAACTTATGCAAGATGGTGTCAAGACTTTCTGGATTGGGATGCATAAGAGCTACGAAGGTCAGAACCTCTCCCCCACTTGCAAAGCTCAGTTTTGGGCGTTGTGTTAAACATTTAAATTTACCAAATTTGCTAAAATACTTCCATCACAAAGTCCTGATGTTTGGCGTAATTAAATTGAGAAAAAAAAGCCAAAGATGAATGTCCTGTACTAAGGTACAGTGTAACTTTGTTTACCACAGGTCAGTGGATGTGGATTAATAATGACGTGTTGGACTATACCAACTGGAAACCAGGATCCCAATCAGGGGACTGTGTTGAGATACGTGCTGACACTGGGCAGTGGAGCACTAACAGCTGTATGAGATACAAATCTTATATCTGCAAAACTCCTAAAGGTGAGTATATGTGTGTTAAGGATCAGATTGATTTGATTAAATGGTATATTTCAGGTTGAGGTAATAGGTTATTCATATATGGTCTTTCATGTTACATCTGCAGTGATCGTACCAACGGAGATGCTGCCAATCACTTGTAAGTTGATAAAGTTTTAACATTCTAATTTAATGTGCAAAGCACATTTATCATGACAAAGGTATTCATGTTCAAAGCTCTTAATTTTACACTTAGACAACAAAGATACATTTTTAGGCTTTGACAAATATTTAAGAAGACATATTAAATAAAGCAATTTACAGTCATCAAACATTAGTAAAAAGAAAACTGTTTCATTCTCTTGAGCCTTTCATTAAACAAGGCATGCATTCTGCATTTACTATAAGAAAACTGAAACCTGAACAAAAGACAATGAATGAAGCAAGACTAAACTAGCAGTAAGGACATCAGAGCTGTGTGTGAGTGATGCTGTTCTGGTTTGATTTCCTCAGCCCAGAATGTCGAGGATGCCCCCCACGGTTACGCTGGCATCGCCGTAGCCGTCGTCTTGGTAATAGTTGCTGTGGTGGGACTCGTCTTCTTCCTGTTCCGCCAGCGCATCCCCACCCCCGTGCTGGGAGAGAGCACGTTCGATAACAGGCTGTACTTCAACAGTGACCCATCACGCACCATCACCACCGTTGACACCAAGGGCCTGGTGGCCAACATAGAACAGAATGAACAGGCCTAGATGCAGATCTAGAAACACATTCCAACAGGGTTCTTCAACCAAATAAGAGCTGAGGTAAGATGGAGATAATGAGACTTGAGGTGAAAGCCAAGAACAGGCAGCACACACAGCTTAAACTAACATGTACATAAAATAAATTCCTGTAGTACAGACCTGCAACATACTGATTACTGATTTGTGTGTGACATACATGAATAAATGTTACTTATAACTAACTTATAAATGTACTACTAAGTACAATTATAAATATTTAAATGTATTTTTTGCATTTTTTGCTTATAACACTATCAAACAAACTGACCTTGGTTCTGAGATTAAATAGATCTGACCTCAACAAAGGCACTAGTATCACCTTGCAAATCTTTCCCCACTCCCTTCTATGTTTCTGTTGTGTACATATTCAGTCAAGACTGTCCTGAGAATACTTGTTCGCTCGTGTAGATTTTAGGACATTCTGAGATCAAATATTAATAATCTATGAAAAGTTTCACATTAGTTGTTTACATACAGGAATGTGAAACTAATCTACTATGCAATAATGTAACGCAATTGTTGTGCCTGGTTTGAATGCTGCAGGTACTGTATTTTAGATCAATTTAAGACTCTTCCTCCAATGATGCTACAAAAATTAAAATGAATACATTCGTAAACAAAAGTATTTTACATCTAATTTCTTTATGACACACAATTCAGAGACATGCTGAGAAATGTTTTACATTCCCATGACCAACACAACGTGCCTTAGAGCCCAGAAACATCTGGTATTTACCTTTACATGTATTTACTTGTTACATTTAGTCATTTAGCAGACGCTCTTATCCAAACTGACTTACAGTAAGTACAGGGACATTCCCCCCGAGGCAAGTGGGGTGAAGTGCCATGCCCAAGGACACAACGTAATTTTGCACAAACCGGCAACCATCTGATTAATAGCCAGATTCCCTAACCGCTCAGCCATCTGACCTTATGGTATGCCCTGTGTACCTTTCAGATTGTCCAACCAATTAAAAATCTGTATGGCATTCATCATTCTTTAATGTCACCTCCACCACTGCCACTCTCCTGCTAGTGTCCTAGCCACCCCTCTTGTCTGTGCTCCAAGTATCCTCATTGTAGCAATGAGGCAGGTTTTCTCCATGGTAACAAGAGCCCTATAAGGCTGTGGCTAATCCTTGGGAGCTTACACAATTCCTACTTCTCATAAGAGGGTTTTACCAATGCTCTGGAATTCTCCCTGAACAAGTCCTCTCTCCCTGGAACCACCTGAGGAGAAAAACAGTCCCGCTGAGCTACTAAGAGGTGGAGAGGAACAAACGGTAGGTCTCCTTACCCAGCATGTTCTCTTTTAGTTCTATTTTCAGAATGACTCTTTTCTTTATTTCATTCTTTTTTTGCAGCTGAAGTTCTTCTGGTTTGCATATAATGTGGGAGGATGTACGGATCTGGGCAGCAGAGCTGAGAGATGCAAGGTTGGCCTCTCTCTGCTCGTACACTTGTGCGTTTGATCCGTGATGATTCAGGGAGCACAGTCTATCTCTGGGATCAGGGGCCTTCCACAGTGCAGTGCCTGAACAGCTCACAGGCTTTTACTCAGCACACTGCTGACTTCTGCATCTCTCTCATGTTTATACTGTGCGAGATGGTTAGAAAACAGCTTTAAAAAATAAAAAGGTGTACAGTCGTTTTCTAACAATTTTACCTGTAGACTTTCAGTGTGATAATCTGATTTACAGAGGCAACTGACATTTTTAGCATAATTTTCTTTTTCTACATATCTTGTGTTGATGCAAAGTGCTCACTGTGATTTTGTTATAAACTATTCTGTACTGTTTGTTCCTTTAAAAATGGCTTTGTCAATGTCTCTCATCTGCAGATTGCTCTCTGTCTTTGCCTAAGGGAGAGAAAAAAATAATCTCAGTTGTGAGGCAAAGAGTTTAGAAATACTGATTCAGTCTGAGCTAAAGCTTACAGTTCACAGAGCAGCTTTTCCCAAGCAGGAAAACAATTTTCTGTTGCTTAATTCTTCAAGTTTCCGTGGAGGGGCATTTTGTACTTGTCTCACTGTCAACAAACTGTAAGCTTGAACCCTGTAATATAATTACTCCTTTTTATATCAAAGCACTTCCCTGCCCCTGTCCCCCCACCCTCTTCCTGCCTCAGTGCTCTCTCACTTGCCTGCACTAATCCTTTTGTTGTGGTCTGAGGGGCCCTTGCTCTGTGCTGACCATCTCTCTCTCTCTTTCTCTCTCTTTCCCCAGGCTGGCCATCCTAGTGCTATGGGGTCTAATTCGGGTAAAGGGTGCCTGCAGAGCCCTCCTGCAGTCCTCCACGAGATTAGGCGAACCCATTATTAACGCCTCCCTCAGCCAGGGAACATTCTCTCTCTCTTTCTTTCCTGCCTCCCTGCCTAACAACTATCCCTTCTTTCTCCTACTTTCCCTTGTTGGTCCTCCATTACCTCAAACTGTTTCCTTTACTTTCCCTCTCACTTTCTCTCAGTATTTCCTTCTCAGCTATCTTTTCCTTCTCTTCCCCTCCTTACCGGTTTCTTTAACCCTCAGACAATCCAGTGAGTGTGAGGGACTTTGAGGGTCCGGGTGGCAACATGTGGCTCGGAGGCCATGCTTTCTCCACACTGCTGCTGCACCTGACTGTGCTGGGGACAGGGAGACTTATGGAGGTGCAGACTCAGGGCATGGGCCAGGAACACGGCTACCTGCAGGACAGCCTCAGGGTCTTGTCTCTACCCCCTGGGCCAGGGAGCCAGCTTCAGCTCCACAGGAACCAGACAGGTGTCCTGCTCTCCACCCTCCTTCAGACGGTACGCTGTCCAGAACGGATCAGTGGGTCACAGGAGCTTTGTGAGAAGGTAAGACTCAGCGCGCACTCTCGCACATGAACTGTTTCTCACTAACGGTTGCTAAAGGTCTCTCTATGAACTGGTTCTCACTAACGGTTGCTAAAGGTCTCTCCATGAACTGGTTCTCACTAACGGTTGCTAAAGGTCTCTCCATGAACTGGTTCTCACTAACGGTTGCTAAAGGTCTCTCCATGAACTGGTACTCAGTAACGGTTGCTAAAGGTCTATCCATGAACTGGTTCTCACTAACGGTTGCTAAAGGTCTCTCCATAAACTGGTACTCTCTAACAGTTGCTAAAGGTCTCTCCATGAATCTACTAATGATAAAGGGAAGATGTGAGGGAGGCATTGACAGCTGTAGAGCATTGTATGACATTTCTGTAACGTTGCCAAGATTTTTGCAATTAATTAACATGGCGCAAACACGTGGTTTCCATGCAAACAGCCACTAAAGTTTCTATAGTATTTTTGTCATGTGCAATAATGCTGCCTGGTCATTCTGGCCTCCTGCTTGTTATGGATGGAATGTGAGTGTGTGTGGAAGCTCAAAGACCTGACCTCTGGAGCCATTCATGCTGAGTGATTTTCGACATCCCTCAGTTTGACTGAACTCATTATATAGAGAGAAATCTATGAGGCACTTGGCTTCATGTGTTTGTACAGGTGAGGTAGTGCATGTGTGTGTTTGTGTGTGTTCTAATCCCCCTTGAGCAAAGTGGATTTAGAAAACAGGAAAACAATTTAGTTCAATAGAATTTTTTTTTTTTACTTCATTGTTCAACTTTCAACAGTCCATTGAAAATATTTGGAAAGGTTAGTGTTTCGCCCACTCCTTTGGTCTTCTGAGTTCTTGTGTGTTTATGTGTGGGTTCAGCCAGGGCTGTGATCAGCTCAACACAAAAGCCTTCATTTGACAAGGGGTCTTGAATGCCATACATTCATGAACAAGAGACCCATTATCCGACAAAAATGGAACGAAAGGAAACCAGTTAACGGTCACAAACTGTATACTGTAACATATGGCTGACTAAACTTACTGTACACGTCAGAATCACTGTTTACTAATCAATGGACATATATTATTATGATAACATCTAGATACTAATGATTTCAGTTGTATTTGGACAGTGGGAGGGGGGGGGTGTATCTGAGTTACTTACTTATTTTGTTTCCAGTAAAGTATTTATTTGCTAAGCATCTTAGTACACATTTTCCAGTTCTTCCCACTCAGTTGTCTACTATCGCTATGGTTACAGTGCCTCTCTCCTGATACGGTCCTTTCTGTCCTGGTGGATGATGGGAAGGCGTACCTTGCTGAGGAGGACTACCTTAGAGTCTCCACAGCATTGCTCTACTACATCATCAACTTGCAGGACCTCTGTAGTCCCAACACCGCTTCCTCCTCTTCGTCCTCCTCTTCATCACTCTCTTACGAGGACTACCTCCGGGCCCTCACCAACCTACACCCAACTGAGGACAGACACTTTCTCTCCTCCAATGAGACAGAGAGTGTTCTTCAGCTCATTAACCAGCACTATCAAGGTCATGCCCTGGAGACAACCACCTCCTCCCGCTCACAGGTACTAACCGGTCCTCGTAAACATGTAGAAATATCTCTATTTTCTCATATTTAGTAAGATGACATATTTGTGACACAAATAAAGTTGAAACCACAGGCAATGTTGGAAGTGTTTCATCAACAGCATGTAAAAATATGTAACAAAGACTATGTAATCAAGGAGTATACAGCTGGGGAAAGCTGAAGGTGGTTGTTGGCTGTGAACCTTGTGAACCCACAGTGTGTAGATGCCACCAATCTGATGGATGAGGTCGGGGTGACGGACAGCCGGGGTGCCGACCTGGTAGCTGTTCCCCGCCTTGCTGCAGCCATCATCAGTCACACCCTACAGGGGCACTGCTTCAGCAAGAGGAACCTCCCTTCCCCTGCCTTCTTCACCGAGTACATCTTCCAGTCCCTCAACTGCACCAGCAACCTGCAGATCATAGGTTGGTTCATGAAACGTCTTTTCATCGTAATTTTGGGTAGGCAGTCAGAAATATTTAGGATATTTTGAAACTTGAATTGAACATCTGTGTTTGTCAATAATACAGTACATCGCCTCCACAGGAATCTAAGACAGTCACTGCTTGATGTTGTCAGCGTCCCACAGTGATGATGTCACTCTCCTTAGATCTGGAAGAGCTGCTGCATCAGCTGGGTGTTGGAGGAGGAGGAGCCTCCCACTCTCACAGCAGAGCCAGGCGGAGCTTCACAGGCCCCGCCCAGAGAGTTTCAAGGCATCAATTGGATGGTTGTGCTCATGAATCTCTCACAGATTGGGCCCATGTGAGACTGAAGCCTTCTTTAGATTGTCTGATAACATTGGATTTAACTCAGCTTTCACCTATCCTGTTTTGCCTGTTCAGTCCATGTTGAAGATCAAAATTATTATTATAAGTATTCGGAGGATGAAACTATGTATTTTGTAGAGACCACAGGGACTGAAAGTTTAGATATACTGTAGATAAGAAACTGAAAAAAAAAGCTTTTATGGCAAAAAAAATTGTCTGGATTGATTTATATATTTTTGGTGTTCTCATAATCACCAGGTGTGCTTCTCAGCCAATGAACTGGTGGATATCTTTGCTCTGAATCCTCGTTTACCCATATCCAGAGATCACTTCAGACAACTGTGTCCTGCCATAATCCAGCAATTGCTAGGCAATGCTTGTGATCCCACAGAGCTAAAGGCACGAGGATCACCACCCAGCGCCATTGAGAGTAAGGCTCTACCCTCAACGTGGAGAGGACTCACCACAGGCCACTATTAGAACAACTTAGTCACTTTAGTCACTAGTCCTGACAGAGGTCTGGGAAAGACATTGTTTCCATTTCTCCATCTCTTTCCCCCCCCCACCCTCTCTCTCTCTCTCTCTCTTTCTGTCTCTGTGTAGAGTATGGCTACAGCACTGCTGCAGTCTTGCTCATCACGGTGGGCTCCATGCTGGGCATCTGCCTGATCTTCTTCAACTCCTGCCAAGAGACCTACGCCCTCATCCTGCAGCTCTTCGTGGGCCTGGCAGTGGGCACTCTCTCAGGAGATGCTCTGCTGCACCTCATACCACAGGTAGAGGGCATTCTGCCATCAAAGATAGATGTGCCATCCGTGGGGTCAGATGGCTGAGCGGTTAGGGAGTCGGGCCAATAATCAAAAGGTTGTTGGTTCGATTCCCGGCTGTGCCAAATTACATTGTGTTTTTGGGCAAGGCACTTCACCCTACTTGCCTCAGGGAGAATGTCTCTGTACTTACTGTAAGTCACTCTGGATAACAGCGTCTGCTAAATGTAAATGTAGGTACACCGTTACAAACTCTCTCCAATCTGGTTCCTGAGAACTGTTGAGGGTTCTTTGGCCACCCCTGTGGGAAAACACACTGAAATAGCTTTTCAGAACTCTTTATGGTTCAACGTAGAACAATTTAATAAAACAAAGGTTCTTGCCTTTGAAAACTACTGAAATATTGTTTTGGAGGATTCTTTGACATTCCAATACATTTCACCTTTTTTCCCCTAAAGTGTGGATGTTCTGTACAATATGTTTCAAGTTGATCAGTAAATGTCTCACTTTTTTCCCTTCCTGTCTCCTTTGGAGATCCTTGGTCTCCATGATGACAGTCACGCTGATGATCATCACTTTACAGAGGGCAAGGAATACCTGTGGAAAATTCTGGGGATCATTGCTGGCATCTATGGATTTTTCCTCATTGAAAGAGTCTTCTCCCTAGTGTTACCTTCTCACAACCATGTAAGATTGTTCTCGTGTGTATTCTAACAAATCAAAGTACAAATAAATAAGACAAAGTATGCTTGAAAACAACAGCTAGGCTGTACTTTATTATTGCCTGATTGCCTGATTAGGAATCACTTTCCAATGCTATGTGACTCATCAGAAAACTAGTCACTATTTGTCAACAGAAAGTGAGTCACGATTTGTCACAAGTGTAATTAGGCCTAGCTTCCTTGTGAACCTGGTGTGGAACCAGCTGACTGTGCATGCAACCATCCATCAAGCCTGGAAACTAAAGCCAGATTAACAGACCACAGCTGTGAAGGCACTTCAGAATTTAGTTCTATTGTTTAGTGATTGCAAATGTCAACATTAAAAGTTGACATTTTTATGATTCTACATGAGAGTCATGAGTCACAAAACGAGTGCCTCGTGGCTGCTGTCCTGTGTGAACTGGGTTTAACGTACCTCTTCTGTCCCTGAAGGGCCACCAGGATATGGGCCATTCCCACGACCTCCCCCTGGAGCTCAACTGCAACGGACAGTCACAGAGGGGCAAGTCCATCTCCACCATGCAGCTGGTGAGTCTCTGTTGGTCCAGTTTGTCTCTTCCCAGCACCCGTATAAGCAGCCCTGCTCCAATCCAACAAGTATGCAGGCACTGCTTCAATAAACAAACAGTGACTGAGGACAGAAGCCACAGTATATTAATTCTATAGTGGGCACAGAAAGGGGCCTCAAAGCAAACGGAAACATCCCGGAGATGATCTTGTTTAGACAGGAGCTGTCTTTAAAGGGGAAACAGGAATGCTGATGGCTTTGAGGAAAACAGGCAGCTGCTTTAGAAGAGCTGTGTTCCTGATCACAGGGTTTGAAATTAGACTGGATTGTTAATTTGTCAGCCTGCAACCTTGACCCAGGCCAACAGAACCAGTACATGATCTTGATTTCAGTCCTCCATTTTGGGAGGACTGAAATGTATGTATGTATTCCCATCTGCTGGGTGGGAATACATAAAAAAGCATAGGCCTTAGTCGGTTTTAAGTTACTTCAATTCTCTAAGCTCTGTGGACATGTTCCAGTTGTTTCACAACCAGGAGAGAGAACAACACTGTAGGTGGCAGTGAAAGAGGATCATGGCATGGTGTGGGTAGGAAAGCTTGATGCCAGTGCTGAGTCATTCAGGCCTTCTGAGGATAATAGAATGAACACTGGGAGGATACTTCAAAATCGACCCATTTTAGTGCATTTCTGTACAGTGATGAAGTGCACACTTTACAGAGCACACTATGTCCAAATGGAAAGGAGACCATAGATACATTTTCACAATATGAAAGTGAATATAGAGATGAAACACGGGTGATTTCTGTGTCTATCACTCCTGCAGGAAACTGTGGAAGACTTGGAATGTACAGAGATAACTTCTGATGAGCCAGGCACAAGTACACCTATGCAAAGTAAGACTCGTGCACACACACACGCACACACACACACACAGCACCCAGTCTCCCAGCCATTCACTGATTTCTGTCCTGCTCAGTACTGTGGAGTGTAATTAGTAGCTCGGGTAGTGATTATCACAGTCAATGGGAGGGACTTCTGAGACAAGACAAGAGGCGCCAGACAGTCGGTCTTTGTGTTTGCAGGACAGGGGGTTCCTCTGCTGGCTCTAATGGTAATCGTTGGAGACAGCCTCCATAACTTTGCTGACGGTCTGGTGGTGGGTGCAGCCTTCTCTTCGTCTGCTGAGACGGGCATGGCGACCACCGTGGCCATACTGTGCCATGAAATACCACATGAAATGGGTACAACATCACAGACCAATACATCCCACTGGGGCCTTTTCTGTTATCTTATTCTCTGAGTTACAAAATACATTAGAACAAACGACTTCTACAACATTTCTTTAAACTCGTGAAATCAAAACAGTACATACACTTATCCTGAACTAACCAAATGGACCCATTTCTAATCCAAGGTGACTTTGCGGTGCTACTTAGCTCAGGTCTCTCTGTGCGGAAGGCCGTGTTGATGAACCTCTTCAGCGCACTGACAGCCTTTGTTGGCCTCTACATCGGGTTGTTCGTCTCCTCGGAGACCGAGGTCCAGCAGTGGATCTTCACTGTCACTGCTGGGATCTTCCTCTATCTGTCCCTCGTTGAGATGGTGAGACTAACTGATGGCCAGGGAAAACCTATTGACATCTCATCTCCAATTCATGTCTCTCCCTCTCTATTTCTACATGTCTCACGCCACATCTTTATCTCTCTCCCTGTATCTCCCCGTCTTTTTCTCTTTATATCTCTTTCTCTCTTTCTCTCATTGTCTCTCCCAGCTTCCGGAGATGAACCGTGTGAAGACCAGCAGGCCTTGTGTCATGTTCCTCCTGCAAAACCTTGGTCTCCTCATGGGATGGGCTTGTCTGCTGCTCCTGGCTCTGTTTGAACATCAACTCAAGTTCTAAGGACTCAATCTTTTGCTCTTTCTTTTCTCACATGCACAAACAATTTTAAATTGATGGTACTTAGGGTCAAGCTTTTTTTTACAATGTTGACATCCTTTATTTGCATTATGTTATTAGGTCATACTTTAAGTAAACATTAAGTCAAAAACATCTCGAAAGTGATGACAGAGTCCTACTTCTGTGTCATTCAGAATGTGTTGTGTAAGCTTAGATCTTTAGTTTTTTCCATGTGAGGATGATTTATTTTTGTATGTGTATTAAGATATATCATATATGACACCTGAAAAGTATTTTTTCCACACCTTTATTGTACCTAGTGTTGTACAATTGTACACATGTTTAAAGGTACATTCTTAGTGCATTATATCCTATTGATGGAAGATGTATGTTGCCACCGACAATCAAATGAACTGCAATCCATTTCCTTTTTTAAACCAAGCTACTAAGCCTCCGTTTTATTTCTTCTTCCTGAGCCAACATGGAGGCAGGTCCACCCACCTGGGTGCCCTGTGCCCCTCATCCAATGTGCTGGCTGACTCATCCTCCTGCTCGTCCCCCTCCACACGCTGGATCCTACTGAGCGCCCACACAGTGCTCTCTAATCTGAGTCTCTTTCTGTCTCTTTCCCTTTGCCCTTTTTTTGGGGGGGGCTCTGTCCATCTTTCTCTCTGGTTCACTCTGTCACTTTTTTCTCTAATGATCCCTCTCTCTTTCTTTCGGCGGGCCAGTAGAGAGATGGAGGAGGGAGAAGAATATAAGATGAGTAAAGTGTGACGGCCCTCATGGCTGTACAACAGCACAAAGATGTACAAAGATGTGAACAAGTATGTTCACAAGTTCAAAGACCACACAAACAACGCCACATAAACAAATGTGGTTCGCAGTTTCACATGAAGGAACCAATGCCTGAATGAATTAGAAATTAGTGAACAATCCATGCATATAATAAGAAAACAGATGGTGATTTATTGAATTATTGCCGAAACATCACCTGGTCTCTTCTAAAGTACCACTTCCCAAATCAGCTTGTGTCAAAGCAAGGAGAAACCAGCTGACAGCATTTGTTACTTCCCACTAAGTCAATATCTAACAATAGAGGGACGTTTGTGGAATTATTTTTGCTAATTGTTGGATTGTAAACCCCTTTGGAATATCCAGGAAAAGTTTGGGTTTCATGATTTTGTGTTTCTGTGCATGCATGCTAAAATTGCGGATATTTTGTTTTAAATATCAGGCTTGTGTGTTGAAAGGTGTTATTGGGCAGGAAGGAAAGGCTTTTATTCTTGGCTATGTGCGGTAAACTCACCCTGTATCTGCAGCCATCATCATTCCCTCGGCACTGAACTTCCAAAGAAGAGGAAAAGGTTAAAAGTCATGAGTACAGAGCAGAATGGGGATCAGACGGGAAAGGCTAAAACTGACACACAATGGGAAACGCTAGCTATGCAGTACATTCCTTTCCTTTTTGATTTCAAAATGCAATTCTGTTATGAAACGGATCCACTCTATTCTTCATTTTTTTTTAACACGGTGCCAAAGAATACAGTTAATGAATGTACAATTGAACATTTTGACCCTAAAGTATTTGCTACTGTTTTACAATTGAGCCACACACACCTGTATAGTTAAATGGATATTTTGGGCCCAACAGTAGTTTATCCAATATTAAAATACATAATGGGAAAAGAAAATGTGAGGGATATATGTACGAAAGTTCTCTAAATATCAACCATTATGAACTCTGGTCATGTTGAAAGTCCAGTCTAACAAGCAAAGACAACCACTAGAGGGCAATGAATCGTTCAAAAACTGTGGGAATCATCCCACTTGCAGTACCAAAACATTCATACTGTATGTTGCAAGGGACCATTTCCAAGGGTCACTGTCCTCTGACATCTTCACGTGGGCCATGATAACCCAGGCTAACAGTCACGACAATGAGGTGCATCATCAAATGTTGGTAAAACTGACATTATAGAAGCATACATTCATGAGTATGATACCAATAAAGCAGTTTATGAATACATGTAGTCATTGGCCCACTGATAAATCTTAAGAGATAAAATGTACGTGTGTGCATATAGTTGAGACAGTTTGAGAAACCACTAAGGGTTTGAAAGAACATTTCCACTGTCTAGACAAAAACATAAACAGCATACAGAAAAAGCCATCTTAGGTAATAAATGCTTGCAGTTGACTAATAAAATATGGAAGCAAATCGTGACCAAAATTCAAATGAAAATGCATTTCCAGAAATGCATTTTCATTTTAAGAATGTGGCTGCATTATTTGACTCATAAATCAAATTAGTATTCAATCATCCTATTTGCATTTTCATTTTCTTCTTTAAGACTGCTCATTCTTTCCCTTAATTAAAATGATTTCTGGAAATGCATTTTCATTTTCAAATTTTACATTTCAAATTGAATTTTGGTATCTATTTGCTGGGGCATATTTTGAAAATTAAATTTCAAATGTCTTTTTCGTTTTCATTTTAATTAAGGGAAAGAATGAGCAGTCTTAAAGAAGAAAATTAAAATGCAAATAGGATGATTGAATACTAATTTGATTTATGAGTCAAATAATGCAGCCACATTCTTAAAATGAAAATGCATTTCTGGAAATGCATTTTCATTTGAATTTTGGTCACGATTTGCTTCCATAATAAAACAGTCACCCACTGTGAGTGATGTAAAAAATGAATAAATAAAAACCATGACAAAAACGTTAAGATTTACCATCCATGTCCTGTCAGCCAGTGTGTGTGGGGTGAGTGTTTGTGAGTGTTGTGTATGTTAGTCTAAGGTGCTTGTTTGGGAAACATAAAAGGGACCAATACAACAGAGCGGGTATAGGGCTATCGTGGTGATAGGTTTTATGAGATTGCAAGATGCTACATGTTTATAACAAAACAAAAACAAATAAACTTCCCTTTCTGTCTGGCTATCATTATTCTTAGCCCATCAATAACTACCAAAGTAACATCGTGTAACTCATCTCTTGTTAGCCATAAAAGTGTGATTTTCTTGCCAACGCTTTTTACCTGAGTGTTTTGCAGACTGAGCGCGAGGTTACCTACCTGGGTCAGCTTCAACGCAGTTGACAGAACACGTGGAACAGAGAGGGCTCTCGGAAGCATAGTGTGGGAGTGAGGACAGAAACAGAAGAGAACTGCTCCAGTCTACAGCGCGGTGGGGTGGTAACATTTTAGTTTAAAACGTTAGAAGAGATTCAAGAGACCATTCCCCCCCCCCGCAAACTGCTCCTCCTTCTTTAGTCTTCCCGGTTGCAGGCTGACTCAAACTTCAAGACTTTATACGTCAGAGAGCGCGGAGACTCGACCAACTGTTTCGTTTCCACCACTAAATTCATTTACTCACAAGGATGTACCAGAATGGTTGATAGCATGTCAAATAACAGAGGCAGATACTGTACGCTTGAATGTAGTTGTGATATATTTCCAAGACAGTCGGATGTCAAATGGTCCTAAACAACACCTCAAAGACACCTTTGGACCGGCACATGGACTCCCTCGAAAACCCGGTGCTACAAGTGAGTATCTATGCTTTTAACTTTTTTTCCACAACAGAACAACTGGTTGTAAGCGATCAATCATCTTCCACAGCGTAGTTTATGCAAGCACAAATGTTGCTCTCAATTACAGTACATATTCGGTCAGCGCCAAGTGTTCCAGTAGGATACAAAGTAAACTGGATACATAGCCTCCGGGGCACTAATGTGGCATGGCCTATATCAAAACCATTGAAAATCACGTTAACAGGTGCACCAGACAGTTGATTAATTTAACAACCTAACTTATCTTAAGAATAATACTTTTTCATTTCTCAACTTCAGTGTGAATTATATATATTGTTGACCGATTGGTTTATGGTTTTTCTTTTCCTAGGCTATAGTTATTTACCGACTGCTTGAAAATAAGTCGACTATTTAGTAGGTAAATAATAGAAATGTTACAATAACAGAACTGGTTACTAAGTAACTGACAGCAAGCTGTCATTTTATGAGCATGATTTACATGCCCCGAGAGGATGGATTGGAATAAAAAGCCAGATCTTTCGTTTTTTCCGGTTGCCAGTAGCAACACATGTGAACGTGAATATGTCTGGTGCTTCAGTGTCCTGGGCTAAACATGCCACATTACCAACTAGCCTACTATTAACTCAGTTATTAGGATTCATCTGTCAGGAGGAATGTATTTGATTGTGCTATCATTATTATTCTTATGTACCTTAACTGCTCAATAACTCAAGATCTCCTTGGTAAAAGTTTTACAATTTTGGACATTGATACTACAGGCTGAGTGTAACTTCCACACCCCAAATGGCCCACCGCCTTCCATAGGTGGCACTATTGACCACACCCTAAATCTACATTGTTTTCCCTCCACCACATAAAACCAAAATGTCTGAAAATTGCTATGCATGCCTTATTTCTCATGGGGAACAAAAACAAAAACGTTGGTACCCATAAAGTCCACCATGATGGATTTTCCTGTTCATGTTAATATTTTTTATACATTACCCTTTTCATGTATTCCAACTGTACCTGCCTGTCTCTTTGTTTAACAACTGAACTGGACCCTGAGCTTCTTATGAATCAGTACCAGGGGTTGTGATAATGCCAAATAATACACAAATGATAACATTCCAATAACTACCAGTTGTAATTCCATCTTTTCATTTAGTCTTTATTCTCTCCCTCGCTAGTCTCATGGAAAAGGAGCCCGGAGGAAAGGCAGATTCAAAGGCTCCGATGGCAGCACCTCTTCAGATACCACGACCAACAGCCTAGTTCGACAGGTAGGCTTGAACTGAATCATGAGCACAATGTCTTCAAACCAACTGAACTTTGACACCTGTGGAGTCATGCATAGCTATTATGTTGAGTCGGTCTTCTTGAGACTGTCCACTTGTCTGTCCAACATTGAGAGATGGACAAATAACATGTTTATCTGGTTGGAAATTAACCACACTCTGCAAAGCTTCAGAGATGTATCTTCTTTCTCTGACTGTCTGCAGAACTTTGTTTTTCACTCACAGCCCAATATCTTGAAGGGTAATCTCCTGTGAGAGCAAAAATGTTATGTCATTATCATATATCAAAGATGAGATGTACTGTTGAGATGTTGCGATGAAAGCCCTCCACTCTGTAAACACGTCATGGGTACAGCATGTTAACCATCCAGGCTAGCAGGAGGCACTGCTCTGCAACTATGCAGCCTGTGCTTGAGTGAGGTGACACTGTGGCCTGTAATAAAGCAGAACCTCTGAGGTACACAATGTGTGAAGCACCCAAGGTGTCTGGTCTTTGTTGAGATGACCCTGCCGGGAATAGGATAGGACGGGTTAAGGATGGGCGCCGCTGCCCGAAAAATGTTTCTGCCTTTTTTGGAGGAAGATGAGGCAGCACAGATACGGCCTCCCGCTCTGGCACGGTGGGCTTGCGGCAGCAGCACTGGTGTGAACGAGAGTGGATCGGAACAATAATGGTACCCGGTGAACCGTTCGTCTGTTTTGTCTCAGGGATACAGAAAATGTGCACTGTGTGAGACGCGAGGAAGTTCAAACAGGCTATTAATATCGAGTATTTATATTCTCGGCAGATAGATGAGAAGTGGCTGGATGCGTAGGAGGAGGGGGATGCCGGTAATAGAGGTCTTCAGTGACTCGCCCCCATCCCTTCACCCCGCACTCCAGGACCGCATGTCCATTCCCACCGTCCTCCAGGGTATGCCAACAGTCTCATTAAGCAGCGTCCCCCAAACTCCCCCTGACTAGCTGTCGTCATCCCCCACCGACTGATTCATCGCGGCCAAACTCAATTACTTGGAGAGCAACTGAGAAACAAAACTACACAGGGAGACAGAAAGATTGAGGGGAAAAAGAGACAGAAGACGAGAGAAATAGAGTAAGGCAGAAGTTGCCAAAGTGTTCGGGTTGATAGGGCTCCATTATGGCAATCAGCAGATATATCCTCTTGCAGATGTTCACGGGAGGTAAGGGAGAGCATCCATTCCAGTAACTCATGTGTTTGGACAATGAATGTAAATACGCCGTTTTTGAATTAGTTTAATCATAATAGTGGTTTAGAATGACTTATTTTCCCTTCTCTTCTCTCTCAATCATGTGGGCTGTGATTATTTTCACTTTTCACACAAGTATGAGACTGGGGTGCCTTAACCTTTAAACTAACATCATACCTGGAACGTTTATACAAATATTTCCTTCTCCACCGTAATGATCTTCTGCTCTGTCATCGGCGCGCTTCCTTTCGCCTTCAGTGAACATGCCACATGTTTTCAAACTAAGAGATGTTGTTTAAAACCGCATTTCCATTTGTTTCCCTACAAAATGTTGATCTTCTTTGGTGGCACGTTGGCATGACAGAGAGGCAGCGTTGACGTGGGCGTGCTGAGTGCACAAGAGGATGGCAGGGGTTACCGCTCCATCGATCCATCACAGCCCACAGGCACCATCATAAACATGCACTCTCCTGTTAAAGCTGCTACTCTGAGAAAAGTCGAACACGACTTGAGGTAGAAATAAGGAGACAGACATAGGGGTGAGGTGAAGGAGTGATGGGGAGGGGTTTGAAACGGGAAACAAAACGTACTGTGTATATATATATATATATATATATATATATATACATATATATATATATATATATATATATATATATGTATATATACATATGGACAGAGAGAGATTGAGTGCGAATAGAGAGAGAGAGAGAGAGAGAGAGAGAGGAGAGAGAGAGAGAGAGAGAGAGAGAGAGAGAGAGAGAGAGAGAGAGAGAGAGAGAGAGAGAGAGAGAGAGAGAGAGAGAGAGAGAGAGCAAAAAGAAAAGCAAGTTTGGAGCTCTAACCTCTCATTCCCATGGGGGCTCAGAGTGATGTCTGTGGTAAGTGGAGCACATTCAGTGGTGGTCCACGTCCACTGACGAGTCAGCCTGTGGGAGTCCAGGGCTCCCTCTCTGCTCCCGCACGGCCTCCGCCAGTTCGTCACGGAGGAGGGAAAGGCCAGTGCTCCTCTCTGCGGGCCGGACGTCACAGCCCGCCAAACCCAGATGGATGTTGCTGACGGGATGTTAGCTGATACCTTGTGTTTCTGTGTATGTGTAATTGCCAGGATGAAAGCATGAAGGGCACTGCTGGCTAATTTATCTAGGGCTCTCGGGCCCTCGGCTGGGGCCTTAATGGAACCAACCTCAGCGCTGCCAAGTCTTTGTGGGATTTAAGAGACTTTAGTGCAGGTCTCCAGAGGCTCTGTAGGCATCTATTAATAGATTTTAAAAACAGAATTAGATACTGGGGCCACATATAGTAATGTGCAATACAGCATTGCATTGTAAACCAACACAAGCTTATGTATCTCAGGTTTATTCAGTGGAATCCATGGCAGGCCAGTCTGATGTGCTGTCTGGTATAATCGCATTTTCTGTTTGTCAAACTCTGGTTTACATAATACTCATGGAATGATGTCATACTTTACCTCCTGCCGCTTCCCACTCTCTGCTGTGTTTATGTGAAAGGTCTCACTTGACTTCCCACTCTCACTCTCTCGCCCACCTCTTCCTCTCTTTTTTTCCCTATTCCTACTCTCTCTCTCTCTCTCTCTCTCTCTCTCTCTCTCTCTCTCTCTCCCCTCTATCTCTCTCTCTCCTACTCTCCCCCTCCCTCTCTCCCCTATATTTCTGTGACTGTGGCTCAGGCTGTGTGAATCTCATCATTTCAGTCCAGGAGTGTTTCACTTTGTACTGTTGTAGCGTGTAGTGTACTGTAACTCTGCTACAGCTTCCATGCTAGGACATCTTGTGTGTGGGGGGGGGGGTGGGGTGGCTGGCCATGTTTGATGGAGTGTGATGGGGGAAGCAGGAAACTCCTTCTCACTCCCTTGATTACAGAATATTTGTCTTTGTATCCACCAGATAATGTTTTCTCATCTTAATGGGGGGAGGTTGGGGTAGGGGAAATGGGTGCGGGGTGAGGGAAGGGCTGGAGGGGGTTGAGTATTACGTAAGATGCGTATTGGCTCTGCCACTTATCAGATCTGGCAACCGCCCCGTCTCCCGGTCCCACACAAGGGACTCGGAGGTATGAAGGAGTGGGGTGGCTGCCATTCAGCACACTGCAGGCCTTGGAGGGGATAGTTAGGACTGAGTCCAGAGCACATCGTTTCCTATGGAATTTGGCTACACCGGTGTCTCCACCATCAGCTCTAGGAGACTGAATCAATGAGCTTTTCAGACACCTCTCTAGTATGAAGTGTTAGTATTCATTCAGCCTGCCATACCTGGACCTGTACTACCACAGGGATGCACAGTGTGGGGGTGTCTCAAACCCTGTTTCTCTCTCCTGATATGGAGATATGCATGCAGCATTGCAAGACCGCCATCTGCAGGCGTCAATGCAACAGCGAAGGCAGGGGTTCATGAGTGGATTCATGCTAACAGGCATCTGTTGGCAGGGTTTACTTGTTTGATGTCTCATGTTGAAATGATGAATGTCACAGATTAAACAGGATTCGGTTGTCACTGTATCGTACGGATTTTAATCAATTCACATTTATATAAAGCCTTTGCCTCACTCACATATTGGCAAGTGCTTGGTGAACCATAGAAGGGATCTTGTTCAGTGGTGACCTTGTCTTGTTTACCTGAATGTGGGATGGATTCCTGTTTCCATAATCGTCTTGTTGGCAGCCATTCCATGTCCACGTCCTCAGTAGAATGTGCAGCCTTTGTCCCACCCAGGCTCCCTTGGTCTCTGGGATCAATTGAGAACGTCTGCGGGACAGGCTGTGCTTAAAGACCTGCCAAGTTCCCCTGACCACTCGCTCAGGGGTACACTGCCTCCTTAGATCGCCATGACTCACCGGGCCCTGTGACTTATATCTCTCTGTTGATGGATAATTTCATTACTGCTTTGTTTTAGTGATAGTATAAAGGAACCCTAAGTGTGTAAGTGAAATGTTAATGATGATTAATCAAACGCAGTACTCGACAATGCATATTGTAATAACTTAAGTTGGTAATGTAAGAGACCCATTACATTTTCCCCCCCATGCACCCTGATGGACAATCTCTGATTTGATCTGCTCTAACTCAGATAGCTCAGACTGTGTTCCAGGACGTGCTCTTGTTCCCCTATAAGTCAATGTCACGGCCAGTCAAAAGCAGGTGAGTGATGACCACCTCTGAGAGAGAGAGAGAGAGAGAAAGGATGTTCAGAGATGTGACAGAGTTACTGATGGTATCTCTCCCTCTCCTCTCCCTCTCCTCCTGCCTGGCTCCGCTGCCTGGGTCACTGGCTGTAATGACGACCCTCAATCACAGCACTGACACAGTGTCCCAACTGAAATATGGACATGGAACTCAGATGGATCAACTGATGAAAGAGCCGGTCGTGTTTATGTCTGACCAGGGCCTTGTAGAGCCTTCACTAACCCTTAGGAGGTGACTAGATAAGATGATGGATCTCTGTACATGTTAGAAGCTCACCATAGGCTACCTATGTTGTATTTACTGTACGTATGCACTTGGTCAGTGTCAGCGTATCCTGGTGACAAATGGCTGTTTGGGCTGCACCTGCTGAATAGAGATAGGAGGGGAGTGTAGGGGAGAGGAGAGGAGGGAAAGGGAAAGGGGGAGGAGAAGAGAAGGTGACTCGCAGTGAGGCAGAGAAAGGTGAGGAAAAGAGAAAAAGGAGCATGGATCCCAGCATGACTGAGAAGCAGAGGGACGTGGAGAAAAGGAGGAGTGATGACTTGCCCTTGCCCTGTGGACGGGCAGCGGTACTTACTGTGAGCTTCCCTGCTGCTTCCCGCCTGCTGTTCAGTCACAGCACAGCAGTTGCCTTCACATGAATGTCACCTCTGCACAGCATAAATAATAATACATTTGTCTGTATTAACAGCAGGGTACCACGTCGGGGGGCGACACAAAGGACGAGTGACACAAAGGTCAACGGCCATCGCCGAACCTAAGTTGTGTATAATACGTTCATTTTGGCCCTACAGAGTGACTTAGAAATACATGGCTGTGAATACACACTAGACTGCAACATAAGCAAGGATTCTTTGTTACAGAAGAGTGGGGAGCACAAAAAAAAGAATAGAAAAAAGACATGAAGTTAGAGCGTGTGACTTAGAGGAACACAGTGAGGGAAGGCTAATCCTGTAGCCGGCAGACGTGGCTGCCCATTGAAATTCAGTCCGTGTGTTCTCTTGTGTAAGCAGACAAAAGCATCTGCCCTACCACATGCAGAGGAGACTGTACAACCAAGATGCACGCACAACCATAACCCTCTGTCTCCCTCTCTCCCTCTTGTTATTGTCCTCTCTCTCTCCAGTCTGTCCCTTTCAATGACAAAACACTCCGATGGAAAGTGACTTAACATGCACGCAAAGACAATTGGGGATGAATGGTAGGCAGAGAGAGAGAGAGTGAAAGGAAGAGACAGAGAGAGAAAGAAAGAGCAATAGAGTAAAAAGGTAGTTGATTGAAGGCTTTATTGTTGCAGATATATTTGAGTCTGGGCTCAATCCTGTTACAGCCCTCTGAGTGCGAGAGGCGGGGGAAGTAGGGAAAAGGAGGAGAGGAGAAAGCTAGGGAGGAGTTGAGGGAGGAGTGAGAGATAGGAAGTGGTAAGAGCGGAGAGGTGAGATAGAGAGAGGGAGCGATAAGGAGGAGAGAGGGTGGAGGGATCTGGGAGAAGGGAAAGGGAGGAGGAAGGAAAGAAAGGTTCAAGCCCCAATATTAGTCCGACATGACAGATAGGCTGTGTGAGTGACTGTTCTCTGCACCACTGGGTAAGTCCTGCTCTGCGCCAGACACAGGCACGCGCACTCTCATGCAGACACACACTTCAACTGTACGCACAAAGATGCACGCACAGACACATCGACATGCAGTTACACCAACACTCAAACACACACACACACTTATCCAGGAGCCAGCCGCTCCCTAAGCCTCTGCCCTGACCACCGCCCCACAGCTCGGTGCCAGCAGAGTCAATAACACAGCACTTCTGTCCCAGAGAGAGAGAGAGGAGAGAGATAACAGAGAGAGAGACAAGGAGGACAAAGAAGAATCCTGCTCACGTCTATTCATGTGAGTGGACCTGAGGGAGAGACGGAAGGGAGAGGAGGCGGGTCTAACGAAGGGGACGCCCCCCTCGGTGAAGGGACAGCGGTCAATAAAGGACACTTGAGCCTCTCCGGTGGAGTCTGAACCTGTCAGAGCTGGGTGCCCCTTCTTAGCCTCCACACCCACCAGGACCTGAACCAGACTGCCAGCAAATCCAGCCAGCAAACCAGCCAGCTAACCACAGTCAGTCAACTAACCAGCTAGCCGCCAAGTCACCCAGTCAACCAGGCAGGCGGGCACAGCTCACACAGCAGCACTGCAGAGGATTTGGGAGAGTTGGGGACAAGGAGGAATTAACCCGCCGTTTGCTGCGTTCCAGGGAGGAGATGAGGATTTAGGGTGGGGTGACTACGACAGCCTCGCGCCTCGCAGCCAAGCTCCTGGTGTCCGTGCTTTGCCCCAGGGTATGGAGGAGGGCTGGGGGCCGGAGGAGACACCGGCGTGTGTCTGTCTATGGAGAGCGTCCCGCTGAGAGTTGCCTGGTGTCTGAGCCCGATAGAGGAGGAGGAGGAGGACGCACGTGGAGGAGGGGGAGGGGGTGGGGGTCGCGCCGTGGGATACGACAAGTCCTCTGCTTTCATCCCCTGCGGCTGGGGCTGGGGTGGGGGGTAGGGTCCTCTCTTTCTCGACTTCTTATTTTCCCGTCTCTCCTGCCCTTCGTTCCTCTCTCCCTCTCTCCCTCTCTCCCTCTTCCTGCCTCTCCTTCTCTCCCCCTCTCCGGGGAGCTGACTGTGCAGCCATGGAGCGCAGCCGAGCAGAGGCTGCTGCCGGACAGGGTGTCTGTCTGTGAGGCGGCCGTCCGTTCCTCCACCCCCTGGCCCCCTTCATGCCGTGCTGTGGGCTGGGCCATCGCCGGAGAGCACAGCTTCCATACGTGAGTCCGCCTGCCTCGCTGTCTCCTGCTCTCCGTTCGCTACACAGAGAGATGGAGGGAGAGAGAGAGAGAGGGAGAGAGGGAGGGGGAGAGAGACGGAGGGAGAGAGTGAGAGGAGAACACGGGGCTCACTGCATGTGTGTTCTCACTTTCATGTGAAGCATTCTGTTGTGATTCTTCTCCAAGGAGACCTGTGGCTATCTGACAGGAGGATTATACCCATTTTGGTGCATATTGAATGGAACAGTGTGTATATGTGCGCATGTCTTTGCCAGTGTTCATTTGTGTGTGGTGGGTTTCAGGAGTTTCTCAGTGTGTGCCTGAGTGTGTGAGCCTGTCCAAGATTGCACATAGTGTTTATCTAGCGCTATGTTTCTCTGTGTTGATATTACTGAGGGGGCTAGGTGGGGAGGGGGGGGGGGGGTGGTTTCTGTGCATTCTCTCTGACTCTGCAGGGCTGAGCCCCTAGTTCTCCGGGTGCTAAAGCAGATCTCTGCAGAGCTTGTCTGAGTGTGCCCCCCCCTCCCCTACCTCCTTCTCCCCCCCCCCCCCCCTACACTAAGACTAGATAAATCTTTCATTCCACATTCATTCTGGGGGCTGAAAATGGGCGGGCGGACGATGGAGACACAGGCGTTGCTGCTCGGCTGCGTTTTAGCATGCTGGACAGTTTCATTCCATCTGGCTGGTGTGTAGACCCTAACACTGCCTGACAGATAGCATTAGGTTAAGAGGACATGCTAGTTGGGGCACCGCAACCTAATGCTGTGCAGCGGGGGGAACACTGGAGGCTTCCTTCCCCATTACTTCTGTCTGCAGAGACAGAGGTACTGCAGGGGGCAGGGAGAGAGGGGGAGAGATTAGAAAGAAAATGAGAGATGGGGTTATGGACAGGACACCGACGGATATCTGGCATAACTCAATCAAGCCATTTTCACATTCTGTTTGACTTGTTGTGTTTGACTGCATACGGTCAGAGACAATTCATGTTTATCCTTCAAGGTCCTTTCTCTTCAAGTACTGTCTCTTTGGGCACTTTGACGATGACACTGTCTCTTTGCCTGTGTGTTCAGGTCAAAACAGTATACCAGTTTGTTTGCTACAGACAGTATTCCTTACAGCCTACAGTCTACAGTATCTGCACCTTACCGTTCACACCTGACTACTTTGACCACTAGATGTCCCTGTAACACCTTTAGATCAGACACACTGGCATGCACAAACACACACACACACAGACACAAAGAGATGCGCTGCAACAACTTTTGGCGCAGTTGTGAATGTTCACCTTTGTCTGAATCATGATAGAATTCAGACACAACTCTTTGTTGGCCTCTATTTATTGGTGAGGTTGTGATGTCATTCCACCCTGAGACGTTTACTGGCTAGGCCTGAGCAGAACCATAAATAGACAGAGTCAATGGCCAAACTCTGGCTGTGGAGCTCCGGCATTGTGTATCTGTTTACATGACATAACAGAATACTGGACATCCAAATGAAAGGAATGCAAATTATTTGGGCAATCACTGCTAATACAGGTTATAAAAGGATGAATTGTTTGAGATTGAAAAAGTGTGTATGGGCCTGGTTGTGTGTACGTATGGGCAAACATACAGCAATTCCCACACAGTTTGTTTTAGGAACCCCGTGTCAACCCTGATTGGTTTACAGAAGACCGTGGTTTTGACCTGGAGAGCTGGATGGCGTGCCGTGACACACCGCTCTCTTTATGACGCCCTTCTCACATGGTTTCAATACGGTGCAGCAAACCGCCGTTTTACGCCTGAAATGGGCCGGAACGCAATTCCACTTGCGATGGAATTCCGGAACGAGGAGACGGTGCCAGGACGGGACTCCGTTTGACGGGTCTCAGACACTCCGCACGGAAACTCAACTAATTGGAGACAGCAGGCACCTACTCTGCTCCCCCTCTCTCCACTGGGCCTTTGTTTTGCTAGCTTCTCCTGTTACCCACGATGCAGTGGGAGGACTGAGCGCTTAGCTCTGTCAGGGTTTCTACACAGGAGACAACTCCTTTGTGACAGTCAAAGTTTGTCAGTATCTAAAAGACGTAGTAGAGGTATTGTTGCGAATCCCTTTGAGACCTTTTATAAAGGTGCTGTTTGTGTGTGTGTGGGACTATGTTAGAATAAAGGTTATGTGTACTGTTTGTGTGTGTGTGTGTGACTGTTACATATAACGGTCATATGAACGTGACTGTTACATATAACGGACAGAATAACGGTTGGTGTGTGTGTTTTGCATGCTTATGTTTTTGTTCATTACATGAAAAGGTCACTTTTGTGGTGTAAATGCAGCATAGTTGCTTGTAACTAGTCACTTCTGTTGTTTACCGTATATTATGAAACCATGCACGCAATGCAATCATGAGGACTGCGACGCATCAGAGCATTTCATAGAATACTTAATTTTTCCCTAAAACCGTTGAGCTCATGAACGCAGCGGTGAGCTAATCTCCCCTGGCGAACGTCTGACCTGGAATCCCCGCTTTTCCATCCGTCGGGATAAAAGTCCGGAGCCCCAAGCCAGCCTGGCCTCGTGTGCCTGCAGCCGGGTTTCCTTGGCAATGGATGTGTGTTCCTTCACTTTCCAGATAGGATGGAAACGTCCGGAAACAAAGCAGCTAATTGGCCACAGAGGCACACAGGAATGTCTCAGATTTAGATGGATATTTTATTTTTTTCACGCGACTGGAAACTGTGATATATGTCTGTGGAGGCCTAATGTGTGTGTGCTGTAGCTCACCAGGCTGGAAACACTGATGTCACTGACACAAGGAGATGCTATCCTGGGGACTGAGGAGCTTGTGAGGACTGGTCTTGGATCAGTTGAACTGGCCTGCAGGGAACACTAAAAAACCTTGCGGGCCTGGAAACAGTGAAGGAACGAGGGCGGCCAAGCAGCCTCTAATGCATTTGGCTTGACTTCAGCTATAATAACAAGTAGCCTAATGAAGAGGATCCTCGGTTATGTAATCAAACTGTTTTTCTATGAGAATGAAACTTCCTTCATTCTTCCTTCACCTTATTGCTTCTCTCTTATTGAAACACAAATCAGTTCTAATATAGTATCTCCTAAATACTTTGACACAGTAATCAGTTTTTTCGTTCTTTTCAGAAGGTTCTATAGAATGTGCTTTATTCACAGTGGAGCTTCTGAATGTAGTAGTAGTAGTAAGTCCTTTGGTAACATTTTGAATGGTATCCATATGGTATCTGTTGTACAATCCATATCATCGGGTGCATATGAAGCACTATTCTCATGTAACTCATGTAAATTCCATGATGCTGACAAGAAGCACTGGTTAGGGAGAGGCTGTCTGTGGGCATGAAGCAGCCACTTTCAAACATGCAGGGCTTCGTCATGCATGTGAGCTTTGCAGTTTCTGACACTGCCCTCTCGTTACTTCATCCTGCAAGGCAGCTGATAAACAACATATGGAACTCAAGTGAGATATGGGACACTGTTGCCAAGTAGAACATGTTTTATTAGAATTAAAGCGTTCGTAAATCCATTATTTGGTACTGCGCCGATTGAGAAGATCTTTGTAACAATGGGGATGTGGTATTACTCAGAGACCTTGATAGTCATACTAAATGCTGTGTATCAGGTCAGGTCAACACAGAGCGACCAGGCAAATGTACTCAGCTCCAGATTCCAATTTCAGGGCTGAAGTTGAGTAAATCCACTCAGCACTTTAATTCCATTTGATGCCATATCTCTTTGTCTCTTTCTCTGTCCCTCTCTCGGCTTCTATCTCTATCACTCTGTCTCTCTCCCCCACCCTGCACATTCCCTCCCCCCACCGTTCCCTCCTCTCCCTGCAAGCCCCTCCCTCTCAGTCAGCAGCAACCTGGGGCCATTTTTCTCTGTGTAAAACACGAGGAGGAATGGCCCATCAATATACCATTACAGAGAGCCGTCTTGGGGCTCCAAGTTGGCCCCCTGCCCATGTAACCAGGCCCCTCAGACAGCTAGGGCACCAATAGCTCCTCAGCCTGCACGTAAACCAAGAACAGATGTTTCTCGGGAGCCAATTAAGAGTGGAGATGTAGACAGCCTCTCCTCACAGTGTACCAGGAGAGGCTCGTTAACACATACGGATGCTTGAGCTCAATTCATTAGTGTGACAGAGGCAGAAGATGTATCAAAGCCCTTACCATTAAACCTGAACTCTCCCCATCCGAAGATTGGATTTTTATTTTATATCCACTGATGTCTGGGTATAGTTTAAGGTTCGGATAGTATTATTTTCTGTTTGTGTGTGTTAGGTCCCCTATGATCCACAAGGCCTTTTGGTTTAGAAGGGAAACTTGCCAAATGTTTGCAATCCCCATTTGAAATGAACTCAGTCAGATCAGCAGTGAGGGCTCCAAGTCCTGGCCCAGATCTTTTGAGGTAATCTCAATTGATGTGTTTGTGTAAACAAACAGGCAGTGTAGGGAGGGCGGGAGACAGCAGGGAGTGGGGGGGGGGGGGGGAGAGAGAAGGAGACTGAGTGCGTTGGAGTACGGCGATTTACTAAGTAGTGTTCTGAAACAGAAGGTGGAATTGAGATGGGCGAGTGAGATTGCTTCAGTGCAAGAGTTGGGGAATGGGGTCAAAAGTAAACAGTCATGCAAAGATTGCGGTCAAGTAGCAGGAGATGTGGAGTGCCTGAAGTGAGGCACGGAAAAGAGAGATTGAAGCTTTGGGGAACGAGGAGACAAAGAGGAAATCTAATTTCCAGTTTTCTGCCCTCTTCTTTCTGCTGTGCTTCTTTCCTATTGGCTGTGAGGGCTACCTGTCTCTTGGTGAGGAGGCGCCATGACAACAGGTGCCAGCCAAGCGAGAAAACAATCCCAGGAGAGAGAGAGAGAGAGAGAGAGAGAGGGAGAGAGGGAGAGAGGGAGAGAGGGAGAGAGGGAGAGAGGGAGAGGGAAAAGGGGGATGTAAAGTGGGAGGGGAAGTGAGATGGAATCAAACTGCAATAAGATATATTTATGTGAGAGCGTGAGAGAGAGATATTGAGGAAGAGACAAAGTGGAAGAGAAGAGGGAAACAAAAGCCCCGGTAGTCTGAGGGATTGAAACTATTCCCGTGGTGAGTCACCAGGTGAGCTGTGCACCCCCTCCAACCACACACACCCGCTCTCCTGCTCTCACCTGCCCTAAGACCCCAGGGAGGAGGGAACCTGATCTGCCTATCACAGGAGGACTCCGCCTCTCCCTGCCACCGCATCCCTGCCCTCGTCCTAATGCTTCCATAAGCCCACCCGCCGCAGCCAGCTGGAAGGACCTGCTCCGCGATTGGCCACTGCCTACTCTGATTCTCAGCAGGGTTGGGGGTGGGGTCAAACCTGCTGTGGCTTTGCATATTCATATCCACCGTGAATACATAATCAGTCCAGGAGGATACTCTGGGCTACGCGGAGGAAGAGGAAAAGGGCGAGGAGGAAGTGGATGAAACTTTTGACTCTGGGATTCTCTCCTTTTGACTCTGGGATTACAGCAAACAGTGTGATACTCAGAACGGGAGTGTGTTTGCGCCTGACTACTTTGCTTTGTTTCTGCCTGCACTTCTCCATCCACCGCTCCCGTGGGTGTGTGTGTGTGTGTGTGTGGAGCTGCCGACGGTCTCAGCTGGATGTGCAATGCTGCCCTGACAGATGTTGGAGCCGTCTAAAGCAGAACATCTGAATGGGAGCCTTTGGAGGGCTGGAGAAGACCCATGGCTGAGCCCGGCACTCTCTCGGCCTCGACCCCGCATCCCGTTCACTCCTGGCCACCGAACAGGCATCGTCTGCAGGGCTGAGAGTCGCTGAGGAGGGGCCTCCTCCTCCGTCCATGCTGCCGTCTCTGCTCCTGTTGCCATGCTTAAACCACCCAAGAGTAAAAATGTCTCCTGGGTAAGTGGGGTACGTAGAGGCAAGCTGTGGGATGAGGGGACTTAGGAGAGGGGAGGGAGGGAGGGAGCTTGGGGCTGTCAGCCTTGGATTTCCTCTCACCCGGTAGTGGCCAGAGTTTGATTCCTGCTGTTTCTGTGCCCAATGTTTCTTTCAAGGGGAGGCTTATCGATTTAAGGATTTATATAACTACTACATGTCCACTTTATGAAATCTGGAAATGTCCAGCCAAGATCGCGTTCCCTGCCAGCTCTGTTTGCCTGCTCTGTCTCATGTCATCCCCCATGTGGAGCCTAGGGCTTTACACCTCTGAAGGTCTGGGGGACCTGGCTGTGGGAGGATGTCCAGTGCATGCAGTTGTTATCTGAGTGTATATGTGCGTGTGTATTATAGTGTGTGTGTGTGTGTGTGTGTGTGTGTGAAAGTGTGCGTGTGTTTACGGGAGTGTGTATCATTTCTGACTCTGGGCCAGGGCAGATGGATCAGGGGAGATTAGAGCGAGAGAGAGATAGATAGAGAGAGGTAGAGAGTGGTTTTGCTCAGATGAAATCAGCTAGTTGAGGATTGGCGGGGGGGGGGGGGGGGTAGCGACGGGGCAGAATTAGTGTGGGGGGAGGGGGGCGCCTGCCGTGGTGGACAGTTCCCCAGACCCCTGTGTGTGTCGTGGCTCCAGGCCATCTCTCCCTGCAGGGGGTTGTGATGGAGCTATACAGCTGCTCCAATCCACTCCCTAACCCCAACAAGCCCCTTAATTAGAGCACTAATTACCTCTTCTGAGTGAAGCCCTGTCAGTATGTGGTAAAGGATGAGCATGAGTGTTACAGGACATGGAACTGCACCAAATCTGCTGATGACTGTTGAAAAACATCGACGTTCCGTCGAACATGTGACTCTCCATCCGCTGTGCCTGTCCGCTCTGTACATTACTGCTGTGAGCATGTTGAGTGTGTGTGTTTGGCGCAGAGACATGGGCGGTGTTTGTGTGTTTACCTCCAGAGGGAAAACTCTGCTCCACTTTTTCGTGAAGCCACCCATATGGTGTACACAGGAGATGGCTGTGTGGTGCTCACTGCCTCCTTCTGCTCCTGTGTCTGTGCCGCAAGCCCAAACACACTGGGAAGTGGAGTCAGTCTGGACTTCTGATAAGTACAAAAGTATAGGTGCTTGATTGATCACGTCTGGTACAACTAGAACTAATGGTCTGGTCCAAAAAAGATCCAAGCCCATCCATCTGACACTCAAGGCAGACACAAGCAAAACTGCAAAAAACTGCAAATATTTTTAAGGCACTAACTGAAATCACCCCCAGCCGCCATCAAACCATGGACCGTGTGACAAGGTATACAGTGCTATACGCACATCAGTAAATGCACATGTCATTACACCAATTAGACAGGTTCAAATCAGTCGAATCGTGTTTTTGGAGTGCAGAATGTGTCTGTGTGAAGAGTGAATGCATGTCGGTGCAATACATGTGTGTTAAATTAGTGTACATTAGTTTGTGTGCACTTGTGTTTGTGTGAATTTCGAGGGAGCTAAGGACAGGCCGGTTGGCCTAAGGTCATAGAGGGGAGCTGTCCAGGCCACAGATGTCACACTTTCAAATGAAAGCCTAACGCTCAGCCAACTGAAGAAAACCACTGTGGATCTAACCATGACACTGCTGATCCTAAACTCTCTCCATCCTATCTGCTGAGCCCCTTGCGTGTGTGTGTGTGTGTGTGTGTGCCGCTTGGTGGGGGTGGGGTGGGGTTAGCATTAGTGACTGTCGGGTTGATGTGTGCGCTCACAAACCCACTCGCAAACTGTGTGTGTGTGTTCAGCATGTTAGAGCTCGGTCGGCCCGAGGCGTGTCATTTACAGTTCCAGGCGCTCCCCCCTGTATGACCACATCCCGTCTCCCGTGGCGTCGACATGCATGCACATGGAATATATGTGAGCGTGTGGGACCCAAGCATGGACGGGAGGGTGTGTCTGTGAGCAGCAACTTGTCAACAGAGCGTTAAATGTTTTCCGTGGAAGATAGGTCGGGTTTGTTCCCTGACAGGCGTCAGCTGTTCCTACCCCAGGGTCACCGTGCTCCTAACAAAACCAGGGGATTTGCATAATTCATTACAGTCGCGCCGGAACGGAAAGGCGACACAGGTATCCCTGGCACTGTGAGAGGACCAGCATGCCGAAGAAGCCCAAGGTAAAGCAACCCTTGTTCGTGCCTCTGTGATGTATGAGCAATGTAGTGGATCGATCCATCGGCATCACCTGTTTTTTGGGGGGGGTTTGTCAAGTTGTTTTTCGGTTCTCTCGTTTGGTTTGGCGGACTGCATTTGTTTAGCGTGGGCTGTCCATGTCAGCGAGTGCAGGCGCGCGTGTTCCACGGTGTGTGTGTGGGCGGGCGCAGGTGTGTTTGGCACTAGATCCTACCACCTGTCCAGATATATTTCATCTAATAGGTTGTACATGTGTGTGTGTGCGTATGTTCAATGCTAGAGGCTGCTGTGCTGTCCTGTTGAAACCCGCTCTCTCCTCTGCCGTCCCACTGAAAGGTGAGAAGCAGTCACCAGGCCAGGCTGTTTGAGAAACAGGATCTGGAGGCTGGTCCTGTCTCCCCTGCAGGCCCAACCACGGCCTGGCTGGCCTCTTGTTCGCTGATATGTTCTCCTCCAGCGGACTGGAATTTAGACAAGGATTCTAAGTGATTCTAAGTGATTCTAAGTGATGGGTATATTGTTGCAGCCGAACCAAAATCTTCAGCGCTTACAGCTGCCTCAGCAACACTGCTCTCTGGCTGGCTTGTTACCGTGGGGATCATGTGAGGGGGGGGGGGGTTGAAGTTTCAAACTGAATGTATGAAAACTGCAACTGGTGGCCGTGTTCGTGAACCGAGAGGCGCGACAAGCGTTTCTTTCTCTGTTAAATCCTGGCTTGGTGGGAGTCAAGCCGCTTTAAATCTCCTTAGTGAGAAGCAATCATTCCAAAGGGAGACGAGGATCAGGCCGGTGTGGGGCCGTCTCCCTGGTGGGCGTCACTGTACCGTCCCTAACAGAGAGAGAGTCATCCAGCTGGGCTTTCAGTGGCACTCACACTTCTAGCCATTGTTCTGATTCTCTGTGGTGTTCAAGGTTTAATATGAAAGGGTTCAGTGTGTTTGCTCCATGTTAGAGTATGTCTCCTTCGACAGTGGGGTACACTTCTCAGGCTGACACAAACAGCCCTTCACCCCAGTCAGTGATTTAAAGATGGCAGTTTTATGGCAACATGCCCAAAAACCACTAGGGGGATGTATTTGTGTGATTTAGAATTTATTGTGTGTGTGTATGTTTGTACATTTGTATGTGTGCCAGTTTCTTCTTGTATGTGTGCTTACATGTGTGGGAGTGTGTACGTGCTTTGTTGTTTGTGCAAGTGTACAAATGTGTGTTTTTGTGGACGTACTGCGTGTGGACAGTATATGTTACATTTACATTTACATTTAGTCATTTAGCAGACGCTCTTATCCAGAGCGACTTGCAGTAAGTACAGGGACATTCTCCCTGAGGCAAGTAGGGTGAAGTGCCTTGCCCACGTCTATTTGCACGTACGGGAATCGAACCAACAACCTTCTGATTAAGAGCCCGACTCCCTAACCGCTCAGCCACCTACCCACTATGTTTATTTGTGTGAGTGCACGTGAGTGTGTGCGCGCGTTCGGTCGGTGGGCGTGCATCATTTGTTTGCGTGTCGGTTTCCGTCCTTGTTTGTGTGCGCGACTTGTGACCACAGCGAGAGACGGCAGGCCCAGTTGTCTGACTCAAGCTTTTTTCCCCCCATGAGCCCATGTGGGCCAGTCAATGTGTTGATGTGTTCACTCAGCATGACGTGACTCACTATTCAGTTATCACTGAACAGCCCACCCCCACGCCCGTGACACACACACACACACCAGGCTAGCCAGCTCAAATGTCCCTTTGTGGCGTCTCACCCGTCGTGATCGGTCGTGCCTGTGGGAGCGCCACTTTGTCTCCGTGACGATGATCCTCCTTCCGCTGGAGGTGCTGGAGAAGCCTCCTCCGTCACCGAGGACCAGACGCCACCGTCACGCGGCCCTGAGCGCTCCGGTAAGCTGCTCGCTCCGCCGTGGCAGAACACGGCTCCACATGTGCTCTCTCTCCGGGGGCCCGGACGTTCTGCGTGCTCCTCTGCCGCTACCGGCGGAGGCCGCAGGGCCTGCAGGCAGGGACGGGACTCAGCGTGTTCCTGAAGCTTGAAGCCGTGTTGGCTTCTCCCTCTCCTCCACCTCTTGGATACTTGTTTTCTCGTTTTTTGGTGTACTTTGTTTGTTCGCAAATGAAAAAAAACGAAGGATGGGCGTTGATGCGACGAGATTGTCTCTCTTTCTGTCTCTCTCTCTGTCTGTCTGAAGATGGTACTTATTACCCCTCAGTTGTGGGGCTTCTGTGCCTTTGAGCTGTAACTCAGTTAACCTTAGTCGGGTGCTGGGTCTGGGCCCAGGGGGGCTTCATTAGACCTGGGTCTCAGTCACAGGCCTCTTTACATGCTGCACAAGCTGCAGGATTACATAGCTTCAGTGGAAGGATGAATCAGGGGCTGACTTTAATGGGTTTCCTTTTATCCTCCTGGCTCTATGAACAGCTACTTCAAGGCGAGGGGATGAAATGAGGTCAATGTTGCCTGTCCACATTCTCGTCACAGCGGAGGATTTATGATGGGTGATATCAGTAGGTAGTGAGCTTTCTCCGTAGGGTGTCCGGGCTCTCCCTTAGAGATAGGGTGAGAAGCTCGGTCATCCGGGAGGGGCTCAGAGTAGAACCGCTGCTCCTCCGCGTCGAGAGGAGCCAGCTGAGGTGGCTCGGGCATCTGATTAGGATGCCTCCTGGACGCCTCCCTGGTGAGGTGTTCCGGGCACGTCCCACTGGGAAGAGGCCCCGGGGAAGACCCAGGACACGCTGGAGGGACTATGTCTCTCGGCTGGCCTGGGAACGCCTTGGGGTCCCCCAGGAAGAGCTGGCGGAAGTGGCCGGGGGGAGGGAAGTCTGGGCCTCCCTGCTTAGGTCGCTGCCCCCGCGACCCGATCCCCGGACAAGCGGCAGATGACGACGACGACGATATCAGTAGGAATGGAACAATGCAAACCCTTCTACAGACTTAAGTATCACGTGAGAGACTTAAGAGGAATGGCATCCCATTCTATTTATTGTTATTGCACATTCGTCTGTTTAATTTGTTGGTGTGGTTTGGTGGAAACTGTCTGGGGTAGTGCTTGCTTACGTCAGTGCTGGCATGCGTACCAATCAATAAGACAAAGTCATTCAGGGCGATCGTCCCCCAACGCTGGCAGAGCACATGGACTGATGGATCAATGAACATAGCTGGGCTCAGCCCTCATCAGTCAGCCCTTGAAGGGTCCAGCCAGCTTCATTTGCCACCAAACATCCGCTTCCCCAAATACAGGTCACCCTGGTTACCTTGATCTTGGTCGTGGGGCTCAACACTGCATTATGGGGTGTCATAAAGTGAATGTGTAGAAGACATGTTCTCTGGAAGCTATATGAATAAAGGAGGGTGAGCAGATGATCATGTGGATGTGTGTGGTCCGTGTGCGGTCCTGCTGGGCCTGCGATCAGAGCCTGGATGAGGGGACAGGCAGCAGTCTGTGGTGCAGTGTCACGTGCCGAGCACACGCTCAGGATTATAATCCTTGGAAAGGGGTTAGAGCACACCAAACAGCATATAATCTAGGATTTACAGAGAAAACTGAATTTGTTTTTGGCATGCTGCAGAAACATCTGAGGTTATCTCAGGCATCAGGGCAGGAAAGGTGAGTGGACACTCTCAGTTGTTCCTTTGTAGAGTATTACAACCAGTTTCTCTCCCCCCCGCCTCCCCTCCCCCAGGAATGTAGCCTGATGTACTGATGATGGACCTCTGATGTAATACTGATGGACTGATCCATGATCCCCCCTCCCCCCTGCTGTCCCTGCTCCAGCCTCCCTGGGTGACACATTCAGGGACACCTCTGCTTCTTCCTTGTCAGCAGAAGAACTCAACATTTGTAACTGTTTCTGCCACACTGGCGCTGGCGTACTATTAGCCCTAGTTTCCACCCCCCCCCCCCCCCTTGCTTCTGATGTCTAATTATATAAAGACGGATCATCTGCCTCTTCCTTTGAAGTGGATGGGCCCCCATGACAGTGACTGCTCCAGTCACTCAGCGCAGCCTGCGCCTAGCGCTGCAACAGCAGCTGTGTTCCACTCAGCACCTCTGTGGGGTACTGCTAGCCGTCCACAACGCCCCTAGCATGGTTAGGGCTTCTCGCCTCCCCTTTCCTATGACCCATGTCAATTTTGGTGTGCGTGATTCTATGGGTTTTCGAGAGAGATTGAAATGTCCTTTCTTAGATCTCAGTATTTACAATAAAGACCTGGAATACTTCATCTGCTCGGCCACTGTTTTCCTGAAGAGCGATTAGAAATCAGTACTTTGACAGTGTTCTTTTATGTACAATCAGTTTTAATCCTTTGTTGATTGAGCGGGTGGGTATCGCATTTTTTCGACATAGTGAACATAATTGCTTCCTGCAGTGCGGGACTCGGGAACATGTGTTGAGACCATCGACGTTGGGTGAGTTCAGTTCTTCACTCTTCCGCTCCTCCGAGTCTAACCTCTTCAAGGCACTGAGGAACACATGTAAACGGCTGGGATAACACACTCACACTCGCACACATTAAACGCTGCTCCAGCTGCTTTTGGTGCATTCTGGAATTTTTAGGCCTGCCCTGTTGGCCGGCGTCCTTACTTCCTAACTGGCTGTGTGCGTGTGTGTGTGTGTGCCTGTGTTTGTGCGTATGTGTGTGGGAGGAGAGCAGGGGGGGGGAGGGGGCAGAGGGTAGCTTGTTTTCGGGACTGGAGGACGGGCGCTACGTTCTGAAAGAGTTTTCTCCCAGCGTGGGAAAGCAAGAGGCTCGTCTGCCTCTGCCTCTCAGCCGGGACAGACGTGGCCCATACAAGGGCCGCTGCTCCACCTTCACCCCCGGACTCCAGCTCCCTCCGCACGGGCTGCCTCGGGGAGGAGGAGACCTCGCCTTCAGGGAGCGGAGCGGGCGGAAAAGAGAGATCGTAACGAAAGGAGAGAGAAGTAGGAGAGAGGAGGCATAGGTGTTTGCTCGGCTAGGGAAGAGATGGACAGATGGTGAGGAGTTCTCCCCATCAGACAGTGGAGCTGGGCAGGGGAAGACATGCATCTGTCCGGCAGCGAGGAGTCTGATGTGGTGAGTCCTGATATACGACCTCAGTAGAAACACAGGTCCCACTAACACACTCAAACACTTAAACAAACAGTATGTAAACACTGGGAACTATGGTGGTGGTGTACAGAGACAGCCGGAGTCTTCTCCTCTGCCTTCTCACCCTCGCTTTTACGAAACAAAGAAGACGAGTGTTGGAATGCGGTAGAAAGTTGTCGTTTTTTTTGTGTGTGTTTTTTTCTAAAATCTAGAATCTGAAGGGCGTAATCCTAGACTTCCTACTTTCCTTCCTTGTCCTCCGTTCCTGGAAGTTTACTTAGCTGGTTTTGTAAACTCACTACAATAGAACGTGTTTGTAGCGTGCCCAAGAGCTGGTTTTGGACGAGGAGGGGGGGTTGTGTGTGGTGTGTTTGAGAGGGGGGCTGTTGTGAGCAGACACTCAGCATCTTGTCTGAATTTGGGACTGTCCGTGCGTGGGCTTTACTACCCTTAAGTGGTGAGCAGCGACAGGAGTTAACGACTTGTTTGAAGGAAGGAAAATAAACACCTGGAAAGAACCGGGTTGAGGGCGATGGGGTCGGGGGAAGGATTGCCCTGCCCACTTCCACCATGGCTCCTCTGTTTCCGCGTAGCTCCCCTCGGCTGTTTTGGATCGTTTGGTGTGAATAGTAAGTAGGACGATTTAGCCGCGTGCTACATCGTGATGCATTATGTGAGTCTGTAACGTCCCCGACGATAGAACTTTCAGCGTGTAACATTGTACTGTAGATGCTGGCAGCATTCCACCAACAAAGGATCACCTTCCATCAGCCTTCCATTTCTCTGCTTTTCAGTTTCATTATCTTGGGTGTTTACAGTGGGGGTGTTCTGGCATGTGTGTGTGTGTGTGTGTGTGTGTGTGTGTGAGAGAGAGAGAGAGAGAGAGAGAGAGAGAGAGAGAGAGAGAGTAGTTTATATCCTCTGCTCGCTGATAACAGGATGACTGGCTCGCCCACACTTCCACAACTTAATATGTCTGCTCTGGTCAAATCACTTACACAAACACCCTCAGATCGTTAGTGTGTGTGAGGGTTAGGGACAGTGCGTGCGACAGTGCTTGTGTATATGTGCGTGCCTGTGTGTGTGTGTGTGAGCGAAAGTGTGTACTGTATGTGTGTGTGTGTGTGTGACAGATGCTGTTGTCCGTCTTGTTGACTCATTTGGCTGTGTGAGCTGGAGACAGGGGAGTACCTGACCAGCTGTCCTCCCCCCCACTCTCACACACACACACTCACACACACACTGTCTCTCGCACCGCCACTCTCAGTTAAAGTGTGTGTGAGGGCTGTGAATGGCGAGGGCCTCCTCTGATCCTTGAGGTGTATGCACACTGGAGAACCATCCTGCTGTGGGTTTGCCGTACACATACTTATCGACCCGGGTTTCAACATTGTTAGATGCCCTTTGAGCCGGCACGGAACTGTGTCATGTGTGTGTGAGCGTGTGTGTGTGTGTTCCCTAGTCCCAGTACCAACCCTTCTAGTAGTCCCAGTTCTTGTCCCAGTAGCAGTAAAGCAGCTCATGAATCATCCACAGTCATGGCTGGCTCTTTCTACACCTCTCTCTCTCCCTCACACACATACACACCCATGGATGTATCCACACTCTTTTAATGACCCAATCTCCCGCCTCTCTTACCCCCCCTCCTCTTTTGAACGCTCTCTGGCTAACTGAGTAATGTAGGAACTGCTTGGTCTTGTCTTTTGGTTTCCCAAGTGACCGTCTCACTTAGCCAATCCGTTGTCGGGGATCCTGTCATGTGATTGACAGTCGAGTGGGTACCTCACCTGGATGGGATGATGCACTTATCTAATGCACAGGAGAGGACGTTTGGCACACAGAATGCTGGGCAAACACTTTTCCCACGTCTGCCGGGTGTCACCTTGACGTCCGTGCAGCCAATGCCTCTCTCTCGCCGCGCGCCAGAGAAACCATTACTACACCCACCACACTCCCCACCTTCCCCATCATCTCTCTCTCTCCATCCATCTCTGCTCACTAAATCACTTGGTTGGTCTCTCTCTCGCCCTCCTCCTGTAGCTCTCTCCCTCTGTCTCTCCTCTCCCCCTCTTTCCCTCCTCTCTCTGTCTCTCTCCTCTCTCTCCCTCTCTCTCCTCTCTCTCTGTGTCTCTTTCTCTCCCTCTCTTTTTCTCTCTGTCACAAACACACACACGCAAGCTGTCACTCCTACTTGTTCTTTTTGTTCTTCCGTCGTCTCTCTCTCCACTGCCAGCAGATGACAGAGTCATTGTGTTTCGTTACGCACAGCTTTTGTTGTCCGCTTGTCTTGTGCTGATGCGTCCTGCGAGACACTGTGCTGGCCGCGACGCGTCTTTGTACGTGTCCTTGCCGTTCTGTGGGGCTGATGGACAGACAGCCAACGTGGGTTTTGTTTTCAGTCCTGAATGATTCACCCAAACAGCTGTGTCACTGTGTCCCCCCCCCCGGTGACGACTCCACCGCCTGCCACAGGAGATTAGAACATCCCGAACCGGGCCGTCGAAATGCCGTCTGGCGTGAAATATCAGGAAGATAGGGACCGGGATTAGAGAGAGTCAGTCTGCGAGGCCTGACGTGTGGACCTGAAATGAGGGTTCAGTTCAGACGCTTGCTAGTTGCTGTGACACGCACACTCTTCTTCACAGCTGCTCATTCTGCCTCGGTGTTCACTTCTCCCGGCTCTGTGGAGAAGGTGAGTGTGGGCAGCGATAACCGACTTGAAAGAATCCCTATAGTGGTTAGATTGCCTTACTCTACTTGGCCATTCATGAAGTGTTAAAGAGCTGAATATGCTGGGTCTTCCTGTTTTTCATCTCACTTTTTCTGTCCGACCTCGAAGAGAATAGCACGCAGGTCAGGGAGCCTGGAGAAGGAGGGAAGAGAGGGCGATCGAACTAAAGAGAAAGTGAAATAGAGAGGGGGTGGGGGGGGGGGGGTGTTAGGAAGGAAAGAAAGATTTGGTTTGTGGGAGAAAATGGGATATGACGGGAAGACAGAAGGAGAGAGCCAGAGAGAGGGAGCACTGGAGAGTTATGTGTGGGCCAGTGCAAGGTAGCGCTGAAGGAGATGGGGAGAGGGGGGCAGAGGGAAAGAGGGTGAAGGAAAAGAGAGAGCACACACTAATGCACCATGGGCTACATAACGTACTGGAGAGTACTCCTGCATCTTAGAGCAGGCTGCGCTCGTTTTGCACCCGCACAGCTTTCCATATTGACTGTTGAACCCATAGTGGAAGTAAAGAACGAGTGTTCTAGATACGTAACAACGCCGTTTGGATGTAACACAACGGCAGATTCCCTGGTATGGCCTCTACTGATGGAGACCCCCTGCACGCAGGACATACACAAACACACACACACACACACCACTGCCCAGCCAGGCATTCTTTGCCAATTAGCTGTAGTGGTTTGTAGTGTTGTAATGTATTGTTCTTGGTGTGACCTCCGCGGGTGGTGACCACATGTGACATCGCAGCCAGAACCCTGTCCAGAGGGATCAATAAGAGACCGTTACAGAGACCACAGAAGCACTAACACCCCCCCCCCCCCCTTCCACACACACACTCACACACATAGACATGCAGTGCTTACGTGGCACATTGTGTACATAATAGATTATATTATAGTACACTCTCTACTCCCTTACCCTGCCTCTTTCTCACTTTCTCACTCACATACACACACACACACGCTCACACCCAAACTGTCTCTTTCTGTCTCCTCAGGTCAAAGCTAGCTGGTTCCAGACTGTGTGTGTAGGCTATATTCTGGGCTGTATTCTATTGATATCAATGCAGGTCTGGGTCCAGAGGTCAGTCCTGTCCTGCAGCCAGACTCAGTCTGTCAGTGTGAGTCCATGTCAGCCTCCCTCCCTCCCTCCCTCCCTCCCTCCCTCTCTCCCTCCCTCCCTCCCTCCCTCCCTCCCTCCCTCCCTCCCTCCCTCCCTCCCTCCCCTCCCTCCCCCTCCCTCCCTCCCTCCCTCCCTCCCTCCCTCCCTCCCTCCCTCCCTCCCTCTCTCTCCCTCCCTCCCTCCCTCCCTCCCTCTCTCTCTCTCTCCCTCCCTCCCAAGACCCACAAACAAAACACACACACCCTACAGGCAGGAGTGGGAGCAGTAACACTCTCTCTCCCTCTCTTTCTCTGTCACCTCCCTCTGCCACCTCTCTCTGGGCACGTCACTCCACTTGGAGAACATCTGTGGCCCTCTGGTGTCATGTGACCCCCACTCCCCTCTCTCACAATGTCTGCCACTGTACGTGTCAATCCCAGTGCTCCAATAACAGCCCATTCTCTTTCTATACACACCTGGCATCAGGCAGGCTGCTGGGAGGATGGGTCATGAACACTGCTGCTGTCGCTCCTATTCTGACTGGAGTGGAGGCCCTTTAGCTGCTCCCTAGGTCACCTGCCCCTGCGTAGGCATTGTTTACATGTGATGTGTAGTCAAACTCATCTATTCTTCTCCAAATCTGTATTTGGTTTATGTAATGGTCGCATCCTGCATTTGCTCATGAACCAAATTGGTTTAAAGGGTATTAATGAGCTGAAATCATATTGCTCTCCTTCAGTCTTGCTTTTCATGTCGGAGGCATTTCTATCAGCGTGTCAGAACTGCGGGCGCTAGCTGGGAGGGCCCTGGGGAGGGGGAGGGGCAGGGGGAGGGGGCATGCAGCCGTGGCATTGATTGGTTATGATAAGCAGATCTAATGTAATGAGCGTGTCATCCTCTGATGTCCAGTCAGAGCTACCAGAGGAACTTGCCACCCAAACACACAGAGTTAACCTCTGCATGTCAGAGGACTTTTCTCCCTCCCTCCCTCCCACTCCCCGACCTTTGATGACCTCTACCACGCGAGGGGCAGTGGTGACTAAAAACTTGCATTTCTGAATCAGCTTCCCCTGCCATTGTTCTGTCCTCTCCTTCTTACCTCTCACCACAATGATTGCAGGAGTGGGAGTTTTTAATTAAAGTTACAATTACTCTAATCAGTCCAGTGTGACTTTGCAGTGTTCACATGTAATGAATCACCAGTGATCTGATGTGCTGGGGTTTGGAATGCTGGAGTCTGGTGAATCACTCAAGCTAAGATCAGAGGGGCGAGGAGATGCTCTGAAGACAGGGGCTATTTATATGTCACTCACTCTTTATCTCTCTCTCCCTCCTCCTCTCTCTCTCTCTCTCCCTCTCTGTCTTCCTCCCTACAATGTTCAGACTTTCTTTTGCAATTTCTCTCTTTCACCATCTCCCTTTTGTCATCGCTCTTCATCTCTCTGTCCCTCTCTCTCTCTCTCTCTCTCTCTCTCTCTCTCTCGCTCTCTCTCTCTCTCGCTCTCTCACTCACTCACTCATTCCTCTCACTCCCCCCTCCACCCATCTCCCCTCGTCCTCATTGGTGTGGGCTCAGTCTCTCAGACATGCCAGTGTGTGCTGGTGTGATTTTAGATGCATGTGAGTGCGACTGAGCATGCTCCTCCCCAGAGACAGAGAGGCAGGCAAATAAACTTTGGACTCATGATCATAACTAATGTACATTGTGTGTGTGTGTGTGTGTGTGTGTGTTTGTGTGTGTGTGGTGGTGGGGGGGTACATGTCAGCCCATAAAGATCCAATGTTTATTAAGCTTCTTTTGTGTTTGTGGGAGTGTGTACGTGTGAGTGCACGCAACTGGGAGCTCAGAGGACTGAGAAACGCACACAGTTGACAAACGGAACACGCACAGGGGACGAGGGAGTGCAGCGGTCTGCCTGCGCATCGATCACAGCCCAGGCTCCAGAGCAGATGGAGACACTGTGAGGGGGAACCAAGAAAACCATAGAGGAGGAGGAGGAGGAGGAGGGGTAGAGAGGCTGGCCAGAGGTATACGGAGGGGAGGCAGAGAGAAAGGAGGGAGAACGAGGGAGGGAGAAAGAGGCAGAGCTACAGACGCGGAGCGCAGAAGAGCCTTCGAGGCGGTGGGGGAGACACAGACATATACGTGCTGAGGGCTTGGAGTGGGATTCGCAGCAGCACCTAACTGTGGCGTCAGCCGCGCGTTAGCATCCGTAGCAGCAACAGCAGCAGCTGCTCTGTGTCTGCAGGACCCAGGGAGAGAGATAGGAGAGGAGACAAGAGAAGAGAAGTGAGGAGAGGTCCGGAGGAGCATGGCAGAGCTGCCCGGTCAGGCGACAGCAGAGCAGGAGCGCTACAGCAGGACCGGGGCTGGGGGAGTGGCTGCCTCTGGAGCCGGGAGCGGGGCATGAGCAGGGCGCTCCGGAGCTGCGTCGTGGCCGCCCAGCACGCAGCAGGACCCAGGCTGAGTGCTGGCCAGAGGTTCCCTGAGCGTGGAAGACCGCGGTGGGGCCGTGGGGGAGATTATGCGGCGGAGGTCTCACATGGACGAAGCGCTCTCAAGCGGCAGCAGGACCGGTAGCTGGAGCTCTCTCTGCTTGCTGCAGTCACACAGCTGTCTGTGGAGCCACCTTCAGCACACAGCCCAGGCTCCTGCAGCGGGAGCAGCAAGCGTCCTGCAGCTCTCTCGGTGAAGGTGGACTCCGAGCCACCGCTAGCTCTATCCATTCCCTAAGTGTAGCATTAGCAACCGAGGTAGCGCTCTGTGAAAGTTTGTGAAGGCATCCTTCCGCGTGGCGTCGTCGCCACGGGCCGTCACAGTCGCATGTGTGGCGTCCCGGGGAAGCCGTCGTTCTGAAGGCGCGTGCCTGCGGGCTGTAGCCGTGGAGACGCGGGTGGAGGGAGCGCTTGTAGCAGCAGGCAGAGCAGTGGCCCTGGACACTGAGTGAGCAGGTTGGCTGATGAAGGCCACCTGGATCCGACTGCTGAAAAGAGCCAAGGGAGGTCGCGTCAGGAGCCCAGACGCCTGCGTAAGCCCACCGCTCTTGTTACTAATATAGGCTCACCTGTGTGTGTGTGTGTGCGTGCGTGCGTGCGTGCGTGCGTGTGTGTGTGTGTGTTTGTGTACAGGCATGCGTGTGAGCTTCAGTGTTTGTGTGTTTCCTTGGGTGTGCTGTTCATGAATCCATCGATCCTTCCATCTATCCATCTATCTCCTGGGTTCAAGGTGGTGTTGTCATGCTGCAATGGTGATGATGACAGGGAGGGGCGCGTCTGTCACCGCTGTCTAATGCGGGGCGCTCGCACAGGCACACACACACACACACTTTCAGATCCGGGTAGGGCTCCATATCACCTCCTCCAGAACCACTCTGGGACTGGTCTCATCGGCAGTCCTGACACCATGGATTTGAATATAAATAGCAGATAGCATCTGAATGTTTAATGCATACTCCTCTAATGTCTATGGTGAATATAGAAGTGAATGTGCATGCAGTCTTCAAAGAGAGAGCGTGCTGGGATATAGAAGAGCCTTCCAGTGGATGTGGGGAGAGACAGCTTGATGGATGTGGGGAGAGACTGCTTGATGGATGTGGGGAGAGACTGCTTGATGGATGTGGGGAGAGACTGCTTGGAGAGATGAAAGGGTGTTGGATATACTCTGAGACTCGTTTCAAGGTTTTTGCACTGTATCATGTATGAGGTAGGAGAGGATTGAAGGGAGTTATTGACTGCGCCTGGTTCAGGGGCAGGTAGAGAGCCCATGGATAGTTAATGAGCGACGCTTCAGACGAGCAGCAACACAGAGGTGTATTTATAGGCGGCTGTGCTGTAGACACACGCAGAGCGAGGAGAGGAGAGAGAGTGTTGTGCCATGTATGATGTGGCAGACACATGGGGGATATTGGGGACTAGAAGGAATGGAGGGTTTCCAGTTCCACACACACACACAAACACACACACACACACACAAACACCTACACACACAGCAGGTGACAGGTTCAGAATAGTCAGGTGCTCTTGGGAATGCTACGTGTATGTGTTCAAGAGACAGCATGTGTATTTTTTGTGCGTGTGTGTGTGTGTTCTGAGGACTGTTGGGTAGTTGTAGTCACGCAGGCAGGGCGTGCTGAGAAGTGACTTTGAACCCAGACAGAACAGAGTAGAGTGGTGCAGTGGGATGAATGAGAGGCCTTGTGATGGCTTGACTGTGTGCAGGTGACGACCGCACTTGCTCACTGTGGAGTGACTAAATGTCAGGTGGTGCTTCTTGACGTGCCTCCAGGCTCGAAGACGCATACAAACACACACACATACACACGTACACACACACACATGCATACACACACCCACAACCCCGTCACTCACACACAAGCCCATATTGGAGCCTCCAGCTTTCCAGTAGTAGCACACCCCAGCTACAGAGAGCTCTACTGGGGAGCAGCTGAGACCACGGGAGGGATGGATGAGAAGAAGCCCTGGAGGGAGATGACACTCTGAGGCTGTCTGAGACAGACCGTGTCCTGCTGCTTGGGAGGTGGACGGAGGCTTGGGAGGAGGGGGGTTCCATGTTTACCACTGCTGTATTTAGTGATGTTCATGTCTGCTTGTGCCCTCTGGGTTATGGTGTCAATATAATCACTGAGGAACCGTTCTCCTCAATTTGACCTGTGGGTCATTCCACCTATAGGGCTGAATGGCCATGGCTGGGTTCATGGCCATTCTACTCTTAGACAAAGTACCTGATCTAGCGTGCTAATGTGTTTGCACAATAATTGCACAAAAATGGTGTTTTGGACGCCAGTCCTGAATGTGTCGTTGAGTTTGTGCGACGGCGTGACATTAAGGTGTGTGTGTTCTCCTGCAGGGATCGGCGGACTCCTACACCAGCCGTCCATCAGACTCAGATGTGTCCCTGGAGGAGGATAAGGAGGCAGTGCGAAGAGAGGCCGAGCGCCAGGCCCAAGCCCAGCTCGAGAAGGCCAAGGTACCCCTCCTCTCTCTCACCTTGTCTCCTCCTCTCTCTCACCTTCTCTCCTCCTCTCCCTCACCTACTCTCCTCCTCACCTTCTCTCCCCCTCTCTCTCACCTTCTCTCCTCCTCTCCCTCACCTACTCTCCTCCTCACCTTGTCTCCTCCTCTCTCACCTTCTCTCCTCCTCTCCCTCACCTACTCTCCTCCTCACCTTCTCTCCTCATCTCTCTCACCTTGTCTCCTCCTTTCTCTCACCTTGTCTCCTCCTCTCCCTCACCTTCTCTCCTCATCTCTCTCACCTTCTCTCCTCCTCTCTCTCACCTTCTCTCCTCCCCTCCCTCCGGCCATAACCGTGAGAGGTAGCCTCCATAGTGCTGGGGCCTGAGCAGGGTGTTAGTGTGAGGAGGAGCAGTCCAGGACACATGATCGCATCCAGCACCTGTGAAGCTCAGCGGCTCACTCAGGTGGCCTCCGCTCTCTCAGGTCAACAGCCGAGGAGAGCAAGGCTCCAGAGAAGCATATCTCAGGGAAGGGGAGAGGGTGGACCTCCCCTGTTCCATCTGGCCCCCTCAGCCTCAAACCTCCAGCCTTTCCCTCAGCCGCCTCCTTCTGGCATCATCTCCTCTCCCTCCTCCTGCTCGCCGCCGGTAAAGGGGCGTCGGAGCAGCTGGAGGGTTTTACGTCCCAGAACGAGGCCCTCCTGTTCGCTAATTAAAAAGATAAGCTGGCAGCAGATAACCTGCCGTGGATTACCCCCAATAGCGGACGCTGATATATATATACGGCAGGAGCTGTAAAAGCAGCCACTTAGTGATCAGGTCTCAGACGAGGGAGGGAGGGTCAGTGGAAAGGCAGCCCTGATGACTGTAATAGTTTATGAGCTGCAATTCACAACAACTTGTCTTCAGCACAGCCTCAGTTTTTACCGTAAGTACATCGTGGCAAAAGCTCTGTGGACTCCGCTCCTCTGAACGCGACCTCACTAAGTGTTGGGATCTCCATTAGGGAGATGTGGTCCTCTCTCAGCAGTCTCCTCCGATGACTTCTCAGGTGTGTCTGTAGTTTATGGATCAACTTCACCAAGCGTCTTAAAACAACATTTGAAATGTAGTCAAATAGTCAAGCCGTTGCCCGTTTCTAATGGCAGAGAGCTGTGTGAAGCAGCTGTCCCAGATCAGCGGCACCCTCTCTACACCCCAACACCCAGTCCTGTCACGCTGAGACAGGACACATCCTGCCCGGCCCTGACCGTGAGCGACCCGAGTGCATCACAGGGCACAGAGCGTCCCAGCAGACCCCGGGGGCCTGAGTCTCGGCAATCAGAGCCGGGCAGGACTCGGCTGTATTTGGTCCAGTGGGACCTGCAGCTGTTGGTGGAATCTTTTGGGGCCCCTCAGACAGACTGTTGACGTCAGACTAAAACGTATATGAAAATCCCTGGAATTGTATTTAGACACATGAGCACACCAACCAACCAACCAACCAGTCTTTTGTATCTGGCCTTCAGGGGGCTGTCCTCATAATCAGTTTTATTATGCAAAGCAGCGCTGTAATAAATAAATAGCCATATGGGCTATGCTCATTTATAAACTCAAAAAAGCCCATGCTGGATTGATGAAGGTCACGGAGACCTTACTGTGTCGCATTAAAGCTCGATTGAACCAGTTTGCAGTAGCAGCAGGCTCCCCTCCAGAACAAGCCTGCTGCTGGGCTAAGACGATTCCTATCAAAACAATGAAGAGCACCCAAGGTGAAACTGTTCGAGAAATGATCTATCGCCGTGGATCTCCTAATGGAAACGCTCGTGATGCGCGCTACATGGCCAATCAGCAACTCTGAGGCCAAACGCTCAGCAGCCACAGGCGTGAGTGTGGGCGGAGCGAACACAGGGGGATATTAGCTCAGGAAATATTCATTGGGTGCGGAGGGGTCTAATGGAGGAGGGTCTCTGGTGATTGGCCATTGACCACATAGTAGCCACCTTCCTTTCAAGCCTTGTATCTCTACCTCTGTCTATCCCACAGTCTCTATTTCACTCCATTTCTAATGTCTGTCTCTCTCTTTCTATTTTTCTTTTCAATCCCCTTTCTCCCATTCTCCCATCATTCTTCATTTCCCTTCTTACCTACTCTCCCTCCTCTTCACTCTCTCCCCTCTTCCATCATTCTCACAGTCCTCTTTCCCTTCATCTCCCCTCCCCCTTTCTTTCTCCCTCTTGCTCTCTCTTTCCCAGCGGTCAATACAGCGTGCCTAATGAAAAGGCTGAGATACCCAGTGAGCAGGGAGAGAGCAGGGGTCTGTAGACTGACACAGGAGAGGGAATCAGTTGTGTGGAGCCATTGCACTGGCTGTCACCCGGGATCGGAGGTGGCAGATTCTCTGTGTGTGTGCGTGTGTGTGTGTGTATGTGTTGCTTGTAAATGCCATCAAACCAGCCACTGAGAAGTGCCACAGATCCCTAAAATGTATCCCTGCTGGGTGACTGTGGAGAAGCTGAGAGGTGGGGGAGAGGCAACAGGCCATGAGAGACCCCCCACACACACACACACACACACACTCCTCCTGACAGAAGCCTTGCCTTAATGTACCCATGTGGCTCTGAGTACGCGATCATCAAGGACACGGTGTCCTCCATGTGTCATCATGTGCCTGTACAGTCCAGTACACACTGTAGCCCAGAGATGGGCTCTCATGACATTGACATGGACAACCGTGCATACATACAACCGCTATTAGCATGTCCCATTATGTGCTGTGCGGGCCCCTATAAGTACTTTAGAGAGTACTATGGTGATGTTTGAAGCCACGTGTCTTCATAGTCAATCATGGTGGGTGTGCACCTGTTCCATATGCATACAGAACATGACCTGACAGTGAAGGGCAGCAGACACACGTGAGGAGGGACAGCCCCCCCCCCCCACCCGCCCATCCATCCAAGCCCATCTAATCTACTGATCTTCAAGACTCGGCTCGACTTGACTCTGCTGGGTTCTGATCTACTCTACTGTAGTCTATTCTATTCTATTATGCTGTATCAAGCTAATCCAGGTCTCCCACAGCAGCCCCACCCCACCCCGGGTCCATCTCATCAGCAGGTGACCATGGAAACCCGAGTCCTTCAGGAGGATTACAGTGCACCACAGCACGCTGTGCACTTGCCGTGTCTGTTCAGTCAGACGGCCCCAGACAGACAGGCAGGCTCGCCATGCTCTCGCTGGCAGGAGGTCATGTCATCTGGACGAGGGGCCACGTCCATGTCACCTGCCACTGTCACTGCCGCTGCCATACTCAGACTCACTGCGGATTACAATGCTGTGCCCAATAGCATTTGATGTCATTCTAAGAAGAATTTACCTTAAATGATGGATTTTGTTGTCTACTGTCAGGTTGAGATTTAGAGTGTTTGTGTGTGTGTGTGTGTGTGTGTGTGTGTGTGTGCGTCTATGTGTGTTGCGTGCCCACTCTTTCCTCTTCTCAGTGACCTATTTTCGCTCTAAGTCTTTGTTAAATCCCCTTTTTGCCGAAAATGTAATGCCTTACTACTGCTGTGAGGCTTAGCTCCTGTCTGGAACGGAGGGTTAGCATCGCGGCTGCCCGATCAATTCACAACGTGGAGCGGCTACATGGTGTCACAACCCCCCTGCGGGGAACCAAAGCAGTTCATTAGCTTCATGTGTTATCTGGAGGGACGGCCAAGGCTATCCCGGATGAGAAGGTCACAGATGATGAGATAGGTGGAGGCCGTTATTGATCCAACGGCTTTAAAGTTCCAAGGCTGGATTTACACACCATTTACATGAATGCAGGTTGCCTGTCGTTATTTATGAGGAAATAAAAAGGCTGAAGCGATGAAGTCTTCTCCTGCTGCTTAGTGGCGTTTTGTCTCACTCTGGCTTGATGGGTAATGGTTATGTTTTGACTGCAGCGGCGAGACAGGTTAGGTACTATTTCTGCTTCTGTGTCTGGCTGTGTGCTATCGTGTGCTAGCGTGTGCTAGCGTGTGCTAGCAGGGTGACAGGGGGAGAGGGAAGGACCACAGTCTTTCATAAATACATCATAGAGGAGTGAGTCAGCCTGCCACTAGCATCTTTACTAGGGATATTTCCAACAATGGGGAAAAAATAGCTTGACTCTCTTTCACAACCTCATCCCATAACACCATAAAAACCTCCCACATACTTATACCCAGGGAGGCCTCCACTCCGCTAATCATCTCAGTCTCTCCCTACCGACACAACCCGGACAGGGGAGCTTAACAACAGCCTCCTATACCGTGATTGACTGGTCTCTGTGTGGTTCTTTACCATAACAGACTAAACCGGTTGCGTTTGCCGTCCGCACCAACGTCCACTACAGCGCCGGCCATGACGACGATGTCCCAGTGCCCGGCATGGCCATTTCCTTTGAGGCTAAAGACTTCCTCCATGTCAAAGAGGTGAGGGGTCACATACACACAAGCGCCAACGTCGACTGAATAACGATCAAGAAAGAGAATTGGGTGATGATGACGAGGATGGTGATGGTGATATGGATGACTATGATGATATTTATGATATGTATTATTATGATGATGAAGAAGAGGAGTATTTCTAAAGGTACTTTCTCTCCATAGAAATTCAATAATGACTGGTGGATAGGCCGCCTGGTGAAGGAAGGCTGTGAGATCGGCTTCATCCCCAGTCCTGTGAAGATAGAGAACACTCGCATCCAACACGAACACAGGGCCAAGCAGGGCAAGTTCCACTCCAGGTACCACTCCCCTGCTCCCTGCGCCCCTCCCCAGCTTATCACCGTCACCATGGAAACTACCACACCATCTCTCTTCCTCCCTAGACTAGCTGACTTTGAAGCCAAATGAACCCCAGCAGCATGAACAGCTTTCCAGGAATAAATAGTGATCTCACACGTTTACAATAAAACTGTTGTTGTCGCCCTCTCTCTCTCTCTCTCTCTCTCTCACTCTCTCACTCTCTCACTCTCCCTCTCTGTCTGACTCTCTCTCTCTCTCTTCCACACACAGTAAATTGGGAGCAAACTCGTCCTCCAGTTTAGGTGAAGTGGTTCCAAACTCTCGAAAATCCACCCCTCCTTCCTCTGGTAAGTAATGAGACCCTTCGCCAAGGCTCATAACATCATAACGAGAACCAACTCTGTCCAAATGTTAACACAACAGTCTTACTTCAGACTCTCAGACTAGCGACACATAAACAGAATAGAATTCAAATGGTTCAAACAAACTGCAAAGTGAATGTTCTACTGATTGTGTTTTTATTTGAGCTCATCTCAATGCTAACAAATCATAGCTAAGATCTCCGACCCTGACAGTATGTGTATCATTGTGTGGCCTTTATTGCAGTGTCTCTGGTCTCTTGTGGGTTTACCCTTTGTGTTGTCTACTGTTGGTGTTTGTATTCTCTCGGTCTAAATACCTGAGTGTGAAGCATCAAGACCTGGGCCAATAACATAGAGCAAACACTTGTATTTTAAAGTAGTTGAGGTGTGTTTTGAATAACCTCACAGGTAAATTAGTTCCCAAACAGGTATTAAACCACTCACAGCTTAATATATGACAGATCCTCCTTGACCCAGGTCTTGTTGCCTTGTGTGTTTCCTGTACCTTGGTATGACTCTGGACCTGTGTGTCTGTGTGCGTAGCCATTGACATAGACGCCACAGGCTTAGACCCAGAGGACAATGAGCTTCCAGTCAACCTGCGCTCCCCTAAAGCCAGTCCAAACACAGTCATGTCTCCCCTAGCAAAAGAGAAACGAATGCCTTTCTTTAAGAAGGTAAACGTGGCGCCTGTATTGGTCCTCTCTCTCTTTTTCTTTCTCTTTTTCTCTCTCTCTCTCTCTATTTTTCAGTTTCTATCTCCCTCTCTCTGACCGCCCGCTCGGCTCCCACGGAATGCCTGTGGCTGCTCAGCATCACTCAGCGTCCGTACTGTTTGTCCTCCGTGTGCCACCGTCCGTGTCCCTCCGCGTCAAGTCATTAGCATGCCTTCCCGTCCTTAACCTCTCTCTCTCTCTCTTCCATTTCACCGTTGTAGCTAAGCAGAAGCAGAAGTCGGTAAGTTGGAATGCGGCACGTCCCCAGCCAGCCACCAGCCTGGCACTGGGTCTGGAGCTGGGCTTGGAGCTGGGCCTGGTGCTGGGTCTGGAGCTGGGCTTGGAGCTGGGTCTGGAGCTGGGCTTGGAGCTGGGCCTGGTGCTGGGTCTGGAGCTGGGCCTGGTGCTGGGCCTGGTGCTGAGTCTGGAGCTGGGTCTGGAGCTGGGCTTGGAGTTGGGCCTGGTGCTGGGTCTGGAGCTGGGCCTGGTGCTGGGCCTGGAGCTGGGCCTGGTGCTGGGTCTGGAGTTGGGCCTGGTGCTGGGTCTGGAGCTGGGCTTGGAGCTGGGTCTGGAGCTGGGCTTGGAGCTGGGCCTGGTGCTGGGTCTGGAGCTGGGCCTGGTGCTGGGCCTGGTGCTGAGTCTGGAGCTGGGTCTGGAGCTGGGCTTGGAGCTGGGCCTGGTGCTGGGTCTGGAGCTGGGCCTGGTGCTGAGTCTGGAGCTGGGTCTGGAGCTGGGTCTGGAGCTGGGCTTGGAGCTGGGCCTGGTGCTGAGTCTGGAGCTGGGCTTGGAGCTGGGCCTGGTGCTGGGTCTGGAGCTGGGCTTGGAGCTGGGCTTGGAGCTGGGCCTGGTGCTGAGTCTGGAGCTGGGCTTGGAGCTGGGCCTGGTGCTGGGTCTGGAGCTGGGCTTGGAGCTGGGCCTGGTGCTGGGTCTGGAGTTGGGCCTGGTGCTGGGTCTGGAGCTGGGCTTGGTGCTGGGCTTGGTGCTGGGTCTGGAGCTGGGCTTGGAGCTGGGCCTGGTGCTGGGTGCCTATCTGATCCTTTTCTCTGCAGTAACCCCCACCCCTCTGTGATAGTGTCTATGTGTGTGTGTGTGCATGTTTGATTGAGGTTCAGTGAGATCTCAGTGTATCCAGTCAAGTTTCTGGTGTTGCTTTTGTTCTAATAAGCATATTCTTCGTCAATGGTCTGTTCTGGTGCAGTGCCTTGCGAATAACTTACATAAACTTGTTCTTATGTAAAACAGGGCTATATTTGGAGTTCAAAATATTCCATAAGGCACCCTTGCCACGTTTTGCGAATGCAGTCAGTCCCAAACCATTGTGTTTTGTCTTTAGTAAAACAATTATGTCTGTTCAAACAATATAAGACACAGAAATTTATGACAGGACAATAATCACCGTTACTGGAATCAGCTTGCATGAATATTTTTACAAGAAAACAATTCTGTTATTTTAAACAGGACGTTGTATATAAACATGTCCTGACATATAAAAAGGGTGCATATAAGTTACAGTAGTCCAAGAAAGTCTCCACATGTGACGTAACATCTCCGTACGTGATTGGGTAAGGATGTGACATGTCCGTCATCAGGCTGTCCCGGGATGTGCGTGCATGCTGATCGGCGGTCAGAACAGGCCTGCTGCGTTCTTCTGCTCTGATGTCACCCCAGGTCCCCAGGGGGGTCACTGACGGCAGCAGATGTTACACATTTAAACAACATGAAAGAGAGAGGGAGACAGAGAGAAAGAAAGAAAGAAAGAAGGGCAAAAGGTTGTAGACTAAATGAAACTGAAAAAAAGATAACAGCAGAACACAGAGTGATGACTAGAGAGAGACAAAGCGAGAAACAAAAACATATAAACCTAAAATGCTCCAGAGCCCCAGACAGATGTTATGCTAGCTAGTTGCAAGCTAGTCAGTTGTCAGCGATGAGAGGAGAAACCAGACTCCCTTCCCAGCGAGCTGCTCCCCCCTCCGCTCAGCTGACAGGCCTGTCTCCTGCAGAACTAAGATCACACGCCGGCAGCTCGCGAGGAAAAGGATCCCACAAATATATGCTTTGTCACTGGGGAGGGGTGGTAGAGCTGGAACCTTAGAAGTTGGCTGTCCCTCTGTCACACACGTGCACGCACACACACTGTCTCATTGAGGCTAATGGATACACTGAGCCCCCACTCTGTCGTTGGCTGTGTGAGGCTGTCTGTCTTTTAACCGCTTTGCCCGCTGCCTACTAACGACATGTGTTTCAGATGTACTGTCTTGTCTGACAACCTCTCCTCTTACTCACATCCCCCTCCCTCTAAAATAAAGAACAGGTGAAGGATGAAATGAGCTCAACAAATAGCACAGTGTGTTATCCAAGTTTTGTTGTGGAGGTTGACCTCACAGGATGTGTTTGAGATGTTTGGCGATAGCAATTTGGCTCCACGTTGAAGCACCTCCTTTCATCATTCACCAAGTTCAGACTCTCCATCCTGGAGAGCTTCCTTCCTGTAGGTATCGTCCTCCAACTACCTGGGTCAAAAACCTGATTCTTATCATCAACCTGCTATTTGATGAGGGCTTAAACCTACAGGATAGTAGCTCTCCAGGGTTAAAGAGCTTTGTGTTCATATGAGGTGTGTTTGTTATGCCCGGCCCTTCCCTCCCTATGTGGTCTGTGCTGGTGAGTGTGGACGTCAGCTCCCCAGACGCGTGAAGCTGACAGCTTGTCTCATTTGTCGGCAGACGGAACACATTCCTCCATATGACGTTGTGCCTTCCATGAGGCCAGTGGTCCTAGTGGGTCCTTCGCTGAAGGGCTACGAGGTAGCACTTCAAATCTCTCTGCATGTTTAAACTGGAGGAAACTTGTTGTAGCAGTGAACTCAGCAGTTACTAATTAGTTAGTGCCACTGACACGGTTCACATCCGGCTCAACAGTGGACGTTACAGTGTTTCTCCCATCTGTTCACAGGTGACGGACATGATGCAGAAGGCGCTGTTTGACTTTTTAAAACACCGATTCGAGGGGAGGTAATGTGAACGGGATTTTTCGAATGCCGCCCTTTTCCCATTTCCCTCCTCTCCCTCTATCTCTTTCCAGCTCTTTCTAGCCTGTTCCCTCTATCTCTCGCTCTCTGTCTCCCTGAGTTCTATAGGCTGGTATTTAGCCGTCCCTGGAGAGGGGAGTGTGTAACAAGTTTGTTTGGCCTGGGGATGTGTGCTGCTGCTTTAAATAGGCCTGCTCCATGTCCTTAATAGGCCATAGTGGACCCTGGCGCTGAGAGGGATCCTCCAGTCCCTGGCCCGGCCACTGTCTGGCCACCCCTCACACACCATACACTTACAGTACACAGACTACATGGTTGGCTAGCAAGACTTTTTGAAGGTGTTCCATTAGTTCTTCGTTCGGATGAAAGTTCCCCTCTGCCGAACCTTTCTCATGACTAGAGCTCTCTTTCCGTTGATGCGGTGTTGTCCCTGTTCTGTTCTCTGTTGCTGACCTGGCCTTCTCCCTCCTTCTCTTCCCCTCCTCCCAGGATATCCATCACCAGGGTGACGGCGGACATCTCTCTCGCCAAACGCTCAGTCCTCAACAACCCCAGCAAGCACGCCATCATCGAGCGCTCCAACACGCGCTCCAACCTAGGTAGCTTCTCAGGGAGAGATGCGCCCCCCTACCCTCTTCCTCTCACCCGCTGTGTCCTAGAGAGACCAGGCTTAAAGAGAGAGAAGGGAGGAGAAGATTAGAGACACTCCTAACGATGCCTGTAATAAAACAGTCAACAGACTATGTCACTGCAGGGAAAGTAGGACAAGCTTTGGCCTGTGATTACAGGTTTGTGTTCTTAATGAGAGATGGAGACGAGAGGCATGTCAGATAACGAGCTCAACAACTCGTCTGATTGGCCAGTGTTTTATGAAAAAGCTTTGAATCAAGTATAACAAATTTGTCAGCAGGGACCTAGCTGGTCGAGGGAGGGAGGGAGGGTGGGTGGGAGGGAGGGCACTGTTCCCCCTGTGGCATCCCCACTATGGAGCTAACAGCACTCTAAAATCTTGTTGTGGCCATTCCGGCAGGAACGTCCCAGAAAAAACTGTGGCGTAGATATGAGAGAGGAGGTGGGGGTGCTTTTTATTCACGGCCAACTCCTAACTGATAAGTATTTAATCATTTCAGGGAGGGAGAGACGTGTTGACACATCACACTGAGCTCTACTCTGACAGGATGGTAAATGTCACATCTAAAACATGAGGATGAGGACGTGCTGGTTGTGCCTCTATCCCTGTGGGATGAAGGATTAGAACATGCCTGTCAGAGACTGTGCTTTCCAGTCCTGTCTGTCAGTTCCTGTCCCTTATCCCCATAGACATACACAGAACTCTGGGATTTAAATAGGTCTCTCACAGGAAAGCTGTAAAAGCAATATTATACAAAACACTCCAATCACCAAACATCTGGCCTTGTGGCTTAATTTCCGGAAACAAACCCAGTGCTGGGCATGTTTATCTGAGCAGGCCTCAAACCTGGACAAACAGAAGCTGTGTTTGAGTTAATAATGACAAGCCACACCAAGGAGACATCCTCAACTGATAGTGTTATATGCTTATGACCTCAGGGTGCCCAGCTAATTCAAAGCTCATTAGATATGGTAAAACTTTAGATCCAGGTGCTGGTGTAAGTGTTAGTTAACAGATAATAAGGCATTTATAATATATATTCTCTCTCTCCCTCCCTCCCTCCCTCCCTCCCTCCCTCCCTCCCTCCCTCCCTCCCTCCCTCCCTCCCTCCCTCCCTCCCTCCCTCCCTCCCTCCCTCCCTCCCTCCCTCCCTCCCTCCCTCTCTCCCTCCCCACAGCTGAGGTCCAGAGTGAGATTGAGAGGATCTTCGAGCTGGCCCGGACCTTACAGCTGGTGGTTCTGGACGCCGACACCATCAACCACCCAACCCAGCTGGGCAAAACTTCTCTGGCACCCATCATCGTCTACGTGAAGATCTCCTCGCCCAAGGTGAGGCTGCTCGGGAAGCACCAACTAACCACATGCTGTTACCAGACCACACCCAGACTAACAATTAAACACCATAACTAACGTACACCAGAGAGCAATAAACAATATAACACAAAACCATTGCGTTGTACCTCATTGTACTTCGATCTTATTGTAGTTAGATCATTCTGATGACCACTGTAATATTTCAGGATATTTCAGGAGGTTCAGCAGTCATACAGACTACAGCGACAGCCTGTTTTAGTGCAACATTGTATGTTCTCTGCCAGCACTTAGCTGTGAGACCTGAGCTAGGTGTGAATGGGTAGAGGGAAGGTGGCGATGCAGCCCGGAGCATGGCCTGGAGGTTCAGCTGGAGAGGAAGGCCGACTGACAGGAGGGACAGATTGATGAAGCGGCCAATCTAAAGGGAAGGGTTCCTTAGACTCCAGTGTTGTACTGGTTTATAGACACCCCTGGGGGCCTGGGCTGTATGGAGGCATCTTGTCACTGCTCATATCGCTTTTCTGTTACAGAGCGTCTTCTTGCTTAGTGTTTTTTTAAATACGACCTGTCACGTCTGACAGCTCCCTCGTCCAAACGAGGGGCATGTGCGTGACACGACTGATTCATCGCAGCCAACGACCTTCAGCGGCGTGGAAATAAAGCCCATGATTCTGTGATCAATAAAAACTGAGTTACATAGGAAATGAAAAAAGCATTGCTGAAGAGGCGTAAAATAGAGAGAGAGAGACCCCCGTAAATCAATGTCCTGGCGGTCTAAATCACACTTGGATGGATTAAAGCCCTCTCTTACACTCTCTTACGCTACCCATGGATAAACAAATGTGGCTCAGAGGCTGAAAATAGGATCCAAACTCATGATTATTATACCCACACCTCTCTCTCTCTCCCCTCCCAGGTTCTTCAGAGGCTCATTAAGTCCAGAGGGAAGTCTCAGGCCAAGCACCTCAACGTCCAGATGGTAGCTGCCGACAAGCTGGCACAGTGCCCGCCTGTAAGTAGGCACACGGGGCATGGGTCAATGCTAGGCAAGGTCAAAACTAGACCTCGCTCCAAATCATTTCTTCATTACTTAGAACACCGTATCTGTGATTTTTTTTAATGCCTGACCCAATGTTCCCCGTAAGCTAGTCCGCTATTCCACCTGGTACTCCAGAGGTTTGCCTGTGAGCCTCTCCTATCTGAGGTCAGCAGTAGATCTGGGAGACTGTACAGAGAAATGCTTCTGACTGAGATTCTTACATCTGCCGCCAGGCCTACTTTTTTCTACTTGAATACTACTTTTAGTTTAGCAGAGCTGCAATCCTCAGTGTAAATCTAAAATGCGGTATCCCTTGTGGGATTCATTTTTCAAGTGGCTGCCTGATCTGAAAAGGTTTTACATAATAAATGTTGTATGCTTTTGCAGTAAGTGGGTTATTTTGTGTCTGACACAGATGTATTGATTCTCACAGTAATACTGTATGAGAAATAGGCCTCTTTAAACTGTACAAAGTTAATTGAAAGTCTATGCAAAAAAATCTAAGAAAAGCTTTTGCAACAATTGCAATTTCATCCTTTCTCCATCTGTCCCTCCTTTCGCCTTGTCTTTATCTCTCTTTTCATATTTCCCTCTTTTCCTCTGTCCATCTCTTGGCCTTTCTCAGGAGATGTTTGACATCATCCTGGATGAGAACCAGCTGGAGGATGCCTGTGAGCACATGGCTGATTACTTGGAGGCCTACTGGAAAAGCACCCACCCTGCCAGCTGCAGCCCCCCCAACCCTCTGTTAGCCAAGCTGGCCACGGCGGCCCTGCCCTCGGGCCCAGCCCCGGTCTCCAGCATGCAGGTACAGGTGCTCACCAAGCTCAGGGCCAACGTGGGCCAGGGAGCTGGGCCAGGAGAGGGCATACAGGGCAGGGAGACAAGCAGACTGTGTAGAGAGACAGGAGGACAGGGCATAAGAAGCAGGCAAACAGGGGAAGACAGGCAGACAGGGCAGGGAGGCAGACAGACAGTACAGGGAAACAGGCAGACAGGGCAAGGAGACAGACAGACAGGGCAGGGAAACAGGCAGACAGGGCAAGGAGACAGGGAGACAGGGCAGACAGACAGGCAGTGAGGGCAGGGAGGCTGACAGACAGGGCAGGGAGGCAGACAGACAGGGCAGACAGACTGGCAGGCAGGGCAGGGAGACAGGCAGACAGACAGGGCAGGGAGGCAGACAGACAGGGCAGGGAGACAGGGCAGGGAGACAGGCAAACAGGGGAAGGAGACAGACTCAGTAGAGATTGGCCACCCTCTATCCATGGCCTAATAAACAGGATTAGACAAGCCAAGTTAAAACAGGGATGGAGAAATAGAGGGATTAGAAAGAGGGATGAGCAAAACAAATAGTATGGTGTATTAAACAGCTGATTAAAGGGGGAGAGAAAAGGTCGGATAGGTGGAATGTGGGGCTTGGGTGGAGATTGTCCAACTAACAAGGCCTTAGAGGTCATGAACACTGTAACAAACATTAACAAGAACTGTGTCTCACAGATGACAAGAGGATGATTGGTTCAACAATCTGCAGGTTGCAGCTGCAGTTGAAATAATTTTATTGGTGTCTTATCTTTAGCAACTTCCCTTATCTCATAGATAATCAATTGTTTGCATGATACACCTCAGTTAGTTAAAATACACTCTAGAGATAGATACAAATTGTAGGTGTGTACAGAAAGGGTTAATAAATTGCTTTGTCTGACTGAATAATGAACAATCAGACTGAGGTCATTGTGTTATTTGTTTATTCCACGTACGTGCCTAAGATGTCCACGTATCTTTCCCTGTACCCTGCTTCTATGTATTGCCACCACAATGGAAAATGTAAGACTGAAAATGCAGAGATGGATGAAGCTTCAGATGAGTGATATAGACAGACTGTGTCTGTGGTCTGGTGAGTGGTAGGCCGTGTGGACTTCAGAGATTAGTATTCCACAGGGACTGTGACTTAATCTAAATCAATCTATGATCAAACGGACCTAGTCACTTTCCGAAATTGGATTCTCCAGGTCAAGCTTCAAGGACTGAATTTTTCCTGTAAGAATGTAGTTTGGAACATATACATTCAACCAGCATACAGCACATGCTGTGTACTGTATACTGTGTACTTTAAATTAATGCATGTTGGTTTTGTTTGTTTGATCTGCATGTGTGTGTACGCGTGTGTGTGTGTTGACATAACGTGTTTGCTGTGTCTAACTCCACTAACACACGTGTGTTGCTAACCCCAGGGCAGCGGGGCAGAGCAGAAAGGGGATAAGGCAGTGGGAGAGAGGAAGGGCTCCAGAGAGGACCACCACCACCACCAGAGCCAGGACCAGGGAGACCCAGAGGGGGAGGAGGAGGAGGCAGAGGGGGAGGGCAACGAGGAGGAGAGGCCCCTAAGGACAGAGTCCTCCAGAAGGCCCCAGCACATCCACCACCGCTCCTCCTCCACCAGGACTGAGCACCACAACCACCACCACCACCACCACAACAGCAGCCGCACCAGGGGCCTCTCCCGGCAGGAGACCCTGGACTCTGAGACCCTCGAGAGCCGGGACTCGGCCTACATTGAGCCCCGCGCTCACCTGCTCCACCAGGAGGAGGAGGAGGAAGTGGAGGAGGAGGAGGAGGAGGAAGAGGAGGAGCTGGGGGAGGGGCACCCCCAGCAGCAACAGCGCTACGAGGCGCTACCTCACCGGGACCACAACCACCATCACCACCACCATCACCACCGCGCAGGTGCGGACGAGGCCGGGGGCCATGGCCCAGGGCACCACCGCTCCAAGGAGCGCGAGCAGGACCACAACGAGCGCAACAAGCCTCGCGGTCACCAACACCACCGACCAGCACGTGACCACCACCACCACTACTACGACCGCGACAGGGACCGAGAGGGGGAGGTGGCCCCCAAAAAGAGGGGAGACACAGGGGACTGGGCCAGAGACTCCTACATTCACCAGTGACAAACTAGCCCTTCCCAGTCCCCTGAGGACCCCACCACACACACACACACACACACATACAAAGACACACTAAGTCATAGTGCTCACACTCTGTTCTTGAAAACTGTTCAGTTCTCCCACTGTGCTGCTACACTCCCTCCCCAAACTCCTGCCTCCCGTTAATGTATGCTTCCTTTGTAAAAGCTGTTGCTACCCTAGCAACGGCAGTATTTTGATTATATAGAAATAGATATGAATATATACAGTATGTATATGTGTGTGTGTATCTATGCATAGACGTGGTCGTTTATGCTTGGGTATGCATGACTATTCTCAATATGCATATTTTAAAGCCTGTGTTTGGTAAAGCATGACAGAACAGAATTATTTTCTGTGCTGAGCTGTGCTTTCTGTGATTAGCCTTTTGAAAATTGATTTTAGATTAGTTTTTTTTATTTATATATTTTTTTTTGTTGCTTGCTGCCACTTGAACAATTGGTTCTTTCAGACTACTGCTAGGATTGACTATAGGAAGTGGGGTTAGGTGACCTACTGTAACCCAGTTAGGTTATGCTGTATTTGCAGATGTATTATTATTTGTCTTGGTTCCTATTTTATTGGTTGCTTTTTTATTCTGCTTTATTCATTTGAGATGTTTGGTCCTCTGATATTGAAGCCTCCTTGGGGCACACCTTAGTCTTGCCTTACAAGACAACAGAATAGTGACATAACTTCCTGTCTTACATTGCAGTACTGTTCTATTTATAAGGGTCCAGTAACATTTTATAACATTGATACACCTTCTGTTGAGCACTTTTAATATAGAACGTTTCACATTGGTGTCCGGTGATCAAGACTTGATGTTTCCATTTTAATTGTCAGTCATTTGTCTGCAACTGATCCCCATGATAGCTTACGACTTCTTGCTGGAAGTATTTTTTACCAACTCAAACTCACCCGACAGTATAATTAGATGAAGAATGTGTATTATGAAATAACCTTGAAAATATTTGACTGAAAAAAAAAAATATTTGTTAATGAGACAATTCTATGAAACCAATTTACTCCTTTACCTTGCCAAATGCACAATTTATAGTTTGGGTGTAACTGAAAATCAATCAGCCCATTTAACCGACAGAATGTACATGCTTGTGCTCGTGAGAATACTCCAAAGCAGATCTAAGTCTGTCTATGGGATGGGCACCTCCTGCCATTGTACCACCCAGTACAGATTTAGTCAATCCAGAAACAGGGTCAGAGATTCAGGATAACTTGAAATCAATGTGTGATTCACACATTTCACACCTAGACTCTATCAGTAAAAGTGTGACATTATACTGCATAAACCATGTGAAAACCAGATGTTCCTCCGTCAAACAAGCTGCCCTCTCCACAATAAGGGAGTTGATACACTGTCCTCTGTTTACATTTCTACCTGTCCCCCTGGTATTCATGATCAGACTTTTAGTTTATAGGTTTTGCCTAAAATATGATTATAACAAACTGTCCATTTATATGCTACTCTAGTAGCACCCTACACATTTTTAATGGTGTACATTTGTATGTACATAATGTATAAATACAAAGAATAAACTTGGTGAAGGATCAACATAGAAGACAAGACCTCCAATTAGTTCATATTTATTGAAGCAACTGTAATATGTTTTAGAATGGACTTTTCTATCAGTGTGCATATCTATTGCTTCTATAACTGGCGCACACATTTACTTCAAATGTTCCTCCTCAGACGAAGATTGGGCCTCGTAGCTCTCTGGCTATAAATAGCCAGTCTCTGAAACAATCTAGAGAATCCCAGGTGGAGCCGCCATGACAACATAAATGACAACAGTGCAGAGTGAGTGTGCAGAGCTAAATATAAGCCTGTGTTCAAATCCCCCTTTGTCTGTACAGGCCCCACTGACTCCCTCTCAAGGCTGCTTCATCTGTTTCAGTACATGATTCAATGCACTCTCTCTATACACAGACAAGTACAAGTGACGAACTTTGTCTGGTTGTGCCAAGGTCAGATTTTACAACCAGATAAGGGTCCTTCAATAGAGCAGCCTAATCATTCCTAGGGATGGGACGTATGGCACTGACGCATCGATGCTTGTGTCGCAAAACCAATACGCACAGTTTCGAAAAAGTGTTTTGGAGCTTGTATCAAATTACGAAACCACGTGACAGATGACGTTCAATGCTTCAAACGTCACGAACTGGTTCGAAGTTTTGCCGCTCTTCTGAACCAGAGCCATGGAAGGAACGAGGCCACCGTTTCTTGTTAAAGACAAATCTCACATTGTCAGAGAAGCAGCACCAGGCATCGCTAGAGTTTCTTCCATCAGTCATTATTATTTAGCCAAATCCGTATAGTAATAATTATAAATCCGTGCATTGGGAAATGAAACGTAACATGATAGGACTAGGTAGGTCTATACAGTGCCCAGAAAACAAATGTTGATGATTCGTCAACATTGTCAACAGTAATAATAATTCGTAAAAATAAAGTTCCCCCAGTTCACAATAGACCTACATATAACAAATGTTAAGAAAAAATCTGTGTTATCTAGTTTAATTGATATAAAGACCATATCGTATAAAGTCCGTCCAACCGCTCTAACAAATAATGATCTCTTCGGTGGTGTAGTTGGTTAAAGCGTTGTACGACTACATATTGTTAATGCGAATCTGGGATCCCAAATTCGCGCCCCAGTCCAGTGAATCTCGTACGATATTCTTTAACTTTTACTGTGAGAAAATGACATAATTCTAAAGGCCTACGGATGTATCACAACATTTTAATGTGTGAGCACTAATATCAGATCAAAATGAACACATGTAGCCTTAATTATATATTGAATAACGTAGGGTAGTCTACCGTCGGAGACAACCACTACGCCTCTTTCAGACAGTTTAAACGGCTGCTAGATGACGCTGTTCATTTTCAAAGCGCCGATAGTTCGGCTCTTTGGGCCGGCACAATCCGGAAGAAACCACCAAAGCTTCACAAGGCATCGTTCGCCCATCCCTAATCATTCCCTGTTCTGGCCATGTCTGTAAGGAGCAGCCTGCTGAACTGGCTGATGATGGATCTGGGGGAGGGTCTGCAGGCTATGGCTGTCATCATCTCCCCCACGTCGTGTCAGGGATAATCCTGTTGATGTATTGATAGTCATTCTGATGGAGGAGAGAGGATGGAGTGAGTGGAGGTCATCAGGAAGGTCACCTGTTGGTCCCAACGTAGCAACGGCCTAGCATGTGATCATTATGGTCTGGAAGCTGCTGTGCAATTTATTACATTGACCTTCATCTATGAATGATAAATGAGAAGTCACTTTTGCCACCGAATAAATTAAAACTTCATATGATCTATCTTTGGTTAAATTTGATTTCATCCAATTATGAGAAATGAAAAAAGCAAAGTCCACAGAACTTGAAATTAATTTTATTTCAAATAAATAATTAAAATGAAAGAGCACAGAATTGAGTATGGTAATTCAGAATTCAGCGTGGCAATTCTGACTTCTTCAAGTGACAGTAACCACAGTGGTACTTGACATACACCACTAAAAGGACATCAATTGTTAATTCCTCTCCTTCTTTCAGCACACCACTTCCTGGCCTCTGCTCCAGGAGCCAGCCAATCCGCTATTGCCATGGCAGCTGTGTCGTCACTGTTGTTATGGCAACTCAAGCCGAACTGCGTCCACCAGTCCGCATTCTCTCTATTCTCTTCACTTCCTCTTCCCCTGTCTTTCACCCCCCACCCAGTTTCCCTGTGTTGTTGACCCCTCCCTCTCCTGGCCTCTGTGTTTACACAGCTCATCCCTATATGGCCCACAGACAGAAAGAACCGGCACCAAGAGGTGGATGTTGTAAACAGCAGGGGATGGGGGCATGCTGGTGGAGAGTGTGTTATAAACACTGTCCTGTCGGGCCAGGCAGAGTGTTAACACTGTAAACACTACAGACCCCTAACGCTGGCTCTGTGTGAGGCCCTGGCCTTCTGGACCCTTCTGTGCGGTAGAGAGAGGAGGAGGAAGAGGGGGGGGGACGCTGCTCGCTCAGCTCTTCAGGAACTTGGCAATGAAGAAGCCGATCGTGTCTGTGTTGGCTCCGCTTGGGAGGGTCACGGGAGGGGGCCCGGCCCAGCTCAGCTCTGGACTGAACCTCTGGAGGAGACGTCGCTGGTCAGTTGACAGGCCAGCTCCCAGCATGCCCTCTGCTCCGATGTGAGGCTCCTGAGAAACGGGAAAGTTCAAATGAGTGAATGTGTCAGTGTGTGTGTTGTTTGTATGTGTGTCTGTCTGTTTCCAGCTTATGACCTGAGGCTGTAGTGTGAGGCAGGGGAAGGTCTTCAGAGCCCAGGCCACCTGCTCCTCGTTCTCTGCCAGAGTCACAGTGCAAGTGCTGTACACCAGCACCCCTCCTCTCCTCAGCAGCTGCACGGCCTGGGACACAACAGATCACACGCACACACAACCACTCAACACAAACACACACTGTAATATCAGTGTGGTCAGTCTACTGGAACTCAGAATCACATCTCACTTGATTGAGAACCCTATTGTCTGAGTGGTCCCACGCTTATATCCACACACACATTCAGCTTTCTGGCTTGTCTCCAAAGTTTCTATGCTGAAATGTCATGACTGGGCGACTATGATGGAGCTCAGAGTGTGACAGGGATAAATGATGTGCAGTGCATTGGACTCCAATCTCCCCACAGTTATCCATCTGCCTGCTAGCCTTAAGCTTTTTCACAAGAGCAGCATGGTCAAAGGATATAGGCTACATTATAGCTGACCCACAGTGCCAGCTACTGGTCAGCAAGGGTCTTGAAATAAGATGAACTGGTTCTGTTTAGGCATTCCACTTTGTTTGGATGTCACCTGAGGCTCTGTATACTGGTTGGAAAACTCACACTCAAAGTGCCAAGTGTTTGCTATTTCCTGTGTGTACTAGTCTTGGAGTGTGTTTGTGTTTGCCAGCATGTGTGTGTGTGTGTGTGCATGTGACCGACCGTGTGGAAGAGCTTGCGCTGCAGAGGCTGGTAGGAGCAGACTTCCTTGAGGCCCCAGCTACAGGCCATGTTGGGCCTCTGGCCCAGCCCGCTGCAGGGGGCGTCCAGCAGGACCCGGTCAAAACTCTCCGGGGGAAACGGCGGCCCTGGAACGCAGCGAGACTGGCTTACCTCAATGGTGGAAGCCTGATCAAAGCTAAATCAGTCAGAGCATGAGCCAATAACAAGGAGCTAGAATACCATAAGACTGGCAAGACAAATTGAGCTGTTCCCTCCCTTGTGCTCTGTCCTGGGCTTCCTCACAACCAGACCGGAGCCAAGACGCTGTCTGGCGACGATGCTCACATTCCGTACTTTCAGTTTCCCGGGCAGGGTCACCGCTCACAGCCTGGACGCTGTTGAAGCAGTGAGCTCTGATGCAGTCCAGATGCAGGGTCTTGGCGTTCTGACGGATGCGCTCCACCTTGGATCGGATCTTGTCCAGCGCCACTACCTCTCCCTGCGAAGGACAAACCACACTGACCAAAGCAGGAAGAGACGTACAAAACAGTGCAACAGCACCATCTTGTGGTCAAAGTGGTCTGAGTAACTGAAAATTAAAGGGCATTTGATCCAACATCACATCAGTGATCCCTCTATGGATGGAAGGCTGTTTTCGTAGTGAACTCTAATGGGGGTCAATACTGACCTGACCCCCCATGAGGGCAGCTATGTGGCAGGTCTTTCCCCCTGGAGCAGCACACATATCCAGAATACGTTCTCCGGGTCGGGGCCCCAGCACGTGACCCACCACCACAGACGGGAGGTTCTAGAACCAAGGGGATAGATGAATGAATCTAAGCTCTAAAGTTCTGACCACAGATGCATCCAGAGCGCTCCTGTTTCCAAACCAGAAGAGGATAGTTGGAGGAGGTACCTGCAGAAAGACCAGGCTGGGGAGCACACCGTCAAACGAGGGGCTCCGGTACAGGGGCTCAACCATCTGAATACCAAGACCCCTGTGGAGGTAAAGATCATGAGGTTACACTCAAACAACAAGCTGAGGCTTTTATCTAAAGCGACATACAGCACAGGGGTTTTTAACCAGTGCTCTAACCACTAAGACCCTTGTTCAAAGAAGCAACAGAAGTGATCCTTTTTTTGGGGGGGGGGGAAAACCCTTTGGAGAGAAAAGAGTGTTTTGATCCAGAACAACCTACTTGACTGGTTCATTTGTGCAGAAGATGGAGGAGCGGTCCAGTCCGGCAAGCCCGTTTCCCAGAAACACTCTCTTCCCCTGGAAGTTCTTGGACCCGCGCGTGCACTTCCCCTCCAGGTCAGAGAACACAGACACTGTGTCTCCAGCCTTCATGACTGGGGACACATGAGAGGAACACCATCTGGCGTCACAAACACACGCTCCACACGTTTCTCACGACTCCCCTTGGAACAGAAAAACAGACACTGCACACAGGGAGGGAGAGGAAACGCAGTGCTACGTTCTTAGTCGTTGAGGTCTCACACTTGGGCGTGGCGAGGATCCCGGGGGCGAAGACGTGGGCTCCCCTGAGCACAGCGCTGCCGCACAGGGCCCCAACCACCACCTCAGAGCCAAGCTGGGTCACAGACCTAGGGGCAGAGGTCAACCAGCAAGGGAGCAAAAAAAAACAACACTCTCTCTTCAGTTCACAAACGTTATGTACCACATATATGCTATTTCTCTCTTCTTCAGACCCAGACACACCAAGACCTACACTGAAGAAGAAAAAAAAAGACTATATTCTACACTAGACACATGCACACACACATCAACACGAGATTATATAAATAGGCTAAAACGGAATAGCTAACCCTAAACAAACAATCCTCTGCCAAAGTTATAAGGAGCAAGTTTCTTGGTCTGTATATTGCAACCCAAAATATTGTGTATGGTAGGTTTAGGATGAGAGCATATTTTATTTTGGTTGTAATTCTATGAAATTACATGTGGCTGGCCATAAAAATAAAACAGGAGACAGAGAGAATGGAGAGCTACTGAAGGTTCTTGGAACTTGTTTATGCCTCAGTGGAGCAGTCCAATCTTTGGCTGACATTGTTCACATACCTTGGGCCGATGACAGGAAGAAGCAGCACATCTGGAATGTGTGGATGGGAGAGGATAGTAACCACTTCATCCTCAGAACCACACATGTGCTGCCCGCAACGCTGCTGCTGGCACAGGAGAGAGGGCTCAGGAGTGGTTGTGGTGTTATGGCAGTGCCGTGTCTAAGACGATTTGAACTTTGGAACCTAAAGTTGATTTCCATTATTGAGAGACTGTTCTCTCAAGTGAGGTATAGATACCTCACATAATGAGATCAAAAATTTGATCCATCACCTGAACAAAACTGCACGTTCACACGTTCACTCTCAGACACACATCCACACGCACACAATGACAAGCATTGTTGCTGGACATCTCAACTTCCTTATGAAAACTGAATCTCAGCTGAACTTTTCCAGTCTTCACTGCTCCTCCAGCTTCAGTCTGACCTGTCTGAGCTCTTCCCCCAGGCGGTGACGGATCTCCTCCAGGGGGGCCAGGTGAGTGTTGGCCCGCACACAGGTGAAGGCAGGTGGGTGGGACAGGCAAGATAGTAGCCTCTGGAACCTCTCCTCAGCCGCCTCAAGGCCCACTGCAGCCAACAGCTACAGTATAACGATTTGAATGATGTACACTGACTGACTGCAATTATGTTATTATTATTTAATTTGATGAGAAACACACTTTTAATGTAGAAGTCTCTTGTTACCTGGAAAGTGGACGTTATTGAAGAAACGAAATAGACTAACCTCTGCATTCATGAAGGAGTTCTTCATGTAATCATACACTTTGGGCTTCAGAGCAATTGGTGGGAAGACAGACATTTCGTTTCTAGTCTCCTCTTCAACTTGCTTAAAATTCAAGCTCATCCTTGGTCTTCATAACCAAACTACTGTGCCTAGATTACCTACACTACTGGTAAATTGACAATAGACATGCACTTATTGCACTGCTATGCTAACTAGCTGGCTACAGAGCATATGACAACAACCTCTCTTAAGACGCCTCTCGTCGACAAGTTTGGTCAAAATATATTTTGGTGTAATCATGCTCTTTTTAAGCAATATGTTTGAACGTGTTTTTCCACCTAAAGTCGTAAATTACAAACATGTGAGGCCATATGACAACCTCCACGTCTATACTGCTCTCCAACTTCGCTCGTACAGTTCCTTATACGTCACCGAAAACGTGCTTTTGGGATTTCTGGGAGTTGTAGTTCTCACACCATATTTAATTATTTCGACTCCTGGATGATACCATACTTACAGATAAGATTAAATAAGTATATAGAGTTCAATCAATACAGTTTTGGGATTTTGGGATTATACATTTTTTATTGGTTTATTGTTTCAAGCATTTCTATTCTACTTTTTCTTTGTATTATGTGACAAATCCTTCTTCTTTCCAGGCACCCCAACTACCCCTAAACCCCCTACCAACCTTCACCACCCTTTTCATGTTGCTTAGGGACCTGAAAAGTGTAATTGAAGAAAGAAAAGAAAATTAACAACACAGAGATTAAGAGAATGAGCAAAAACAATCACTGGGTACATTGATGTCTCTCATTTAACCTGATACCTAGCTTGTTTTACTGGTTACATACCTAAACTTCTGAAAACCAGTCATGTTGAAGTATTTGCTCCAGGTCAGGTCTGTCAGTTGGGTTTGGTGTCAAGCACCAGCGAATCAGATCCCTGCTTGCTACAAGATGAGATGCAAGAATCATAATTTCAAACACAAATACAATTGTCAGGCAAAACTGTATATTTGTGAACAGTTTGGTACCATGATTGGCATTGTTATCACGAGAAAACTGACAAAAAGCTCCATGACAACAAAAATAGAATCGACTCTTACATTTAGAAAGCCCTTGTCTGAAATACAGGCGCCCAGCCACGATATCATCCTCCCTCTTAAAGGGCAGCTTTCCACAGACCAGGTTAAACAGCAGTACTCCCAGGGACCAGATGGTGGCCTTGCGACCCTGGTAGCTCCCATCCAGCACCCACTCTGGTGGGTAGAACTCTGCAGTGCCTAAATGAGAAAGACAGCAAACAATAGTGTTTTGATTGATATATCTATTTCTGTGACACTCCAACAGCACTCAGTGTCAGCCCCCATTCCCTCACCAGCAAATTCCTTGTAGACTTTGTCCTTCAGCAGATCTCCACAGCCAAAGTCAATGAGCTTCACCTTCAGGGTGTCAGTCTTCAACAATAGATTCTCAACCTTGATGTCCCTGTGCAGGACGCCTCGGTCACGGCAGTGCAGCACGGCCAGAACCACCTGCTGCATGATCTCCCTTGCCAGGCCCTCGTCCATCCTGCCCCCCAGCTGCTCTGTGTAGTCGAAAAGGTCCATGCACGGATCGGGCCTCTCCAGGATCAGGATGAACTTATTGGGCTGCTCGAACCACTCAATCAGCTCCAGCACATACTCACAGGTAGGAGGCTCACTCACCATCTGCATGAGGGCCACCTCCACAGGCAGGCTGCTAGATGTTCCAGGCTGTGGAGGACACAAGGGTGGGAGTTTGGTATTGGTCCCTTTGCAATGTCCTATTGGCTTACAACTGAAGTTGAAAACCCCAGTATACATATTTGTTTAGAGGTGTTTTTAACTTTCCAACTTGACCTTCTGGATGTGGTTCAACAAAGACTGTTGTACTAACAAGTTTTAGATAGCAGTCCATTGTGTGCTTCGGGACAAACTTAATGGCCACCTGATAAAGAGGAGAAACACAAGAAAATTATTGAATATTTTATACAATTCTAATGGGCTATTTTGGCATCTTACCAAACAGGGCTGATCACTGCATTGGCCAAGTCAGCTTTCTATATTTTGACCATAATAGAGATGTACCTATTCTTTGCTAATTAGTCTATAGTATTATTTAAATAAACTGTATAATTTTTGCAAATGGATTTGGAAAAGGTTTGTGTAGAATATTGTGTTGGTACGCTGAGCGCACCTTTTGGTTGTCTTCTTTACGTTTTCCCTCATAGACAGCTCCATACCCTCCCTCTCCCAGCAAGTCCCCCACGGTGTAGAGAGATGTGAAACTGGCTGCAATACAAATACAGATACTTACAGTTAATACACTTTTCTAGTTAATCGTCTATTTGTCTAGTTTCCCCCAAAATGTGGATTGTTCTATCTCTTTGAGAAACTGGGGACTTCCGCCTCAGAAAAGGTTGATAATGCTGACCTCTACGTGGTGGATTCCGTCGGATTTGGGGCTTTGGGGCTGAGGAATATCCCTGTATGGGCAGAGAAGGCTTTTTGGATGGGCTTTGCCCTTCGCCGCTGCCTAAATGTGCATTACCCTTCCTCTTCATTCTCAGTGAATCAGTAGTACATTAACCTAATCTTGTTGCAATGGACAGTCTGATCTGGGCGCTGTCTCAGCCAAGGTTACCTCCTCTTTAATTATTGTACATACATCAGAACTTTAAGTTTTCACTGACTTCATACCATCTGCACAAACAGGTTGAGTGACAATTTGAACATAATTTTCTCCTGTAATGTTTTTTATTCCATACATTTGTTACAGCATTAGGCTATGCCTTTCACGTGTGATTTACTGTGATTTAAATGTCTCCAACAAATTAAAAAAATATGATACTTTACCAAGAGTTGAAGATTTTGTGGAAGGTGTAGGTATTGACTGGTAGACCAATATGGTTCCGAAATGTGACAGCCATGGAGTTCTAACATTTGATGATATCATAAGGGACGTATAGCGTCACAAAAAACAATGCACCTGTTGTTGCAGATGGGTGCAGTGCGCGAGGCAAAAGGTGCAAAACAGAAGTGTCTCCAGATCTGGTTTATTGGTTATATCAATGTCCATGTAAATATTTAATGTATACATTCATAAATTACAACGAGAAACCATATTTAAAGGACCTGTCAAATGGCCAACTACAACGTCATCAACGAAACCGGACACTGTAGGGGATGGCCTTAAACGAAGAAACAGTACACCGGGATGTTTTTGCCTGGATCAAAGCCATAAGCTTAGAGCAGCAGAACGAACATTAACTGAGTTCTTACAACTGTGTTGGATTAGATGAGCTCGCCATTTATTATTTCTTGGCCGATTTTTATGCGAGGTCCTCGGCTACAACGGGTGACACGCATTAGCTCGACTAGCGCTATTTGTTACGGCTGTGCACGGCGAAGCAAGCGAGCTAACGTTCTATCTTTATGCTAGGCTAGCAGGCTGGAAAGTTGAGGAAAGGGGCCAATTAAACACTTCTTTAAAGAGGTCAACTACAACGTTAACTACCTAGCCGTCATTATGGGTCTCATATTTGCCAAACTGTGGAGTTTCTTCTGCAATCAAGGTGAGTTGATGTTTGTTGGCAACTATAGTGGGAATGTGCAGCAGTGATGGATGCTGGAGGTAGTAACTAGCAGTATTGCTAATCAAAATAAGCTAGACATGCTACTTAGCTCGCTAGATTCAGTTCGTCGTGTGTCAAACATGATATATTAGCTAGCAGGCTTGCTACTTATTTATAAAGTGATGTGTTGTGTTTATGGAACATCAACATAGACATATTTTAGCTTGCGCTGGTATTCAACATTCTGGCTCAGCCTTTATCATTCCATCCAGGGAATAAAGTCAAGGCAAGTGAGTTCGCAGTGGCCGCACTAGCTACCATGCCAACTTGCTAGGATGAGGTTCTAGCTAGGTAACTAGATTTGAAAATCGACTATCCTGCCATGGAGAAAAATGTATTGCGCAATGTGTGGACTTGATTCTGCTCAGCTTGTTAACTTGTGATTTATCACTTGTTGATAAGATTAGATGTCCAATTGCTGACACATGTTTACGTGTTTTAGCTTGCTATTTGTCGTGGTCGACTGCAATACAATGACATTAGATGAAATGTAAATGACCAAGAGGTTGTGCATTAACATAAGTGTATTGGTCGAGTGTTAAGTGTTTGTGCCCCTTTTCTATTCCATTGTTACACAAACGAAGGTTCAGGTGCAGAGGAACAGATCTTTACGGTCTGAAGAAAAAATGGAACTGGGCTGCAGTAGGAGTCTGTCCACAGTTCACTGAAATTTCAGATGTGGTGTCAAGTTTATAAATACCAAAATTCAACTTCTATTTGAAATGTGGTGAGCTGAAGTGTAAAATAAATTGCTGAGACTGTCAACTTTAAGTTTATATATATATATATATATATATATATATACACACACACAACTAAGGGCTAGGCCTTCCCATTGTCTCTGCTTCGAAATGATGTAATGATTTGGAGTATATTCTGTGGCTGTCTTTCTGGGAGCCGTCTGTGGCCTAATTCCTTGGTAGTGGTGGGAAAAGCCTTGCTAGGGCCCACCTACATTTTTACAGCAGCACTGGATTGCTAATCCCAACATAATACCTGGATTAGTGTCTTGGACCTCTCTCAGTGTATTATGTTTCACTCACTCAGAGACAGTGAGATGTTAGTGAAATTGTGACATGAGTCGTACTATTATTAGATTACATTTGGAGTTTGTTTGTTGTGCTTTCAACTTTAGCCTAAATAATGTAGGCCTATCAGTAACAAAGTGGGACAGGGTATTATCTATTATCTTACATTTACATTTAGTAATTTAGCAGACGCTCTTATCCAGAGCGGCTTACAGTAAGTACAGGGACATTCCCCCCGTGGCAAGTAGGGTGAAATGCCTTGCCCAAGGACACAACGTCATTTTGCACGGCGGGAAATCAATCCGGCAACCTTCTGATTACTAGCCCGACTCCCTCACCGCTTAGCCATCTGACTCTTAAAGTAGAAGCACCAAGGACGGATGAATGTTGGACATGACCAGTTTATTGAGCTCAGTGGCTGTATTGGCTGAGGCATAAAGATGCAGTGAAGCAGTGTCTATTTTGTAGACACTGCTGTATGTGATGCCAGGCCTGTCAGTGTCATGGGACCCCTGACCACTCTTCCTTCCACTCTCCCACTCTCAGATATTCTACCACGGACGTGCCTGCTTTGATACGGCCTTTTCGTCTTTCATGGCTCCCTGTTTGACAAACAGGTGTTAAATCTCCTATAACAGCATGGCAGTAAAGTGAATCCTGCTATTGGGAATTGTGGGGCTGGGTTAAGTTAGGCAAGGATAGACAAAGCTATGCTCAAAGACAAATGAAGATCAGAACAAAAAGCTAAGGCTTTGGATCAAAATGGCATGACTTTGTGAATAGGTGCTTGGAAAACAAACTGTATATGAATACCAGGAAGGAAAATTCTGAATGGAACATAGCACAAAGTAGGCCATTCCCAGAACGTCATTCCTTACTTGGTTTTGTTTTCATTAGCGATATGAGTGACTGGCATGAAGGGTAAATTCTAGTCTGTTTAGATGTGGTTCCACTGATATTGGAGTTTCAGACAATCATGTTGCTAATAATGTTTTTAATGTTTCAGAACACAAGGTCATCATTGTTGGGCTGGACAATGCTGGAAAGACCACAATACTGTACCAGTTGTGAGTATATCTTTTCTTTCTTTCCATTCTTTTGTCTTTATCTCTGTGTCCGTCTCTCTCACTTTTGGTGTCAGCCTTTGTCTCTCCCTCCATCCCTCAACCTAACTGTATCATTCTGATCTCCTTCCTCCCCCTGCCAGTCTGATGAACGAGGTGGTCCACACATCACCCACCATCGGCAGCAACGTGGAGGAGATAGTGGTGAAGAACACCCACTTCCTCATGTGGGATATTGGGGGCCAGGAGTCTCTCAGGTCCTCCTGGAACACCTACTACTCCAACACTGAGGTCGGTCCTAACACTCACTCACACACCCGCCCTCTCTTTCTCTCTCACACACACACACACAAACACACGCACTCACTCACACACACCCAAACGCACACTCTACCTCCGCAGGCAGGATGTGAACTGCCCTGGCCTGTGCATGTATAGACATGGCTGGCTGGCAGCAGCCCCGCTTCGGGTTCAGACTCCTGCACCTCCTGAAGCTTCTGTGGCGTCTGTGTGCGCTGCTACTTTGTGACTTTTGTAGCGGGGCTCCATAATCCCTCATAGTTGTTGTTGGACAGGAGAACAAAAGTAGCATCCTGCTGTAGTAGCGTTCCCTCCTGTCCCCCTCTCACTCACAGCAGCTGGTGTATTTGTTCAGAGCACAGACGGCTGCAGAGGCCTCCCAGGTCAAGGGTCACCCTGCTACAAAGGCGCGGTCTGAAAGGAGGGGTCAGGACCGGCCTCTATGAGGCCAGGACGGAGGAGGACGATGAACAGGGTTTAAGAGGGAGAGTAGTCCTGAAAAAAGATCTGTGTAACCCCCCCCCCCCATGGTCAAGCTGTTATCTAGCACTGTCCGTGTTTTATACTGTACATTTCAGCATAGCACTCTGCTTGCTTTTCATTTACACACAACGCTGACAATGGGTCTCCCTCACTCTGCACCCTACCCCCTCCTATTGTATTGTTTGTGTGTCTGAACACATCCACTCACATGTAGACCACCTGATTCGTCCTTGTCACTGTAGATGCATAGGGAAGCCGAGCCACCCTTTTGTTGTGACGCAGACTGCTCCAGTAGGAAATCCCCTCCCACCGTGCCTCACAGCACCTCGTCACTGGCGCAAGCTTCGGTCACATGTGTGAGTCACGTGTCTCCTCTTATTTCTAGTTCATTATATTGGTGGTGGACAGTACGGACAGAGAGAGGCTGGTCATCTCCAAAGAAGAGCTCTACCGGATGCTGGCTCACGAGGTAACCCTTCTGTTTTGTGCGTACACACACACACAGTGGGGGGGAAAAAACTGTGTCCTATCTTATCACGGACAGGGATTCCACTCCAGCCTTTCAGGCTGTGTTACGACACATCCTGTCCATTTACCCAGTTGTCAGGCTTCCCACCGTCACCTTGTTCACTGGAAGTTTCCGTCCCAGTTGTTATGTAACGTCTCATACAGGCTAGTGCTCATTGTCCTCCATTACCCCTCTCCTCCCCTGTCCTATTCTTCTCTTTCTTCAGGACCTGCGGAAGGCAGCTGTGTTGATTTTTGCCAACAAGCAGGATATGAAGGACTGTATGTCTGCAGCGGAGATCTCCAAATACCTCACCCTCAGCTCCATCAAAGACCACCCCTGGCACATCCAGTCGTGCTGCGCGCTCACAGGAGAGGGGTGAGACGGCCGCAAATTGACACCTCACACACACACCCACACGTACACACACCCACGTTAAAGAGAACAGAAGACAAACTTAGTCTATTGTCCCACTTTCTCTCAAGTTCTCAAACAGTCTAGATTTTTCTGATGTCTTGCTGGATACTGAACCCATTCTCTCTCAGCTTGTGTCAGGGGCTGGAGTGGATGACCTCGAGGGCGGGACTTAGATAGCCCTTCGCCCAATGATGGATTGACTTTCTGCCTGTTCCACCTATCAGGTGGCATCCTAGCCTCCCCTTAGTGGCTGCTTTTTAAAACGAAACAAAAAGTTCCAACTAACTTCAAGACTGCACAGAGGTGCCTCTCTTCACTACACGCAACCTTACCTGTTACAGAGAGAGACCCTCCCCAAGTATTAACCTCAGTGGTCAAGACGTCTGACCACAACTCAACCACAAGGACTGCCGGTTGCCTAGCTGTGAATCTACTGGTCATCATCAAAACCAATTAGTTTTCTCTTAGTGGGATATAGGACATGTACAGAGGACAGTGGAAATATGGATGCATGTCGTTATCACTACATATCATCTCCCGTTTTATGTCAGAATGCAGTATTCTAACCATAACTGGGATCATCGCCTATCTGGACTGTTCTTCATTTTATGTGGGTGGGTTTGTATTTTCAAAATTCAATACCTAAGGCTGTTCCCGTTGGTTGTTTGGGTTGTTTGAAGAATGGGCTTAGCCCCTGGTGCACAAGCACACAGTGGTGTTATCATTCATGTTTAAATGCTCATGGTGCAGTTAGGTTCAATATTATTCACTACCTCATAAACTGGGGTAGTGTATCCAGATCTTTCTTTTTTTATAGTTCATGAACATATTCTCAGTGGTAACTATAACAGTTGCAGTATCATAAGCTCTGAATTTAAACACCAGTTCCTACTGTGTTAAACTGTGGTCTCCAGGAGCCTGAGCCATGGTGCAAGATGGGGATCAGCCAAGTAGAGACTAACTCAAGGTGAAGGACGCTGTATGCGTTTTGGTGCAGACCTCAACAACACTCTCAAACAAAGTAGATTCTCACTTCAGTATGCAACCGTTACGATTGTGTGGAACAAAGCTCTACAGTACAGTATTTGTTGATGCAACAGATTTTTTTTTTTTTGCTATCAGTGTATGTTTATATTTTATACATCATGGAATGTCATGGTCAGCAGGTTAACATCCAGCTGAATGATGTCATACCTTTCGTTGTGTGTTTGGAATGAGTCCTGGTTCCTGACGACATGTCTCTTGTCTCTGGCAGCTGTGTTGCTATGTTGATCATCCCCTCTACCCCCTCCCCCAGCAAGCCTCTTGCAGCCCCTTATCACAACCGGGGTTGGAACAGAAGCCAACTGGAGGATAGCTATCCAGGAACAGGGGATTGGGAGCCCTGGAAGGTTAGGGACCTTCCTTCTAATGTGCCACAAACATTTCTGTGTGTGTGTGTGTGTGAATGGAATGTGCTCCCATGTTTTTTTCTCTACAGATGCTGGTCTAAACACCTGAATCAGGGCTTGAGTCAGTTCAGTTTTAATTGTAAAAAAAATCTCAGTGGAAATATTGTTATTTTCGGACTATTCCAACCAAACAAAACAAGACATATATTTCATTTCAAACCACACTAAACTGACCCCAGCGTTATTCTAAAGGTGTGTACGTGCAGAAATATTTGGCCTATGTGAGTGTCCTGATGAGCAGGCCTTGTTACTCCAGTGACTTTGGTGTAAGAGACTCCTCTAACATCTATGCACATATCACTTTCTATTTCCCTACACCTTCTCTGCCAAGCTCTGTAGCGGCCAAAGAGACTGAGTGGTGGCAGTTGCATGAGGGTTTCAGTGTTAAATAGGATCTCATTGAAAGTACCAGTCATGAGTGTGGATGGTGATGATGGTTCTATCGTGTCTCTGGGTCTGAGGCTCTTGACCAGACAATTGCTCTGGTCTTCAGTATTTCACAATTTGAAACGCAGGACAATGACTGACCAAGTGCCCACAGTATATCATGTTGTGGTTTCACTCGTGCTGGTTGTCAGATCTTCAGCTGTGGGACAGTCACTCTAAAATCAGGGGGATGACAAGTATGATCCGTGTCATGCATTTTAGTTAGTTTTTTATTTCATTTTTAATAAACCTTTGTTTTGAAACTGATGGTTGTTTTTTGAGTTCTTACTACTTAGAAATGGCAGCCATTTGTAAATGGGAATGGGACAATTATCGAGAAGTAATTTGATGTGAAATGGAGCTTAAAGGTTTTACATACAATCCTCAGGTAAACTGTATGTGGAATTTAGACTGCTGTACAATATCAACATCCACTAGGTGGCAACATAACCCTTTTATGTCAGCCTTTAACATCTATAAAATCCAATAGCACCATTTCATAGTGTGTGCAGTGCACTCTGTACATGTATATGAGGTTCCTTTAGTCTTAACTGAAGCATTTGACACCTTAATGTTGCAATCTAGTATTGAGAGCATCAGTCTAAATGGCTCTTGAGAGAATACCATTCTGATCGATGGGCCACTTAAAACATTTATTACAGCCTGACTGAAGAGCTGGATCTGTGAAGAGGCAGTTTTAGTAGGCCTCCCTCTTAAGTTAAGTAACACCATTACCAAACGGAAATGCTAGTGTTCTATATGGATCATGACATGGGGTTGAGTGGGTGCATTCCACTGTGGATGGTTCTGAATGGAACTTCCTGCTGTGTCCTATCTCTTCCTTTCTCTCTTTTCCTCACTGTTCCCTCCTCTTCCTCTCACGTAAAGGTTATAAAGCATACAGTGTAGGTAATCAGTTGGCCTATTTGAACATCGGAAGAAACTTGATTTCAATCAGAAAATTCCGTTTTTTTTCGAGCACGATTAACTTTGGGGTGTTTTTCTGCAGCAGGCAGAAATGGTTTTCTTTTGGGTCATTGTCCAAGGTTTTGGATGCCATTAATCATGTTTCTGTGCCTTCATCCGTCTTGCAGCGGTGTCGAAACAATGTCTTGAAAGGTCATTAGTTCGAGAATGAAAGATTTGAAACTGCACATGCAGATCAAGTCACCATTACCACCCAGACCAGATATAACAGTATGTTCTAGACAGTTATTTCAGAAATTGACTTTGTGGGTTTGTTTCTTTAGTACTACAGCAAGTGAAGTCATTAGAAAAATACCTCATTTGTTGACCTACCTGTGTTGATATTGGACAATCAGTTCTTGTTAAATTAAAGTAGCTTGACTTGGAGCTGACAGAATGACAAGAGATGAGGCCATAAGGAGGTGTGAACCAAAACATTGAATGGAAAAAAGAAAGGAGGGAGAACGAGGGAAACATGAGATGAGGAAGGGATGGCAGAGATGGAGGGAGGGAAACATGAGATGAGGAAGGGATGGCAGAGATGGAGGGAGGGAAACATGAGATGAGGAAGGGATGGCAGAGATGGAGGGAGGGAAACATGAGATGAGGAAGGGATGGCAGAGATGGAGGGAGGGAAACATGAGATGAGGAAGGGATGGCAGAGATGGAGGGAGGGAAACATAGAGGAACATGGATTGATCTACAGGTTGGGATCATTAAGAGCAAGATCTGGCATCAGGCACTACTGACCTCTTCATGAGTCATCAAATGAAGAGTGGTGCTGAGCTGTAATCCATACCTATATCGTTGGGATAAACAACTTCATAGTAAGGATAATGGATGTCTCAGCCAGACTCTTGTTCATGTTTACATTTAGTCATTTTGGCAGATGTTTCATTTAGCGATATGAAAGCCCCCCCATCTCCCCTTCTGTTCCCTCCTCCTTTTTCCTTCTAAAATTCCTCTGCATCACATGGCCATTTACCACTTGGGGGGGGGGGCTGGTGTTGTTTGACAGCTGGTTACAATTGGATGGTGTTCTTTGATGGTCGCTTGTGATTGGCTGGTGTTGTTCAGCAGCTGCTTGTGATTGGCCAGTGTGATTTGCATGCACTCAGAACCATCTGTGGTGCGGAGCGTTGTTCTCCCACCTCAGGGATGGGGACAGATGGTGACGGTCCCCTTCCAGTCTGGAGACAAGCTTTCTTAACACACTCGCTCATCAGCCTCTCACATTCACCATCGTTACCAAGTTAGTCTTTTCTCAAGTGGCGGGCACTGAGATTGACTAGGAAAGTTTATGGTCATGACAAGAGCACAATACATTGTTTCTGGTTTGAAAGCCTTCAGGGTGATTGATGTTAATGTATGACTTTGGACTGAAGAGACGTCATGTTTGGAAGGAGCAGACCTGGGAAGCCCTGATGGATCTGTCCATGGGCTTGTCACAAGATTCAGTCTGTAAAGTCTAATTGTACGCAACAGCCTTTGGTAGGCCAGATCCAAACTGAAGCCACACTGCCTGATTTCTGAAACAACAAGGATTAATGATGTGTTATTATTATTCTACAAATAAAGGTTCACAAGTCCAAAGGGATATAGATTAAATGTGAGCCCCGTTGAGCAGTGTCTGGTATCTTGCAGAAATGAAAAATACCATTACCATGGTAAAAAAACATGTAAATTCACTTTTGAGACATCGCTCTCTTTCTCAGTTCTCTCTTCTATCATAGCTTGTTGGCCCTCCAGGAGTATGAGCAATGCTGTGATGGTCTACTCATGACAAGAAAAGGGAAAGAAAACCTGAGCTTTGTAAACGTTCAGTCAACTAAAACTTGTACTGAGTTTGTCATATAATCTGCTAAATCTAATGATCATTTGGAATTCTATAATCCATCTGGTGCATCTTTTCAGTATCAACTACACTGAAATTGGAATATGAATCTTTCAAAAGTCAACCCCTTAAGCATCACTGGTTACACGTCAGATATTGTGTGTCTCCATGGTAACATCCTGAGTACTCTCTTCTATTCTCTTTAGGTTCAGATCATGAATACATATTTTATGTAACCCTGAATCTGTAAAAAAGTAGCTTACAGTTCAAAGAAATAAGATGAGTTAAAATCAGATCAATATAATAAATTTTCTTCTCTTTCATCGCAACGGGTATTTCTCTAATTCAATAACCATTGAAAACGTGAGGGGAATCAGAATAGTCCCAACAAGTAAGGTACTTCACTTCTACATAGTCATTTTTATCAACAATATGAGTTTCACAATACTGTAGGCCTGTGTCATTTTGCAGACATAAACTCATACATGAGCCTATAGGCTCCAAAGCAGAGTTATCCCTACTTCTCTGGTCTGTTGCAGATTGACAGGCATTTACTTTAGTAAATGGGTTTGCATCTTTCCAGCTAATCAATAGATGGCCTGCTTCTACAACACTGGCCTTTGGCCAGACATGGATGTAATGTTCTGGAACCTTCCTCTGGTTTTCTAACCTCCACAGTCAAACCGGAACAATGTTCTACTGTTATAACTGCTGTATGTCTCGAGTTTACGCGTTAATATTAGGCTATACTTTAGTACATTAAATGAGTGTATGGTGGTGATGCTTGTAGCAAATTCTGGGGCCTTTTTCCTTTAATTGACCATGCCATCCAAGGTTTAATGTACTGAGACTCGTTTGTAGGCTACTTGACGATAAGATTTATTTTCCCCATGACTGGTTTCTTTGGAGTCATCCATTCGTATCCAGAGTCATCCATTCGTATCCAGAATCAAGTGCTCACATGAATATTTATGTTCGTTTAACGGCTCCTCCGAGATAATCACACTGTCTCCACATTACTTCCCAAAAAATTCAATTTGGTAGAGAGCCAACAGTGCCGTGACATTTTCCTAGTCACAGAAGCGCCAAATTTAGCGCCTGTTTAATTTCTTCTGAAATCAAATTTGCATTTGGCCAGGACGCAGGATCTGTTACATTCACATGAAAGGCAGCACATTCAGAAACTAGGAAGACAATAGGACATGCAGTTCCTTCATGGATGAATGAATGACCCCCCATTAACGTGATTTACGCAAACAAATTATATTGTAGCAGTGGGAAAGTATGGTGTCTTTGTTGATGTAGCCTACATTGCAAGTCTACTTTCTCCCTTCCCACAAAGCTTTTTCATGATGGTAGAACTTATGTAAAGTTTCAGAGGGTGTTTGGTCAACAACCCACATCTTATCATTCAGGCTCCCAAACATGCATTCACTCTGCTCCCCTAGTATTTTTACCGCTCATCAAACTGTAATACTTCTCTGATGCTCCGAAGCAGAAATCTCTAGAACACAATTTCTGAAGAAAGCGCATCTTCCAGAAATACGTTGCCAAAATATCCTCAGTGAGGAATGAATGTTTTTTTCACCTGCTAATCCTGTTATGTGTTTCTGCTTATTAACTGGTATTACATGTACTGTTGTGTGGTCTTTCTCAAGGAAGCTTGATTAAATAAAAGTTATAGTGTCCTAAAGTTTCTATGTCCCTGACAGTTTGTATTCACGGCCATCTAACCTAATTAAGTTATTTATATGATGACAGATTTGATTTTCTGTGGGTTATTCCTTAAAATGTTCTTGAATTGAAACAAGAAACCATTAAAGCCACACTTGGTCCTGTGTGTGTTCTTAACTGTAACTCAAGCAGGAGGTCACTGAAAATAGAGGCCTGCGATTTAAATAACCTTTCTGCTTCATAATAGAACATTTGTGCTCACAGAATTCTCAGAATTGCAGGATTTTGAAGCATCTCTATTGATTTCAAACAGAACCTGAGATTCCAACAAAAGAAGCAGAGAAAAGTGCCAGACCTTTCATCAGATATTAAGGGATGCAGAAAGAGTCAAGAGACGTCTTCTCTGCTTTTAAAGATAATTGTCTTCCAGAGACCATAGTTTGACAAAAAACACAATCAAGGCCAGAATTTGTTTTCATAGCCTGCTACAAAGGATATACTGTACAACCTAACTTCCTCTTTCTGGTCTCGAGTTCTGAAGGGAAGTTGTGGCCAGTCTGCCATCTTCATCTTTAAGCAGCAGAAGGCCCTGCTGGTGACTGGATGAGTTGATTGGAGGGGAGAAGGTCACAGCTGATATGGCCTGGCGGTGAGCAAAAGGAACAGGAGATAAATTACAGACTGGCACAGACAGGAGGGTATAGGATGGCACTGGTGGGCAGGGCATGGGCAATGGGTCAACAAACAGACAAAGGCCGGGTTTCCCAGAGCTCTTAACGCTAAGATCTTAACGCTAAGATCTTCTTAAGAACGTTCTAAGAGCGTTCTAGAGCGCCCTTAGAACGTTCTTAAGACGCTCTTGGCGTTAAGAGCTTCTTAACGAATCTGGGAAACCCGGCCAAAGACTGCAATTCTCACGGCAATTCCCCTAACTTCCCCATCCTACCTGTCAGCCAACGTGACCTGCATGAAGCCCAACTGCTATGTCTGAAATCTGAAGGAAAAGCAGAATAAATTCAGTCCTTTTTTTAAATCTTACAATGCCCTATGTCCTTGTTTCAGGACATAACAGATTGTGGTCTGGATGCTCGCCTGGATAAAGACAATAGTTTCCTTGAGTCTTCTTCTAAGAACAAGATAATGGTAATAATATCCTCTTGGACAGTGTCTCTAATGCCTTCACTATACTGTTTCTCAGGAGAATATTTGTTATTTACCCATTCAGCTGGTTTCACGCTTTTATTGTTCTTATATTTCTTCAAAGATTAAGAGATCAGTTTCATATCTAGACAGATGCTCTTTTCAGTCAGTTTTCTAAATGCCATTTCTAATACTCCAACACAATGCATCAGAATTAAACTCGTTGGTCTGTCAGCAGTGTCCTTGGGTTCTGCTGTGTGAAAACACACCGATTAATCTGTTTTGACAGGTTAAAAGCTGTTGCCTATGTTGAAGCCAGATGAGGTACTGTACCCAGGGGAGGAAGTGCTCTTCTTTTAAGAAGCTTCCGGAAATTCAGCCATATCAACCTGTCCCTCAAGCTTCCTTGATGCTGAAGATACCATTCTGGACCTTCGGCATGGTGAATTATCTTCACTGAATGAAAAGGCTGAAGTTTTGGCGGAAGCAAAGGAGATAAAATAGAATATATCATAATTTATATTCAATGTAACTTTTCAGGTGTTTCTAGGAAACATGTAATACGATTTTCTATTATTGTACCTCCTCTTTTTCTACAATAAGTGGATGAGTTTTGTATTTAACTGCCGTTGAGGTGTTAATGAATGGCAGCCCATTAGCAACCAGTCACATGGAACACTATTTAATCACTGCAGATTAGCAGCCTGTCTTCTCATTCAGTTCTCTGTTACGTATTAGCTATTAATGTGAGTGATAAGAAATGAAAATACATGAGCAACAACCATCCTATGGTAATGTAGAAAGGTCTACAAGACATGGATAATAAGATACAATTAGCAATGGAGAAAATCTGCATCCTAGTTTATCACCTCTCGCTGACTTCAATGTTCCTTTGCAAATCAAAATGTCATGCTACATTATTGGTCCTATCCTAGTTTTCTTCATGTTGAATGGGCTACAGTATGATACAGCTTAAAGAAAGAACTCTTAAGGTTGGTGTAAACAAAAAATACATCTCAGTGATATATATATATAACTTTATTTTGCAGACTCAAGATCCAGATAGAAAAGTACACATAACATATTACAAGAGGGGTACACACAAACACACAAACATAAATACATACAGACATACTGACTACCACATATGACATAAAGTACGTACAAAACATACATACATACATACATACATGCATACATACATACAAACATACACATAGCACATACATATGCACAATAATTAAAACAGGTATAGATGCATTTTGCAGTGTTTCCAGAGTTGGGAGGTACAGTATATCTGGTATCACTAAGTGCAGGGTTGGTTAAGGCGGTTAAAATTGTATTCTTCGACTCGGCACATAAATCTGTACATCAAATTCCTCAGCACAGCATGGAAGGTGGGAACATTATTCGTCACAAACAAATGGCTGGCACTGGTCCATCTTGGACACTTCAACAGGATTCTAACTGCATCATTGTATACCACTTTTATCTTATGAATCTTTGCTTTACTGTAGCTGCACCATAGGTGAGCTGTATACATTGGAGTACAGTATGCTCCAGAAAGATGTTTTAACTTTGTCATTACACATACGAAATGTTCTTGTCCAAATACTTTACAGCGCTGTATGTCATCATCATCACAAAAATCATCCCTGATGATGTGGCTCAGGTATTGTGCTTTAGTAACTAAATTCAGCTCTTGCCCTGACAAGTAAATCTCTGATATGTTTCTTAGAGTTCATTATTCTTTAAACTGGTGTGAGGATGTGCTTTTGGCAGTGTGTGTGAGTGTGCATGTGTGTGGGGCTATCCTCGGCTTCCTGTCTTGTTAAATAGGGGAGATTTATAAAAGCTGCACAGTAATCAGAGAGGACAGTCAATAAATCTGAGTCAGCCCATGCCATTTTTTGCAGGCAACACAGTGATGCTGGTGATGTATGTTACTGTGATCATTATGTATAACACTTTTCTATACACCAGTCTTTTACACTGAGAACACAGGGGGAACAACACTTAAGAATGCTTGGCTGGACTTGTTAGTTAGTTTCCTCCAGGATCACAATGACTCTTATTGAGTGACTTGTTGCTCTTTTAGGTTAGATATAACAAAGTTAAGTCTTGTACTCGCTGTGAAATATTTTACTGTTGATTGTTCTTCTACAGGTACAGTCCTGCACTTTTGTGGTTCATGTTGTTTAATTTGTAACTTGTATAACTGCATGCTCTTATGGGTCTTCCCTTTGGCACTTGTTTAGCTTTTCACAGTATATGCTTCATGTTTTGGCTACTTGCAATGTTTGGGACTATCTCGTTGTTATGATCAGTGACCTATGCTCTTTTGTAAGCTCTCTCTTGGAAGTCGCTTTGGATAAAAGCGTCTGCTAAATGAATAAATGTAAATGTAACAACTTTCCCTGGAGGCCGGAGGAAAGTGGTTCCCCCTGTATATTACAGTCTAGCTATGTATAAAGCAACACAGTGATGCTGGTGATGTATGTTACTGTGAACATTATAGAAAATGTTATCTATACACCAGTCTTTTATACAGAGAACACAGGTGAAACAGATTTCCCTGGAGGCCCGAGGAAAGTGGTTCCCCCCCTGTATATTACAGCCTGGCCATGTATAAAGCAACACAGTGATGCTGGTGATGTATGTTACTGTGATCATACCTCACAAGCTCCGTTAATGTTTCATAATAGAACTCCAAATGTTCTTGGGCGTGTGGCACGTTGCCCCTCACATCATTGAGAGGTGGCAGCTTGGTGGAGCTGGCATGCTCTTGACAGATGGGTGTGTTTATGCTTGGTTGAAACGGTTTGCTTCTTCCAGCACACTCCACCTGTCGAGCTCATCTACACTTCATGTTCAAACCTGATTTTTATTATCAATGTTTTTAGCAGTTGGTCGATATAGGCTATTGCTTCGGTAAATAGACTCCCAAATCGAATCCTACCGTGAAGGCGTAGAGATTAAAACCACGGCTTATATGCAATGCGACTAATAGCTGTTATGAGTTGGGATGTAAAAAGCAAGGCAGAATTCACGATGGTGACGATTCTGTTCTTTTTAATGCATTCCAATTAACCAGCTGTCCAAAAGCAACAGAATGGAAAAAGCCATTATGATGACGAATGGAAAGTCAACAAGACTGGGTTTGTTTTCCACATACAGCTTTTTAATAAATATTCATGTCTCTGTAAACTGTTATAGAAGTGTAATCCAAAACACAGCAATCCGCTTGAAATATAAAGCTGCTAAAGGATGGCTGAGTTTTCTAGGGTTTGCCAGTGTTAGAATGCAGTAACTTGAGGTGTGAAGGCTTACGTATTTATTTGTCCACATTTTGTATGTTCCAAGCACTGATTTTGGCCTACACTTCAGGTAACATTTCAGGGGACATATTGGCAAAACTTGAGGTCAAAGCTTGCAGCAAAAACTAGCATGGTTACAGATGAGAGGAAAATTAAATCATGTCTTTGTTTTAATGTGTTGCAAGTGGAGCTGAGCCAGCACAAGACAGATTGCTCCGCAAATCGTTTGACAAATCTTTGCAATGGTTACACCATCCCACAAATCCTTGTGGGACATAAATTAGATGTCTTTCTTATTTAAGTCACTTACGGTGGCGCAGTGGGCTGACCTCTCTCTGGGCCATGAAGGTGAATTTAATCCCCATAGAGAAAATGCATAATCCTGAAAGGGGAGACAAAACTAACACCTCTGCAAAGAAAGCAAAAATCTAAATTGTTTTACTCTTGCATCAACTTGAAATAGCATAACTTGCCTGTATATGTTTGTTTCTGTGCATGCCTGTATGCATTTGAGCATGCACCATATACTGTCGTAATCATGTTTCGTTTAGTGAAAACAAATTGGTTCCATTGAAAGTGGACTGGGGTTGACAGTGAATGGATGTTCCTTTGATCTAAAATAAGCCAACTTTCAGTACACCATGTCTGCTTTAAGTATGGGAACACTGACTGCTTGTAAAAAATGAATATAGTTGAAGTTTAATGCGTATGTGTCCTAATGTGCCCTGTGCTAGCTCATTAGCAGGCTTTTTAATTGAGGTTTTTCACAACTGCCCCAGGATCAATTAATGAATCGTATGTGAGTCACTTTGGCAAAAAAGCATGAAATGACAAAGTCACTAAACAGAAAATGGGTTGCTTTGCCTGATGCCATACCAGACACCCACAAGCCTGTCTACTTAAAATAAATGACTCCCCCTTTTCACTGTGCATTGCACACAGAACCCTCAGATGCATGTCCAGCTTACTGAATCGATTCCTATCCAGTCACTGATACAGTAACATGAGAAACATGAGCTTGGTCTGTAATCATGTCATTGTTACACCTAGTTGTACAGATGAGGTCAGAAATGACCATGAAAAGATTAATAAAACATCCATGATTATAATACACCTTTTTGTGCCTCTAGGATGACACAATATTGTCATTGGGCTACCAATGCGGGTCAATAAATCAATTATTCTTGTAATTGGTCCAGTTTACCAGGGTCCCTCCATCAAAGTGTTAATTACTCCCTGTTGTCTCAAGGTCATTGGGGCAACCTACCGCAGAAATCGACTCACCCATCACAGAAAAATATCCTTTATTAATTGATTCATGTCAAATTTGATTGTGTGAGAATACATTTATAAAGTGAGTCTTGGACTGTTTTCTGAGTGTCATAGAACAGCTTTTTAACATGTTTTCTCTCATGTGGACTCACTTTTCTCTGTTATTGCTATGATTCTAAGTCTTCCGACAGAAAATACACAATATGTCAATTACTTGCAGTGTGTTCAGGTCCGAACAATTATTTTATAGTCATGATGCGAAGGATATGCGCCTGCGAACACACACACACACATACACACACACACACACACACACACACACACACACAGATACATACATGCATGCAAGCACACTGACTCACGTATACACACACACACAGTCACACATACAGCCTATTGAGTAACAGCCATAAAATCCATTTATTGACTTGTGTTGATTCAGACTCACAGCTTGTACGTGATCACTATCTAAAGGTAAACTGAACATTGTAAGGTAGCACCTCAGTTAAAAACGTTCTTGAAACCAAACCGTGTTTTATGGAATAAAGGGGTGAATGAGTGAGTGTTTCTGTTCCAGTCTAACCAATGACTGGGTTGCCAAGGGCCCTGTGCCTGCTGGCCTTTTGTCTGGGGTGTGTCTCTGTGTGTTTGTGTGTGAGTGCTGTGGCCTGCTTTGCTGGAGAGTTTTCCTGTGACAAGGGAACATGCCTGTCGGAGGACCGTGTGTGTGACTTCACCACCCACTGTAGGGATGGTAGCGATGAGAAAGACTGTGAGTAGTTCTAATTGATGACCCTTGTATGCTACAGTTATTTGTTTAATAGTGTCCATAGTCCACATATTATACTATATATTACAATTTTATGAAGAATAATTGACCCTACTCCTGGTTCATCAAGTAATGTAACTTCTGAGCCCACAACTACAACTACGTAACACCTCCAAATATAGCAAAATATTATGCCTGGCAGTCTGCATTTGCTGGGTGAGTCAGGGGTTTTAAAGTCAAATGTGGTTTATGGTTTCCAGTTCATCTCTGCGTGAAGGACAGATCATTTCACTGAGTGAGCCGTCCTGCTCTGCCTAACAGTTTACTGTGTTGGTTTTGGAAGGTTCTAGATACACTCGGTGTGACTTTGAGGAGGGTTTATGTGACCTGCTAGCTGGTTCAGACACAGACTCTGTATGGACCAGAGGAACCCGCATTTCAGGCTCTGGACCCAAACACAACCATGCCAACAACCAATCCGGTAAATACAAATTGTGCAACAAACTAAATGGTTATAAATGTGACACTGCCGAGTCTGAATTGTCAATTAAATGTTATCCTCATGTTCCTCCATCTTTGTTTTACTTTTGCTTCTTCTATTTGTCATTCACTCTGTCCTACCCAGCTCATTACCTATTCCTCCAGGGAATTAGAGGACAGAGGTCCTTGGCTGACCTACTTAGTCCTGCCTTCCTGCCCTTTGAGTCTTGCAGGGTAATATTATAAAGTCTAATTATCCCTCTCGGATTGGACTGCTGTTCCCACATCATATCTGAATGACCAATTGTGTGTCTTTCCTCCATAGTTGACCTTCTATCACCACTTGGGGAGGGTGAAGGGAGGTCTGCAGGTTCTGACCCGATCACAGCCACTGGACCAGGAGGTGCTGGTGTGGAGCCAATCAGAACCACATTCAGAAGCATGGCAGAGGACTGTGATACATCTTACCAGTCAGCACCAGTTCCGGGTCTGTTCCCACTCTGTCCCACCTTCTTTAACACTTGGCCATGGGTGTGCCATCTGTCCCTGTTTTTTCAAAAAGTTGACTTGATACTACAAGTCAACCTTGTTTGCTGACTCAAATTTGTAGCACAGATGAATTCACTTTCAGATCAATCAGTTGCGACAGGCTGTGTGACTATGCTAGTCTTCCAGTAATGGCATGACAGGGGATTCTACTGTAACTGTGCTGAGAAGTGATTTCTCCATCTAAAGAGAGTTCTACATCACCATGACACAACTAGTCACAGCTACTGTATAATACAACACATGTATTAAGCCAGACCTATGAGTAAAGACTAAAGCTCCAGGAGGCTAAAAGCAGGTGGACTTTGGCCTTGGTCTGATAGCTTGTACTCTTGGCAGAGATAATGGTTTACTTAGATGTACAATACTGGAAGGCATTAATCACACAGGGGAACACCTATGCTCTTTCATCCAACCACACAAACACCATTTCTACACCACAAGCACACACACACCCAAACACACACACACACATAAACACACACACACACACACACACACACACACACACACACAGAAGATACAGACACACACACACACCACACCAGGAACACAGTGTCAGAACCTGTGTCAGCATAGAAAGATATAGTGTGTTAAGATAAATATTGAATGTTTGTGTTTGCCAGGTGGTCGTTCGAGGGGAGATCTCTGCTGACAGCGTCCCCTCACAGGTCCTGGCCATCGATGACATTTCCTTTGGTGACGGCTGTGTGACAGTCCCCGGTAAGAGTGTCTTCTAATCTTGCTTCACTGCACCCATCCTGCCGGGGGTCAAGTGCAAAATGTCACAGCACATTCTGGAACAGGATCTAACCTTTTCCAAGCTCTGATAACCTCAGGTCGACGTGAGCTAGGGTGACTCCTTGAACTCAGCTTCAAGTACAGCAAATCTTTGTTACTGTAACTCTGCTTTGTCACAAAAGATGAAGGCATGACTCTCTCTCTCTGATTCCCTCTAAAGATTAGAGCATGGACTGTGAAACCCAACCCTGCACAGAGCTTCAATGTTTTGGTCACTTGTCATCCTAAGGCAGCTTTGGTATATTAGGATTCAGTGGTCTACAGGGTTTATACACACCAGAGACCTCAGAATTTTCTTCAATCACTTTGACCAAAGTACTATTTCTCAACATAATTCACACACCTGGGCATCTTTATAGGGGAACTTCAAAACGTCCATGATTCACCCAGTAGGATTTCAGTTTCTGCTCGCTGAGTCTATAAAGTAAATATGGGGTTGTAACTTTTCTAAAGATTTTCTAGTTTTAGCACTGGGCTCTTAGGCCTCAAGGTCCTAAAAATGTCTGTGCTGGATCTCTCTCCAAGGCTGTGGCAGTAACACTGTTGTGAACACTAGCATAGGTCTGGGAAGATCGGCATTTGTCTGTCTGTCTGAGTCTCTGTTTGTCTGTTTGGATCTGCATTCCTGGGTATATCTGTCTCTGTCTGTCTGTGTCTGTCTGTCTGTCTGTGGAGGTCTGTCTGCTTGGGTCTGCTTCCCTGGGTCTGTCTATCTGCTGCCTGCTGGGTGTGATCAGCTTGTCCAGCCTGACCAGTCTTGCATGTCTAAGTGGAGAGGGCAGGTCAAAGTCACCTCTCAGTTCTGTCCCTCTGCCTCCATCTGTCACAGGCTCCCCACAGTGAGCCGTGAACCGCACAACCCTGTAGAGCCCTCTGCTCCATCAAGGATTTGAACACCAAAGCCAGAAACACACACACAGCTATTCAACGCTCATTGAACGCTGGCTGTTCGCGTCTCTCAGGTGTGCTTGTCTGGTGGTGCCCCTTCTCTACCACTAACCGTGACTGACTCAGCATGATGGCATACCTCCTCTGCATCATTTAATCAGGGCTGAGGTGAAAAGAGGGATCTATTTAAAGATGGAGTTTGTGTCACATGAAATGGCTGCTGTGGTTGCATGGAAGACAGAAGATACTTTGTGGTGTCAAAGCTCAGGGACCCACTGTCCCTGCGTTCCCAGTCTCTTCTGCTGCAACACCCGGATGACATATTTTTAGGTCATCAAGGTAATTTATGGTTGGTGAGACCAAGTGTCGTTCAGCCTGTTGCATTGATGTCGCTTAGACTCCAGTCAGGGGTGGATGCACGCTGCGTCCAGCACCGTCTGCAGGTGTGCCCTGCTGCATCCTTCAATCCACTTGCTTTAGGGAACTCATGCAGCTGCACGTGGAGCCCTATTATAGCTGTAATTAAAAGTCTGCCTTGTCATGTAGCTCACGTCTCTAACCACATCTAACAAGCTGTCATGTATTCACAGTTAGAGTCTCCTTTTGATTTCCTGTGGCTTTTATTATTCGGCTCAGCTTACAGAAGTGCTGGGGTGAAATATGAGCCCCCAACAGGTACAGAATCAGACTAAATGCTTTGCCACAAATGATGTCCTTACTACCATCCATAAAGATCCTGTGATTAAATGGTAACCATGGGTACCGGGTGAAAACTGTTATTAACTGTGCCTACAAAACCAAATTCTGTATTAAAGTCAAGGCATGCACAGCAGTGTGTCAGATTTGACAGGTTTGTTGGAATCCTTATGAAATAACCTATCCTATTTCTTGCAGTTCTGTCTGTTCGGCCTGTGGGGTATTGATAGTTGGCTCTTCTTGTTTGCTACAGTAGCTTCGATGACTTGAATGTTCGAATGTTTTCCACCAGATTGTGTTATTCACTGAAATTAACAGAAGTTTACAGTCTGTAAATATAAATTCAACCAGGATCCATTCAGGAAAGAAGGCTACTTTAGTGAGTCACATTGTCCATGCTTACTAATAAGTAAACAGAGAGAACACATTGGTTAAGAGATGGAGGCTCATCTTTTGGATGGATCAGAATAACTTCTCTTTCATTGGTCCCTTCTCTTTATGGTTAACTCCATCTGCTGTGCTGTCTATAACAATAGAACTAATGTACAACAGCAACCGCAATAAAGAATGTCTAGGGATTCAGTTTTTTTGCCTGGAGTGATTTCCCACAAGAAAGTCACTTAATGAATGACTTGCATGACGTGTCAATGAAATCAACTTCCTGCCCGCATGGATGGGCCCACTGTACATATAATGCTTTGCGCAATCACAATTATTTCATAAAATCCACAGTCACAGTCATGTTGCACATTCAAATATATGTAAATTATAGTTGGAAATGTGTTTTCCAGTTCAGGACACTAGTTTGTACTGCTTCTTTGTCCAGCCTGTGAGTGCTTTGTTTGTGTTCCCGGTCATAGACAGAAGCATGGCTCCTCCCACCCCTGGGTGCCCCCCCTCCTGGTTCCCCTGTGGTCCCCCTGGGGAGTGTGTGGAGGACAACAAGGTGTGTGACTTCACCCCACACTGCCCAGACGGACAGGATGAAGCCAACTGCTGTGAGTCAGTTCAAACTCAGGTTGTATTGAGGAAGACTGACCCATGCAACTTGTTTCATGATTGTTTTATCTCTGTCTCTTTCCCCGTATTGCAATGCAGCGTCTCACTGTGACTTTGAGGGGGGGTTGTGCGGCTGGTACGAGTTCACCCAGGGGGATGGCTTCGATTGGGTCCGGGGGTCTTCTCCAGAGGTCCCACCCCACTACCAGAGTCAGGACCCCCCTCTGGACCACTCCACCAACAGCTCCAAAGGTAGAGACACCACCTGAGACAGCATCAGTCAAACACACACACATCTCTAGCACATGGTGTCTGAATATAGCTTTCCTCCCTCTCACAGTCTTAATCGAAAAAGCAAAAAAGTGCCACGTTTGGCAGATAAGAGGCTGCCTTCACCCTCTCAGTGTTGTTGCAGAGGAAATAAGACTGGAAAATAATATTACTCACAGATTAAATCTATCACTTTTCCATGAAAAAGCCCCTGTTGACTTTTTTCCGAGTGCAGAGATTTGATGGGAGAAAAGCTTCCTCAGCTTTCTGCATAATAGAGAGGAAAGAGACATCTCACCCACTCTCTCTCTTTCCCTTCCTCCATTTCTCTTTCTGTCTCTGCCTTTCTCGTTTCTTGCCTTCCTTCCTCCTGCTGTATTTCCCTCCTCTAATTTTTTAGGATCTCTAATTTGATGGCAAGCTTCTCACATCATTTTTTTACAGTTCTGTTCCATCTGTGCCTCTCCCTTCCCCTCCCCTGCTCCCTTCCAGTCACACGTCCTCTTCTATATCTCCTGCCTTCATGATCTGGTTAGGACAGGCCGTGATGTGATGTAATGAAGTGCTCCCTCTTTATCCAGATGCCTTCTGTCTTTCCTCAGGTCACTTCATGTTTGTGGTGAAGAACAGCAGCAGCTTGCACCCCCGAGCGGTCCTGAAGGGACCTCGCTTCCAGCAGACGGCGCCCGACTGCACCCTGACCTTCTGGTAAGAACCAGCCCTGCTGGTACCCCTGGTGGAAATACCGACCAGAAGTGTCTGAAGCACTCATCTCTCGCTCCACCACGGGCCACGGGCCATCAAGGACACCACGACACAGCAGAAACGCTCACCTATGATGTGCAGCATATCTATTTGTTTTGCTTCATCTTGTTGGTATCTTTGGTATTATGAAAGAGCCATCTGTGCCCTCCCCCCCCCCAATCCCCAGGCATTTTAACTCAGGTATATCTGTGGGGGCTGCAGACATGTACCTGCAAATCGAGGGGGTCGAGAACTCCACCATTTTATGGAGGACCTTATACAACCAAGGGAACCGCTGGAACAAGGTCACCGTCCAACTGGGACGCATCACCCAGCCCTTCCAGATCTCATTGGCTAAGATCAGCCTGGGCGTGTTTGATGGAGTTTCTGCCCTGGATGATGTCACGTTCCAGAACTGCTCCCTTCCCCCGGCGACAACGGAATGCCCTCTCTTCACACACTTCTGGTGCTTGCACAGCGGTGCCTGCGTGGAGCACTTGCAGCGCTGTGACCTGGTGGACGACTGTGGGGACGGCTCTGACGAGGAGGGCTGCTGTGAGTTGGACTCAGACACACACACACACACAAACACAGACACACAGACAAACACACACTGTCATGGAAGGGGTTTTCCCACATTCTGTCTGTGCTGCGTCGTCCTAGCCTCATGATCCGTACCTGTCTCCTGGTCTTCTTGTTCGCTCCTGGTTTCCGTCCAGCCCCAGAGCTGCAGTGTGATTTCGAACAGGGCCTGTGCAGCTGGACTCAGGAGCGGAGTGGAGCGGACATGTTTGACTGGAGCCAGATCCAGGGCCCCACACCGACCTTCAACACGGGCCCCATGAAGGACCACACCCTTGGCACCGTCAACGGGCACTACGTCTACATCGAGGCCTCCGCTCCTCAGGAGTTTAAGGACAGGGCCGTGCTGGTGAGCCGGATCTTCCAGGCCACGCCACGCCACGGCCAGGGTCAACCTCAGCACCCCTGTGTGTTCAGGTTCCACTACCATATGTTTGGTTCCCACGTCTACCGACTGGCGGTCTACCTCAGAACTTCCAGCACCGGCAATGGTCACATGCTGTGGGTTCGCTATGGCAACCAAGACAACCTGTGGCACAGGAAGACCCTGTATCTCAACAGTGCCCGGCCCTTTCAGGTAAACTTGACAGAACACCGGGACTCAACAGGTCCATCGTCCAATGAGAAGGTTTTATCTGTTTGCGTTGGCGTGTTCACATTAAGAAGTTGAGTGATGTGGATTGGTTGGTTTAAGAATTATTATGGTGCTTCTAATTTCTCCTCAAAGAAACACATTTCTCCGGTAAAGCTGTGAAACAGCACCAACAACATATTCCCAACCAAATCAATCCACCTAAGTTTAATATCGAATAAATCCAAATAGTGGCACTTGTTCATTATTGTGTCTTTTCAGCCATGAATATTGGATTTATGCTGTGAAGTTGTGAAGGAGTCATTAACATATTTGTGCAGTGGTGGAATCACTTTGTCCATTCCTCCCTGAATCTGCATATCCTCCCCCTCTGGGCAATTGCAGTCCAGTTCAGACCGTCGAGCTCCCTTCCAATGAGCATCATGTGTTAATTAACTCAGCATTGGCCTGAGGTGAGGTGGAGGCTCCCGTATCCCAGACTGCACAGCAGTGCTGCATTGAGGAGATGGGCCTACTGGTTAAGTTATGGCTCTCTGCTCAGTCATTCAACCAGCAGCAGCATTGCATGATAGGTGTAGAAGTTAATTAAGTTGTGTCCCAAGGTAGTTTACTGTGGTGCTTGCTAATGAGGTTTTTTATAACGAAAAGGCTTTTTATCCAGTCTTCCATAACATTCACGTTCAACCTGATGTGCGATGCCAATGCTAATGTGTGACTCATAAACACTAATACATAAAGTGTTATGGAGTGATATGGATTATGGGAAATGGCGTGGCTTTTCATGCAGATTGTTAGTTTGTGGCTTTGTGACCCTTAGGATGCAGTAACGTTATCAAGCTCACCATAACCATCTGTCTAGGAGAGACTGGAGACTCCCATTCAGCACTGTATCCCTCCACTCTGCTCCTCTCCCCTCACTCAACCCACCCTCACCCATCCCCTCTTTCTTTTTGGGACAGATTTTGGTGGAGGGCACAGTTGGTGATGACTTCAATGGAGACATCGCCATTGATGACCTTTCATTCCTTGACTGCGTCCCATATGAAGGTAATTTAGAACCTCCACACTCAGTCATCCCACTCTGTCCCGCTGTGTCCCATGTGCTGTCACATTAAGCGTGTTTGTTTTACTTCAGGGGACCTGCCACCAGTGAGCCCCAGCCCCACCCCTACGCCTACCCCCACCATGACCCCCACGGCCCAGCCCCACAGCTGCCCCAAAGGGGAGTTTGTGTGTGGGGCCCCTGGGGAGTGTGTGGACCAGAGTAAGGTGTGTGACTTCAGACATGACTGTTCCGATGGCTCAGATGAGTTCAGTTGTGGTGAGTACTGCTACACCTCAGATGGAACAGTTATATGGTGAATATTAGTTAAAGTTATTACAACTGTACCTCACTTTATGACTATTACGTGTAAGTTTGCAGCTAAATTAATTGCCCACCCATAATGTGAACTCCAAAGTGCTGAGTTTAAACTTGTACCCAAATGAATAAATGTTCTCACACTTTCTCTCTATTTCTCTCTTTCTGGAATTTCCCTTCCTTCCTCCCTCCAGTGAAGGAGGTGTGTGACTTTGAGGGGGGTGACCAGTGTGGATGGACCATCAGCTGTCACGCCATATCCAACAACCAGCACTACTTCATATGGCTCCCTGACCAGGGGGAAACCATTCACTACGGGGAGCAGTACCATCGGCCCGTCAACGACCACACCTTGTGAGCACTCTACATCAAGTTTTCCCACACCTAACACATCTGGTTCTGGGATAGACACATTCTGACTCAGAGTGTTGCTGTCCACTTTGCCATGGGCACTGAACTAGAGTGGGCAGTGTAGCTGGGGACCTTGAATTGGTGTGATAGCTCATCTGAGGTCCTTGAAAACAAAGAGACAGATCAGAATGGTTGTTCCACTCCTGCTACCTCTACCTCACTACCCTCAATCTTTCTATTCCCGTAATTTCATCTACTTGGACTTTGGGCCAGAGAGCAGACGCAGTCATCTCTCAGCCCTCAGTCCCATCTAGTCCTGCTGTTGTCCTTTACACTTCCCTCGTGACCAATCGATACTGCTCTGCCGGCTCTACGGAGAGAGAAGCGGAGCTCTGTGTTTTGTAAGCCCTGGGAAGGCTCTTCCCTCTGGGGGGCAGTGGGCTGGGGAGTAGGGGGGCAGGGGAATGGGTATTCTGGTGATGGGAGCTCATGGAGATGGATGAGACAGGCAGGAGATTCCCAGGGCCCCACTCACCCATGGTTCTTTGACTGACAGAATGTAAGACTTAGTAGAGCTCAGCTACTAGGATCAAAGAGACTGGAATTCTCTATGCCGCCGTAACTGTATGTGTGTATGCGGGTGTGTGGGTATGTGTGTGTGTGTGTGTGAGTGTGTTAGGAGAGATAGGTCTGATAAGAACAGATATGTCTCATACTCTCTGGAGATGGCCAAACATTCCATTTCACGGTTGAGCAGAAAATAAAGATTGGAAACAGCAGTGCTTCCTGCTAAATTAGGGGGGTTTCGATTATAAGATTTGTAGAGGTGTGCAGAAAGTGATGAGGGATCAAATCAAATCAAATTTATTTGTATAGCCCTTTTTACACGCAAGCATGTCACAGAGGGCTTCACATGCGCCCATAGAACTGCCCCTCAACCAACCTAAACCCATGAGGGAGAGCACACATGTATTAATACTGATTATACTGGTATCTCACTCCAGGTAGATATATATATATTGTACAAACAAACAGTGCTAAAAATGATTAAACATCCAACCTTCACCCAATACTTCATCAGGTGTAAAGTAAAATGTAAACAAGGTTAACCTTTGCCACCAGGGGCAGTAAGGAGGGATGGTACATGTATGCTGACAGCTCTAACGGTGGTTATGGCCACATCACTGACCTCCAGACTCCCGTCATCTCATCTACTGGGCCCCAGTGCACCCTGGGATTCTGGTACCACATGAGTGGGTTCACAGTGGGGGCTCTGCAGGTGAGGGAACCAATCACGCTTCTTTAAAAATCAACTCAGACAAGAGACTGTCAGTTGAATAATGGTTTGTATCACATGACCATGATGGGAATACCTTGCCGTCGTCATCATCAGGTGCTGTTGAAGTTGGGAAATGTTACCCAGGAAGTGTGGTCGCAGACCGGTAACCAAGGCAACCAATGGAGACGTGGAGAGGTCTTTTTGGGGAAATCCAGCAACTTCCAGGTCTGTTGATCATCTTGCTACACAGAAGGTTACATTTAGTCATTTAGCAGATGCTCCTATCCAGAGCTTATCCAAGGTTAAGTCAGTCTGTTGTTCTTGGGTGAATGTTTGTTTTTAGCCAGAGCTATTGTATTCTTTGTCAGAGTATTCTGTGTCTGTGTTGCGTTTTATGATGCATCTTTATGTCTGTGAAGCCTTGTGATTGGGTCAGCCTAGTTCATTCATTAAACAAAACCAGGACCTGGACATTAGCACCAGACTTGTCATTTTAGCTCCACATAATAATGTCCTTTGTGTCGGTATCCTCTGATATCTACCAGCCTCCCTCCCTCTGTCTGGCAGACACAGCTCAACTCTTCAGAGAGGCCAATTAGTGTCTGGAATGACCTTTCACACCCCAGCATCATGTCTCCAACAGACGCTTTTTCACTATCAGAGAGACGCGCAGTGCCCTTTCTGTCTCTTCAGAGAGCCCTTTAACAGACAGCTGCCCTTAAAGTGTTGTCTGAACATCCAACTCTATGTAATTAGAACTTTTGAATGGCTCTGAATAATGTTTGTTTGATGCCATACATGTCCAGTGTGTTGAAGGCCTTCTAGCAGTGATTGTTGGGTGATACCTCGTTCTGGCTAGTTGTCACTCTATGAGGCTTGACTGTTTGAAGTCTTGAAGGAGGTTTGACAGGGCGGCTTGTTTCTATTGGTCAGGTGGTGTTCCGGGCCAAGCGTGGAATCAGCTACCTTGGAGACGTGGTGATTGACGACGTTGCCTTCCAGAGCTGTGCCCCGCCCCTCACCCCTGGGCTACCCTGTGGTCCTGAGGACTATGCCTGCGCCAACGGGCACTGCATCCCCCACGGCAACCTCTGTGACTTAATCGATGACTGTGGCGACGGCTCTGACGAGGACCTCTACATCTGCAGTGAGGCTTTTCTCCTGCCTGATCAAAAATGCCTCTATTGCTGACCAGGGTTTCTTTGCGACTTTTTAACAAAAGTAGAACGAGACGACTTCTCTCTTTCCTCTCACAGAGGGATTCAGCGGACGCTGCAACTTTGAGTTTGACCTCTGCTCCTGGCGCCAGTGCAAGCAGGATGATTTTGATTGGTTGATCAAAGCTGGCAGCACCCCTACGGTTGGCACAGGGCCTTCCACAGACCACACCCTGCGGGACCCGTCTGGTCACTACCTCTACCTAGAGACCTCCTTCCCCCAGGCGGTCGGAGACTCCGCTCGCATCACAGGACCCCTCCTCAGCCACAGGAGCAAGCAGTGCAAAGTGGGTCAAGGGTCAGGGGTCAGGGGTCAGCATCTAGAGGGCAATAAGTGAGAGGGGTCAACAGAAATCTTCCTGGATTTGTGGTGGAGTTGAAATTGAAGGTGAAGGGTGGAGTTGAGGCTGGAGGTGAAAAAGTCAAACCCAGTTTGAAGACGAGGGATCAGTTTTATAAGATAATTAGGTTGTAAAGATCAAATATTCCTGAAGGACAATGTCAGCATTTCCCCTCAGACCAGATAGGAAGGCGGGTTTATCACCCTCTCTCTTCTCAGTCATACTGAGCCAGAGTCTTACATCCTCCTGTGTGTGTACGTGTGTGTGAACCTACCTCCTGACTTACTGCTCCGGACAATGTGTAGCAGTGTCTGTTTCATTCCAGGGCAGACCTGTCAATCAATCTCAAAATACAGCTGACAGACTCCAATTACTCAAAATGGAGGGAGGAGAAAAGAGGAGAGGTGAAGAGCAGAGCAGAGGATAGGAGATGAATGAAGAAGAGATGAGATGAGGGAAGGGGAGAAAACGGAGAGGAAGTAGTTTGGTTGCAGCAACAGCAGCTGCCTCTATTGTCCTGCCTTTGCCTCACTTCTCTGGCCCAGTGTCAGGTGACCTTTGGAGGAGAGTCATTCTGTAGAACTCGTTTTCCAGCCTGTGTTGGAGAAACTGGCTTTGTGGACAGGTCTTAACGAATACAGGAAATGAAGAGGGAAGCAAATGGGTCTATTGGGAGGACCGGTCTCATGAAAACTAATTACCTCTACAATAATAGGCCTCAACTTCCTTCTCTTGGTCTGTGGTTAGGAGACCACTGTTTTTCATCCACTAATCAGGGTGCAGCAGAAAGTCTGTGGTAATTGTAAAGCATACTGTGACTCTCATGTTTATCATTCACCCAGACATTTTACAACTTTGCCTTGGACTATTCTGAATGTACAATGCATGAACACTTTGACACCGAAAACCAGTATAGGTTTCTCACGTCATCAGATCAGATCAAATCATAAAATATGACACACCGGACCATTTTATATCCTTTAGTTGAATATCATACCATCTCATATACCATATCATACTGTACCCTATTGCATCAAATCATATTATATTACGTAATAAACAGCATGCTCCTTTTTAGATCCGCTTCTACCTGCACATGTCTGGAGTCGGCATCGGATCTCTCCACGTTCTCCAGGTGACCTCTTCCTCTCCCCTGCTGCTCCTGAACCTGACGGGAGACCAGGGGAACTACTGGCAGCGCAGAGAGATCGCGCTCGCCTCCCTCGTGGACTTCCGGGTCATGTTTGAGGGCACAGTCGGCCACACCGCTAAGGGGGACGTCTGTCTGGATGACATCACCTTCTCGTCTGGATGTCTGCTCTCCTCCTCCTCTCCAGGGGAGCCTCCGTCACCTCCGGGTAAACTTCAGAGTCCCCCTCTCCTCAGAGTCCTCCTCTCCTCAGAGTCCTCCTCTCCCCTCAGAGTCCTCCTATCCTCAGAGTCCTCCTCTCCTTAGAGTCCCCCTCTCCTCAGAGTCCTCTTCTCCTCAGAGTCCTCCTATTCTCAGAGTCCTCCTCTCTTCAGAGTCATCCTCTCCTCAGAGTCCTCCTCTCTTCAGAGTCCTCTCCTCAGAGTCATCCTCTCCTCAGAGTCCTCCTATCCTCAGAGTCCTCCTCTCTTCAGAGTCCTCTCCTCAGAGTCATCCTCTCTTCAGAGTCCTCCTATCCTCAGAGTCCTCCTCTCTTCAGAGTCCTCCTCTCCTCAGAGTCCTCCTCTCCTCAGAGTCCTCCTCTCCTCAGAGTCATCCTCTCCTCAGAGTCCTCCTATCCTCAGAGTCCTCCTCTCTTCAGAGTCCTCTCCTCAGAGTCATCCTCTCCTCAGAGTCCTCCTCTCTTCAGAGTCCTCCTCTCCTCAAAGTCCTCCTCTCCTCAGAGTCCTCCTCTCCTCAGAGTCATCCTCTCCTCAGAGTCCTCCTATCCTCAGAGTCCTCCTCTCTTCAGAGTCCTCTCCTCAGAGTCATCCTCTCCTCAGAGTCCTCCTCTCTTCAGAGTCCTCCTCTCCTCAGAGTCCTCCTCTCCTCAGAGTCCTCCTCTCCTCAGAGTCTTTATCCCTCAGTGAGCTTTCGCAGGCCAGTGGGAGCCATTGGGCTGAAGTTTGTCCATAAACAAGGACTAAGTGGGACCAGAAGATAGAAACGATTCGGGGTATGGTCTAGCCAAGCAGAACTGGTTGACTCAACAAAACTGGAGCTTTTTCTGTGTCTGCTTTTCTGTGTCTGCCTCTCCTGTAGCGTTCATCCACCAGGGGGCAGTGTACTCTTCAGGTTGGCCAGGGGTTTGTGGCAGAGGGCAACGGGGGCAAACAGTAAGGATGGCATTTACTATGCTGACAAGTTTACTCACGTTTGCAGAGAAAGGACTGACAAGTAACTAGCGCTGTATTAAAGGATAATGGGCGTGTGTGTGTGTGTGTGGGGGGGGGGGGCTGTCCTTTTTACAGCAGTAGTGTAGCTCAAAACGAAGCAGCCATTAGTTGCAGCCAACAGCTTTTCTCCTCTGGGGAATGTTGTGAATGTGTGTTCATTATTGGCTGTGAGCCAGTATGGTTACCTAGACTGGAGAGGGGTCTTCCTGTCTTCCAGTGAGGCCGTGCGGTAGAGCTGATTCCTTCTGGTCGTCTGCACCTGAAGAGGAACAAAGAAACTGGAGAGACTTATTTCCCTTTTTCTGCTTTAATTACTGCCCCCCCCCAGCCCCTCATCATGCCCCATCTCCCTCTCTAGTACCTCCCCAACCCTCTCTTTGACCCTGTCGCTGGAATGCCTGGCTCAGAACCATCATGGATTCCCGAACACCGTCCGCCCCCACCCCTCCGCCCGCCGACCCCACACCCTCCACTCCACTCTCCTCACTCTCTCATCTAATCCCCTTCCCCCCTCCCCCACTCCCCCACCCTCTCCTCCTCCACATACAATAGGAGCTGAGCCGGACTTAAGGTTCCACTTCTTTGTCCTCCTAAGCCACTGAAAGAGAAACTAATACATCACTGAGATGAGATGTTTTCACTTGGGTTACCCTCCACTTTCCAAGTGAATTCCACTTCCTTGTAAAGGAAGTCACGAGACTTGTCCACGAGTACAGCTGTCTCCTTTATTTTTTAGAACACGGTTTTCAGCTGATGAAATTGCACAAGAATGTATTGACATCTGTGGGTCATGCAGGAACTCTTATTGTGGGAGATAATCTACTGTAGCATTTCTGGAGAGCGCCTCAGCTTAACCTCTCGATGGAATGGTGCTCTGCTCCTCCACTGTCTGACCCCTGACCGTTGATAGCTGCTGTTCATGATGAATGGGGGTGAAAAGGCATGGCAAACATATCAGCCAACCGACCCCAAGATTACTCCGGCTCCCCCCTGTCTTCATATGGAATCCATTACCCTCAACACCATCACCCATCACCCAAGACTGCAATGAACTGTGATATAAACTGGCTTTGGGAAAAGCAGATTGAATCATCCTTCCTTTTATTTTGTTTTCAGTGTGTGGTGAGTTGTGTGTGTGTACTGTGGCTTACTGTGTGTTGTGTGTGTGTTATGTTTGTGTTCACTGCAGGTCCTTGTCTGCCAGGTTTCCTGCAGTGCAAAAATGGCCGGTGTTTTAGTCCGAAGCATCTCTGTGACTTCAGAGACAACTGTGGCGACGGCACAGATGAAAAGGATTGTGGGACTTCCTGCACCTTCGAGAGCGGCCGCTGTGGTTGGAAGAGTTCCCTGGCGGATAACTTTGATTGGACTTTGGGTGGTGGCTTTGACAAAAGCGTTCACCCACCATTCGACCATACTTTAAACAACGAGAGAGGTAATAATCGAGTGTCATGACTTGTATTTGACTGCAGATCAAGATGTTAAAAATCCCCTCTGTCACTTTGGATAAAAGTATATTCTAGGTATGCAACAATATAATTATTGTGTCATACTTTAGATCTGTAAGAATTCAAGTGCATTGAATGGCTGTAGCTTGTACATTCTTTATGCTATTGCTAATACGTACACACTCAAGTCTTGGAGTTTCTGATAGTTGCAAAACTTTTTCCCCTCCTAAGTTTGGAGGTTTAATCATTGCCTTGTGGGGTACCTAGCTGGCACTGTGGGGTGACACCAAGGGCAGTGGCACTGATTGGATTCTGACCCGCATACCCCTCTCCCTCCCACCCCACTGACCTCAGTGTCATTTATCCCCAGAGGCTCAATGAGCCTGAGGAGAAATAGACTGAATGCATATTGGTCAGGCTAACCTCCGCTGTCCATTTCTTCCCATCCATTTCTTCCTCTTTCTCCTCTCATTTCTCCTTTTTCTTCCTCCATCACACATTCCTTCTTTCTTTGGAACCCCTCTTTCTCTCCATGGCCCTTTTCTCCCTTCCTCTCTGTCTTCCTGTGTATATATTTCATATGAAACGATCAATCCCCCTCCACCACACGCCCCCCCCAGGACATCTTGTCTATCTGAAGGCCACTCCTGTGGGACTGAAAGGAGACAAAGCTCACATGAAGAGTTCTCCATGGAAGGAGTCCAGCTCCATCTGCAAGCTTCGCTTCTGGTACTACATCTCCCAGAAGGCATCAGGCACCATCCGCTTACTAGTCAAGGTAAGAGGTTTGTCTCTGGGAGGTCTTGTTCATCCATGTTATCTACATACTGTTCTGTGTGTCATAACGACATGCACTGTTTATGTCACAGTGACATCGGTCAGACAGTTTTGTTGGTCAGAGTGCTCCAGTTCGAAAAATAAGCAGTGGCTGCCATGGTTACTCAATGACGGCATGGTGTTATTTCTGTCTAATAATTCTGGAAAAAGGGCTCCGTCAGTAATAGTCAGTGGAGAGCATCTGCCCATTTGCCATGCTCTCAATGATGCTGCTGAGTACAGACCAGCAGGCTGGCACTCTGGATGCCAGGCTGTGTCTGCAGGTCAGGGGAAGAGCCTGCAGAGGGGGGGGGGGGGAGAGGTTGCTGCGGGGGGATAACAGCCAGGCAGTGCCACTGTGCCATCTGGACCAAGGGTACCCCAGTAGACCCCCCTACCCCCTACCCCCATGAGCCTTCATCCTTTGCCTGTTCTGAGGGCTTCTAATAGTCGAGCACACCTTCATGTATTTAACCTTGTACAAACACACATGTTGGATTGAGTGGGACCTTGACAGAAGCTCAGTCTGCCAGGCAGGCTTCCTCCCTCTGATGACTGGTTTGTTTCCTCTCAGACTTGATTAGACTCCGTAAGGGTGGGGCTCAAGGTTAAGGTGCGGCACATCTTTGGTTCAGCGGTTGTTTTCACTCTGTGTATGCATGCGAGTGTGTGTGTACGTGTGTGTGTGTGTGTGTGATTCTCTAGCTCCATTCGGAGCAATTTGCAAGGCGGGACAGGAAGTCATCATGTAAATTCCATCAAAGCTCTTCATTTCCCCTCAAGCAGCGGTGCGCCATGCTAATGCTGCTGACTGCTTCTGCTATGTGATGAGGAAGACAGAGACAACACTGACTCTTACCTACCCCCATATCATACATTTCTTTTACACAGCCACTGTAAAACAAATCCCTTCAAGCAAATATAACATTCAGAGTATGACCATTATTCTAGTATTAAAGCAAGTCGAACACAGCGAGCAGAGTATTGTAATACAGAGCGTAGAGCAAATTTGCTCCTGTGCGGCTCTGACTCACCTCCCATCTGACTACACGGCTTCATTATCTAAGCTTCATCGATCAGATGTTGAACTGATGCCCTGGCTGTTCGCTCTGACCATGAGACTCCTGTCTGCCTGCATCTGTCTCTGGCTCCCTGGTGTGACATCCCTGCCACAGACAGACAGACATGAGATGGACCGCAAGGCACTCTGTGATGGGTCCTCTCATGGGGGTCGGAATGCACAAGATGTAACCTTTAAGAATGGTCCCGATTGGTTGAGGAAATGAGACGAGGGGATTGGTTGACTCTGTGGTGGTTATGGATTCGAAGGTCATGGTGTGATCACACCAGAGAAAGGAGGGTGTGAATGAGGGCTAGTGAATCAGTGTAGAGTCAGATAAGATGTTTTAGTAACATGGTTGTTGGAGTGTGAATGGCATGTCAGTTAGCATGAATGTTGGAAACCCAGAGTGTAGACAGTATTACACCCATCTGAATGTTGACTTGTTTTGTGGCCCAGATGTTTCTCTCAAAATCTGCTCTGTTTACAGTGCATTGATATTTCAAAAGGTTGTACTGACACACACACACACACACATTTGCTTGTGGTTCACTGTGTATATTGATTTTGAACACACATAGTGTGTAAATTCATGTCTGAAAATGATCAGTCTGTTGGGAAACTTTCCAAGTTTGGCTTCACAACTTTGCATCCCTTTTGTTATCCGAAGAGCAGAAAAAAGTGGATGTACTTTGGATTGAAGGTGAGCTGACAACCAAACGACTGCCAACACTGCCATAAAATGAAAAAGCCATGAATATAAATTGGATTTTGGCTTAGCAGGACATTCAATATACTAAGACATTATGGGAGATTTCAATGGAATATTTATTCTGAGGTGATATTACAACTTACCCAGTTCGTTTAGACTCCTGGAATTGTCATCAGTGATACTGAAATAAAGTTATGTAACTGTACGTCCTCTCTGATTGAGGCACAAAGTGGATTTGCTGTCACACTGCCAGACTATGAACTTAGAAAATGATCTTTCAAATTGATCTGATCAGCACCCTGATTGAGCTTGCATTGAGGCATCAAATCACAGGTCACAGCAGACACTCCTCAGTACTGCACTACTGGTATGTAAAGGTCCTGTTCGCTTCCAATATCCCGTATAAATCTGGATAAGTATTTCAATGAGACAATATATTAATACAGGCTTCACCCTCCCAGTAACAAGATTATTCTAACAAAGATTCCATTGGCAGAGGACGGGAAGAGTCCAACAGACAGAAAGTGCGGTTCACCCCAGGGGGGCAGTTTAATAAGCTTTCAAACTGCTGAGCAGAACACGACATTGCTTGTCCTCTGTTTTGAGTAGATTAAGTCCAGCCCCTTCTCTCTCTCCTGTCTCTGCAGTGTACTGAGCCCTTTGGCAGAAACATATATTTACAGCTGATTAGCTAGTGTTATGGTACAGGCCTAAGGTTAGCTTCTTGTTTTGTTGTGTTACACTCAGTACTAGAACAGAGGGAGGTCAGATATGGATACACATTCTGTCCTTACAGGGACTAGATAACCTAAATCTATGATGTCACTTGTAACTGCTGAGTCCTGGCTATTTTTGGTGTTTATCAAAGTTTATTATCTTCTTTGAAGGAGCAACTTGAATCCTCATCATTCCAGATGTCTGCCATCCTAATGTAATAAGAAGATACAAATGAAGATAGTTTCTGTGTTTGCATCATCGTCAGCATTGTCTCTACTCTCAGACAGTCAATTACTGCACAACTCCAAAATCCATATCCCCTCTGCCTCCACCATGGGAGTCCTCTCAGTCTATACGAGGCCTTCCTCACCCCTGGAACCATCAGGCCTCCATTAAGTGGTTTGGCAGTGGCTTCTTCAGCAGGTCTGTATGTAGACCCAAGATTAAACAGGAGCTGATGCATGTCTCTAAATGGTCTGATGTACATCCCAATAGGACACGCTAGAATGAGTGTTACTGTCAACTGTAAATAAGAACCATTTTTCACTTTTCTGATGACACTATCCTCCACTGTCCACTAAAAAGGATCCATGACACTATCCTTAATCGTGTGAGATGACAGTGTACCAGTCAGATCTAGAAGAGAATTATCTTTCAATTAAAAGATAACTCAAGGCTCTATTTAGCTGTCTGGATAAATGACTTGCAAAATCCTTGCAGTTGAGACACTGGTGTGTAACATAGCCATAAAGGAGCCTTGAAGTCATTGTACATACAGTTTGTTTCACAGCTTTATTAGTTGGGATGAAGGGCCTTTACAGCTCTATGGGAACAGACAGAGGATTTACTGGTAAAACATTGAGCCTGGGTTTTAATGCCTATATGTCGTAATGCAACTAATACAGTTCATTCAGACCAGAGACATGTTTGTACATGAGTGTCTGGTCTGAGGGTGAGAGCCAAATTATGTTCTTCCAATGTCATTACAATGACCACTCCACAATGGCCGCCTTGATTCGAGGCAGCAGAGCTCCTTCTATGAGTCACTCTGAGCTCCATAGTGTCTTACTGTTTAAAAGCACTAAGTGCTACAGCTTTGAATAAACTTCCCTGTTTAAGGCTTGGCTTGCCCTGTCACTTCATTCCACCTCCTTCTATTCTCCACCTCTTTTTCTCTCCTCTTCTGTACGTCTTCTACCCCTCTCCACAGACCGAGAATGCTCTGACGGAGGTGTGGAGCCGAACAGGGAACCAGGGAAAGCAGTGGAACCGAGCAGAGGTTCCTTTGAGGAAACTGAGAGACTTTGAGGTTATTTTCGAAGGGGTTCGTTCTGCAGACCTGGGCGGAGGGGCCTCCCTGGATGATCTGGAGTTTCTAGACTGTGCCCCTAGTGAGTAACACACACTGTACTACAGCAACTATTTCTTGTCTTCCTTGTCTTGGGATATGACTTGGCATGGATGGCGTCTCATGGGATGAGGATCTCAGACATTAAAAGATTTATAGAAAGAGCTAATTGGAAGCCAATGGAGTTAATTCACTTATCGTCTTCAACTATAGGATATGAGTTTATGATTACCACGCGTGAACACAGCCTAATTACATTTTGGTTGTGTCATTGACAGTTCCTTGGAACTGAAGTTGAAGCCATGAAATCATACGTTTGATGTTGTGAATTGAACAGTACCTGCGGCCATCCTTGAATAATGTGGATTAAATGAGATTATGCTTCTCTGGCAGCGTTTAAATGTGATCCTCTAGTTGCCCTGCAAGCCAACTGACATTCAGCCGTGCATTGAAGAGATCTCCTTTTGCTACAAACTTGTTTTGCTACTCAGTCAGAAACCCTTTCTTTTGGACAGATGTGGCAACAATATGCCATACATAGGTCATACACACACACACACCCACATACTTGTGTACACACACACACCCACATACACATGCAGGGGATGACAGGGGATCACATGCTCTTTCTAGATGTTTCTGTCATAGACCGATGTTTCACATTAGTTTAACACAGTAAGAAGGCCCTGGCAGAGGTCTAGCCAGAAGATGGCAACTGGCCATACCTCTGCTGTGCTCCCCTCTGAAACTCACACACACACTCTCTCCCTTACACACACAAACACACACACACATACTTACATGGTTGCATGGTGCACATGCAAAATAGGTTTGCGAGCAGTTCCATTGTTGCAACCTTGAGAAACTCTGCCTTTCTCACTCTAATGGGACATTTATTATCCTCACTGCCACACACACACGCACGCATCACAAACACTTCTTATCCGGCTGATCCCTGTCTGGGATGTTCTCTCTTAAACAAGGCTGCGCAGCAGGAGCAGTGTTTGATGACTGTGGCCTAGTCTGCTGTTGTTTACTCTGCTGTGGCTGTTCCTGGTCTCTGGAGCCAAACAACAAACAGATAGAGGATGGATTGAGGTGAGCAGAAAAAGAAAAGTGGTACCAGAGAGTGAGGGAGGTAACAGAAGAGAGAGAGAGTTCTATCATCCAGGGCTGCATCTCAACGTCCTCCTTCTCTCGGTTGGAAAGCACAGCCCCCTGACTCACTGTGATATACTGCGTCACAGCTGTCAAGACCACCAACACTGAAGTCTCAATACACCGGAGTTACACCTCGAACTCAAGCGAGTGATGGGATATGAGTGGCACTCCTGTAGGGTTGTCTCCTCATTGTGACTGTGTCTTTATGCATGTGCATGCATGTGACTGCGTGTAACTGTCTGCGTGTCTGTGACCATGTGTGTGTGTCTGTGACACGTGTGCTTGTGTTTTAGATGCTGTGGTCCCTGACTCCTGTCCGGTCGTCACTGACTTTGTGTGTGGCAGCGGGGACTGTGTGGAGGCCCGTCTGGTGTGTGACAGCAAGGCCGATTGCGAGGACGGTTCAGACGAGCGACACTGTGGTGAGGGCTTGAAACCCTGAGCTGTCTACTCACTTTCCCACTACAACGTGGACATCCATTGAGGTCATCCCCTTCCATTTAACCCATCTTGTCAGCCCTTTCTTTGTATCTCCTCTTCTCACACACACGCAATCCCTCTTCCAATCTCTTTCTTTCTTTGCCACGCTTGCTTGTTTCCATCCCTCTTCCCCCGCCTCCCAGACCACATATTAGGCCTTCCAGGTGCCTGTAACTTCAACATGGACCAATGGGAAGACACCTGCCAGCTGTCTCAGGACCCTGGCAACGACTGTGATTGGAGGATTGGCCAGAAGAGTGACACTCCCGGGACGGGACCTAGCGGTGACCACAGCCCTGGTAAGTCTGCCCCATACAGCCCCAGAGTACCGTCACAGTAGAGCAGCAAAAAATAGAATAGATTAAAATCTGTGGAATAGCAGAGGCCAAAAGTCTAACTAATCTCTTGGGCTGCAGGTAGATGGCTTTTCTGAGCCTCAGGTCTACTGTTAGATGGTGCCTAGCAACAGGCAATCTCCTGGTGTGGATTTGGAGCTGCTCTCGGAGCACTGAGGCAGATCAGTGAGGTTCCCAGAGCCAGGAGAGGATTTCCTCTCAGGAAATTTAGGCATTCTTCTGTTTATTGGCAACTCAAGGGGTGTTCATCGGATATTTGGGTTTGTTTACCATGGAAGGATAGCGTAGTGAGTGGTTGGAGATGGGAGGTGCATGTGTGTGTGGGTGTTCCGTGTTTCACACTGTAAAAAGACAGTTATCTAATATGTGGCACAATACATAATAGATTGACCCATTAACTCGACAAGGACAATGTTGTTTTTTACAAGGGATGGATACAGTTTTCCTCTGTCGAGCCATGATATGACACACACGTCCTCGATCAAACACACACACACAAACTCACCCCAGGGAGGGGCTACTCCACACATTTTATTGATCGCAAAGATACATGCAGTGGAGGCCTGTCTGGTGTCCGGGTTGACCTCACGATCCCTCTGCGAGGCATATCGATAGGCTCGGACAGTATCACACACACACACGCACACAAATGGTTTGGAGGCACGCTGTGAGACCGTAGCACATCAGACAAACAGGACCTGAAACACACCCAGAGGGACATCCACGTCATCAGGTTGCATCATCACTGATGTCCAGAGATACAGGGTCCAAAGAGGTCCCATGAAACAATCCACAGACAAATCCAAGTTTATGGTGGAAGGACCAGGACATGAAGGGCGAGCGCCCAGGACCCTATGCTGTCTGCTGTACAAGGTGGTCTTAGAGTCCCAAAGGTTATCTAATGTACAAAAAATTCCGCTTCCAGTTGATGTGGAAAACCGTTCCTTTGTTCTGGTTTCACCCCTCTGGTGTCTCCTCTCTGACCTCTCCAGCGAAGACAACACTTCAGTTATTTGTAACACAATGCTAAGCACTGCATGACACAAGACAAGGTAACAAAAGGCCTTTCAAAGCAAAACAGTAGTCCAATCTTAGGCACAACACTAACTTACAAGATTCAACTTTCAAGTCTTCAGACTGGGTTCTGGGCTGTTGCATCAGAGTGAGGATGTAAGAGAGTAGCAGCTTGTACTTATGGGACTTATCCTTGCGGGATGCTTTATGTCTGGAAACCTTTCACTGGAGCTATCGTTGATCATTGATACAGCCAGTGTATGTGTGTGTGTGTGTGTGTGTCTGTGTGTGTCTGTGTGTCTGTGTATGTGTGTGTGAGCGTGTTCATGTGTGGTTGTGTGTATGGACGTAATTATGTGTGTGTGTTTATCTAAATCAGACAGAGGGGGGAAGTACCTGTACGTCCACTCAGCCATTCAGAGGGAGGGGGACATCGCCACGGTGACGACACGGCACCTGTTCCCGGCCAGTATCGGCCTGTGCCACCTGCGCTTCTGGTTTCACATGCTTGGTTCTGAGAAGATGGGTACTCTGAAGGTGAGACCAACACCACCGCCACGGCTCTCCTCAGAGATACCCCTCCCTATTATTTTGAATCATGTCGAGGCCTCGTTTGTAGGATATGTTTTCCTGACCAAAAATAAGATTGTCCTCTGAAACTTCCCCTTCCTGCCTGATTGACCGACATCTCAGTGTTTCAGCTTATTAGCTGGCTACACCAGACAACAGTAGTCTCATCTATTTGATCTCATCTCAAACTTGTGCATCTCTGCCCTGTATGCACATTAAAAATAAATTTGTGAATGTCATGACGTTTTCTATAAGCTTACAGCACGTCCATAGTATAGAAGGGCAGGCAGGCAGGCAGGCAGGCAGGCAGGCAGGCAGGCAGGCAGGCAGGCAGGCAGGCAGGCAGGCAGGCAGGCAGGCAGGCAGGCAGGCAGGCAGGCAGGCAGGCAGGCAGGCAGGCAGGCAGGCAGGCAGGCAGGCAGGCAGGCAGGCAAACAGAAGGACAGCCCTCCAGACACACAGACCGACAGACAGTGTCTGACTTAGTGCTCATACCTGTTGCTGGGTTCTGTCAGGTCTACACCCTGGAACCCAGTGGAACCAGTCTCCTAATGTGGGCCGCCAGTGGTAACCACGGAGACCAGTGGTCCTACGCCAACGTTATAGTGTCCAACCCGGGGCCGTTCAGGGTACGCTTCCAGGTCGAGGTGGGCGGAGACATCTGGACGGACATCGCCCTGGATGACATCTCCTTCACGCCAGAGTGTACAGTTGGAGGTAGGTTATCTCCTTCCATCGCTGTCTGTGTCTATCTTTACTCTCTCCCCCTCTTTTTTCTCTCTTTCCTTCTCTCTTTCCCTCTCCCTTTCCCTCTCTCTCTTTTTTTCTCTCAAAGTCATCCATCCCTACCTTTTCTCTTTCTTCTTTTCTCACCCTTCCCACATCTTCCCACATTTAAATAAAGCCCTGTTTCCTTTAGGGTGGTTCATCTCTCTATTTCACTTTTCCCTACATTCTTCTTTCCCTCCCTCCCTGATTCCTTTCTTCTTGTGTATAAAGTGCTCTCTTTAGCCAGGGGAAGTGTGTGAATTAATGGAGCCTGTTGCCCCATAGGCCCATATAAATTCACAGTGGAGTCTGGGTCAGAGCTGGGAAGAGCAGAGAGCAATGGGGGAGAAAAGCAATTACATTTGTATTGTGTTGTTTCCCTCCCCTGCTCCCCCACCCCCACCCCCACCACCTATAACAGCAGCCTGCCTGTGGCTTCCTCTTCACTGCTCTTCTCCTCTCTGCCTCCATGAACACACACATGCCCACATGCACACTCTCTCTCTCTCTCTCTCTCTCTCTCTCTCTCTCTCTCTCTCTCTCTCTCTCTCTCTCTCTCTCTCTCTCTCTCTCTCTCTCTCTCTCTGTTCAATTGCCCAGGCTACATCATTAGAGCCCACACAATCCACTAGAGGTTCACACATTCGATTCAAGGACTCCGCACAGTCTGTGAGGAGAATAGACAGCAAAAAGGAAGTCGAAATTGCCCTCTGTGTTGCTAGAGGATGTGTAGTGAGAGTTGCCGTTGGTCTTCCAAGTAGTCTCTTTTACGTGTTCCCAAATATGTGTTTGTGGGTGTGTGTAGGCATCCCTGCAAGTGTGGAAACACATCTTATGCTTGCAGGCGTTCATGCCATCTGTTCTTACACACTGTGTGTGAGCGTGTGTGTGTCTGTGTGTGTAACATACAATTGTGTGTGTGTCCATTCATGTGTGTCTCTGTATGTCCATGTGTGTATGTGTGTGTCTGTGTCTGTGTGTCTATGTGTAAACCTGTGGGTGTGTGTGTGTGTGTTTGTGTCATTCCCAGGACCGGTGACCCCCCAGCCCCCGACCTGTGACCCAGAGCACTTCCAGTGTCTCTACTCCTTCTACTGCATCCCCCTGAGCTGGAGGTGTGACGGCCAGGCCGACTGTGCTGACCAATCAGATGAGGAGCAGTGTCCCAGCCTGACCCCGGGCACCGTGCCCCCCCAGGACCGTTGCCCCCCAGACCAGTACCAGTGCTCAGACTCCAGCTGCCTGCCCTCCATACTGCGCTGTGACGGGGTCCCTGACTGCCCCAATGGAGAGGACGAATATAGCTGCCGTAAGTGTGTGTGTGTTGTCCTGCCTGTATGTGTGCTTGTGTATAGGGAGTCTCACACACAGCTCTAAAACACACAAGCACGGATGTGTGAACAAAGCTTCAAATCCTACCAGAGCTTTCACTCAAGTTTCCTTTTGTTAAATAAAATATTGATTGTGATTTATGGTCGGAAAACTCTCTCTTTCTCTCCCTCTTCAGCTCTCTCTCTGTCTCTCTGTCTCTACTAAACTCATCAGTTCCTCCAACTCTCCATGTCATTCTCTGTCCTCTGCTCTGCCTCCTCCCCAGCTCTGCTGCAGTGTGAGGTGGGGGAGCTGGTGTGTGAGAACCCCCCCAGGTGTCTCCCCCAGCACCAACGCTGCGACCAAACTGTCGACTGTCTCACCTTCCATGCGGATGAGTCTAGCTGCCATGGTAACGTCTGAATGTCGTTGGTGCCTTTTGCACCTGTCTCTCTCTATGGTGCCAGTCAATGTGTTTTGTTGGGCTTGAAATGAATGCTGGATTTCCTGCCTTCAAACCCATCTGTGTGTTGCCCATAGGTGCTTTTTCAGCATTGAGGGCCCACCTCATAGGTCACCCCAGGCAGTGCCAGAACCTCTCTTAGAATCACAGTTGTTCTGATGTCATTCAGAAGCCCAGTTTGCCCATCAGGGCAGAGTCCAACAACTTCTGCATGATCATTAAATAGAGGAAATGCTCTAATATGGTCAATAAAACATGACGAGTGGCTATTGTAAAACAGTGTTACACAGTGGTACAGTGTTGAGGAAAAGGAGGGCATAGGATATACAGTAGGATGTTGGAAAACATGGAATTATCTTTTTAGGAGGTCTCTGCTACCCTCACATTGTTTAACAGGATGATGTTGAACTCTGCATTTGGTCTTTTGACAGAATGTCAACCAAATTACTGTTTGTATCACGGCTTGTGCCGTGTGAAGAATCGTGGGCCGGTTTGCATGTGAGTAGGATTACAAACAACACCCAGATGCAGCACACACATACAGATATACACTTTCACACTCTTTCTCTATCTCTCTTTCCCTCACCGTCTCCCTGTTTCACACAAACACACACGCAAACAGACACAAACACAGATAGAAGCTAGTTCTTTTCTTTCCTTGCTCCCTTCTCCTTTTCTCTCACTTTTGGCTGCCTTAAAACATGGAAATCCCATCAGTCTTGTTTCATTCCCTGGAAAAGACACGCTCCACAGACCGTAGGGGAGTCTAAGCTTATCCCCCAACAGCTTTCATACACACAGAAACACACTCATGCACACACACATTTTTCCCCCAAGGGGACTTTTCATAGATGTTCCTGGTCAAATGTGAACATTCCCCCACCCCTAGAGGTCTAGTTTGCGGGAGTGGTCGGCAAAAGACCAGAACATTATACTAATCCTGTGAATTTGGTGGGACTGTGACTGAACCTCTTCCCTCCACGGTCCTTCTTCTGTTCCTCCTCTCTGTTCCTCCTCTCTGTTCCTCCTAAACCCACACTGACCTGAGAGACCAGATCTGGTTCCACTGAGAGAGACTGGAGCATATTCAGAAGTAGCTCCTGGCTCCGATTTTCGTCCGCAGACCTGATGATACTTCAGCTGATACATAATCAATATTCTATACATCACTGATATGTCTTTTGGAGATGACATCCGGAAATATCAAATCTATTCAGAATCTATTCAGGTGTTATCAAACCATGTAAATGGTTGATTTTGTTGATTTCATAATGGTTTGTCAGTCACCATCAGTTTGTGTGATTGTGTGTTTTTCTGCTTGAGACAGGGGTTACAGCAGCTCTGGGCATGTAGATGGGCAGGGTGTGTGTGTGAGTGGGGGCATCTGGACTCCAAAATCACTTGACTGACAGAGCTATGCTATCCTCTGTCCTTTCCCACAATGCCGTGAGAATGTCACATTTAAATGCAAATAGTTTCCCTCCAGGAATGTTGGGCTGGATCCGTCTTTAACATTGTGCATTTCTATAATGTGCCAAGCTCTGGGGGGGGGGGGGGGGGTGATATTGGCATAGAGAAGGCTGATCTCTCTTCTCCGCTCCTCTCTTGTTCTTTCTACTTTATCCTATTGTCTCTCTCTTCCTTTTGCTCTTTCTCTCTCTTTTTCTTTTCAACCATCAAATGCTGTCCCTCCCTATGTCTTATTGTGACCAATTCACCCCCCATTCGTGATCATCTACTCCCCCCTCCCCCCCACCTCTTCACCCCCCTGCCACCTCCACCACCACCACCACCACCACCATGCACTGCCTGTCTAAACTCAACAGTGGCTTCACACTATCATTGGCATACTAGTCCCAATCCACCTGGTGGGCTGGAACCTAAACCAAGGACTGTCCATCATCAGCCATCTCAGCTGGTTCACACATACACACACATACACATAGACACACACCTACATGTACAGCACACACACACATACACACACTGGCCTCACAGCCTTTCCAGATAGCCCACTGTACTCTAATGAAGATAAACCAGCCCTAATGCAAGCAGCGTGTTCTGCATTCGACCATCTCATACATGGCTCTATCCCCACATTCTAGCCATGATATTGAACAGATGTGGACTTGGATAAGAAGCCTTGAATACGTTTGAGAAACAGTTATTTTCCCAGGGGCAGTACTACAACCATTTGTCAGAGATCACAATTTATACAGTACTTTTCTTGCTTTGTTTTGTGTCTATGTAAGATTGAATGATGAAACTAGTATCTTCCAATATGAGTACTTTTATGTTTTTTTACAGTAGGTAATTAGACTGAGTGGGTGTCCCCCTTGTCCTATGGGGTTTGACTTCAATGCCGCCATCTATGTTCTCTGTCAGGGTCGACATGTCCCAATCTGTCAGCATTTTACTGTTCCTTGTGTCCATTACCAAAATCAGTATGAATAGATGCAATGCTGCAGTAGAGTGGGTGACAGTTGCCTCTCAATGCCAATGTTAGTCTGTGACGTGAGGATCTATGACTGCAGATGCTCCCCTGGTTGGACGGGCATCCGGTGCCATGTGAAAAAGAAGCCTTCTCCCTCCATCCTACCCCCTGAGCCTGACTCCAAACTAGGTAAACGAATCCTGCTCTGTCACACAAGCTCTGAAACTACACTTTTATACCATAAGAGTGTAAATGATTCATTATCATTTAGAATTCAAAGAAATACTTGACTTTCATTTAATTACTGAAATGTACAGGCGTTACGTAATTAGTTTTCATTAAGACAGACTGTCAGTCAAAACTATGTCACTGTGTGTGGATTTGTTTACAGAATGTGTTTACAGTCTGAACCCATGTGTTCCGTGTTCTGTTCAGAGGCCATGTACGCAGGTATAGCTGTTGGACTGGTCCTTCTGATAGTGGGCATCACAGTCTCTGTTGTGTTTCTCTTCTTGAAGAAGCACTCTTTGATGTAAGTTCAGTGGTTTAAAATGTTATACTGATGATGAAGATGACATTGACTATGAGGAGGAAGAGAAGGAGGTGAAATTAATGATCATGAAAAGGAGGAGGATGATTGTGAGGAGGAGGAGGATGGTAAGGATGAATAAGAGGATGAGGATATTGTGCAGAAGAGCAGGAGGAAGATAGGGATGATAATGTGTTCATGTGCTGACTCCACAGTAAGCATGATCTCATGGACTATGGCGTGATGAATAACGCGCCCTTTAACTGGAGATCAGAGGTCAGTATGGAGCCCCTATCAATCACTTTAGTATGTTCTGTATTTAATTTTGAATGTGTAGTTGGGATTAGTCAACCGTATAAATCACATTACTCCACTTCTCTATATTGATAGGTCAGCTAACCACATCTGACATAGGTAGAGGTCCTAGTGGTTAAACAATGTCCTCCACGATTGTCCTTTTACACGGGGAACATTGATTTTTGTATGTGTTGTTTGGTGAGAGGGGGGGGGGGGGTAAAAGAGAGCGAGAAAGAGAAAGAGAGAGAGGGGGGGGGGTAAAAGAGAGCGAGAGAGAGAGAAAGAGAGAGAGAGAGAGAGAGAGAGAGAGGGGGGGGGGGGGTAAAAGAGAGAGAGAGAGAGAGAGAGAGAGAGAGAGAGAGAGAGAGAGAGAGAGAGGGGGGGGGGGTAAAAAGAGAGCGAGAGAGAGAGAGAGAGAGAGAGAGAGAGAGAGAGAGAGAGAGAGAGAGAGAGAGAGAGAGAGAGAGAGAGAGAGAGAGGGGTAAAAGAGAGAGAAAGAGAGAGATAAGGAGAGAGAGAGATAAGGAGAGAGAGAGATAAGGAGAGAGAGAGAGATAAAGAGAGAGAGAGAGACAAGGAGAGAGATGCCTGGAGCATTAGATCCAAGCTCTCCAGTCTATCCGCTACCATTGAGAAGCAGCCCAGCAGGAGCTCAAACTACATCAACATCACCAAGAGAGATCATTTTTATTAAGCACTAATGCATTTTAATAAGTGTGTGTAATGAGAGAGAGATAGTCTTAAATACATTTAGACTTTCAACTGCAATCACTTCCCGTGGAAAGGACACTGAGAACGCCTTTTCGGAGATGGAGACATAAAAATTGTCCAGTCGTCGTAATTATCATCAATTTGCTGTCTAAAGAGATATTTTTAGGACAAACTATTTCAGAGGTGTGATCCAGAGCAGAGAGAATGTCAAAGTAAATGAGAGAGGCCTTTCCTCTTCAGTAAGCATGAGTGACCCACAATATAGACACACGTTGTTCTTTTGTGTTTCACATCCACTTTTTTATCCATGCTTTCTTCCTCATCTTCTCATCTTGTTTTTTTTTTTTTACTTTTGCTCTGTCACCCTGTCTCCAGCCACCCTCCCTGGAGGTGAGGCCCAGAGCCTCCCCTGCTTCAAACCCACAGATGGGTGAGGGTCCTGGGCTGCCCATCAGCGTCTACCCCTGGAGAAGGAATGTGGAGGTGAGGGTTCCAACACACACACAGTCCCTGACAGGTCACTGACAATTACCATAATTGTCTGTATTTATAAAATGTGTTTGTGTCTGTGTTTGTGTGTGTTTGCATGTGTGCGTATGTGTGTGTGTATGTGTGTGTGTTTGCATGCGTGCATGTACTCCAGGGTCCAGGGGACAGAGATGCCAGACCGTCCTTCCCAAACCCACTGTACCAGTACCCCTCAGCTGGGGCAGCTAACAGCAGCTCAGAGGCATAACCACACATCACAACATCAGATAACAACAGCCATAATACCCATGTTATTATCACCATCACAGCCCAGGATGGACAACAGTCTTGGTGACATATTCATGAATGTATTTGTGAAGCTATCTGGCAACCAATGTTATAAATCCTCTCAGCACCTTCTCGGTCCATGTTTTCTGTGTAAAGTTGAGCTGTTTTGAGGTTCGGATTCGTGTACTTCTAGCATGTCTCAACATATGTTTCTAATAGTGAGGATCTGGATCATCATAAAACTTTAATTCAGGCAATGTATCAGCCTGTGTTCCAACATGATTTGGCATTTTGAATTTACATTCAGTGGCGTTGAGTAGGGTGTTCAGTAATAAAATGATACAGAGCGATCCAAACCTGTGACTGTATAACGGTATTGAGGCAGTTCTGAGTACCCCGTCTCTTTCCGGCTTTCTGCAGAATATAAACTGAGTCAGAAAAAATGTTGAGCTGTGCTCTTTACAAGGTGTTGGAAGGTGAATGTCTCCAGAATGAATAAAATCATTTGATAATTTGACACTTCAAATTTCACTTAAAAATGCTACGTTACATACGTTACACACACACACACACACACACACACACACACACACACACACCTCCTCCACTTCCTTCCCTTCTCTTCATTTAATCTCCCCACACTACTCACGTGACAGTCAGTTGACTGAGAATGTGCATCCAACTGCCTTTTCCCCAGCGCTTTCCCCTCCCCACCCCCCACCACCCCCACCTTTCTCTCTCTTCTCCTATTGTTCCTGGGAGCTTGGACTCAGTCTGTGGAACCATCGTTATTCTCTCCGCTGAATGGGAGAGGAGAGCTCCTGGAAGCATTTAGCCAGACCAGCGCAGCTCCCATCACTGGGCTTTTGTTGACGCACTTCTGTAAAGCAACACCAGTCAGCTGTTTTCACCCAGACTGTTGTTATTCCAATTATGCTAGCTATCCCTGGAGCCGAGGCAAAGGTCAGTGTTTGGTTGACACCTAGTGCACTCTCTCCGAAAGCCTCATGTAATGTAACGATTCCTGACCCTCAAATTTGGCAAATGAGCCAAAACAATATTTTTTCAAAAACCGTGGCCTTCACTTTACTTATTGTTGTAATGTATCTTCATAAATGAGGCGTAACAGTGGCAGGTGACGCATGCGAGGACAGGGCTAACTGTTACGGCCTTTAGAGTGTTCCTGGGTTGCTGCCCATCTTCCACTTCAGCCCTGCTGTCTCTCAGTCCAGGCCAACTCTTCATTCTGTCCCTTACACTCGGGAATCACAGTCTCAGGTCTGCCGAGTCAAGGTGAAAGAGAACTTTCTCTCCAACAGTTTAGAATGAGTCCTCAGCTCTCACTGTGTTGATTGTGGGGGCCTTGAGATATGTGCCATTCTGTAAATATAAGGGTGGATGAGTGATCTAGGTGTGTGGGGGGGAGGGTTAAATAATTTCTTCAAAGAAAGAAATGTATATTGCTGAATGTGATAGGCAATAGCCAATTATCTAATCCACTTCAGCAAACCCTAAACATTGAGTTGGTTTCTGTGCTTCAATGCGCTCCCCCTTATTGTCCCCGTTTGCTTAATTAACTTTCTAAATTCAAGTCAATATCTCTTGAAGCATTCCTTAATTAACGCGATTTTGAGGTTTATCGTTTTGCTGTTTTCCCTATAAGACGCAAAAAACGAGGCCTGGCAGATTGATTGATTGCAGAGAAGCAGTGTTTAAAGGGCACCAGTTAATTTTACTATGGATAAAGTGTTTCAGTTAGATTGCTCATGTGAGATCAATCAAATTAGATCAATGGGAATGATGCTTGGGAAGTTCTGTCAGTATTTCAGCCCATGAAAATAAGATCATTCATTAATTAATTACTATAAATCCTGAGAGGGGTTAATTTTGACTGTGTGATGTGAAATTCCAGAAGTTCTTCAATTTAGCTGAAAAAAACTCTACCGAGTCAGTCAAAGATGTGTATTGTATCTTTGTGGGGTGCACCACATTGAGTCTTTCCCAAGCAAACTGCAAGCCACTTGAGTTTCCATATCCCCTCAATAGTACATCTCGAAACTTGGCGAACATCTGCTGTTGTGGGACGGAAAAGCTCTCGGTGGCCAGGCGACGGAGAAGTGGAAAGAAAAGGACAGAGCTGACCTTGTTCTCTCTTTGCGGCTCACCGTCATTAAAGTGTTTGAGCGGGGCTGTGACGGCCACTCAGTCCCAACCTTCTCCTTCCATTCCAGTGCCAGGGCCCATAAGCACTGTGGAGAGCCACAGTGCTGAGAGACTCACCTGGCAGGACCTGCCCTGAACCAGCTTCGGGAATGAACACCTTCTGCACAGTGGAAAGCTAAGGGACTCTTCTGAACGTTATGTTGCTTTGAAACTCTTTACTCTTTTTAGTGCTGTAGTTGCCATACATGCCAGGTGAGAAGCCCTGGCTATCCTGGGATGCCTGCTGGGTGTGAAGGGGTTTCTGTGTGATTCTCATTCCTTTTTTACCGATTTTTTAAGTTGTTTCCGCTTGACATGACACCTCAAGCAGCGGTTAATCAAATGAGTCAATAAGCTGCATGACATACAATAAGACAGAAAGAGTCATAGGAAAAAAGAGAGATAAATAGGAGAGAGAGAGAGGAAGAGAGCGAGAGAGAGTCAAAGATAAGTGCTACACAAAAGAAGCTAAGTAAGAGAGAGAGAGTCAAAAAAGATGGTTAACGGTGGAGATGGGGGGGGGGGGGGGGGGACCTGACCTGCCCTGTATGGGCTCTGGTTTTCCCCAGCCCGTGCTCCTGTTCCACACTGGTGAAACATGATGATCAGAGCTGGAGACAAGACCCACCGTGTCTTACCACCGTGCAATGATTCCACAAATCATCACACAGAAAAGTGATTTACGCCGAAACAACAGAAGAAAAGAGAGAGAGAGAGAGAGAGTGTTTTGTCAGCAGTGGAGAGTTGTAAAGCTCTTTTGGAGGCAGGCGTCTTGGCTCTGACTCTGCTCTGGCTGGCCACTTTGAAGGAGGCTGAATCCCATTCCACCCTGGCCCCTGAATGAAGTCACTACGGCTACAACACTGATTCCAATCAGCTTTATGGCCTTGATGACCACCGCACAAGTGCACAACTACATTATGAGCAAATTAAACATTAGAAAACTTTTGAATGATTTTGTCCTTCTGACTTTAACTCCTTGTAAGTCCCTTAGTGTAATAATTTGCGTGTAAGTTGTAAACTGTACACATAGTACAATGTAGGTATTGTGCCATTGTACATAACCATAAATGTAAGTACATGATATGTGTATACAGTAAACGAATGACAATGTTGTGTATCTAGAATGATACATGGATTTGGTCCAGTATCCAGCAATTCAGATGTTAGTTTTCCTGTGAAAAACATCTACTGCTTGGCCCTCAACTTTGAGACAAATGGATGAATAAATGGATGTGGAAGTCTCCAGTCTAACTTTGTCAGCAGATAATAATTGTCGGATCACCACAATAAGTCTACGCAATTTCTCAACATCTCTGTTCAAAACATTTTACGAGGAAGTGAAATCATTTCAAAATCATGATAGCTCCCCTAACAACCTACAACAGCCTCCAACAGCCTCTTCCACAGTCTGCTGTTTTTGAGGTTTGAAACAGCTTGAACTTGAGATCAAAGATTACTGCATGTTGTTAATAAGATTTCCAAGGTCGTCAAAAGTAATAGTAGCCAACAGCAACATTCAGAAGCAGACAAATCCAGAATTCTAGTTTAACAACTGCAGTGCAAAGCAATCCAGTGCAAAGCAATGTATTCAAGCTGTGAATATGTGGTGAAACTCAAGTGGAAACATTAGCAACCACCAATCCTCACATCCACAATGAGCTGTCGTCAGGCAACATACTACGACATTCATGTACCTGGGTGAGTCTCTGGCTTTTTTCCTTCCCCAGTATTGTAAGTAAGTAAGAACGTTTATTTATATAGCACCTCTCGCAGATAAAAATCACAAAGTGCTTCACAACAAAACGCAATAGAACACTACAAATAAAGAATACAGGAACATTTTAGATAGAAAAACATGACAGCCAACCATAGAAAATGACTGGCCTGCTGCATACACAGCCCGGCCCCCATTGCTTAATCCACAGTGAAGCTCCGCCGCGACTCCCTCATCCAGCCAACCTCTGCTGTCACAGACACGTAGCTGGTGCTGTTACAGTATCGCCCACTGGATTCACTTGATGCAGCCCTCTCTCCTCTCCAGATAGGCGACAAATTCAGTTAGCAGTGCTGCACTGGGGTCGTTGGCTGACTCCCCTCTCCAAAATGTATGCAATCATTTTTCTCTATATATAGTATAGTATGGGCTTTGGAAAGTGGAGAGTGGATTGGCGAAGCTGTGACTTGTTGACATCCTGATGCACTGGCATTGGTAGGCCAGCTGCCTACTTAGATTATAAACTATAAACTACTCTTCCAGTTTATTCAATCATTTCCAAAACTCATAATATCAAGAAATGCTGCATGCATGATTGCATGCCCGTCTGCCAACGTTTACCTACAAAAGGAGGTCTTTATGAAATGAAAACGTTTTCATTTTCATGAAGCTTTTCCATAACTATGGTAAGGTCATGTTGGCCTCTTTGTTGCCATGGTGAGGGTGTCTTAATTGGAAAATGTATGTGGTCCAACTAGTTCTCCCTGGGCAGGATCTCAGCCAACCACAGGGGCAGAGGGAGAATGGAGAGTTCTAAGGCGTGGACGGCAGCCATTTCAGACCAAAAGACTGGTCCACATGTGCTTGCTGGCAAACGAAGCGAGGAGTTTTCCCAGCCGGCTGCCGAACACGGTCTACAGGACTGGCCGTCATGTTTGTGAATAGGTGGAACCGGAGAACGCAGTCCAACACAGCCTTGTTTTGCTAAGACCAAATTGTCTTCATAATGATAATCATGACATTATATCTATGTAATCATATTATGCAAATGTAGGCTGCAGTAGTTTATTTTATTCTTTCGTTTAATCAGCGTGATAGTAATACTTTATTTAACCGTTTCTTGAATAACCAATCTAGAAGAAATCTACGCCCACCTGTTACATATTCACTTTACAGAAAGCTATTGCCGAAAGAGGGCGCTCATACCAGCGCTGCAACCAGCCAGGTGGTGCGCAAGCAAGATACCTGGTCAAGTTGCAACTGGCTACTTTGTCCAGGTATGATACATGGATTAACTCAAATGTAATAGAACTTTCAATTTTTAGTTTGAGTGTGTTTCAGTACGGTCTTGGAATAACATATCCTACACCTTTCCCGCTCCAATCATTTATACTCTGGTTTAGGCTATAGCCTAAATTGTCAACCATATCTAAAGCTGTGATTAAAATAACCTTTGGCATAGTTTACATTTTTATGTTGTCACAATGCTTTTTTGGCTGCAGTTCTGTATTAAACATAATTTAATTTGTCAAATGATTGCAACACGCCATAAACTTCACTTAACTGCCTTTCTAGTCCCATGTAGGCTAGAGTTCAACAGAGGACAAAAGCAAGGAGGCTGTAGCCTTTGAAAACAAGTACCCAGTCCGCAAAGCGAGCATAACTCAACGTGGGAAAATATTTAAGTTTTTAAGATCAAAGCCATGGAATGGCCACAGAAGGCCGTGCGCAGGGAGAGGGAACTCAACCAGCAACAGAAGGAGGAGAGTGAAACTTAGTGTTCTGTCCATTTGGCCAACCTTTTCCAATGCTCCTACCGTAGTGCAAAAGTATAGGGCTAACCTTAAATTTAACATTGATATGTGCAAACGCATTTAAGTCCTGGAAGGAAAATGAAACAGGCAGGATACAATAGGACACCGGCCAGAGCAGGCAGTCCTGTGTCCGGTTGAGAGGTCCAGGCAACTGCTTATGGGATACCCTAAGTGATCTAAAGGAATTATACCAACATGGAAAACAAAGATCGTACTATTTTGCCCTGTCACGTTTGTGATGAGATTATTTAATGATGCATATAGGCTATAGTATTAGTCTTAGGTTGTATGCCTGCCCTAATGTATGTGGACCAACACCCAGGAACGGGTAGGATACCCGTTGTATCTGACATAGGCCTAGTTAACTGTAAAAAAAAAAAATACATGCGGATGAATGGATACGCTGCTGTAAACCTAACTGTGGTAGGTAGTTTACTGTAAACTGGGTGTGTGAGGAAGGGGTGGCACTCACTGTTAGAAACTGAACACTATTGGTGAATTGGTGATCGAGGGGGGAGAGGGGGAGAGGGGACAGAGCACCCTGCTCTTTCGAGAGCGCAGCCCCCATTGCGCCTCCTTCTCCTACCCTGGTAGGACCGTCGGAATGAGATCTTTGTAGGTTACGCCGCGGAGCTTGTATGACCCCAATATTTTGAACTGTGTTGCTTTTTTGGATTGTGAACTGAGACTTGTTTGGACGAGCGTATGCGCGCACTCTCGCATACCCCGCACAAGCAAGCACGCACACAAACAAATACAAACAAACACCACCGAACGTCCGCTGTTCCTGTTAGAGCGAGCGGAACAGACAGGTCTCGCTGTGGAAACACTGGCTCCTGGAGAGGCACAGTTACGGAGTCAACGTGAAAACAATTTGTGTATGAAAAACAAATATCCATATAAAGGGGACATAACCAATACCAGTGGACCTCGGATATGGCGGGTGTGAAGACATTCGACCTTATTGTTGGAGTTGTTTTAGTTTTACACTGTCTTGGAAATGCGCTTCAAACGACCCGAGGGGAGATAACAACAAGCGGTAAGACCCGAAATCTTGATGGTTCCAAGACCTACACAAATTATCCATACAATTTAAAAACATAGGGTAGTGAACAAATAAACCGTTTGTTGTTGTGTGGGCTTATGTTTTACGTTCATTATTATCTATTGTACATCCTAAAGTAGGTACGACAGTTGGAACACAACTCCGATTCCTAACAGAAAACCAAAATAGTCTACTCTTTGTGTGATGTCACAGGCTCACGGTCGTAACAGCCATTTCACCCGTCGCGTAAAGTAAAAGGATCATTTTGTTTTCATCATGTTTGGGATTAAACGCATATATGCAGTAAGAATGTTATAACATTCTTTGATTATTTGTATTGGTGGACCACATCAGGTGCATCCAAAAGCACACGCTAACTACCAGATCATTCTACAGTGAAATGGATGCCAATGTATTTACAATATTTGCAATGAGATTTGGAAGTAGGGGCAATGTTCATATTTTATAGGAGTATTCGAACATGTGTGTGCGGGCGCTCCCATGCATGCATCCTTTCGTGTTTTTGTGTGAGCAGGTGCGCGCGCATTAAATTGGAGAGATGGAAAGCGTTCTCGGGTCGGCAACTGATACTGGATGCTATTGTCCTCCTCTTTTATTCCAGCAGTGGATAGGTTGCCCCAAAACAGTTCGTTAAACATTCTTAGTAAATATATAGTGTTGCAAACAGGTTATATTCGAAGTTGTTTAAGTCATTGTGTACAGTACACATTCATGTCGAGATTTAGCTTTTATAAATCAGGCTCACGCCCATTGTCAAAGGTTATCCATTAATCATGGATATGTTTTTAAGAGACCGTTGCACACGGTGGTATTCTGTCAATGTGCTACACCTGGATGATACGAAAATCCTTCATCTTGAGTTACAGTAAATATTATGAATGAGAATGAACAAGATTGAATCTGGCCAAGCAGTGCCTGAGGAGCCTTAGGACTAAGGTCCCTCTCAATGCAACTGCTGTCTGCAGGACTGACTCTGTCTTATTTGATGCCAGATTAGCCCCAATGGAGAAGGAGGGAGGGAGAGAGATAAGAAGCAGGTAGGAGAGAGTTGCTTTCATCTAAGAGTGTTGACCCAGAACATCCTGTACCAGTCTGGGAGTGTCCAGTCTTGAAATTCAACACTCAGAAACATAGCAATGAATAACCACCGTTTTAGAAGGAAAGAGGGAGAGCTAGAGAGGGTAGGGGGCGTGGGAGAGGGGGGAGGGACTGGGGATAGGGGGTGGGTGAAGAGGGAGAAGTATGTTTGTTCACATGCTGATGATGTGTCAGCCCTGTTCACAGGCACTGTCGTCAGGGACTCCATTCTACCCTCCCTGGGTTCCAGTGAGTGGTTCCATGTTTTGTCAGGGTTCTGGACTTGCTCCAGACTGGTTCTGTGACACCCGGAGAACATCATGCCAACATGGGTTGTGTCTTCATAGTCCTGGCTTTGTTTCTAGGAGGATTGGTGGGGACATGTAATGTTATATGGCATAGTGTTTCAAGAAATGGACTCTGTGACAGGGATTGTGTGTGTATGTGTTAGATGGGGCCAAGGTGTTTGGAGTGTTTGGAGTATGTATAGTACTGTATTTGATTAGAGGGAATAAACACAGCCAGTTCGGCAGAGAGGGAGGAAAGAAAGAGACGGAGAAAGAGAGAACAATAATTAGGCACGCCCACAGACACACACACTCACGCATTTTGTTATCTTTACTGCGCTATTGACAGGTACTTTGTCTCTCTTTATGGACCTAATCCATCTCACTTGGCAAGCGGTGGATCAGCCAGTGACAGTGCTGTGAGAGGATAATAAAGAGCTCATGTTACAGGACAGATCCTGGTTTTGCTGCTCCTCCTGCCAGTCCTTCACCACACTGTTCAGGTTAGGAGGACTGGCATGATCATGCTACTCCAACCAGTGTCCTTCAGTAGGTTCACATATGAAAGTGCCACAATTCCCACCATCACTATTCTGATTTAAAGTTCTCAGACCAAGACTATCTCCAGTTAACTCCAAGACTATCTGGAGGCCCCTCCCTGTCCTTGTCGGTGGATGTGATGAACTCTGAGTTCCACATAGAGAGGATGACCCCCCCTCCCCGGAGCCGTATGTGGGACAATATTTTTAGATTCCATCTTCTAGGTGAAGTGCTTTCCTCGTCATGGGTTACGACATGCACTATTTTGGGGCTGGGTGAAGAGGAGGAGTGTGTCCTCTCGTTTGGCTCCCAGGGGGGGGTGTTCTTACCAGCACATGGTACCTCACAGAGGTGAGGTATCTCCAGTCTGCTGGCACCTCTGGGATTGGTTGGTCTGGTGAAGCACTCGCTTGCACAAACACTGTCACTGGCTCTCCCATTGACTGGGATCCACAGCTGTAAAGGATTTGGAGATGGGGAGAGATGAGATTGTCTCACTACATACAGCCAGATGTGTGTGTGTGTTTAACAGTACAGTATGCAGATGTGTATTGTGGGCATACGCAGCCACACACACACCTCACATACATGCCTGTCTCATAGTTACCAGTTAGACTGGCTGTTGTGTACATTTGGGCGAAAACATCCGGTGATCTAAACGCTCCCAATCTACCCCTACCCCATTCTTTGTGACCATCTATGGCTGACGTCAGCAGCAAGCTCGGTTCATTTTTCACCCTGATTGTGCCTCCAAGCGAGAGACAGGCGACGTCACAACGCTCTCTCCTTCTCCCTGCTTGCCCTGTGGAGCGGTGAGGTCGGGTTTTAAACTGCTGTGTTCGGGGCTGCTAATGTGCTAGGGTTGTGGTTTTCTGTGGAATGTCCCTGAGTCATGGACAGCTATGTCTGTGTTGGAGACTGTACCATGGTGTGCCGTGACTGAGGCTGTGTTGTTCTGGGCTGAGCAGCACTGGGCTGGGTGGGTTCTGTGGTAGACAGAAGGTTAACATGGACAGGTGCTGAGAGCCTGGCGATGGTCGTGTGGGCCAGTTCTCCATCGATCAAAATGGCAGGAGCCGCCTCGGTACTGGACTGTATGCAGACGCACACAGGTGTGCACGCTGCACATGCACACTGTACACACAGACACACACACACATACACACACACAATCACAGTAACTCACCAAGACCAAGATACAGTTCACGTATGTTTGCACCTAGACACAAACTGTATGCTCAATGCACAGCTTGTTAGATTCAACCTTCAAAGGGTTTGCCCTTCATGACTAAGATAGTCTGCTTTCTCTCTGTCCTGGCTTGGTTCTCCTTCATGACTAGGCAGGTTATCATCAGGGGCCTGTTTCACAAAGAGGCCTGTCTGTTCTCCACAGAGGGGAAGAGATTCAGCTGAGTTTAGGGAGGGGAGAGGAGGGGCTTACGGTCAGTGTGTGAGCCTTCTTGGAATCCACTACCCCCCCTCCTTCTGACACTGCACATTCTAGAATGCACAGAAGGAGCCGGCCTCTTTATTGGCTGTCTGAATGACCTGCTGAAAGAAGCTGCCATGAATGGATGACGGGGGCTGGATGATGGTCTGTGGAGGGCGGCGGGGGAGCGGGAGGGGGCGATGGTGCGGCAGAACATTGTCCTGCCCCCGCCCCCCTCCCATGCAGGGATGAGAGGTGGGGGTAGCTGGGGGTGGGGGGGCACACGGCAGCCACCAAGCTCTCACGTTAGTCACACCCTGGAACCTGTCATCCTGTGCCCACCCCTTCACTCTGAGGAGGACCCACAACTGTGTGTGTGTGTTTGTGTGTGTGTGTGTGGAAAGGGTATGAGTAGGGGGGGTGCATTGGGCAGGGGGCAGGGGCAGAGTAGAAGGTTCAATAGCCCCAGAGACAAAGAGACGAGGCCGCTAGTTAATGAAAGCCAGCACAGTTAAGCTGCTCTTTATCCACCCCGCTATTGTCTTTCACATGAGCCTGAAGACCTTTCTCCTCCACCTGCAGTTTTTAATTCAGCAGGGTCACTGAGCTTCTACCAGCCTCTGCTTTAGGAGGGGGGGGGGCTTTCTCTTCTAAGGTTGTGTTTATTAGATTAAAATCACTTAGGAACTTAAGTGATTATTAGGGTCTGTCAAAGGAGCACACACTGAAGATTGGAGATGGCTTTTTTTCTTGAGGGACTTACATGTGAAGGAGCTTAACTGATTGCAGGGTTTTCTATGTGAGAGGGAGGGAGGGGGGAGGGAGTGTAGTGTTATCTATGTGAGAGGGAGGGAGAGAGAAAGGGAAAGGTATTTTCATTCTCCATGCATTCACATAACTCCTCAGCTCTGCCAGGTGGGGAAGAGGTGATTTGATAAGTGTGTGGACAGTGTCCGTACCCAGGTTGCTGTATTATCTAGAGTCTGGCTGACTGTCCAGCTGGGCAGCAGTGAGTAGGAGAGTCCAAAAAGAGAAAAAGATCAATTGTGTTTTTGAAGTTCGAGCATTTTCAGCTTCCTTTTTGCCTGCAGGGGAGAGTGTCTGATGATCAAAATCGTAGATTGGGTATTTGGAGAAAATGTTCCATCCCTGGCTGCCTTCACATCCAGGGAATAGACTCTGGACTATCACAAGGTGTCATCCACTACACCTGACAGTTTAGGGATTTCATATGTTTTGTATGAGATGCCAGCAGAGGTTGATGTCGTTTGGTGTGAGTGTGATACACCAGTTGGCGATGAAGACTGTCTGGGAGTCTGTCCAGGTGGGGGGTCAAGGAATCTGTTAACCCCTGACACACACACACACACACCCTGCCTTCAACAGGCTTGACACCCACAGCCAGGTGGGCGGAAGGAACCTTTGTCCCAGACCAGGCTGTGTCACTCAGTGGGGCTGACAACATGTTGCTACACGTCCATCTGCATGCATGTGTATGTTTGTGTCTGTAATAAAGAAGACAGGAGAGACAGAAACAGAGAGAAGTGATAAAAGGTAAGGCAAAATAAATAGAGAGAGAGAAAAGGAGAGATGAGGAGAATAGTATTTCTTTTGTTATGGTTTGTATTCATGTATCTCGTGATCTCCCTTTGCTCTGTATTTTGTTTGATCTTCCGTGTCTTCTGTAGTTTCCTGTACAAATGAACAGGATTTACACAGCCCCAAACTCAACCCGGATTTTACAATATGCATATTATGCTTTCAAACCCACCAATCCAACATTCCTTTCAACCTATTTATTTTCTCTCTCATTGTGACATTGGATGCAGGCTGCCAGTAAAAATACAGACAAGTTTAAGAGGCTTTGTTTCCAGAAGCTTCATAAGATGTCCACAGTCTCACATTCATGTGGCGTTGTCATCACTGCTGGAATCATGACATCTTCTTGTTTACTGCAGCTTACAAACGTGCCTGCTGTATGCTGGCATCTCTTTACTGTGTCACGGTAAAAAGGTGTTTTAAACCTGCAAACAAGTTCAAGCAAGCACTGAAGCTGATTCCTGGCTTCTCTACATATTCACTCTACATATCTAGCTCTCATTCTCCCCCTCTGTCCAACAGCCCAGTGTTTCTCTGTTTGTTCTCTGGGACATGAAGAGCATGTCCTGGTCCATGTGTCTCTCTCGTTCCCTCCACTCCAAACTCCTCCTGACATGTAACAACCAGGTCCTGCAGCAACGGAACACTGACAGCTCAACTCAGCCTCATGGGACTTTGTTTGTTTCTAAATGTTGTGGGCATGGGCCACATGCACATTTCGGGTTAGAATAGAGGGATTAACTCAAGGTTTAGATTTAAAAAGACAATCTCTTGGGTTGGTGAGTTTTGGTACACTATTGTTGTTAGTCATGACAAGCCATAGAGAGATATACCCCCACAATTGTGAGTCATCCAGAACTGGGGAGAATGAGTACTGAAAGGAAAATTACCATGGATTGTGAAAGAGAGAGCAGTATTTGGAGGAACTGAGATCTGACTGACAGACTGGCTGACTGACTGACTGACTGACTGGCTGGCTGGTTCTGGGTCAGCTCTCAGACACCTGCTGTCTTCCAGCTGTCATGTCCCAGTGGAGACAAAGTCTGGAGAGTGGGGAGCTCCTCCCACTCTGGTTACACAGGAAGAGAGATTTCCTCGGAATACTAACTTTGAGTTTAGACTGTACCTGTAAAGACAAAAGGCTGGAAATCTCTATGACTTCAGAGACCATCAGATATTCCTCCTTACTCTCCTCAGAGACCCAGTGATTATTTTGTAAGGATATCTGAGGTTGTTATGCTTACCTGGCGGAACATTCTTTATGACTCAGTGGGGGATGAATATCAAACGGGGTAGCACAACTGTGATGGGAATCAACAAGGGTTTCTGGTGAAGTGTGTCTGGTTGCTTTTAACTTTAAGTATTCAGGCGTCTCTGTAGCTGTGTCTGGCTGGGAGGGATTTTGGAGCTGATCTCACACAGACTGCCAACAACAAAGGCGAATGGTAGCCCTGTGTCTGTGTGAGGACGAATTGTAGCCGTTGGCAGTTCTACTCAGGTAACCGGAGACTTACAGAGGCTGTTTTAATTCAGTGGAATGCCCTGCAGCCAGCCTGCCAATTAATTGTATTTCACAGAAAGACGTACAGCTGGACAAAAACAGTAGCCCCCATCTTCCTTCCTAGCATTTCACACACAGTGATTCAGACGCCACAGCTTTTTTTGTTTTATGAGCACAGTTAGATTTGACATGCTAGTTGAACTCAGTGATTTGGGAGAGGTTGAACAATAATGTGCCATTGTAATTTTGGAATTGTTCAGTGTGTGATGTGTTTTATGTCATTGGACCTGACTGTGTGGTGGTTAGAAACGAGGACAGGAACCTTCGAAGGTTGCTTTATGGTTAAAGAATGACCTGTTAACCTTTACATCACCTGACAGAATGAATTTGAATATGCCTGGGTGAAGTTAGAGGAAGGCTTACTCATAGTCCCTTCTGAACTACAGATTGTATTTGTCTTCCTGGCAGACACCTGGCTGACCAGTCTAGTCTGTAGTCTCGTACTCAGTGCAACTCAACACCTGAGAACCAGAGCACTCGATGTCTCAACTTGTGCGTTCATCCTCCTAAAGAGTTAGGTCCCATCTAGTACTTCCCTCGGGCTTATTGCTGCTGCCCAGGGGATTCCAGGGGTCTAACTACAAGACGTGTGGCTACCATTGACAAGTTCATTTTTGTCTTTGCTCTGGTAAACATGGGTTTACTCTGGGTGGGTCTCTATTTGAAGTTGATGTGACAGCAAGGTTCTCAGGTGGGGCTCCACACACTCATTTCTTCACAATAGTGTAATTGACTCTCATTAACCAGCTTTTGTACAATTTACCCCAGATGACAGTAATTGGATGCTGAGTGAATTAATGATGGCAGTTTAATTAGAGTGGTTTGTTTGTTCCACCGTGTCCCACTCATGGCTGGATCCTCGTCCCAAAGAATGGTTGTGGTGGGTGGTGACATGACGTCACACACACCCTGTCCCCCACAAATATCACAGGGGCCCGGTGGAGATGGAAGCATAAAAGTTCCCCTGTCTCCCTGGAGGGACGGGGACGGGGGGCTGTGCTGTCTCTTAACAGGCTGGTGGAGCTGTCGAGCCCTGGGGGACATGAGTGTCTGGCTAAGGTGAGGGGTGCCAGGTATTGATTAAGTGTCTGGCTCCCCAACCACCCCCCCCCCCACACACACACACACACACTTCCCCAGATGGGTGAGGTGGCACAGTTACCAACGCATTGTGCTTAATCCCAGTCCGGAACTCGCTCAATGCCAACTCAACACTCTTGCCTCACATCCAAGAATGCCATCAATAAAGACTAGCAGCCAGTTCATCAATTCCTCATCTTTGTTTTGTTTTGTGATCCTGAGTTTGAAGTACAGCTTGTGTTGTGGAGCAGGCAGCCATCACTCTACAGGGCTGTCTGGAGCTGTGATGGATGCGCTGCGTGTCGAACTTATTGACTCGATTGAAATCGAACAAGCTGTGATGAGAATAAACAACAATGAATTATTTGACATTATTTGCAAAGCCAAGTGAAGTTTTGTGAATATAAAAACATTTATTTTTATTTTGTGGGAAGGGGGGGGGGATATTGGCACCAGGTTCCCTGCTGTGCAGGGTTTTTTCACTTGCCAGATGTGGGGCCGCATGCAGGGTGGAAGTTATGAGTAATTTTGAAGCAGTTTTCTATGTGACTTGGTGGAACAGCATGAATCTGATATTGTAGAGGAACATCAAGACATGCTGAGGAAGAATACAGTTTTATTGTTAGAAAATGATTGCTGCTAATGTTCAACATTCACAAACTGAATAGACACATGGCCATGTGGCTTGTTAAAAAGTTGAGCCCCCACGGTGGCATTGACTGAGTGTGTGTGTGCAGGTCTGTGAGTTAGTGTGTGTCTGTGAGTGTGTGTGTGAGTGAGTGTGAGTGAGTGTGTGTTAGATATTACTAAACACTTCACAGCTGCCAGGTGTTGATGGTGCATGAGAGATAAACAGAAGGGATGGGTGGGTTATTTTTGGATGATCGTTAGAAAGAGAATGAGATGGATATAAGGAGAGATGGGAAGATGAGAGGAAGAATACAAATGGTCGAAGAGTGATATGAGGTAATGAGGCCTTTCCTAAGGTTCCTCTTAAGAGGATACGATCTAGGTGACATCGCTGATGTAATCATGTAGGCATGAATGAGAAAAGTATAAAAGAGAACTTCAGATATAACCTATTTTTCCCTCTGTCTCCAGTAAACATTGTGACAAAAATCAAATCCACAGTTACATAGAAAATGAACATGAACTTCATCACCTCTGATCCTCTCGTCTTATTCTCCATCGTTCCCCACGGTCTGTGATCAACACCCCGGGGTGTTAGAGTGGTGGTTCTAGTCCATGGTTCGGTTCCTTGGCTCTCTATGTGAATGTGATTAGGAGTTCTGCTTTCCGTTTCCCCGGTTTCCTGAGTTAACGTTCCTGTGTCACATGTGATTAGATGGAGCGGCCTAATGATCGGCCACTCCTGCTGTTCTCTGTAGGGGAGAGGGGATGTGTTTTTAATGAGCTGGAGGAGTCTGGAGGAGTCTGGAGGACTGGATCGCTCCACAGCTGAGGACACAGGCTGGAGGATTGGACTCTCTTTCTTCATGATTTCTCTCTCTGTCTCTGTCTCTCTCTCGGAAGGGCCGTTCGGTCTCTGCTGGGGTTTTGCAGGGGGGCGGGGGTTCAAATTGAAGAACCACGAAAATTAACACATGCTAAGGAATCATGGCTGCTGGTTCTCCTTCTTAGTCTCATCGCTAATTGCATTTAAAGATCTGTACAATAAGTAAATAATACTCTCTCTCCTCCTTGGTGCTGTGTCTTAATCTCTAGGGGAACTTTCATTATCAGCCCAGAGGTGGTTGAGCAGGTACTTTGGGGCCTCACTAATCCTTCTCATTGCCAATCCATGCACTTTGTCACGACTGCCTATTTTTTTTATAGGATCATAACGAGGTGATAAACCAAATTGCAGTGTGGGTATTTTGGCCCCCTCCTACTGTAGCTCCAGACATGGTGTGTGTAGGTAAGACACCTGAGCTGGCACAGTCAGCTTTTATGGGATATTATATTCACTGTGTTCGACAAAGTGCTGCGCGTGACTCTGCAAGCGTTCCGGAGATTTCCAAGCAGTAAAGAAAAGGCCGCTCTTGTCCTCCTCCTCCTTTTTTCCCTGGTTGGTTAGATGTGTGGGCCAAAAGGAGACGGCTGATTTAACACGAAGCGATAGCTCGATACCCGAGCATGTCACTGCCTTGAACTCTGACCCTGAACTCTGACCCTGAGCTTGGGTTGTAAAATGCCCCCCCCCCCAGCTTTCTGACACCACAGCCTCCTGAGACCACAAACACACAAACACACACACACAAACATAATGGAGAAATCAAGCACCAGATAGATACTGAAAAGTGGACACACTTGTCAGATGAGAGTTGAACTGGTCAAACAAACAAATGGAGAAATAAATTGGTGAACAAATACATGTCTATGATTGACACGTGAACTAAACGGTCTCTGGAAGATATGATGCTTTGTTCACATACTGATAATCCTTCATGTTCAGGATGAACTCCAAGAACAGTGATTTTCCACCATGTTCAGAGGGAGATAAAGCAGCACCTCTGCTCGTCATGTTTTACTTTTTCAAACTGTCTTTTATTATTTCATCAAAAAATAAATATGCTTGCATACTGCCCTCTGTGAGGGAGCTTAGAACCCTCATCCCTTAAATCTTATGATCTCGTTTTCCAAACTGGCTTATTAAATATTTTGAACACAATTCTTCTTTATTATTTAGGACATAAAAATCTTTAATGGGTCACTTTATTATTGTTCATGGCTGAGATTTCTTTTTCGATGAGGTGGAAGTGTGGGCTTTTATTCAGTGCACATCTTGTGGACGGGGTCCAAGCTGTAATAGATGGAGAACCACAGAGACTGGGGCATACATTGTCATAACTGGCTGGTTCTCTGCTCCCAAGAGGTTAGTTGGTCCTAAAACAGTGACTTGAGGCCTCTGATCACTCATGCACTTTGCTATGATAGCTTGTATTTTATAGTGTCACACAGAGGTGTTAAATCACTTTCACTGTGAGTAGATGATGCTGTCACCTCCTAGCCTCAGTCCTGGTGTTTGTGTCTGGTGGCAGATTTGCAGTGACAAGCCCCAGCCTGGACATGACAGGCTGCACATGCATCCTGATATGAGAGCACAATCCCTCTGACAGCCAGGTAATGGAAGGGGGTCTCTGCCTCAGTGACACCTCGGCCGGGTGCACGCAAGAAAAAAAGGATTGCTGAGTGATTGGCAGGAAAAATTGGGACCCTGTCCGTTCTGTCTGTCTGTGTGTCTGTCGTTACATCAGACAGGTGAGGGAAAAGACAGGTGCAAGGCGCTGTTTAAAGACCGCATATGCCCTGAGGTGTGCAGTTACTGGAGAGGAACTTCCTCTGAGTAGTGAAGGTCCTGGTGTTCCCCATAAAGTAGACAAGTGATAAAGGACTGGAGGGATGGAGGGCTGGAGGGCTGGAGGGATGGAGGAATGGAGGGCTGGAGGGATGGAGGGATGGAGGGCTGGATGGATGGAGGGATGGAGGGCTGGAGGGCTGGAGGGCTGGATGGATGGAGGGATGGATGGATGGATGGAGGGATGGAGGAATGGAGGGCTGGAGGACTGGAGGGCTGGATGGATGGAGGGATGGATGGATGGAGGGCTGGAGGGATGGAGGGATGGAGGGCTGGATGGATGGAGGGATGGAGGGATGGATGGATGGAGGACTGGATGGATGAAGGGATGGAGGGATGGAGGGATGGAGGGCTGGAGGGATGGCGATTCCTGATAGGACAACACAGTGTGAAGGAAAACAGGTCCTGTCTCGGAAAGAAGACGGTAAACACTGAAAAACTGAAAGGGGGGAGGGGGAGATATAAATTGCCCCTGGTTAACCTATTTAACCTTGAAGTCAACCAGCCAACTGACAAAAGGAGATGGTCTCAACTGATGTTTTGTGGTGTGGCTGATGGACAGGCGCCCTTTGCCTGGGAAATGGGCAGGGAAGAGAATACACAATAATCAAATCAAGTCAAATCCCATCTTTTTGTTCGTCGGATTCTCTCTTGTCACACCCTAAGCTCTGTCATTTTTTCTCTCTTCATTTTTTTTCTCTCTTAAACCTCTCTCCCTCTCCGGTTTTTGTCCAATTTTTTCCTTTCTTTTTTGCTGTCTCTGTCGCTCGTCATTTCCCCTCTCCCAACACTCCTTGTCACGCACCCTGAGGTTTAAACTCACCACAGTTCTTCGGGGATGGCTGGTTGTCTTTCCTTCCCCTTTCTGCTCGTTTCTCTCCTTGCCTCTCCCCTGTTCTCCTCCTCTTCTCCGCCAGATGTGAATGCTTTACTGAGTCATTAAAAGCTTCTGCCCAAGCTGTTTTCTCTCTGGCACTGTAAAACCTCAGCCTTGTAGCTCAGGAATGTATTCATTCACAGATTTTTGTTTAACAAGGAAGAGTATACTCGTGCCGGCATGTATGTGTCTGTTTGTGTGAGTTACACAGCAACACAACAAAATCCAACCTTGCTCAAAATATTACTACATGAATATTGCCTTCCAAACAACAACAAGAACAAAAGCATACTGCATATGTACAGTAACTGTCTATTAATCGAAGTCTGCTAATTATATAACATGAAAATCTCAGGAAGAAGATTTTAGTATATAAGTATGAGGTAACAGTATCAAGATAGGCCGTGTTCTGACCTATTTCAGTACAGACAGAGCTGATTTCCCATGACACAGTTCAGCTGACAGGTAACAGGTAGCGAAGCTCATAGACAGAAAGCCATTGCCACTGCTCTAAGATGACTTTAATACTGTAAGAAGACAGTGCAGAAAATACGTGGAAGCGACATTCAAAAGTGTTCTATGATATTTCCCCAGATAGGATAACCCTAACCTAACCCTCTGTGATTGGTTAGATAGCGTTTCACAGCAGAGTGGACCTTGATAACACCCCCCAACCCTTTACTTCATCATCAACTTCTGGAGCTGGAGAGGTGTGTCCACTGCCAGACAAGGGCTCTCTGTTACTGAACTTTTGTCGGAGTAGTGTTACATGACTGGACTTCACTGTGCTGCCTTCGCTTGTCTAGACGTTTTATCCATCAGGAGGTCAGAAAGAGGGTGGAATGATCTCTTCCTCCGGGTTCCCATGCTGTCCGGTTCTTAGTGTGTCTGAGTCAGGGAGCGAAAGGACTGCACTGGGAGTTGGGACTCACAACACTTTCATTGCTATGGTATTTTATTAATGTGTCGTTATCTTTAGGGGCTATCTGGATGCTTTTGCCTCACATTGTTTCTGAAACCCTGTATGTCTGTATTAAATGTTCTCTCATCTTGTTTTGTGTGTTCTCCCCTCCTTTCTGGACTGGCATCCATGCCTGTGCCATGGGCCAAGCAGCAATGGCAGAGTGCCTAGCAGAAAGGCACCAATGAGACACATTTACATTTAGTCATTTAGCAGACGCTCTTATCCAGAGCGACTTACAGTAAGTACAGGGACTTTCCCCCCGAGGCAAGTAGGGTGAAGTGCCTTGCCCAAGGACACAACGTCATTTGGCACAGCCGGGCATCGAACCAGCGACCTTCTGATTACTAGCCCGATTCCCTGACCGCTCAGCCATCTGACTCTACGCACTCATTAGACATCTGGGGCTGGTAAATAAAGGTGGTCGGGGTTCAAGGAGCCTGAGAGTGCCAGGGACCATCCATTTTTCTACTGGAAGAACTACTGGAGGAACTGAGTATCTTCCATCCCCCTGCATTCATCACCAAGAGAGAAGGCAACTACCTTCCCAGCGTCTCTTGAAAAACAGAACAATATAAAGAGAGGAGCAAACAGAATGACCGGAAGGATGTTATGGGGACAGAAGGGTTTTTGAAACCTTTCTGGTCCTGTGTTTCCACTGGCCACTCCCACACAGTTCTAGCTGAGTGTATTGTTCTAATGAAATCCCCATCAGTGCAACTTTGCTCACTAGCTGTGAGACAAACTGCTCCATCCCTCCAATAGACTGTCGTTCCTTCCAGCAAGAATTCAAACACATGTTTGGAGGAGATCAATACTGTTATTAAGGGGATGCTGCCTCCAGTCAACTCTCAAAAAAACTTTTATTGAAGTACATTTAATTGGAGTGGAGTGTTTGAAGGTCCTGGAGATATGATTCAGAGTGGGGCAATGTGGGTGTGGCTAATGATATCCCTCCGTCACAGGCAGACGCCTGTCAACACTGACATGCAAGGGGGAGGGGTACATGTCAACACTGCTGAATGTCTCGTCTTTTGCTTGAGTCAGCACGTTACAACTTACAAGGAGGATTGTTGTCCTTCTTTACCCTTGTGAGTGTTCACACACGGTGTCCCTGTGAAGTGATGTCATCATTGTGGGACAGGTTTTTTAGAGGTTTTACTCTATGGGACTTGGTGGAGAGAGAACGAGAGAGAGAGAGATAGAAAAGGAGAGAAGACACATGAAATGAGCAGTGACTGACATTTACATGCACTCACGTTGCTCCTTTAGTTTGATTAAGAAGATAATTAAGGAGCCACGTTGCATTGATCTGAAACTCGAGATAATGAGATGAGCTATCACTCAATGACCAATTAGATCACGGCAATTTACTGCAATCTTTGTGGAGATGTTATTCCACAGCTTTTTTTAGTAAAGCCAAATGAATTAATTCCGCGTCATTTGATGTGGCTTTTTTTCCTTTCCGCAAAGAGTGTAAAAGTGTGTGAAAGTTAATATTTTGTAGATCATTAATTCAATTGTCTGGATGAGGCTTACACTTTTAGTAAGCGTCTGTTCAAGAGGTTCCGACGCTTTGAAAGCTCGTCAGTTGACAGACAGGCGGGAAAGAGGAGAGCATTTGTTCCGTGAGCGGAGAACACTAGTGCAGCTTAATAAACCTTTTCTCGCACAGAGAGGAAGGATTCACGAGGTAATCAATGTGCGATACAATCGAACAATGCAAATATGGACAGGAACCCATTTCCTGTGTGCTCAATGTGGAAGGAAAGTGTTGGTATCTTCCTTTCTCTGACGCTAAGCTACACTAAGATAAGCTGACTTTCGACACATAAACACATCCAAAGTGGTTTGTAGTCGACTACATAATTAAACAGCCATCCACTGGTGAGTCTTCTGCAGTACTTTGTGGTCATGTTTCCAGTGAGGGTCAAGGCGTTTCCCATGAGCTGTCACCAATGCTGATATCAAGAGGGCGGCTGAAGTCAACACTGCTAAAGAGAAATGGTGTCGTGATCAACATTTATTAGTCATCCGAAGGTGGACTGAGCTTGGCTATTGATGAATTGCACCCAGTCACAGAGGTTAAAGCTACAAATAATCCTGCAAATATTCCGTTAGTATTTGGCCTAAAGTGATAAAGCAAGAGAAGGAGCAGGATGCCACCATGGGTCCACGCAGGCAGATCATTTCTGAGTGGTAGTTCCAGGTTGGTCCCAAGATCCTTCTCTCTGCTGGCTCAGAGGCTGGTATTCTCTCTCTCTCTCTCTCTCTCTCTCTCTCTCTCTCTCTCTCTCTCTCTCTCTCTCTCTCTCTCTCTCTCTCTGTCTATATCTCTCTCTCTGTCTAGGTCTCTCTCTCTCTGTCTCGCTCTCTCTGTCTATGTCTCTGTCTCTCTCTCTGTGTATTGCTCTCGCTCTCGCTGTTTCTCCTGCTCTCTCTCTCTCTACCTACATGGATGTCTCTGTGTTTGCTCCTGTAAACGGGAGGCTTACTGATGGCGGCGGTCTCATTACTGTAAAGTCTATCTGCTCTTTACCATGCTGCAGACATGACTGAACTAGAAGCTTTATTGGAGGCGTTGTGGAGGGTGAACACACAGATGACAGACAACAGCAGATGGAGAGAAGACAACTGTGACATTGAACTGGTTTTAGTAAAGCTATATTTGCTCTGCTTTTCAGACTTTATTTTGCATCTTAGTCATGGTACAGTATATCCATCTTAGTCATGGTACAGTATATTCATCTTAGTCATGGTACAGTATATTCATCTTAGTCATGGGACAGTATATTCATCTTAGTCATGGTACAGTATATTCACGGGTCCAAAGTCATATGAGGCTTCTAACATGGAAGATGATTGATCATGATAGAACTGGACTTACCTGTTTGGCGCCTTTGTGTTAAATCTTCTGCAGGGAAAGCAGTGAGTGTATGTGTATATGGCGGGTGAGAGTTTTCAGGCTCTGGTGTGGACAGTGGTGAGAGGCTCCCTGATGCTGAGGGATTAGCAATTAGGATGAGGTCAGGCCACAGGGTCTTCTCTGGGCCTCTCACACACTCGCTCAATCAATCTCCAGATACACATTCAAACACACACACACGCCTCAGGGATGTATCATAGTCTAAATCAATCTCCAGTTGGATGGCTACCGGCTTAGAAATCATCTGTTCATGGGTCATTCTTTGCCGATAAAATAAAAAATAGATTCACACAGTGTTCAGCTAGGCATTCATGTTGGCCAAACTGTCCATGTTGATGAGGTAGCTGATAGGCCCTCTGAGCACACCATAGAGAAAATGTCAGCTCTTAGAGGTTGTAATCATGTTTACGCCATACAGCTATCAAAGTTGAAAGAAAAGGACATGATTGTTTTTAAAACTCACACTGTACTGATTCACACCATCACACACACAAACACAGGCAATTTCTGTGCAGGGGTGTGTCGGAGTGGATCTGGGCTTTTGTGCCCGTAAACCCAGACCATTGAGAGACTCAGTGGCTCTGATTTGCCCATTTCCAATTTTAGGCTCTACTAAGCAAGTTCTCTCAAGACAGTGGAACACAGAGATGGAAGAGCCAGCTCAGATGAGATATGCAGTGAGTGTACTAGAGCTGTGCTTTCATGAGAAAATACCTTATCATATGCAGCGAGTTACAGTACACCGACCATCACTGCGTTTACTGTTCCTTTAGACCTCCCGCAGTGAGAAGACTCGGTTTTGTACAGTAGGTCTTTCTATCTTTCGCTGGAATTAGACCAGGCTTCTAGACTGGATGAGCTGTTCTTCTGTCTCACTGTGGAATGATAAGCAGGCCTGGGTCCTGTACTCTGTCCCCCAAAATCCTGAAACATAAGACACACCCTTTCCCCTTTGTTTTTCCCCATTCCCCCTGCACCGCCTGTCTGAAATACAGAATGTCCTAGGCTGTGTGTCATTCAGCCAGTGCAGAGCACTGTACCACACACTTTTCTTTGTTATCCAACTCTATCTTCCTTTTTGGGTGTCCTGTGTCACCAGCTTATGAAGTGATGATGACATCCAGAGAGCCGTCTGGGGACAGAAGACGCTCTGTGGTTTCTCCCCGGGCTTGAGACCCTGTGTTTTAGGCCGTTCATCATGTGCTTGAGATTAAGGACCACAAATATAGGTTTTGATTGATTGTTTGTGTTGTTTTTTTGACATGTTTGTTAAAGAAAAGTGGAAAATGTACTTTTTACAAGGCCTAGTCTAAATTTACTCAGCTTTTAGACAATTTAAGTGTGTCGATGTTTAGATATATTCGTGGAGATTCACTGTAATCTGGACCTGGAACTAATTCCTTCTCCTCTCTTTCTTACTCCCTTTCTTGTCTCCTCTCTCTTCTCCACTTTCCCCTCCCCTACTCATCTGTACATCCGTCTCTCCCCATCTCTCTTCATCTGGTCAGGGTATCTCGAGGGCAGAGCGTGAACACAACATTAGTCTCTATCTAATTACCACCCCCCCATTCCCTTCCTCTGGCTTCCATGTGAATGTAATTAACACTTTGAAAGCAAAGAAGATTGTTTTTTATTTATGGCCCTTTTTCACACCTCATTTTCTTGGGGGAGGAAGGGGGGGGGGGGGTAACAGGACAGCTACAAACCTGTCAGAGGATGGCAAAGATAACTGTCTTACTCCCTTCTTTGAAGCGGCAAGGTATTCGGGGCCGATGAATCATCTTGTGTGTAATGTACCACCAGCCTGTTGAATTTGTCTACATATTGGGAAATACAAAGTGCAAATGTGTCCTTTTGGGTTAACGTGACATGAAATGGACAAATTGTCGACTACCCGAAGCAACCATTTGCGTTTCCCTGTTTGCAGTCTTGGCTCGTACATCTGCAGATGCCAGGGATACACAGTCTTGCTTGCCTTCATTTGGAGAGATGGGACTAATTGTTGGCTAAATACAATGTCTAGAGTAATACTGTGGAGCATGACAGCTAGTAATACTAGGGATGGGCAGGGAGAGGGAGGGAGAGTGAAGGGGATTGAGGGAGGGAGGTTGATTTTCATTCTGTGGGAGTGTGTTATATCCCTGGACTACACTGTTTTGACAGTACAGTGAAGACTGCAGCCAGAACATCCCCAGTAATACCCTAAACTCCTTCCACAGGGATATACAACACGAGCGTGTTCTGCGTGTGCGTATGTTTGTGTGTGTATGTGTGTGTGTTTGCACCGATATGTGTCCCACTACCCTGTGTTCTGTCTGTCTCGTCCGGACAGGTGCTGTCTCTCCTCTAGTCGTGTCATTGAGTTCACCTGGAACTATAATAACAGCCTGGGTTTTACTGCAGACAGCCGCGGCAGAGGAGCGTGCTGGAGCAGGTTGGAGAGGCACACTTTCTTCCTGTTAATGATAGTTCCCCTACGTTTGGGAGGTTCTCCTAAAGAGACGGTTGGGCCTCCATTTATGTTTGATGTTAGCCTGCAGTATCAGTCTACAACACAGCATTTACAAGTTTAATAAAGCACCAATAAGAATGGATTATCTTTTCAGAGGGGTGATGCTAGAATTATCCAACTGATTTCTCACAGTGGGCCAAAGTAACGTTATTGACCTGATTCATATTGCTTGTTTCATTAATTGCACAGCAGTCCCAGCCTGGTCGCCGTATCACCTCAGAGCGAACAGGAAGAGAGGTGTTAGCAGACCTGCAGTCAGCCTCTCACTGCGCTGCCATAGATCTCCTGCCTCATCTGTCGTCTCACAGGTGATCTGAGAGCCGATCCTGGCAGCAGCTGCCATCTGCACTGGAAAGTCTTTAGTAACACATCATTCTCAGTCTCCAGGTTGGCCAAGCTGTTTCACACCTGTGAGGTGTGTGGTGGCTAGACACCCTGAGAGGGTTCTCCAGTCTCCGTTTCCCCTCGGCCACCCTTCCTCTCACCCTCAGGGCTCACTGCCCCTGCCCTTGCACTTGGATGACCCCATAGGCCCTGAGGGATCCATTTCCGCTTGGATGAGAGAGAAACAGAGAAAGGAGAGAGAGAGGAGAGAGAGCACTTTGTCTGTTGTCTGTTGGAGTCATCTGGCCAACATCAAATACAATCTGAGGTCTTCTCTCATCCGCAGGGTCGACCATATTAGATGACTGGTGTCTTTCTTTTAACGTCTCTCAACTAGACAACAAGGCAATCAATCACTCTGTGTTCCTTAATTACTCATGTGTGTTACTGTAATGGGTCCTTCTACCCTGTAACATTGTGTTGCTTGTTGTGTGGTCGCCATGTTGGTTTGTGTGCTGTGTTTTATCGATCTCTTAGTCTGAAGTATTGCTCCCTGTGAATCAACACCCTGAGTCTCCACACACACATGCATCCCTGTAGGAGTAGCAGGACAGGACAGAGCCCAAACCCACAGAGGAACTTTCATCCTGTGACAGTTCTGCAACACTCTCTTCTCACCCTCACTCCACCTTCCCTTGGACATATACAGTGGAGCTCTTGTAAAGCACTGAATTGTTTTTCTTTCTTTCTCTGACTCTCTGTCAACACTCTCTCCTAATCCAGTCGCTCTCCCTGTCTGTCTTTGACCTCTACCATAGAGGCCAATTTTACACTTTTACAGGAGATTAGTTAACAATAATAAGTCAGCTGGGCTTTGAAAACCCCTGGCATGTGATGTAGTGATGGCTCTCCTATAGAGCACACAGCCGTTACAAAAGAGAGAAGGGAAAGAGGGAAGAGAGAACGGAGAGAGTAGGAAGGTCGTTTAGTGGTGCCATTTGCTTTCCACATCATCTTCTGTTGCTGTGCATGTAAAGTGGTGCTCAGGGCTGAGTTATTTGCTGACATTTCCCAGGCTCCCAGCTGCAGAATTCAACCAGGATTGCCCCTCCCCCTGAATCAGTGCTAACGATGAAAACAACTCAGACTGATGAGAAATAACAGCAATTTAGTGTTTTGTTGGATTGGTGAAAAATATTCCGGCACTCCGTAATTGTGTATGTCTAATCAGGCATCCTATAATTCTCCCGATCCATTTTTCTGTCTTTGGAGGATGTGACATCACATTTGTGCCGGCTGCCTCACACAGAGAATCATAGTTTCACCTGAGTAGCGACAAAGAGCACGGTTGGCTCTATCTCAGGGCCAGGGATCTCTTCAACCCTAGGGCTACAGCTGCAGTACTGTGTGTTTCTCCCTTCCATGGCAGTCAGGGGCCATGGTTAGCCCTTGTTGGCCCCTCTTGGCCCTAGTGAGAGAGGTGCCTCCACTCTCCAGGGTGCTTGGCAGGGGCTCTGGCCCTCTGATGAAACAGCTTTCTATGGAGGGTGAGAAAGTCCCCTGTCTCAGCCAGGGAGCAAGGAGTGAGAGGTTGTGCAGATGACCGCAGCAAAACCTCTGTGCCAGAAAGACTTCGCTCCAGCCTCATCCTACCTCAAAGCATGACCACACTATCTCAAACTTGTATGGAAGCAGACAAACGTACTCACAGTAGCACAACAACCCAGCTATAATACACACACACACCAGTATTCACTAGTGTGGACCTGACGTGCGGAAGTGGCCTGTCAGGGGCATTGAGTCAAGTAGACAGCCAGAGAACATAGGATCCAAACCCCTGACTACAGAGTGAAAGAAAGTATAAGGAAGCGGTGCAGTCTGCACCTTTACTTTGTGATGTCACGACCTTCTCAGTGTCCCTACAAGGTCTAAGTGTGAGCAGGTTACAGTCCTGCTGCAGCCCTGGGCTTTGTGGCGCGGACAGGCGTAGGTCGAGCGAGCGGAGTGGCCTGTGGAGAGAGTCAGTGAGAAGGCATGCTGGGTATTCAGAGGGAGAGTAGGGGGAAACCGGGGGGGGGGGAGATTTCCTCTCACACAAAAGCAAGGGAACACACACATGCAGGGAGAAGCCCCGTCCTGCTGGGAGCTTTATTTAGGTGTTCCTCAGGGGTCTCTGCAAAGTGCACCTCTCAAAGAGCTTAGACTCCCCCCGGACAATGAGAGGGTTCATTCTTCCTGAATCAGAGAGGTGACCTACAGTGACAGGAGAAAGAGAGAGTCCCGAACGCAGGTGCAACTTAAGAATTGTTGACTCATCATGGCCATTCACAGAGCAATGCTGGGAAAAGCACTAGCTTTCAAGGTCTTTGTCTTTTCCAGCTGTGGTGTATCTTGAAATGTCCTGTTTTTGACTACTCTCTAACTTGTGTTGGAATAAAAGCAAATGTATTTTGGAGTGGAACAGGAGATTGGAAATCCAGGTTCCCCATGGAATGAAATGTACTGTGGCTGATGCAAACCATCCAAGGCTGCAGTGACCTGATAGACATAACTCAACTAATGACCAGAAGTTGATGAGGCAAGAAAGGAAGGGAGACAGGGAGAGAAAAAGAAAGAGAGAGAGTTAAATAAATGCTTGGCTTCAGGAGCTGTGTAAGACACCCTAACAACAACAACAAGATTGGGATCTGCATAGTAATTAGCCGCCTACCACAACAGTACGTCCTCTAAACAGAGCTGTCTGCTTTGACTGCCTAATAAGAGGGCCCGACACGGGGGTTGGCACTTCAGAGAAGAGTGAGCCATATGTGTTGGCGTGTTTGGATATTTATTATGTTATCTTGATGATGTGCTTCTCAGGCTAAATTGTTAAAAAATCTCTGAGCCAGAGATGTACACTTGTTTCATGTTTGGTCCTGTGGCCTCTTTGTCTCTTATGTAAATGTACTTGCACCCAGAAGCACATTCAGTGTGAGATCATTGAGCATTCTCTGCGTGTGTGTGTGTGTTCTCTCTGTGCAGGGACTGGTCTCAGTGCTGTTTGCTCCGCAGATACTCATTATAAAGTGAATCTGTCAGCTTCCACTTTGGGTGCATTAGCATGTTAAATCCCTCCACTCCACTCTCACCTCCTCCTTCTCCCCCCTCCCCTCTCTTTCACTCTCACCTCCTCCCTCCCTCCCGAGTCTCGCCTGTCTCCTAAGAAACACCGAGCCGTGTCCAGAGATAGATTGGGCGGCTGTAGGTGAGAAAGCAAGTGAGAGGAAGAGAGGGAAAGAAAGATCGTAAGATGGAAGGAGGGAGAGCATAGGGGTAATGAACAAGAGAACGGGAAAGATCGACGGAGACTAAGCCCGCTCTTAATTAAAACCCAGGCACTGGTTTTCTATCATAGAAGAAAGAAAGCTGACAAACTCAGTGTGGTGTACAAGCCAGCTGCATTAGCATAGCTGAGATGACATGGATGGTTGTTAACTGTCAGCCCCAGGGATCACATCATCCAGGGTTAGAGTCCGGGGACTGGGAGTCTGGGAACCAGGGGGTCCCCTCAGGAAGAGGGGTCCTGGAGGTCTTCCTATAGATGTAGAATAAAGAGCATTACCAGTGGGGCTGTGTCTGTTGTGAGGGTCTTCCTCATTCTCACTCTACCCTGTAACAACACAAGGACTGCTCATTACCAAGCTGTCAATCAGCTGTCTACTTTTTATTCCAATAAAGCAGTGTCTCATTATTGGTCACCAACTTTTTCATCTTGGAGACCGGGACGAACAAAGGGGACGACCACTGATGTTGGTGTGTGTGTGTGTGTGTTTGTGTGTGTGTGTGTGTGTGTGTGTGTGAAGACTACTAAAACAGCCATCTGTTTAAGCCAAAGGGATATTTATCTCCAAGGGTGCGAGAGTTGTCCTCTAATGGTAAATTATGAGTTAATCAGCAGATTAATGGCCCAACCCAAGGCAGCTTCCATATCTGGACCACTGCCTTATTGACTGTGAAAGATTGTTTCCTGTAATTACAGTACAATCTCTCACTGGGGAACAACAATACAGCAGCCCAAATGATCCTGATGTCAATTGGTCTACCCAAACATAGTTGAACAATTAAGGATGCATTGGCTGGTGAATCACATTGATTGTGCAGTGATATTGCACCAATACAAATACTTATTGTTTTCAACGGAATGTGAGTTTAATCCTGGCATATTGATTTCCTGTTTGGGGTGTCCTAACTAAAAGTAATTCACCATCACATCCTGATGATGTAATGGATCTACTCTATGTCCATGCAAACTAAGTTGAATACCAGTAAACTGCTCTACAGGTTGGTAAAGAGTGACAGACCCTTAATCATCCTTTCTGTGCTTCCTAGGGGTCTCCTATGACTATGTGCAGGGGCTGTCGCTGGCAGACAAGGATGTGGCAGTGGACGTGAAGCTTTACAGCCACAGGTGGCGGAGGTGGCTATCCCCAGAACCGCGCAACATGGACAGTAACAGGGCCAGCCAGGATCAGGACCAGGACCAGGACCCCGAGCCGGACCAAGACCTGGATCTGCCAGATGCCTTCCCTGGTCTGCTCTCAACCCAAGAAACAGACAACAGCTCCCAGATAGAGGTAGGGTATACTTTAGCACATCGCCTTACTGTCATCCAGAGAGAGATTTATCTGAGGAGTGTAGATTACTTCAGAACCTATTTGAGAAGCACAGATCTTTCCAGAACCTCTCTTTGGGATGGAGATCTCTTCAGAACCTCTTTATGGAGTGGAGATCTCTCCAGACAACTGTGAGAAGCATTGCTCTCTCCAGAAACTTGTTGAGGAGTGAAGATCCCTCTAGAAACTTTCTGAGGAGTACATATTTCTCCAGAACAGAGCTCTGTAGGTGTGGATAATAAGAAACAGGACTAGAGGGTTTATCCAGGATTTATGAGTGTCAAATTAGGAGTGAAGCTCCTAGGCACTCATTTACCCATGGACTGGGAGACAGAATCACATAAAAAATCCTCCAAAAAGAGATTGAAAAAACACACACACACACACTAATTCACACACACTCTTAACACATTTAGACAGGAACACATTCAGGGCCAGGAAATGAATACCCCCCAAGTCAAAAGGCCAACAGATCCCGGACAGATTAACTGCTGGGCTTGTCCATGTGATTGAAAGGCCGGGCCCAGGCTCTGCTGTTATTATGCTGAGCCTGATGCTCATGGCGCTGTGTGGTAATGATGGCGGCCGAGGTGGCCAGACAGCTTGTTAAGTCTCCCTCTGCCTTGTAATTATCCTAGGTGTGCAGCTTTGTTGCTGGTTAAGGATGCTTTGATTACACACATCACACACACAACACGCACACAACACACACAGGCACATGCACCCTTCTCCCTTCTTTTTAATATGATTTTATCATATTCAAAAGAGCTCATTTGTTTTTGTTGTGTGGGATACTGGGGCTTATAGAGCAAAATGCCCTATTATTTTTTCCTGGCAGTGGCCTATGCCCCCCCTCTATCAACCTGACTGTCTTGTCCACCCTCCTCGTTCTAACATGGCCTCCTAGCGGCTTTCTGACGCCTCTGACGTCACACTCGCGTCCTCAGAGCTATAGGTGAGATCTGATGAGATGGCAAACTGACACCTCCAACCCAGCACCTGGATGTAACTCCAATGAATGTCTGTTCGCTGCGAGGCTGAGAAGGGTGTAGATAGAAAGGAGGAGGGTGGTGGTGGGATTGGTGGAAGGGAGTGGGGTTGAAGAAGAAAGGTAAGATGGGAGCAGATGCCAGGTTGTGAGAAAAAGGGGATGAATGTTGGATCAAGAGGGTAAAGTGACAGAAGATGGAACTCTTGGCTCACTAATGAGCGAAGGCTGCATCATTGCCTAACTGCAGTTCTGTTTTGGCACCCTCCCAAACTGGCATGTGCCACACGTTTCCAGTACAGCACCCGCATCTATCTGTCTCGGCCTCTCTGTTCACACAACCTCGACTAGCTACCGTGTTTGGGCCCAACTCTTCTCTATCTTAATCAACTTTGAGATCATAACAAACATGCATACAAGAGCAGACTCTGTGACGCCCAGCGATATGAGTCACTGGAACGTTTCCCAGGATCCAGGATCAAAAAACCCTGGCACTGTGGTCCTGATGAAGTCTTCTGACTGTTGCGTAAGTGTGTGTGAGCTTATCGTCATGATCATACTTTGTGGTAGCAGTGACAAGGCCTTTTGTGTTGTAGATGCATTTACTAAAGCCTGAGTTGGGTTCAGAGGATGCCTTGACATGTTGAATTCCTCACACCTTTGCCAAAGACAGCATGTAAACAAACACATAACTCCTTTAGGATATATTGATGTTGATTAGAGGTTTCTGTCATCCTGCTGAGAAACGACACATGTGAAGGCCAGTCCTATAAAGACGTCTACATGAAACTATAAACAACCTTCTAGACCCTCAAGGAACACAACCCTGCTTTTCTTTTACGGGAATGGTCCTATTTGTTCACACAGTGCTTCAAAAGTGTAGTATCTGGTATAACAATTTGTCAGTTTGTAGATTTTCTCAGTACCAGGAACACGTGGGTTTTTATTTGTGTGCTTAGGAAAGAGAACCAGAAAGAGACAGCTCTGCAGTTCTCATTTTGGTGCTTCTGTTAGCGTAGTTAGCTTTGATATAGGCAGGAGGGAGAGATCTGTGATGAAGTGTTGCTATTTGATACCTGCTCTGGTCTGTACAATACGCACACACACCGACACACACATGATCTCCCCTCTCTTTCTCTCTCTCCCAGGGGAGCAAGTACATTATTACATTCTCCATGTGTATACTGTGACAACAACGGAGGAATACTTTTTTCTAGGTTGGGTAATTCACAATGCTTCCGTTCATTTCCTTTTATAGTTTTTTCATAGACTTATTTTATATTCAGAACGAGTGAATATGAATCAGCATTTTCCTTTTTTATTCAGGGATTAGTGTATAATGTTCATTAAAGGATTTCCAGAGAGATAGAGAGATGCGTTCCCAACAGAGATGTGTGTTATATGTCAGACTGGCAGGTAATTAAGTGCCTGTCTCCAGCCAAAGTGTATTGCTTGGGTAGTCTTCTCCGGATGGAGTCACGATTCTCAGCTGAGGTTTCGCTGCTCAGTACATCAGTGCTCCTTGCAGAGAGCCATGTCTGGCAGACGCTCTAGTGCATGTCCTCTGGTATGTACTAGAAGCTACCAGAATGTTCAAATGTTTATAGGAGGAGTGAGACCTGCAGCCATGAACAACACAGCTATAAGGGTTGGTGAAGGCTTTGCTGTATCTGAAAAGGAAAATCTGATTTTACCCAGCATTTTCTCTCTGACTCACATTTTCCCACATCTCTTGTTTTGTCTCTCTGTGTGAATATCTCTCCCTACGAAGTCCACAGTTGCATAACAAAGCACGAGGCAGGATAGCACCAGGCTATCCTTAAAACAGAAACGACATTTCAAGCTCTCATATTGACCTCAGTTCTGTTGGTTAGCTGCACGTTTCATGTCTGGGATCAAAGAGGCCCTGGCCTTAGTGTGTGGGTGCTAGCCAAACACAGCATACAGTATCTCAGCCCAGCACCATGGTAGTTGGGCTGCAACACCAATCACAATATGGTACCAACAGGCAGGGGTACGAGCAAGGCGATGAATAATGGATCATAGATATAACCAGCCAATGGGAGAACACCACGCTTGAGTTACAACTTCCTTTTAGCGCGGGTGTGTTCCAGCCATGGCCTGATTTACTGTACGAGTGGGGGTGGGAAGAGATAGAGACAGCCTGGCAGGAACGCTGGCAGACTTTGATTTCATATTTCTGAGCTCTGTTTGTCGCCTATTGTTCATTTGAGGGAGAGGTTAAAATATTGGTGATCACATTGGCTCATGTCTTGTAAACACGGTAAACTGCACACCTGTGGACACTGCACTCCGTTGTAGGACTTTCCCACTACTTGGTTTGTTAAGTTAAGAAATGGATCACTGACAGCACCCATAATAAAAGCCTTGCAAATGTTTCTGAACATCACATTTTCTCCTCTTTTGCAGATGCTACTCACCATCCAAACGCTTGGCAATAAATCTGCTTGGCAGAATCTCCCAGACATGACAGATCTACTCAGAAATGAAAACACATTGGCAGAGAGATATTGAGGTGTCACCCTCATGCAATATTGATGCAGCATACAGAGTAAATGTCTCAAACATAAATTGGAAAGCGAATTTGAGATTGTTTCGTGAATTGAATTGAATTCACACAGCATGTGTGTTTTCTCCTTTTAGCGCCTACGGTATTCTAAAACGTACAGAGACATCAAATTGTTTTCAGCGTTTGTGTGTGCGTGTTCCAAACTGTTATTGGCAGTAGGGTATTTTCCTCTCCCCCTCAAGACTATAAAGACCTGACAGACTGGGAAGCACATTCACATTTGACTGACAGACTTACAATCCCTCTTCCTTCTCTCTGTCCCCTTCCAGTTTCCATCCATCCATTCATCAATTCATCAATTTATATTTCATTCCATAGTCTGTTTGACTGTCAATAATCTCTGGCTCCCAGCAGACATATCCCTGATCACCCTGCACCAGGGAAGAGGAGGGTCATGTGGGAAGATTACAGCCCTCTTGCCCCCTCTCACCTCCACAAGGTTACTGTCCCCATAGATTTTCACCAAATAAGCCCAAACATCTTGTGCTGATTAGCAGGAAACGTATCCGCCGGTGTGGGGTTGTGTCAACTCTCTTTACAAGCTCTCGTTTCCTTAACTTAGAGTAACATGCTGAGTCAGACTTGTTATAGGGGGCGGCTGCTTTAGCTAACATTTTGTCTGGCTCTTTTTAATATTGGGATTTATCTTCTGGCCTATGGTGATGTTCATCCAAGGTCTAACAATTCATCAAAAGTGATTCAATGTCATCTGAGTGCCGGACTACATTAAGAGTTTTAAATAATTTACTATTTCCACTGAGACTGTAAGACGCCTAACGAGTCCTTCTAAATGGATCGTCTTTTGGACCATACATGAAGTTCTTTCTCCTTGATGTAAAATGAGATTTAAAAAAAAAGAGCATGGTGACATAAATTATGTATTTTGTTTTACATAGTTATAAACATGTCAAGCATGTCACAACACCCTGTGATATTAAAATCCACAGTGTATGGTGTTATTATCTCTGATTTAGAAAATCTCCCCTCTCCTGGGGCCACAAAACAATTTACCAGTCAACAATAATGTGGGGATTCAACATAATTTTGGTGTGTTTCTTGGTCTGTGCAAGCACAGTAGCACAGTAGACTTTCAGTAGACTGCTTGTTATGGTGCACATCCTCCATGTCCTGTTGTAGCATAAATGATGCATAGTGCACAAATAATTCCCTTTGTGATCATTTGGATTACTGTATAAGGTCTGTACCTACATTCATCTATCCACCCATCCATCTTTTCACCACTGTCAGTGTCTCAAACCTTTTAAAAATGAGTCAGAATTAAAAACAGCATGAGAGGAAAATTCTGAGAGGAAGAGACAATAAAAGCCGGAATAGCAGAGACTAGAAATATGAGCCCCATGACCGACACACGTCTCTCTCCTAACAGGAAGCAGGAAGCATGTTTTTAATGGTTTCTTATTTAGTTGTCATTGCTGCTTCTGTGATGCTGACTGTGCCTATGAGAAACACCCTACAAGGGCTTACTTGAAGTGCATAAAACACACAAACACACAGCACACAGACTGACTCGTAGTAATATTAAGTGTTTTTTATTCCTCTTGAGACCCAGAAATGTAAACATCGACTCGCAGGCAAAAACGCTCCACTCCCAACAGTTTGGAGATTAGATGGAGAAATCTTAATATAATTGTGTTTGGAAAAATGTTCTGCTCTAAGGTTGTTGAGATGTTGTCTCTGATGATCCTTGTATTGGAAATATTGGCTTTAGTCTTGGAAATTGCCTCCGACAGAGTTTGTGCTTAGAGAGATGAGATTTAGTCTGATGTGAGCTGAGCAGTGCAGGGAGAGAGAAAGATGGTCCTGCTAGACTTGAGAAAGTCACTTCATAAGCTGATAGAATATACCACCACCCTCAGTCTCTCTCCATCTAAGTAAATCATACGGAGTTCAGAGGTTCACTCTGTACTCTCTCTCTTTTTTACTCTCTGCCTCTCTGGAACTCTTGCAATTCCCTCACAGAACTAGTTATGTTTTGTTGTTGTTGTTTTTTGACAGGAGGACACAGACCACAACTACTACACATCAAAGAGCTATGGGCCTGCGGATCCCACGAGCAAGGACTTGTGGGTAAATATTGACCAGATGGACAAGCAAAAGGTGAAGATTCATGGGATTCTGTCTAACACACACCGACAAGCCGCGGTAAGACTGCAACACACCTCACCCTTGTTCACATCACACAACTTCCATCTAAGAAATCTAGTAGCATCTAGTTTTGTTTGCATGTGACTTTGCCTTGCTAGAAGCTGCCAGAACCCCTTCCTCTCCCTTAACTACCTCCCCGCTAACAGATCCTCTCAGTGAGGCACATAATGATGAGGTCACCGCTATGGGACAGGAAGCAGCACAGTCCTCTGAGGGGGGGGGGGGGGGGGGGGGGGGGCGTGTCTCGGGAAAGTGCCCCCAAGAGTGAACAATGACTGGTAGAAAGACAGAATGGAGTTCCACATTTTGTATTCTGCCCCTCCACCCTCAGTAGGCATGATTGATTGAACCATACAGAGTGGGGAAAAATCTTTTCTTTATTTGCCACAGAAGGCCCCGGAAAGTGAAGCAATTCTTTTGGATGCTAACAAGAATAAAAGGAGTGGGTCTGGGAGCTGTGTCCTGAGAATCAATAGGATGGAGGGGAATACAGCCCTCTCTGCAACCCCTGCCCCTCCACACTCACCCTCTCTCAGCAGTAGAGTGCTGGGAAGGTTCAAGGAGGGATATGGAGTGCCTCCCTTATTCTTCCATGAGGACCTTCCTCCTAAGGTTAAAATTCAGGCAAAAACTTTACAGTTGCAGTATAGGAGCTGTAAGAGTACATTAGGATGCGTTTTCTACGTTTAACAAAAGGCGCTTTTATGTACAGCAGAAAGTCAAGGATCGGAGGTGCACAGTTTTAACAGCATATTGGTGGTCAGAGTCAAGGAACAGTCTGTATTTACTAGCCACAGCCCACATCTCAGCTACCAGTCACTCTGAAAATGAATAATGTCTTACCTACAGTGCAACAATAACAGCTCAATTACAAAAGTGCATAGTACAGTGCAGCAAAATCAACTTTGTAAGTGCAACATCAATCAATTTCGTGGGTGCAGTCTCTTGCCAGACAGTGCAACAAGATATTGAATACATACAAGTTTAGAAAGGACACATTTGCAGAAATCACAAGAAGTAATGTACTGCTTAGTGTTACGCCTGCACGCTACGCAAGCTAAAGACTAGCAGCCCAGTGGAAGTGTCTTGAGGGTCGTAGGGGAAGTCATTCCACCACTATGGAGCATTGAAGGAGAAGAGTAGACGCTGCTTCACCACAGTCCCACAAAACATCAGAAACAACCCTGACTACTGAGCCCTGAGCTGGAGCTTCACCAGCCTGGCCAGCATACACCCAGCCAGTGTGGCCAGGACTCAGGCCCACTTTGAGGTCAGGATCAAGGGTTCCTGGCAGTCGTCTGTGCCCTGTGTGTAGGACCAGCCGCAAAACACAATAAGTTGACAGGCTCGTAAAACAAGCAAAGCCACGAAGGTCGACATCATCAAACTGCAGTAGTGCTACTAAGCCGAAGATGGCTTGTTTAGACCTGGTAATTACCTGTGGTATACCACATGATTAGTCCCGCTGGTCTAATCCTGAAACACATTGCTGCGTGTTTACAGGGAAAACTCGATTTTCTACCTTACCCTTCTGTTTTATGACTGTCTATTAGCTGTGCCGATGAATAGACTCAAAACAAAGCTCTGATTGTGATTCAAGATCAAATTTTTACATTATAAATCGTAATAGAGAATTTACCAGAATTGGTAAGATTCTAATTTGCATTTTTTAAGAGGTACACGACTGTCGGTTGTTTAGAAACAACAGGAACTTTTTCGGTATTTAAAGTCATAGGTTTATAATTTCTGAGAAATAAAGTGGTGGTAGCAGTACTGTAGCTTTCCTGGAGCTGTGTGTCAGAGGGTTCCTCTGAAACTTAATTCCATCAAGATGGCATGTTTTTCTTTCACTTTATGAATGTTACAAAATGCTTTTCTTTGAAAGGTTGACATCGTTTTTCACCCAGGCAGATTTATATTTGCTTAAAACAATTCATAAATTGACCTGTTATAAATATGGATAGTCAGCACCCTGGAGGACTGGTGAGACAGACCTGTCTCTCAGTCTCAGTGTTTACATTACACATTCTCTGTCTGACTAAACCTCAACTTGTACCCTAACCAAGAACAAAGTTTGTTTAGTTTCTTTCTTTCTTTCTCTCTCTCTCTCTCTCTCTCTCTCTCTCTCTCTCTCTCTCTCTCTCTCTCTCTCTCTCTCTCTCTCTCTCTCTCTCTCTCTCTCTCTCTCTTCTCTCTCTCTCTCTCTCTCTCTCTCTGTCTCTCTCTCTGTCTCTCTCTTTCTCTTTCTCTCTGTCTCTCTCTGTCTCTCTCTGTCTCTTTCTCTATGTTTCTCTCTCTTTTGTTATGTCTCTGACCCGTTTTCTCTATGTGTTTTTTTTCATGTAGAGAGTCAATCTGTCCTTCGATTTTCCCTTTTATGGACATTTCCTGCGTGAAATCACCGTGGCAACTGGTGGTAAGTGGACGTCCTCTCAGTCAGGGCCTCCAGTTGGAGCCATTACTGTGTTATCTTTGGGATTATACATGCTGGGTTACACCTTTATTACTGCACGCTTTGAAAGGCTATGTAATGAGGTTAGTCAGAGGAGCACCAGATGAAAAGAAGTCTTCACATTGAGAAGAATAGCAATTGTAGTCAAGTATGCGTGTGTGAGTGTATGTGTGCATTTGTGTGGAACATCTACCTACAGAAGCTCTTGCCTCCGGTACCAACAGTTCAACAGCAGTTGAACTGCTCCATCGGCAGGGAAGTACCAGATGAAATGGCACTTCAGAAACCACCGTCTGGCCAACACACCACAGTACAAAACCACTAACAGCTCCCTGCTCTCCCGGCCCGGCTTCCAGCTAGCCTGGTACCTCACCACTTACAGCAGTCAGCAGCACACAAGCCTGCCTATCAGACCGGCGGGAAACCACTCTCTCTGCTGTGGTACCAGCCAGGCCCAGTGTAGATCAGTATGTAATGGGAGCAGACCCGGGCCAGGGTTTGGGTTTGGACTGGGGAGGAAAACTGGTTCTGCCACTGTTATTAGCACTTTTGGATTGAGTTCTAGATATTCCCCTCCATGTCCATGTGAGAAGGGAATGATTGAAGAGTAGGTGAACATGAATGGCTGGTTCGGCCATATGTGCAGATGTGTGGGTGAGATTTCCTGAGCGGGTGTGACATTCTGTGTGTGTAGCATTGCGGGTGAGACCAGTGCAGGGTGTGTGTGATCGAATGTTCAGTCAGGACTTTCCACAGTCTGTGGGAGAGACCGCAGTCTCAACCAGCTATTATCACATCAAAGTGTCATGCTTAAACCCCCCCCCCCCCCCCCCCTCCCCCAACCATCACGGCAATGTCTGCTCGTGTTAGGCTGTTATTGTAATAAAAGCAAAATAAATCGTCATCATTATTGTCATCATCAGCAAAATGTATCCACAGATTTATTCATGACTGTGGGTGGGCAATGATGTCCCATCTCACAAGTTTATTGGGCTGAGTTAGCAGAAACCCCATGGACCCTTCGGGAGAGTAAGATGGAGGGATAAAGGGGAAAAGAGGCTGTTACAGTAACAGTGTAATGCAGAGGAGGTGGAAAAAGAGGACACCTCAGCTCTCAGCACTCGGCAGACTACCTCTGGGAACCCAAGATCACACACCTCCATTTGAGGTTCTGCCCCTCTTCCCATCCCCCTACCCAGTCCTCACGCCCCTCATCCTCCCCTCCCTCTGCCCTTTTCAACCAACCAGCTCATGCTCGCTGGTCTGCCTCCCATCTCTTAATCTGTGCTGAGTGACTGCCATCCAGCCAGTTTGCCAGTGTGGGATGGGATGTGTCTGGGCCAGAGATATCTCCATGTACAGCCTAATGGGGAAGAGGCACCATGAGCCAGACCAGACAGACTCTCATACCAACAGTTAAACAGTCAATCATTCGTTTATAGAGCCATTGTGCACAACACAACATGTGCCATGGTAATACAATTGGTTGTGTGACGAGGTGTAAGTTGTGGCAGCAGAGTCAAGCCCAGTGCGGGTGTGAGTGTGTTGTGTGTGTGTGTGTGTGCGTGTGTGAGTGTGTTGTGTGTGTGTGTGTGTGTGTGTGTGTGTGTGTGTGTGTGTGGGGGACGGGGGACGGGGGACAGGGGGGGGGTAACACCAACACACAGTCCAGCTCTACACAACCCCAACTGTGTGATGCCTTTACTGGGCCAACACAGGCCCCTTATCCAACACATACTCTTGATGCTGGATGGATGTATTTAGTGCCTCGCTAGATATGGGAGGTTAGTAAGAACACACACACATGCTCACACACACACACTCAGAGGAAAGAAAAAACAAGTCATGGACAAAAGGGACAGATACAGCAGGGAGAATATAAAATGAACTTGTTCTCTTCCTTCTCTAGTCCTCCTCTTCTCCTGTTTGTTTGTACGACGGTCTCTCCTCCAAGTCAGGCTGCCTCAGCACAGCCGCTCCTCTGCAGTCATCATGATCAGAGCTGGACAATGAGGGCAGCCTTTCTTCCTAATTGAAGAGGTAGTTTCCGTAAGGGAGATAAGATGAGGCCTGAGCACGCTCTAGGCGAGAGAGATTCTGCCTTTGTGTGTGCGTGTTTGTGTGTGTGTGTGTGTTTTGCAGGAACCCTGGCGGTTCCCAGTTCCTTCAGGCAGCTGTTTTGATCTATGAAATCTCCACAGAGATAAACAAAAGCAGAAAAAGGAGAGAACAGTGAGCTGTTTAACAAGAATGTCCAATAAAGCCATGGCCTGGTCAGAAGGGACAGCTAATTTCCGCTCATGTTATTCTTGGGAATATGCAACACTCTGATAGCTGCACATGTAAACACATGTGTAACTGGAGAGAGAAGGAACACTCATTTTCTCTCTCTCTGTCATGCTTTTTCTTACTCTCTGTATTGTACTTCACTTTCCATCTCTCTGTCTCTCTCTCTTTTTTCTCTCTCCCTTTTAATTCACTTTCTCTACCCCCCCCCCCACTACTTTTCTTTCCATCTCTTTCCCTCTGTCCCTAGTTTTATCCTCTAAGAGTTTTTCTCTTTTTCTCGGCCAATCGTCCATCGATGCTGATCAATGGGCAGTTGATTAATCATGCTTTCCCCCTCCTGCCTTCCTCAGTTTCCCCATGCTCTGAGTGAAGGCTCTAATGAATGGGACCTGCTGCCTATTGAGTGGCAGTCTGCCTGTCTGCTCTGAGCCGTATTGAGAGGCTGTCTGCTTTCATCCAGGCTGTCAGACAGGGGGGCTTGTATTTGGAATGGATTGGAGGGAAACATCTCTTCTCTAACCCAGCAGGCCGGCAAGCATCTCAGTCCAAAAACGAAAAAGTTGTGGGTGTGATTGTGTGTGGGTATGTGCGTTTTGTTTGCATGACCGCAGGCTGTGTGTTTATTTAGATGGCCTGCATGGTGCTGTAGATCTTTAGCCTGCATGCCTACCTTTGTGCTTCTGAAAGGGAAATGAAACATGAAAGAGGTGGGTGAGACTGTGGAGGAGAGAAACAGAAGGAAGGAGGGAGGGTACGAGAGAGAGAGTACATGCAATTCAGGGATTAAGTTGAGGGTAAATTATTTGTGTCAAACCTTCAGTGAGAGGGCGTAGTGAGATAAGGGCTAGTATACTACACACACACATACACACACATTGGAACTCGGACATGTTTACATTCAACTCACAGCTAAGCTCACTGGAGATAAACTATTTAGCCAGGTAGACACAACTCTCCTCCCCTTCTCTCCTCTCTCTCTTTCCCCCTCCCATCCCCTCACCCCCCCTTCCCCCGCCTCCTTCCCAACCTCTTAGAGAAGGGCTCCGTTGTTGACAGCAGTGATTCCTCCAGGGCAGCCTGCTCTTGGCCTCTGCTCTGATCGATGTGTTTTCAGCAGGCCAGATGGTGTTTGCCGAGACATATTGGGACACGATATGGCCTCTTACCGGCCACAGCTGCGCGTGACCTTTCCAGAAATCTTTTTTTTCCTGCCGGGCAAAGTTTGGGACTTAATCTATAAGTCAAACTGTCACTTTTTTTCTCTCTCCTTTTTAAGACGTCCCCTTGCTTGCTCTCTCAGCCTGAGAGACTCCGATCCATTCCCGCGCCGTGAGGTGATGGATGCTGGTAATACACAGGAGGCAAACAGAGGAGCAATGAAGCCTCTGATGGGCTTCAGCACCGGCTGACTTTGCTATCCTGCCTGGCAGATGAATAAATTAACGCGTTGTTTGTTTCTGTATCAACATTCTTTGTTCATTTTTTGCCACTTACGTGAAAGCACCGATTCTGGTAATGAGTGGTGGGAGGTCTCTGTCTCTCTGGCATCCATTAATAACAGCACCATTGAGAATCATGCTAATGGCTGCACTTCCAGCTTGTTGATGATTAATTGTGTGCTGTTTACAGTGGAGACTGTATCATATAGTTATGTTGAGAAAATCAAGCCAGTTAACAATGGTGGTGATTTTTTATGGCCCAAAGCCCTTAGTTCTATGGGTGGAAATGTTCATGCTAAAACATGAATTATTATTTTAGACAATTCTTTGCTACAACATTTGTTTGGGGAAGGTACTTTACGGTTTCGGCTTGATAATGCCTTCATCCACAAAGTGAGGTGCAGACAGATTGTTTTGTCAAGTTGGGTGTGAAATCCTTGACTGGCCTGCACACATCCCTGACCTAAACACCATCAAACCGTTTGACATCAATTCTGACGCCATTTGCAAGCTAGGTCGAATCACCGACAGTAACATCAGTGCCCAGGAATAGGAATTTTCTATATGATACCATTGGTGTCTTCTCTAACCCCTATACAGTCTGTCAGACAGGGCTTTGAAACATTCTCTTGGTACCACCACATAAAAAGACCCTTTATAATATGCGCTGAATGACTCTGCTAATTTCACCCTGAAGCCCTTCACATTGACTCCTCTCTTTTCATGAACCTTAATTAACTAATTAATCAACCTCACTAGCTTATTCCTGTCTAGCAGCCTGTTGATGTGGACCAAAGGAAGAGAGCCAAGTGTGGATCACTGCTGTGTGGGAGACAAGTGTTACCTGAACCTGATAGACAGGGGGCAGCACCTGACCCTCATGAACCCTGCAAACACACCTGCTCAGACACCTGTCTGGTCTAGTTTGAATAGTTTAGTAACAAAAGGGGGGTGGTTGTCAACAGTAGTTTTTTTGCTGTAAAATTGATTGAATTAGTGTAGCTTCTAGTTTGTGGTAAACTGAGTCTCTGTATAAGTGAGTACTGAGTCAACTAAGTTGTCTTTGTCTCGTCCTCAGGGTTCATCTACACAGGTGACGTGGTCCACAGGATGCTGACGGCCACCCAGTACATTGCGCCCCTCATGGCGAACTTTGACCCCAGCGTATCACGGAACTCCACTGTCATCTACTTCGACAACGGTATTGTATTCCAGGATCTCTTAATCTGATGTATTCTAATCTAATCTCTTTTAGGTTTAAAAACAGGCTTGACAGGCTTTCCTGTTCATTCTAGTATGTTCATCTGATTCATTTCCAAACTCAATTTATATACTTCAAACCGTATATATAATTTTTTTATCCCATTGAATTTCTTCCACCCACCACTGTCTATGTTTAGTGTGTGTGTGTTGGAAGAGTTCAGCCTCATTCGGCGTGTATAAGCCCTTTAGTTGATGGAAAAAACAAGGCCAGCGTGTACTTTGTGTACCCCCCCCCACCCACCCACACACATACAATCACCACCCTCCCAGACTGGCTGTATTTTTAGCAGAGGGAGCCCCAGATAGTGCTGCATCTTCCCCTTCTGAGCTCAATGCATTTTAAGTAGGCTTAGGACTCGTATCAGGCCAGCCTTAGTGCTGACTGGTACACTAGCACAAAGGATCAGCAAACACACCTCCGTCCCATCCCTAACACTGGTACTAGCACGCCCCCCTCTTTTATCAGCCAGGCAGTGTTTCTTACTTCCTCCTACCTTCCCCCCCCTCTCTCTCTCTCTCTCTCTCTCTCTCCCTCTCTCTCTCTCTCTCTCTCTCTCTCTCTCTCTCTCTCTCTCTCTCTAACTCTCTCTCTCTCTCACTCACTCACTCCCTCTCTCTAATACTTTCTCTTTCTGTTACTCTGTCTTTCTCTTTATCGCTCTCTTTCTCTTTATCGCTCTCTTTCTCTTTCTTTTTCATACTCTCTCTCTCTTCTCTGTAGACCAGATGTGTGTTATTATGGGGTTTCCTGTGGCAGTAGACTCCAGCACAGCTACTCCAAAGCTGTCAACAGAGAAACAAAATCTCGACTTTACTTTGGAAGAAGAGCAGAGCGAGGGAGTCTGGCTGTGTGATGGAAAAATTGATTACTTGTGTTAACAAACCTTTATTGCTCTGGTGCGCTGCCAAATGGCAGGGCTGCCTGGCGATGGAGGCAGTGCTCTCCTGTCAATAGGATCTCCACAGAGCCTCCGCTAAATCAAAACAGTATGGAGGCCAAATCTGAAGCCTGCTCCATGGAGGGGGGGGGGGTTGGTGGGGGAACTTTTGTCTGATTGAAGTTTGGCACGTTATCAGCAGTAGGTGGCCTCAGGCCTGGGCAACGTGATCATAGAGGGCAGAGTGTGGTTCTTCCTGGTTTAGTATGGTTGTTTTCATGTGTGAAGTCTTCATGCATTGGGGTATTTAGTCTTGGATGATCCCATTTTCTCTGGGGTACTGTGTGGTTCTTTCGGATGCGGACAGTATCTGATCATCTGTAGTCATGTTTGGCTCACTGTGAATGTGTACGGTTTTGCATGGTTGTGACTGTGCCCCTCCTTTTTGTAGGTACCGCTCTGGTGGTCCAGTGGGACCATGTCCACCTCCAGGACAATTACAACCTGGGCAGCTTCACCTTCCAGGCCACACTGCACAACGATGGACGCATCATCTTCGCCTACAAAGAGGTCCTGATCTATCTCTGTCTCATTCATCTCTATCGCTGTCTCTCTTCCCCACTGCCTCCCACTCTCTAAGTCTTTTCCTCTATATATTTTATAATCTATCTTTCTTTCCCTCTGTCTCTCACTCTGTAACTCTCTTTCTCTCTTTTATAATCTATCCATCTCTCCCTCTCTCTTGTTCTTGTCTCCTCTGTCTTTCTTTCTCCCCTCCTCCTCTCGTTCTCTCCTTGATTGAATAGATAAATAAAGCTCTCCACTCAGGGACCTCTGTTTTCATTCAGGGTCGTTACAGTAGTTGACGCCGCCGTGACTGACAATTTAATGACTTTTATGATCGAGGCTGCCTGAGAAAATATGACCTAATCTTGGGTACTGCTTCCATATGTTGGCTTTGGTTTCTAACTTTCAAACCATTCAAATATCAAATGAGTCTTGGATCTATGCTACATCGCCTCATATGATAGACTTTATATGTATTACATTGCAATGATGGTGTCTAATTGGAATTTGATTTAAAATGATGTGAAAAACAAGAAAAGGAGACATGGAGAGAGTATCAATTTGAACGTGTTAGGATGCTTTAACATCCATTAAATAATATTAGTGCTTTGATCCCATGTGTATTATTATCAGCAACGTGTCTTTCCATATCTTGAGTCTGATTGGATCTCACTGTTCTGTGTTTTGAAAGGGTCTAGGAAATTATCTTAATAAAGATAATAGAGCTTAATAATATTGCAATGTTATTCTGGGGAAGAAAAATCATATTTGAGTAATTTACTTCTCTCACTCACTCTCTCTCACTCTCTCTCTCTCTCTCTCTCTCTCTCTCTCTCTCTCTCTCTCTCTCTCTTTCTCTCTCTCTCTCTCTCTCTCTTTAAGTGGACTTCTCATCTTCACTCCTGCACCATTGTGTAACACAGACTTTGGTCTTCCTGTCAGGGTCATATCATTGTCAGTTCAATCTGAGATGAGAGTACACTGGAAGAATAAGGTCTGCAAAATGGTTCTTCAGTTGTGGAGCAACCATTTGAAAAATCCCATTTGAAAAAGTCCTATTGATATACAGAAACAAAATACAATTCTACATATTACATTTTTTTCTTACAGTAAACCATCCGTATTGTGAGATTTTCAGAATTGTTCCATTTAAAGAACCTTTCTGGTTCTGAATACCACCTTTCTTTCAACATGTCCTCTGATTCCCCTGACCCTCCATCAGCATCAGGGTCTGTCAGGTGGCCTGTGTCTGGGTCCAGTCCTCCAAAGGCCTCCATCTGACAGCTATCACTGGTGACTGATGTCTTCACCCCTTTCCTCTCCATTCCTCTCTTCCCCTCTCCCCTCTCCTCCAGGTCCCTGTGGAGGTGTCAGTCATCAGCTCTGTCAATCACCCTGTGAAGATTGGCCTCTCTGATGCCTTTGTGGTGCTCCACAGGATTCAACAGATACCCAGTAAGTTCCACACCACCCATACTCCGGACACACAAGCTATGCACACTCCAGAAACACACACACTTAGGACACAGACTCACACATGCAGGACAGACAAACATATACTCATTTTACATCAAGCCCATCACAGTAATATTTGTTTCAAAAAAATGATATTGCCAATGAACTTTATGTTCTGTCAGCCCATCTGTCATCACATTTCCCCCTCTCGGTGGACAGGGTACGGGCACAGGGCCAGTCCTGCCTCCTAACAGGCTCTGCCAATTTAGACCCATTACAGTAAAACACAAACGAGAGTTAAGAAATGCATAGCCTTTTTATATACTTCTAGATAACTGCTGAAGGCCTCAACAAAAATAACGAGTTGTCAGAAATGATTTATTCCTTCATTTAACGGTGTGTGCTTGTGATATTATTTGTTCATGGTACTTCTCATTTACATAGTCTGAATCAGATTATTGACTTTTATTTATTCAATATGGATTACATTTATCGTTTTTGAACGTTTTGCCAATGTAAAATGAAGTCCCCCTTCTTCTAGGTAATTCCTTTTAATAAGTCTCAAACGGTTTGAGCTTTGTCGTTGATAACCTCTGACCTGGAGCTCAACAATTTTAGATGGCTGCTCCTTCTGTCAGGTGTACAGATGTCTGCCTACATTGCAGTTAATGTGCTTGTGAGTCTGCTGGAAGTCAAACTTTGAGAAAATCTGTGAGAAGGCAAGGTTTCTCACTGGGGGATATTGAGCCAGCAGGTAGAATAGATCTTGTATGGATTACTGTCTGACCCACGGTTCCACACCATTCACACAGGGGTTTAATGAAATCTTAATACCTTCTCAGTATGACATTCATTTGCTGTTCTCAGATTGATAAATACAAATCTGAAATGTCAGAAAAATGTTAGTGTGCATTGCCACACTTGTCATTTAATGTAAGTGCAATGAAAACCCAGTATTTAGAGTGTGTTTGGGATCCTGACTGTTTATTTAATGGCTGGGGCAGTGAGGGCGGGAAGCTCCAGGTCTCAGAGAGTGGAATCGATCGGGAGTGGCGTGGCATCTTGGGGCGGGAGTGTTCTGGGGGAAGTCGTGTCGAGTCGATAACTGCCAATTACGCCATACTGGCCTGGGTGCATGCCGTGGGGACGCTTTTAAACCTGCCGCCACAGTCAGGATTCAAGGGCTAGAATTGCATGTTACACGCTTCTGTCTCTGGGGGGGCAAACTCCTGCTTCATCCAGGGCAGGGAGAAGAGGTAGGCAGGGAAAGAGGGGGATATGTAACAAAGAGAAGATATTTGTGGGTGTCCCTTAACCTGGTTCGATAATTGGGGGGGGTCAGATCCAGGGCTGAGGATTGGGATGCTCTGCCCAGCTAATTCTGCCTTCTGTCCCTCTGATCTCTCCTTATTAGACAGTTTAACTATAGTTCAGGACTATGTTTAAGTATAGTTCAGGAGTGTGTATGCACTCCTCTGAAAATCCACACAATGGCTCAGAATGAACAAATCTCACTGTACAAATTGAAAAAGAGTGAGAGAGAGACAGAGAGACAGAGAGAGAGAGAGAGAGAGAGAGAGAGAGAGAGAGAGAGAGAGAGAGAGAGAGAGAGAGAGAGAGAAAGAGAGAAAGAGAGAGAGAGAGAGAGAGAGAGAGAGAGAGAGAGAGAGAGAGAGAGAGAGAGAGAGAGAGAGAGAGAGAGAGAAAGATGGAAGTCAACTGGCATCCTTGTTACGTTGTCAGTTAGATTTTTCTTTTCACACCAATAACAATGTGTCTGGTGCTTTCAGGAGAAAGATATTTGAGCTATTTACTCTGTCTGGGCGAGGATGATGTCGCTGTATCAAGGCTCCCAGTTGGTGATCTTGACGACAGTATGAGAAGCACACAGCATACCCGCTGAGCCTTTGGAATCTGGTATCTAAGACAGAGAGACAAGGGATGTCATATCTGGGACTGGACTGACTGGGATATGTGGTTCTGTTAATATCTATCAGAACACTGCTGGAACTCCAGAGCAATGAGAATGAAAGTATTCATTTAGATGCCAGATACTTTCATTGTGTGTCTGCAGGGAATTTTGATTGATTTAGTCAACCATTGGTTTCGAACTCATTGCACAAGGTCTCCACATCACTTATTTTATTGACTTTCATCTGTCCTTTTAAGAGCTAAATGTATAAGCAATATGTACCTGGCTAGTACTGCAATTATCTTACCAGAGCTAAGCAAGAACGTTGCCAGGTGGGGTCATCCAGTAATTTTCCGCTATTTTTTTCTGGGTCTTGGAGTATATTGACCCCAACCAGTGCATTATTTTTTCCTGAAAGGGCCTCTAATTAGATTATCTGCTAATTGACCCTCTTATGCATAATGGGCACACTTGTGTAAATTGCCTTTTGTTTGATGGTATCAGTGCAAGGCTGTAATCGTTCTTGTGGCCCCCTTGTGAGGACCTTCAGAGGCCCAGAAAGGCTGTTCCAGCCTGAGAGTCTCTCCAGAACAGCAGCTCTGTGATGGGTCACCATGGGGGCTGATTTCTTCTCCTTCCGCACCTCCACACTATCATTAGAAACAGGATAAGCCCAGTGCTAGAGGCTATGGAAGCCCGCCACGGGGAGGGAGTGGGGGGGGGGGGGGTAGTGGTAATGTTGCAGGGGAGAAAGAGGGAGGAGATGATAAAGGGATGGGAAGGAAGAAAGCAGTTCAGGTTAGAGGCAGTTCATACCAGTTCCCCCTGGTGTTCCATATCTATCAAATATCTGCCCAAAGCAGCCATCAAACACGTTGATTTTACTGTAGCAAACGTACAACATCTGTGGGAATGTCAATTTGAATTTGCTTTGGTTCAGTTCCAGATATTACCCCAGCAATTTGCCCATTCTACTCAGGTGGTAGAATATCTATGATGCAACAACAACATGTATGTGTATGATGGATTGGGGGTGATCGCAGCCAACCACTACCAGCCTCTCTGCTTCATGTATGTTACACTGCCATGATGCATAATGTATGAATTTCAATTTTCTAGCTCGCTGGACCAACAAATTAGAATATAAAAAATAAACAATGCCTGAATGAGCTAAATTGAACAAAGAACAGAGTATGGATAAGCTGCATGCGTCTCCCATTATATTTTAGGGATATTCGTACATCATGCAAAAATATATTTGGCATTTTTAATGGTTTACTGGAAACATCTAAATGAGTGAATCATAAACTTCACAAGTAAAAAATTATTAAAATACAAGTAGGATTCATCATGCAGAGCAAAGCTTAGGGAGGATGCATGAACTGCAAAACAAAGTGGCCCATTTAATTGTGAACCAGAAGCGGTATTTGAGTTATTGAGTCGAAGATAGTTTCTATCCTACCTGACCTGAACATGACTGCTATAGCAGATGACTAAGAGTGGCTCCTTTCAACACTCTGATTGATATCCACTCTGAAGGGACTGAGGGAGCTATCTACTCTGGCTTGCCAAGTGGCAGGCCTTACGGAGGGTTACTGAGAGAGAAATAGAGAAATAAATAATGTGGTATTTCCCAGTATGGCCTGATTCTGCCTTCCCTTCTCTCCTTTCTTTCTTCAGGGACCACTTGTCCTAGTTTTAGCTTTCCGAGGAAGATTTGTGATGTCTCTCTCTCTCTCTCTCTCTCTCTCTCTCTCTCTCTCTCTCTCTCTCTCTCTCTCTCTCTCTCTTGCTTTCTTTCTCTCACACACACTTCTGCCCTTCACCTCTTTCTCCCTCTCTCTTCTTCCAGATGTTCGAAGGAGAACAATCTATGAGTATCATCGTGTGGAACTCACCAAGACAAAGATCACCAACTCCACAGCTGTGGAGATGTGGCCTCTTCCTAGTAAGAGGCCTCTCTTTACATGGGCTCTGCCTCTTATGCCATCAGAATACAAAGAATTGCCTCACTGCTTTATCAATAGATTACTGCAAGTAGACAGTCATAACTGAGCTCATTTGACCCTACATCTAAGTGACTTTCTAGAAACATCCGTGACAAACTTGCTACCTCAGATCCTCAGTCCTGAAGTGTTGACATGTTGACAGGAGTTGTGATAGTGTTGTTTCACTTCCTGTTCCACAGCGTGTCTCCAGTTCACCAGCTGCAGCGGCTGCATCTCCGCCCAGATCAACTTCAACTGCAGCTGGTGCCACCGTCTGCACAGGTGAGGCCTTTACATACGCACAGACCCTGAGTGACCCATCACACACACACTCTTTCTCTATACATACTGTAAGTTCTTGTTACAGTAGGCATCTCCACACTGTCTTATTCCAAACGATTCCTGGTGAGTGGGAGTAGGACAGCGTTCACCTGGTTCATACCAGGTCCCTCTCTTGTCTGTCTTTCCCTCTCTCCCTCTCTTACTTTCTCTGTCTCTTTCTCTGTCTGTCTATTCAGTGGTATGCACAACAGAATAATGGGGGTAAAGGGCAGGAAGTAAGGGAGGGAGGGAGTGAGGGGGGCTCTACCTATTAACTGCGCTAACAACTCAGCTTTCACTCATCTCTCACCTACTCAGTCCATCTCCCTCCCCGTATCTTTCTCTCTGTCTTCTCTCCCATTCTCACACAAATGTAAATATTTGAGACTGTAGAATGCTGTCAACGAGACATGGTGTTTTCTGTCTGGAAAGCTGGAGTGGGAGAGATGGGAGGCTTGGATATACCTCAGCTTAGTCAGAGGTGAAGGTTTGGGTTAAAGAGACAGAACGAATAAATAAATCCTAAAAAAACAGCATGTGTTAAAGACATGTTGTCAGCCATTCAAGTCTGACATACGAGCCATTAGTTATCAAGTGCACGGAAAGGTTTTGGGAAGACATAGTAGGAAAATGTCTTATGGAGTTAGCAGGGATGATTTGCGAAGTTCGAACCTGGGCAGACTCCATCCCTCCTCTCCCTATTTTCAGTGGCTGGTTCCTCTATTTGTTATCAACTTTGTTCTGTTTCAGACCCTTATTGTCTGAGTAATCATGCGCAGTTTAAGGGAAATACTGCTAACGCACAAGGTCCTCTGGGATTTGGAGTTCCTCTGGGGTCGGTATTACAACATTAAAACACGGAGATGCACCTTACATCCCAAATGCCCTGTGTACTGACAAAGTCACCACATTTCCTGTAGAGAGATCAACTTTTCCCCTTAATAATACAAATCCCTCTGTGTTTTTCTTATCAGAAACTCATATTGCTGTTGGGACACAAACAGCCACTTTTTGGTTATGCAACTAAGCAGCATTTTGATGAGATACAAATGTGGCCGTCTTCTAGTACTTTCTCTTCTAGGCTGTTCTCTGTTCTCTGTTCTGTTACCTTCAACAACTTGCTTTGAGAAGGCAAATGAATGTACTTTAAATAGTCAATTAAAATGCATGGCAGCAGGCTGAGGCCTAGGGTTAATGAAAGATGTTGGTGTTCTGAGGGAACAAGCATAATGAACAATCTCTCTCTTCCCTCTCTCTCTTTCTACACTTTCTCTTCCTATTTTCTCCTACCTTTTCTTTCACTCTATCGACACTCTTTCTCTCTTCACATTTCCATCATTATCTCTTTTGTTTTCTAAATTTTTTCTCTCTCCCTTCCCCTCGCTCCCTCCCTCTGTCTGATGTTTGATAAAGGTAAAGTAGAGCCTAATCCCCCATTGCGTTTCAGACTTAATAATTGTGCAGCATTTTATGATGTATACTAATAACACTGGGCATGATCAGACTATAAAAAATGGAAGGCGTTAATGAAGCCCGTTCTTCCAAAGCCTTCCTTGCCAGACCCACAGAGCATCAGTCCACAGAGAAGAGGCACTTGGTAAGGATTTGTTTACCCAGAGCACACAGCTGTTGTGCATCACGGACATGGAATCTCGAAAATCACTGTGGTCAAAACCAGAGATCAAAGACGTTGCGTCTCGACTTTTATTAAGTCTCAGTCTCACAGCATGTTCATTCAAAGTGAACGCCTTGTGGACAGTGAACGGTGCCAAGAAATGGTGTAAGCATCGCCGTTCTGTTCCCCCAGTCAGGTCGCCACACTAAATTGGAAGCCTATGGAATCCCAGTTATGTCATGATATATTTATTTTTTAAATGCCATGAATTAAATTACTTTCAAAGCAAAGTTGAGCTAAGGGCGAAAAAACCCAACGCTTCCTATGGGAAGGAAACAGAAGAGAAACCCGTTGCCATGCATATGAGCCCATTTCTATTTGGCAGTGCAGTGAGCTAGGTGGCGTTGGGAGAGGCAGAGCTGCTCACCAACACCCTGGGTCTCTCTCCTACCCTCTCCAGTCTTAGGTAGAGAGAGGAGGATAAACCAGAGTAATCTATCAGCTCTGATTGAACAGATAAGGCAGAATCACCTTCTTTTTTTTATTTGTCGTCTTTTTACAAAACGGGCAGATTAGAGCAGAGCAGAGACGAAAATGGAGTCTTCTCCACACGGAGCCATTAGCATAACAATATGTTCACCTTGGTGAAGGCACCTGACGGGAATAAGAATGAGTGTGGGGCAGCAGTCGTCTCAAGACAGGGCTGCAGCAGAGTCTGCTGAAGAGACAGGACCAGCCTCCAGGCATTGGACGCTCTGTGACATGGTCACAGGGTTTGGTTTTCATCAACATGTCATTCATTAACTGTGTATGTGTGAGTGTGTGTGTGTGTGTGTCGCACTCACACTGTGGTTGTCATGACCATGCAGCTCTATGTTTTAGACTGGAATACGTCAGGCAGACAGACATAGAGGGGGGAAGGGGAGAGGGGGGGAGCAGATAGATGGTAGAAAAAGAGGGGATAGAAATTGAATGTGCAACATTCACCCCTCCTCTTTCCATGGGTTGCATTCATGCGTCTGAGGCAGAGCAGAGGGAGACAGACATAGAGTGATGGAGAGAAAGAGAAGTCAGGGATGGAGAGACAAAGAAGGGAGTGATGAAGAGATAGAGAAGGGAGTGATGGGGAGGATAGCTGATTCGCCGGTGGTTCACTGTCCGTCGTCTGTAATTATTTTCTGTGAAAAAGAGCGAGGATGAGCAGTAGCCGTCCCTGATCAAAGGCAGTCTCAGCTTATTAGATGCTTGCACGCCCAGAGGGCACACAGACATCCTCTCCCCCCACCCCCCTCAACCCCTTCTCCACTGCCAGCATTTTGACCCAATGAACTTCCTCAATGCAAATCCTCCTGTATTCTAACTGGAGCAGCTCGCACAGAGCAGAAGCCCCACTGTGGGCAGACGGGCTTCCTGCCCTATGGTACAATTAGATAACTGAATCTCCTTCAAATGGATTCCATCTGATCAACATGATGTCTTCATTCTCTCCTGTTCAATAAGAGAAATTCAGGAAGTTCTTGTTGATAGCATATTTTCATGTCTTTCAGATGCTCCAGTGGATTTGACCGTCATCGTCAAGACTGGGTGGATAACAGCTGTCCAGATGAGGTGAAGCCCAGCAGATACACCACAGATAGATACTAGCTCTACTGGGAATAACAGCCACTATTATGCTCACAACAGGGTATCTGAGAATTAATGATGCTGATGGTTTACTGTAGAGAAACTTTCTTTTGTAATGGATAGGATATGCTTAGGCTGCGTGCTTGTGTGTGTGTGTGTGTGTGTGTGTGTGTGTGTGTGTGTTTGTGCGTGAGGGTGGAATATAGCCTCTGTAATGTTCCTACATAGCTGCCAGAATGATGGATGCTCCCGTCTGCAGTGAGCGGGGAGAAAGGGATGCCCCAGTTGCTCCCCTCTTACCTTCTGCTCTCTCACACACACACACACACACACACATACACACATACATATACTTCTGCTTCTATGAATGACAAACACCAGCCTTGTGCTCTACCAGACCAAGGACAAGACCTGTGACATCATCAGAACCACCCAGCCCCATCCCTTCACTACCACCGAGGTCGCCATGACCACGGCCGCCCGCAGAGAGTCCACACTTGCAGGGGAGACATCTTCTACATCCCACCCCCCAACCAGCGCTCCTACAGAAGGTATGACAACACGCCCAGGCACACTTCCACACAATTGTTATTGAGGCACTCTTCATAAGCACAACATAAGCACAACTATAAAATAGGTGCTGGTTCACAAGTTCTGTAATAGTGTTTCACAGTAATAATTAGTATAGTTTTTAAGCATATAATCTACCCCATTTTTCACTTTCTTAGTTGCTCAATAGCACCTTGGTTTCGAGAATGCAAAGTCTTCCTCTCAGCAGAAAACGCTGTCCAGATGGCAACTTTCAAACTCCTTGTGCCAGGCATGGCAGCTGTGTTTGTCTTCCAAACGTTAAACAAAACAGATTGAATCAGGACAAACCTCTGAAATCTTAACTAGATGTTTCCACAGAGAAACACTCCAAACCAGCTCGGTTATTCATCTTCTATGACATTTCTTTTTTATTATTTTTATACTGTGAAGAAATGTTAGCGGAGTTGTGTGCGTTTAGTCATCTGAAGCTGTAGCTGTCATCAGCAAAAGTTTAAATTCAGGAAGTTTAGCTTCACACTGCTTTTACAAACCTGCAAAGTGCATGGGATTCTGAACAGTCTTTGTCATATTTCAAATGACAAGAAGCCTTTGTTCCAGAAAGAGCAATCTTTCATTGGAAATAAATAGGTTAAAGGCTGGATTTTGTTGGCGCAAATTAAATGTGACTTAAAGAGTTAGGAATTTGATAAACACCTTGTTGTGATTGAACCCAGATATCTTCCCACTCACGCACATACATACACACACACTCTCTCTCTCTACAAATCCCTCAAGTCAACCTTGTCATTACACTCTGTCCAGCCCAGCTTTTGCAAAGCGACACCCCACTTCTCCCCCATAGCGGAGCCTCTCCCTCAACTATTGCCCCTGTCCTCCTGTAGACTGAACCTGCCAGCCTCTTTGCTACAGGGTCTCCAGAGCCCAGTCCAGGGGCCAGACCCGGGCCTTCCAGGCTGGTGCTGTACTAAGCCCCCTGATTAGTGCCACCTCAGGGAAGGGAAGCTTCCTAACTCACTCCAGACCTCCGTCAGCATCCTTGCAGAGTTATGTAGCACAGATCCCTGCTGAGGGGGAACTGCTGAGTCCTTCTGCTGATGCAGGGAGAAGTGGTCAAGGTGCCCCTTCAAAGTTTGTTTACCTTTATTTGCCTCCCACCTAGAGTTAGAACTGGAGTTTCCAGACATCAAACGACATAAACGATAAACATAACATAGTATGTATGCGACGCTGAACTGAGATTGAGAGGAATGGGAGTCAGCCTGTCCTGAAGCTTTTGTCCAGTATCACCCTGTGTGTAATGTTTGAGTGAATGTGCTGTGTCACAGTGTGATGCTCACAGCTTAATCAGCACTAAAAGCCTGTGGACTTTATGAAGAGTAGGTTGGGGCCTGAGCACTATATAATGGAGCAACTCCTAATTGGCTTATGCTCTTTAATGGCTTTAAGGGTGAAAAATCCCAGCATGCACAGTGCTAATGGATGGCCAATTTTCTCGAGCTAAACCTCAAGGAGGAGTAGTTTGAACAACATGAAAGGATGCATGGGATGATATGTAGTGTTGTAAGAAGGGCAGTTTTGTAGTCAGGTCTGTACAGATAATTCACAGTATACTGTCTGGTTCATCCATTGACAGTCTCCCTCACCTCTTTACCCCCCCTAATGTTAAACCAATACCATCGCAACAAAGGATTTTCTTTCATATTACTTTTTAGACAACTACCACTGCTTCAGAGAGCTACTCCTTCAGTAATCCTAACACAACTGATGGATCCCCATTGTTAATGAAGCCGGTGGTTGAGGCCACAGCGTCCCAGCAGGGGTTCTACTCTGTACTGACACCGCCCAGGAGGTTGTGGGTTCCAGACGTGGCTCCATACTGTGTAGATCTCTAAATTCCATTCTTCCTTGGTTAGGTTGGGTGGATAATGGCAGCATCTCACTCGTGTCAGAGTGCCTCAGTACAGCAGAAAGGGTGGTGTCATAGTATGAACTCAGATCAGATGTTCTCGAGAGTAGGAGTGTGGAAGGGGCCGAGCACAAAGTCAAAACAAACACGCTGATCCTGTAGTTCAGGAGCATGCTGTGGAAATAGGGGCTGACATGACAATGGGAAAAGTAGCATGCTGCTTTGCAAAGGCGAGTGCATGTGTGTGTGTGCGTGTGTCAGCATCAAGGGCCAGAGGGTGTGTCGGTGGTATGTGCTGTGTTGCCCACACAGAGAAGCCCTGTATCTAACTCTGCAGGCCTCCTCAGTTGCAGGGGTCAGGGGTCAAGGTTGAGCGTGGGTGGTTCAGAGCCTCATGCTGAGAGCAGGCTTTGAGTCTCCGAGGTGTGAGAAACCCTATCGTCTCTCAGTCTGTTCCTACCCTTCTCATTCTCCCTCTCCACCCTCTTCTTCTGCTTACATGATCCCTCCCTTTCCCTTCTTCCCCTTCCTCTCTCTCTCTCTTCCTCTGCCTTTCTCACTGCCTACCTCTCTCTCTCTCTTATTTTCCTTCTTTTCCATTTTAATGCGGACGTTTTTATGAACTGCCTCTTCTTGTCTCAGAGGAGCTCCAGTGCATTCCTTACAGAGTGCCCCAGCGGTTAGTCTGCTCTGTATCTTTAACTTTAGACTTGCTGATACGAAAGTCTTAACTGGCTCAGCATAATAAGTAGAGCTAGGATATGTTTCCATATTCATGGCAGTTGTCTAGGTTTGGTCATTGAGTGGAACCACTTTTTTTTTTCGCACACCTCATCTTATAAACTCAATCATCTCCTAGACTACAACGTGGTTGCAGTATGATCTAAGCATTTGAGGATTTTTTAAAATGGAATTTGTATTCAAGGCTCCCAGTTTTTCTTATTCGAGAAATGAAAGGCGTAATGTCTTCTCTTCTTATGAATTGATGCCACATTTGCATGTTGCATGAGCTCGGTGGTGTGGATACTGGATGCACATTAGCTCTCTCTGAGAAGTAAGCCAAACTACATTTACATATTTCACCATACCGTAACCCCAGACTGCTTTGATTGTGTTGAATTATGGATGTGGCAGCATTATATTCAGTACATTAATTTTTAATAATAGTATAATGTAAATCTCATTTTGGGAAAGAAATGTGATCTAGAAAAAAACATAAACAGCCTTAAAATGAAATTATATCTCAAATATAAACATTTGTTTCTCATTCTGCTGTTGAGATTAACAATCAGTAGACTGTATGTTGGATTAAGGCTCTATCAGAAGAGCAGGAAGTACTACAATACAGAAGTATGTGTGTGTAACATGTTCATCTTCTCTCTGTCTCCTTCACAGATGATACCAAGATTGCTCTGCATCTTAAAGACAATGGAGGTAAATTTCTTCTTGCCATGCTGTGTAGTCACAGATATTCCAAGTGCTGGTTTTAAACTGGGCAACATCTTGGATGTTGCATTGTGTTGGTTTGTAGGTGTGCGTGTGTATATGTTGTGTGCTTGTGTGTGTGTGTGTGTGTGTGTACATGTGTGTGGTGATGGGGGGAGGGGGGTTCAGTGCATGGGTGCCTGTGGGTGTCTACATGTGAGTGTTTGTTAGGAACACTGCTCTGTATTTACAACCCAGATATTTCTTCTAGTCCAGGCAGCAGATTGCTTTTGGATTCCTGGGTATTACAGGCTGGTAGGCTAAATCAGGTAGCCCGCTATATCACCAGCCACCCAGTGAACTCAACCCCTTCTGGGAAGGAGATATCAATCATCGGGCCTGGACCGGGCTAGAGGCAGGGGAGAGGGTAGAGGTGGTGAGGTGTGCTCTGTGGTTAAACATGTATAAACAAGGTTCACCAGTAGTGTTTCGGGGGGATGGGTACCTGACATTCACAGTGAGGTCAATGTCAGCTGAAAGTCACTGTAGAGATGATCAGGTATGGCCATCACCCTGCTGTAGCCGAGTGCATAGGCAGGCTTTGTAGATAATACTGAACACACAACACCTTAACAAAGGACAGCACATTTTCTGCCACTTTGATTGGACAAGTCTATTTAGTTGAGCAGAACTGTGGTAATGTGTTTGTGTCTGCACTGAGCAGATATATGTGTTCTAAAAAGTTCAAAAAAACTAAAAGTTCTGTCCGCTACTGAGTGAGCCACTCCAATGTTTAATTTCCTGCAGGAGAGGAATTCACATCTCTTATCATACTTCCATGAGAGGATTGCTGTGTAGTGGTCTCACTGGCTTGCCTCACTGCCTCGTTCTCTGAGTTCTGGCCTGAGGTTTTAGCCAGACATGACTAGTTTGCTTGCTATTTTAATTGCTAATATTTTTTTAACACCGTATTTTTTTATTTTATGAAGAAGAGGAGGAATGAGGCAGGCAGGCAGGGAGGGAGCGAGGGAGAGTCATGGGGGGAGTGAAGGAGAGAGACAGGAAGGGAGGGAGGGAGACAGGGAGGGAGACAGGGAGGGAGGGAGGGAGGGAGGGATGGAGAAGCACCACTGCGAGCCAGGCGTGGTGGAGCCAAACCACAGTGTTCTCCTCAGAGGTGCTCTCCCAGTCTTCCACTGGACTGGATCCATCACAGGCTCAGATCCTAGATGTGATTTACATTTAGTCATTTAGCAGACGCTCTTATCCAGAGCGACTTACAGTAAGTACAGGGACATTCTCCCCCGAGGCAAGTAGGGTGAAGTGCCTTGCCCAAGGACACAACGTTATTTGGCACGGCCGGAAATCAAACCAACAACCTTCTGATTAATAGCCCGACTCCCTAACCGCTCAGCCATCTGACCCCACGATATGGTGTGATGATAGAACATAGGTCCACATGCATACAGGGATTGTCTCAGAAACTGGGTTTGAATCTACAGACGTATCCCCTCCCTGCTGGATCAGAACATGTCCCAGCTTGAGATCTGTCTTGTTTTGGGAGAAATTTCTGTCCGTCTGTGTGTTTGCAGACCCTAGGCCAAGGCGATTAGCCACTCCAATGATAAGATCCAGAACAACAGGGACCTTGGATGTACTCTTCACTGGAGTGAGTGTGCAAATCTGTGCATGTGTGTGCGTGCACGTAAACTCAATCTCTCTATCTTCAATTAGAGCCATTAGCCAGGTGACAGGCAGGACATGACCCTACGACACTCCTGTTCCCTAGCAGAACTGTGGAGCCAAATGAGGCTCAGTGAATCAGAGGGGTCCGTCCTCTCTCTAACACTAATGTGTTTTTATGGCTGTAGGGAGAAGGCTGTACGGTGCATTAGGGTTTAATACAGCCTCCCATCCTTAATGTGTGAGCTGTAATAGAGACAACACAATGCTGCGGTGTTGACCTTAATGGGCATGGACTGGACTGATGCCAGCACCCTGGTACCTTTGGTTTGATTGTGTCCCAGGTTGACTTTCAGTAATACAGGATAGAGCCTTTATGTCCACACACTGTCTAGGCTCAAACAGATGTAGTCTAATGCTTGAGTCTGACTCCTCTGCTATCCACCTTCCACCCTCTAGTTATCCCAGTTTCCCCCCTCCTCTCCCCCCTCTTCTGCTCTCCCCACCACTCATCCCCCTTCGTCCACTCCTCTCCCCGATCCACAGATAAAGAAGCAGTCAGTTAGCAGGCAGGCTGTCGGTCCTGGTCCACAGGAGGCTTGTTAACCTGCCTGATACTACTCCCCTATCTCCCTCTCTCTCCAGTCTCACCCTCTCTTTCTCTCTCTCTCTTTATGCTAGTGCTTAGAAAACTTCCCCCTGTCATTCAGCTAACATCTCAAGCTAACAGCCAAGCCAGGCTCTGCTCCGTGCTGTTGTGGGACAGAGGTGAGAGTTGTTTGACTCTCCATTGTGTTTCTCCAAAAAACAAGACAAATGGTTTTCCAAAGAATTTGACATTTTTGTTGGCATCAGTCTGAAATTAGATGATGTTTCTGGGCCAGCCAAGTCTGAAAGTGGATTAGTCTCTTTTATATTCAGTCACAGACATTAGCTAATGAGATTGGGGAGACTGATATGCTCTAACAATGGAGGATTTGGTCAATTATTCTTATTCTTCCAGACTGACTGACACCGTCCATCACAGCTCTCTATTTTCTCCTTCTCTCGCTCATTCTCACGTGTTTGTTCCCCTCTCTCTGCCTCAAACATTTACAGCATCGGCCCAACATCATTGTATAACAAGTGTTATAGTCCCTTCTCTTCGTAAGCTGTTGGCTCTGCCGTCAGCCGTCTGTGTGAGTGACATGGATGTGGACCGGGATCAACAGGCCTCCACAACCACATGAACATGGATCTCCTGTGGGCCTGTGGACGATGCGTCCAGGACTTCAAGGCTCTCTGTAGGACACCGTAATGACGCTGCTTCTCCCAGCCCTTATCAGACGTCTGTCTGATAGGACTCTGTATCAGCATCCATACATCCGTCTCTCCTCCAACTCCCTATTCTCCCTATTCCCTATTCTCCTATCCCTCCATCCCTCTAACCTTGGATTTATCTCCTGCCACTGCCTTGTGAGCATGAGTGCTCATGAATAGCAAAGCAGATCACAACAATGGTCCTCTACCATGCACCAAGCTCGCTACACTCCAGCTAAAAACCCAAGCACAAACCTGGATTTTTCCATCTCCCTCAGAACAGAAAAGGCCTGTGTTTTTAAAAGTGTTTCTGTTGACTGCAGCGTTCTGAAAGACGCTGAGGTGTTTTTCTGTTTTGGTTTAAAACAGAAAAACACAATTAACTTCTGAAAGGTTGAACTGCAGCCTGTCACTCGTCTGTGTTGTGGCTGATGGGGGAGTGCGGGGGGGGCCTCCAGAGTGATTATGGTTATGCTGTGAAACTAAACAACGTCTGTGTGTTGTTTCAATACCGTGACATTTGGTCAAATTAAGTTTTAATCACGAGCGTCAGGCGTGTTTATGAGGACAGAAGCACCCTTGGCGAGAGGACAAGAGGCTGGAACTGATGAAAGATGAGTGTCCCCTACTGTTGGAAAGGAGAACTGCAAAGAAATGAATCAAATTGGTTTTCAATGTCAGAAAAGACTCTCCATACACCTATTTTTATCTCCAACCATTAGTCTGTCTACCTGTCGGTGTTTCATCGGACTCTCTCTCTCTCTCTCCCTCTCTATCTATCTCTCTCTCTCTCTGTTTGTCCATTGAGACTCACCCAGCGTGTTGTGCTGTGTTGCAGCCATGCCTGCTGACGGCGCAGCTGAGCGGACCACGGGCGCTCACCCCCTCCACACGGGGCTGATCCTGGGTGTCCTCATGGTGATGGTCGTCATGGTCGCCGGTGTCCTGATCACCGTCTACGTCTACCACCACCCCACCTCCGCCGCCAGCCTCTTCTTCATCGAGGTGAGTGCAGTCTGTTGGCACCCCCTCATGTCAGGGCTCCGCCTTCTAGTCCTCGTCTGTATCATCTCCTCGAGTAAGGTTCCATTTAGGTGTCGGACATGTTGGTGTGAAACATGAATTATGTAAGTAGAATAAATGCTGAATGAAGCTTCAATAAATGCTGAATGAGGTTGAATGAAGGTGTAAAGTTTATGGCTGGGACAGCGTGTCTACCAGCTTTGAAATATCCCTGCATGACCCAAGACATCTCAGAAGTTTCAAAACTTGCTGTACTCAGCCTAGTCGTCTCTCTGCTGCATATATCGTCTGCCTCTGTTGTTCACAAGCAGTGACCTCTGGCCCTCCAGGATGAGAAACAGAGGTGTGTAGTAGCCCGAGGCTTTTGAGAGGACTGGAGAGGGATTCTGACTGTCAGGTCTGAGAGGCTTGCTATCTTAACGTACCCAGGCAGGTCCTGCTGTCCAAGGTCATGTCTGTCCAAAAAAACAGACACCAGTGCCTCCAACCGGGAAAAACAAACCTAAAACTTTGAACTCTGTATGTCCCTCTAAGATCCCTTTTTGGACGTGGAGGCTAAGATGTTTCTTGACAGGGCTCTTTACACTATATCCCTGACTCATAAAATATGCATCACTTTTGCAGGAGGCCGTGGCACTTCATGGGCTTTGTTGATAAATGCCTGTGAAGGCATTTGTGAAGGCCTCAAGGATAAATTGGTCCAGTTTTATGTGTATGGTTCTGACGGTGTGATGAGAGTGATCGATGTTCAAATACCACTTTAATAAATGACTAACTAATCCTCTTCAAGGTCAATATCACACAGTGAACTTATCCCTCAATAAGTTTAAAAAGGCAGTCTCTTTGATGTATCTCTCACTCAGCTTGACTCTTTCTTTGATGCCATGCTTGCAATTAGTAGCTCGCAGTTAATCAACAATTATTGATAATTCAATTATTATGATAATATTAAGCAAAGCAAGATCTCGATTGCCCAGCTGATCCTGACCTCATCTAGACTGTGACTGACCTTTCATGGCATGTTGTGACCCTCGACCCCTCCTCTCACTCTGTGTGTCTCTCTTTCTCTCTCTCCTGTCCCTCCAGAGACGTCCCAGCAGGTGGCCGGCCATGAAGTTCCGCCGAGGATCAGGGCACCCGGCCTACGCGGAGGTGGAGCCCGTGGGCCAGGAGAAGGAGGGCTTCATCGAGTCTGAGCAGTGCTGAGGGGGATGGGGGGGAGGGGGGTGGGGGGCCTCCACACACACACAGCCACAACACTCTATACTCGACACCCCCTTCCGCTTTTGCCTCCTCCTCCTCCCTCTTGTCCACCCCACAGTGAACTTTCATCCTGTACCAGTACTGACCCCAAAAGGAGGACCTGAGCTACTGCGCTGACTGAACTTAGACTTAGGCTGGTTCACCAAGTGGACTGCCAACGTCTGAGGTGTCGATGGTGACGAAGTACGTGGGGAAAGATGTCCGTTCATAAGATTCACCTCATTCACCTCACTCTGAGATCCCAGGCTCTCTCTCCCTGCTGCTGGTGGTGGTCTGCAGCCTTGGTGGACCTCCACAATGCACCAGGAGAAGTCTGGCAGCCCAGAGAGCTGATGTGAGAGGCCCTGAGGGACGCTCACTGCCAGCGGGACTGGGCTGCAGGAAAACTCTAAACTGATTCTATCTCAGCTCCAGGCCTCAGAGAGCTCCCTCTCCCCGCTGCAAGCGACTGATGGACACACAGAGGGGCGGAAGAAGGGGCGTGTGGCCTTGGTTCTGATTGGTTTCCTGTAGCCATTCAGTGGTTGTACAGCCTAACTGCCCTTGGTGTTGTGCTGATGTGCCTAAGGGATTGGTAGTGAATATAACTATACATACAGTATATTTTTCAGAAAACAATACAGAGTGTGTGCACAGAGATTCTGGGTTCTATAGGCCTTTGTATATCCTTTTTTTCTGCTTGTTAAATTTTTCATGCTTTCTTTTTTGATGCTTTTACTGGACTTTCCATCGTGAAATGTGTGATATGACCTTGCTTTCCAGTACAGTGATACAGCTGCCTTTGACTTTTTCCCTACAGTCTATTACTGTTCACAGTAAGGCAGAACAGTGTGATACAGTATAGACTCTGATGTCTTGCAGCAGCCCCCAATTACAGCCGGGGTGGGGGTGGGGGCGACACGGCCATGGCTTTCAGTTGTTGAGGCAGGTGGATTTGCTTGAGTTTTATTACAAAGATGATATGTTCTTTGATTACCGGGGTGTTTTTTTAAATCATTTTGTGAATACTCTTTTCACTATTCAATTGATCCTTAAAAGGTAAAGATTACGCTATTCAATGTGTGTGTGTGTGTGTGTGAGAGAGAGAAATCGTTTTTTAATTTGACATTGTTTTCACTTCTTCCATGCCATTTTGTATACAGTGTTGTTTCCCATGCACATATTTCTTTAATTCATTTGACTAATATTATTTGGTAAAAATGCAAAATGACAAGACAGGCGCTTGTGAGTGTGTGAGTTCATGTGTGTGTGTGTGTGTGTGTGTGTGATTGGACATCCACTTTTTTAAGGCTTGGAATGTTTGAGCTGGCTCTGTGTGATTGATGCTCATTGGTTGAAATTTATTTTGGTGGCTCACACAAGTTAGATATTTTTGTCTGAGGTATAGTGTTACTGATCTCTAGAGGATATGAATAGTGGCTAGTCCACATCATTTAACCATAGCAATGTATACAAGGGTCACCTTTGTAGACACACGTTCAAAAACATTTGCAGGTTATTAATGAAATTAGTACATATATTATTAGGAAATTATTATGTCTTACTTTTGAGTGGCCTTCTTTATGTTCTTTCTCATTTTGTTTTTATCAAAACATGGAATCATGTTTCAATTGCTGCTGATGCAGATCAATATACCATGCTTTCATGCATTGATCAAATCAAACAAATGACTAAGATTTTTATGACTCTTTCAGATACAAAAAACACAAATCTTAGAAACACGTTGTACTTGTATACTGTTTTAGCTGACAAGTGACATGAAATGTGCAATATAAAAATCCACCTGGACCCACACATTTCCATTGCACTGCAGACCAAAGAATCATTTCAACATAAACCATATAAATTATTACAAAATTGCTAAATTCACACTCTGCCCATAACCTTTTCTTTATTCAAGCCATGTGTGGCTGTCCCATAGTCCTCTGTCCCTCACCCCCTATTACCATAGCCCCACCTCCAACAGCAAAACCCAAACACCTGACATGTGCACTATTATCTCACCAGAGACTCACAGTGATTCAGACACACACACAGGTATGGAATACTTTTCATTGTGTGCTCTGAAAGCAGACAGCAGCAGCTCCATATGGAAGCAGTCGTGTTTTGTGGAGTCCCCAGACCTCTCCCTCTGTCTGCCTCTCTACTCAGCACTTCCCTGTACTTCATAGCCTCTCCGCACGAGAGCAATGGTTTTAGGGCTCCCCTCAAAGTCTAAGGCAAGTCTTTTTCGAAACAGATCTCTAAGGACGGGTTAGAGCCAGGGGGTGGACACACTGGTTGGTGGCTGATGGCCTCTCTATGCTTACAGACATTCTCTGAGATTGGCTGGGGAGGGGGGTTGGGTTCACTCCCTTTGGAGCAGTACCGTTTGAGACTTTGAAAGATCTGATCGTCAAGACACCTCTGCCGTTTGAAAAAAAACCTTCAACCTTGCTTGGGGTTTGTTACTACGCCTTTAATAATAATTTGCATCTCTGAACTGAACTGATTACTTCCATCCAACTTTATATAAACTTTTATGTTGTTCTTTTTTTCGGGCAAGCAACCTTGTGCTGTTGCTGGGATAGGCTACATCTGCCGCAGTGTGCTGTTGTGTTTTTCCTGCCACTGAATGATGTGATTATATACAGGTACAAGTCTAGCTCTACAATGTTTGTCGTCACAAATATACAGAATGGAGGCCGAGCAGGCAGGGGTGTGGTGGGGGTTGGTGGAGGTTAATCAAACTGTGACCCTGTGTTTTGTTCCAGAATTATCACAAAGGACATGATGAAAGACTTCAAATTGCACAGTACCATAGCTGTCTGTAATTTCTGTAACTACTGTTGTTTTGATTACATTTGAAATAATAAAGAATGTTTAAAACACAATTATCCATGTTTCTTTTGACACTAAATCCAGTCTTTTGTCCTCCAATTGCTACCACAGGAATAGCTCTTACCAGTCCTAGTGTAACCCATCACAGTTGAGAAGGTTCGCAGCTTACATAATAACATGCTTTATTTTACCTTTTATAAAGTTTACCGGTGGTGAACCCCCAGTCAGGCCAGCTCATTGGCAGGCAGTCAGAGTTCCTCAAAACGTCCCAAATTGTATCTTTTCATTGGGCCCAATATTCCTGGCAAAGACCCCTGCTGCGCAGGTCTTGGGACTTACAGGAAGCATCCTCATTGTAGGTGCCTGCTGACATGCCCTGGTCCTCTGTCAGAGGAGGAGAGCTGTCTGTCAGCACACCTGGGACATACTGAGCTAGCAGGCTTCAAAGCTGACCTCAGCAGGTGGGGGGTGGACAGGCAGACAGGGAGGATGACAGAGACCCATGCCAAGGTTTTAGAGGATATGTTGGAAACCATAGAAGTTGCCCCCAAGGGATATTGTTAAAGGTTAATATTGATCTGTTTGACTGTACTGTAGCTGTGGGCGTATTTAGAGACTGTTCTAAGTGTTGTGATACTCTATGGGAAGCTCGAACCTACCTCTGCAAGTCAAGTTTCATATAAGCTATATCAAACCAAGATCATTTTAACTATTAAAATGTCTATATTATAAAGCAGAATAATTTTCATATTAAATTTAAGGTATCCTAGCTGTAATGTCCTACTGCCATCTAGTGGAAGAACTGATCAAACTGACTTTCACCTCACATGATAAATGGGATTGATTTAAGAAACTTTCAATATGGTTACAATAACAACTCAATAGTCTCCATGTCAGTAGCTTTGATTGGTCAATATTGACATAACTAGCATCCGTCTAACTAATAGGCCATACCACAATCAACATGATGAAAGACAGCAATCCATTTGAGATGGAAAATCTTCTCTAAGGATCCTTGAAATACCAGAGGAAGTGAGAATCATCCGCCATGAATGAAGCAGGAGTTTCCTTTGTGTTGAAATAATGCAATTTCAACAGACTGAAATGTTTAACTGAAAATATAAACCTTTAATTGATTACATAAAAACAGTGGGGCTCTAATAGAAATACTAAAATAAAACAGAATGTGTTCTCACATACAAACAAGTCAGCTCCAGCTGAAAGGAAGACATAGTGTCACTAGGCAGGCCTGGACCAGTTTTATACCTTACTGCCACTTCATCAATTATTCAAAGTAACCTAAAAAGTAACATTGATATCTCTGTACTTACAATTTGCTTAACTCTGTTCAGAGCCCTATAAAATTACATTAAAATACCAATCGTTTAAAAATATATGTTTGCATGTCATATCAACATATAAACAATGGAGTTTGACCCAAACCCAGCATTGGACATTAGGTTGTGCAAGTGCAAGTCGAGCTGAGAATATGAGCTCTAGAGAAAGCAATAGAAATGTTATTTTTGGAGTACATTAGGTAGAATAGTATTTGGGCCATATTTATACAGTAGTATTTAAGTATACAGTACTGCAACAGCATTGGAATCATTAAAACATTTGTCAAATAATATATGTTGTAGGTACAACACGGTAACTGTGCTGAAAGGACACCCAGAACATTCTTAAATATGTAAAGGCTATTTTGTCAAAAGGGGGTCGAAACAATGAACAACATAAGCACATAAATATTAAGATACATTTAAAACAAGACACATTCCTAAGATTTGTCACAATTTAGGAGGGAACCTGACCAACTGTTTCCCAAAACTACAACTACTACATCGTTTTTTTGTAGTATTCTATCCCCGTTTTACTGTAACTGCAGTGCAATACAATAGTACTAAGTACAGTGTGATGTCAGGTTGAAGTGTTCACATTGGGGTGACATGTTAAGTCTTCCATTTCTTGGAGTTCCAGTTAGTGCCACTCACAGATGTCACAGACAGATGTATCTAGCAACTGTCATTTTACACTCCCAGCCCACAGATCATGGATGTCTTGCAGTCCTGGGCCAATATCAGGTTTGACCACAATCTCGCGTTCCTGGAAAGGAACAGCTCTAACCTGACAGCATAGGAAGCAGCAGTTTGGTGTGAAGGGGCACATGACTTCACCAATCGTTACCTCAAGGATGGCAGACAGAAAGGAACTGTTTAAGAAACATTTTAAAAGTGTATTTGACCTTATATACAATAAAGCCCTGAGGTAATCACTAGGTCTACTGGTGAGTAAGTGTAGCTGTTACCCAAGACACTATCACAAGGGCGTGACATAAAATCTAACATCTGCTTCGACATTTTATCCCTCTCCCAAAATAAATAACAATTTGCACATTCAAGCCTACTTTCCAATGATCCCATTCATCCATGCATTTTCAGCAGTTTTCAAATCAGTTCTGTTGGTGATCCAAAAGCACTCCAGAATTCAGTCAGCCTTTCTGCCAGTGTGTCAGTCAGTCAGTCAGTGCATCCACTGAATCTAAAACAAGGAAATAATAGATGAGTGAAAATCACTGAATGCATCTGTCATCAGGCATAAACTAGTTTTCCTGGAGAGGACATGCTGCTATTACACTCCCTGGTCCTTCCTGTGTTAATGTCACCACAGTTTGACTCTACATCCAGAAACAGACAGAGTAGGGCTGAGAGGGGGTAGAAAAGAGAAACGGAGGAATCATTGTCTAATGTGTATAAGGGAAGAGTAACCTACTTGGAAAGTTTTGTATTGTTCAAATCATGTTACCTAGATAGATATGTAACACATTTACAAAATGTGTTTCTGTGGAGTGCCAGAAAATGCATAGATTAAGTGTAGGTCAAAATGGAACAGTAAAGTGATGTTGACTGTCAATACAAAGCAAAATACTCACTATGGGATGGGTCCACCTCCATGGCTTTGGCTAATCCCACTGCTGAGTTTTGCTTAGGCCGTGCCCCTAATTCTCGGCCCGCAAGTGCAGGGTTCTGGTTCTGGTCCACAGTCTTCTTCTCCTCCACGGCCTCCTCGGGGTTGTAGAAGCCCCCCTCCTCCGCCACCATCTTCTCCACCTTCTCCATCAGTTTTAGCAGCTGAGGGTGCTCCCCGAAGATGTAGTTATTGATGACGTAGTACCTCCGCTTGCACTTCTCCAGCACCCACTGCAGCTCCTTGCCCTCCCTGCGGATGTGCCTCTCAATGGATATGGTCCTCAAGACCTCAGCCCAGGTGAACACCACGATCGTCTGCCTCCACACCCGCTCCCCGAACAGGCCCACATGCTCCTCGATGCGGGCGCGGTCCACGTCCGTGAACATGCCCACTGGGATGACGAGCAGGAAGGCGTGGGGGCCCGGCAGGCACATGGAGGCGCCTCGGAGCATTTCCTTCTGGTACACGGGCGGCGTGTCCTGGACCGAGAACCACCCGGGCGTATCCACCACTGTCACGCGGCGGCCTGCAACCTCCGTCTCACGCTTGACGCAGAACTCGGCGGCCCGCTCCAGGCGGAACTCCTCGTGGCCCAGGATGGTGTTCCCTGTCAGGCTCTTCCCAGGCCACCGCCAGCCTAGAAGAACTAGGCGGAGCTCTGGAAGGCGGTTGGCCACACGGGCTGCTGCTGCCGCCCTCTTCTCCTCTTCTTCTGGGTCAAGGACATCTTCTCCTGTGGGAATGATATGTAATTAGGAGTGGGATACAACTGAGGTTTGATCAAGGAAAGACCATAACCACAATTTCTACTCTTTTTGCAAGCTAACCTGACACTAAATCATTTTTTAATCCATTCTGTATAATGTATTTCTAATTTAGTCTTTCAACACATTACTAGTTATTGACTTTCTAAGTAGCCTAACTGTAATAGACCATAGATTTAGAACATCAATAATTAAAACGTAAAAAATACGTCCTTACATATACAATGTATTAGCTATGTGCGTTCCAAATGGTTGTCGACTCCACTGACAACTTTTGTAGACGATTTAGCTAGAAGCGTACGATGGAACTGAGCGGCACGTAGCTGTTGGTCTTAAATTATTTTAACGTTTGTTTAACTCTGTCTGTGTTACGGGAAACTAAAATATCTGACGAGAGACGTGTCACTTAGTGGTCAGAAGAGTGACGTAAAACTGAACATGAATTAGCAAATTAGCTCCTACCCGAAGACTGACGGGTAGGCTACCACAGTAGACTACACAAAACCGCAATTGCTTAAAGTTTGTTCAACCACGCGTTTATGTAGCTTTAAGAACACCCACCTGTTGTTTGTACCGGTTTATCTGCTTCCATACTGTTTTGTTATTGCGGTTCAAGATGCAGGTTTACATTAGCTATGAGCTACAGTATGCTCCTTTCATCGGCAGGTTCGTCTTACTCTAATCCACCGTACAAGGATTTCCTGCTTTACTGGCTGACAGGCGGGACAGTAGCCTACAAGCACGTATTCAAAGACTGAAGTATGGTGCCCCCTTGGTATCTCAGATCGGCAATACAGAAACGCAGTGTAGCAAACTTGACGAACTACATTCATGCTGTATATACTTTATTTCTTAAAGTCATATTAATATGAATTTACAAAAATGTGTCTGACTATTAACATTATTGTATTAGAAAAGCCTGTGTCATTAAAATTATGTAACTGATTTGTTTCTGACAGTAAAACATAGAAAAGCACACAAAAGAAACCACACTGGTGTAAAAGACCACAGAAAGTCACTTAGGCCTACCTATTGTATACCAAACATTTTGCAAAACCTATCCATTATAGGCTACAAAGAAACACAAAGAAACTGTATACACTTATAAAATTCTCAAAAGAGAAAAAAACAACCTTCAGATTAACCTTCATATCAAGACTGTGTGTGTGCGTGTGTGTTTGTGCATGTGCGCATATTAGTGAGTTGCCCAGGCTGCTAACATCTGCATGTCGTTGTCATTGTCCACCCTCTTCTTGGATTCTGTAAAACAAGAGACAACATAACTGCTGAGCCTCTGATGCTGTGGGCTGCTACAGGCAGTACAGGTAATGCCCAGCGGCTCATGCTTACTAGTGCGCTGACTGGGCTGGACAGAGGGGAGTTTGGAGGACGGCACACGAGGCAGTCTCTCCATGTTCTTCATGCTCTCCTCCAACTCCTCTTGTTCCAACTCTGCCAGTTCTGCCAGGAGCTCATCCTGGAGAGGTGAAACAAAGGCCATAGCGAGACTCCTCTGAAGACATTGCTGGGTCTACACTCTCACATAAAGCGACTACTCATACTAAATGTCGACCTTACCTGTTAACTTATCCTCTATGTGTAGAAGAGGATAAGTTAACAGGTAGGCCCCTTACCTCATCAAACACCTCGCCGAAAGGTCGCGAGATAGCATCACATATCTCCTGAGCCACTTCCTGTTGCTCTGTTATATCCTGCATCAGAGAATCTATCTTCTCCAGGTCCCTGGGAGAGATGGAGAGAGAGAAAGAGAAAGACTATCATGTTCGTACTCCCATTAGTCTGCAATAAACCTATCCTCGTTGATTTAAGTCCCATTAGTCTGCAATAAACCTATCCTCGTTGATTTAAGTCAAATGAATATGGCACCTCTCATATGTTGAGGTCACTCACATGTTCTGGTGGACACTCTTGATGGCCTTGGCTGCAAAGCCCATGTTCTTTAGCACCTCTGTGTTAGTGTTGGCATTCTCTAGCGCCTCCCTCTGGAACTCGATGGTGGACAGGGTTCCATCAATTTGGGTGAGCTGCTGCTCATAGCGTTTCTTCCTCTTCAGAGCCTGTAGGGCGGCTGGGGGATGATGGGTATATAGAAACAGTTGACAGTATGTCAGGGTGTCTTTAGAAAATACTTTTTTGTATTTAGTTGTAGTAGTGCATTGAATTGAACAATGTTGCCCATTTACGGCAATTGACCGTTTTGCTCTGCGAGTCTTTAGGCCTCATGCTGAACAAGGGAAGGCTGTTATAAATTCCCCTGTAGCACTGCATGCAGACCAGACTAATGTAACTACACCAAAGTAATTATGATAGACTAACTGTTCTCAGGTCGATTAGGCGTTGCTCTTAATTGAATGCAGTTTCTTTGTTGCCTTAAGAAGGAGTTTAGGTTTATTTTCGTTAGAGGGGCATTCCGTCGTCCTGGAAAAGTCTAACAGGTTGGAAATTTTTAGCATGAAAATTCAATAAAAACAAACCCCGTTTGTTCTTCATGCCGTTCTTCTTCGCTATCGCAATTTCTTGTTCTATTTTCTTCTCCAGATACTCTTGCTTTTTGGTTAGCATTTCCTCTGTTTCCCGAAGTCTGTGAATGGCTTCCTGAGACGAAGGTCCGGTGCGCTGTCCCCTGTGTCTCGATTTTGACGAGCTTGAAGAACCTGAAGAGCTGCCCTTAAACATTTTAGAAATTTTACTCATTTTTGCACTCTCTTATATTTGTTAATCTGCGGTCAAAATTCTATTAAACAATCTTTCTTCAAACTGCTGGAGAGAAAGTGGCGGCAGATGCACCAATTCCTGCCTGACAGCTTTCTAACCTCAATTCAAATAACCACACACCTGTATGACGTTTCATGATATTTGACACCGCCTGACTATTACGCTGAGTTGTAATAGGTAGGCTATTCAGCAAATTGGAAACATAAAAAAATGCCTGTCATTGAAACAGACTTCTGAAAATACTGAGTATAATTGTTTTGAATGTCAAAGTAAATAACTGCTTATTTAACATAATAAATAAAGCTATAGTCCGAAATTCTAGATAATTTGAAAGTATTCAGCTGTTCACACAAACACGTTGTACACAACGTTCATGTAAAGGCTACTTGAGGATACAGCCTAGGCTACTTGATACAATAAAGTCAGTGTATCAATGTAGGCTACATTTCCATTTAAGACAGCTACAGAAAGAAAATACCGTGGGTATCACGTGGTTTTGTTTTGACGGGTTGAAAGTTCATGTTGACATTTTGAACAATAATGGCTGAACTGGACATTGGTGATCATTGTCGGCTCAAAACCTGCTATCAGAAAGGTGTTTTCTTCAATCTTACCGATATAATTGACATAAATATCTCTGTATCCTGACTTTTTGGCCATATGGTCACGACTATAGCACTACAGTTCTAGGTTCGAGCGTGCAAACAACATTAGCCTATTAGCTCTAGCTGGTTGCATAGTGCTGTGGTGTAGCCTAAATGGATACAAACAGCTTAACTATATTTGCCTTGAAACTGGTAATATTCAAATGTTTCCAGCATCGTGACTAGCTGAAACATATCCCATGTAACTAGGCCTATATTTAATATGGTGTTTTAGCAACGTAAACGTTATCTCCCAAGCCTACATGCTTTTTTGCTAGTGAGCTAACCTGATGTTTTTCCTAACTTGCAATAAAATAAAATAATATATATATATGTACGCTTCCTCTGCAGACTTTTTGCCGTTTGTGTGCGATGGGTGCAAGGGAGTTTTCTGGTAAGACATAGAATACTTGTCGAGAATACTTTATCACACAATGTAAGCTATAATGCAGGTCTTTGACGATGAGACTCTGTGGGCGTTTTAAACTTTGTGGTAACAGACATATCTGAATACATATGTATCTACTTTAATTTCAGTGTTGAACACAGAAGTCGAGAGTCACATTCATGCCCGGAGGTAATTTTAAAAGGTGTTTTTTTTTTTTTGTGGAAATTTAAATTTTCCTTTTTAAAATTCCTGGGTTCTACTTTTACCAGTTGCCTGTGAAGAAAGAGGTTCAGACATCCGGAGGAGGCATCACTAGCCATCCCTGCACATTCCAGGACTGCAAAGGACGAGAGTTGCTACCAGTCATATGTCCACACTGCGAAAAACATTTCTGTTTGGGGTTAGTCATAGTAATACTAATCTTATACAATTTCACAGTGTTTTGTAATCAAATGGACTGAACAGAAATGTTTCACATATTAATATCATGTGATATTTCACACCTGAATATCTGTCTCAACTGCTGTCTTGACTGTCCAGCCATCGTCATCAAGATGACCACAAGTGTGAGAAGCTGGAGATGCCAAAGCCCCGGATGGCAGCCACGCAAGAGCTGGTGAAAAGAATTGTTGGTCAGTCCCGTCTTGTATGTATAAAAGTGTCAACCGTAAAAGTATTTTGTAGTTATTTTTTAAGGTGCTTAGGACCTTAAAATATTGTAGCAGTTCAACATTCTCTCCACTTGAGGGCAGTATTTAATAAACTCTGTGCCTCTTTCTTGCCTTTCAGAGTCGAAGAAAGACATGCCAGCAAGTAAAGGTCGCAAAGGAGCCAAGAATAGTGCAACTGCAGCAAAAGTGGCACTGATGAAGTTAAAGCTCCACGCTGTAGGAGACAAGGGGTTGCCACAGGTAAGACTTGTCTAGTATGGGGAGAGACAGGTACCCTAACCCACCTATTACCTCAAAAACACAGCAAAGCAGTAGCAGCCATGTCTGCTGTACTGGGAACCTTAGCATGGATATCTGTATTTTCTAAAAGTGTTAATTTGTACCTTCAGGTAGAAAGAACCTATTTGCAAGTATACCTTCCCCAAGAAGGCAAAGACGCCAGCCTGCCCATGTTCTTCTGTTCCAAGTGGAGTGTGGGGAAAGTAGTGGACTATGCAGCCTCACTGGCTAGTCTCAAGAACAACAACAACATACTAACTGCTAAGGTAACCATTGGATAGGAAGCGTGAGCAGATAGTGAGACCCTTGTAGACAGCTGAAATCTGCACTCCAAATTATTTTCCTCACAAACACACTATACTACTCTTTCATTGAAACGGCCCCCACTGAAAACAAACATGGTGTCTTTCTCGGTGTTTTTGCCATGCAGAAGCTTCGTCTGTGCCATCCCCAGACTGGGGAGGCCCTGAGGATGGACGACACCCTGCTGTCACTGCTGGCCCACCTTGAGTCGCCCCTCCACAATGGGGGCAACGTGATCCTGGAGTACCTGGACAATGACTGCAGCACCCTGGACGATGTGTCTGCCTATGTTCCCCTGTCCTGACTGACACACAGCAGACAGCATGGGGCAGTGTCTCGATACATCAGTATTGGAGAATGACTTTTTTTGCCTTGAGACTATTCATAAAATAAGACCCATATGTGTGAGTTATTGTTTACGGCTGTGTTTGTAATTGTAATGATAAAGATTTGTTAAAAAACATAATTGTGTGTGTAATGTTGAGTTGTATTATCAGACCATGATAGTATCTTCACAGTAATTCTGTATAGTTAGTAAGTCGAGCTTTGACATGGACCTCAAGATGATACTCAAGTTGAGACGTATTCCACAAACAGACTTTTGTATGATCTGAAGGATTTTTGGAGGTATAGTGTACATACAACCGTTAGTAAAGACTTGATATCTTGAGCTACACAACCAAGATTAGCAGTTAGTGTAAAATTCCAATAGCCATCGACCCAGGTGGGACTTGAACCCACAATCCCCAGCTTCGGAGGCTGATGCCTTATCCATTAGGCCACTGGGCCCTGAAACTGACTCAATGATAATGTGATACTATTGTTCTAACACTGGAGGCTAGCCCCTACCCAGGCTCCCTATGGAGATGCAGATGACGTCTCTGACAGCATGGGGTGTGTATCTTCTGCATGGCTGCTTAGTGAGAGATTAAGTTCCAAATTGAGGGACACAGCTGCTGTATGATCACTTCATTTTGAGACACGTTTTCCACAGATTTATTTTCCGTTTTCTAATAGATCGATACAAAGCTGCGTTTCAATGATGTCTGGTACTCCAATTGCCCACAAGAAATTAATACGTGATACAATGATTTTTACTTTTAGTTGATGAGAAGACTGAATGGATTTGCTACAATGAAGATTATTGATTTTACAAGGTGACCTATAACCTTTGCCCCCCCCCCATCCTTCCATAAAACAAACACACCCACAAATGAGCACCAAATAGCTAATTGAACACTGCGAGGAAGCTTCCTGTGGACTGGGTTAACCAAGGAAGATCAATGTTGGACCTCAGCCCACTCTGTAAGATAAGATTTATGAGGCCTCGTTAAGAAAAACACCAGGGTACCAAGGGGGTGATTCAGCCTCAGAGTCTTACCTGACCAAGACATTTAAATCATCCTGCAAACCCTGTTAGCGTTCCCTGTTAGCACTTACTTTCCTCAACCCTGTTACATTCAATAGGACGGGTATTGGATGGCACATTGCCTGAAAAGTCAACTAAGAACAAACATTTTAATTGGCTTTGAGCTGAAGCATTGAGCTGAACCTTGTATTACTGGTTTCTGGCATAATAGTAATTTATTCTGAAAATGTTTCAATCCAAAGAGACATACTGGGAAAAATGTGAACCTACAACTTCTTGATCTGCAGTTAAATGTTCTACCTCTGAGCTATCCGCTATAATGTTTGATTCAGAAAGACATGTCAGAAAGAGCCCATGTGTGAGACTGGCTGGTTGGTTGGTGCCTGTTGTGAGAATCTTTGAGTCAGAAACTGAATCATTTTCCAGGATGCTGAGACAAGACCTGAGTTGGTCGATTGATCCATCTGAAAGTGTAAGAACATAAGACTCTGATCGCCATCGGATCCTCTCATTCCACACAGCAGCAGCAGGTCAGATGATTGCTTATGATGAAACATATACCGTATGTGTTTCTTCAGTGGCAACCTGTCATACTTCTAGTGGCAACCTGTCATACTTCTACTGTTTTGGGACAAAGGGGATGGATTTGTTCTCGATTTCAAGGCTGTTCAACCTACCATGCTAAAGGCAACATCCAATGTTGAGCATCTGGTCGAAGAATCTCATATTTGTTCTGTTGCAAATTAGAGCTCTTCACCATCAATCAATGTGCATCTTCAACCGTTAAGGGCCATTTTATGCCGGGAGAGCGACGCTATGATTAAAGGAATCCTGAGGTAGTCATTTGCTCGTTACCAAAACAATCCCCTCTCGTTCACGGACCTTTATACACACCATCTGATCGCCTTAACCAGAAAATAATGGTCCTACTCCATAGCGGAGAACCAAAAGGATAGGCTGCCCTGTTACTACCAAATAGACCAATGACGTATGAGAAGATCCCCAAATTACGGAAATTTACCAATTTAAGACATTTATTTTCAGTTATTTCCATTTCTGTTATTTTTTAGGGCGACAAACTAAGCACCTACAACCATTTACTGGGAGCGAAAAAAATAATAGACGGAAGGCCTATATGTGTGGGCAATGAGACAAAAAGGCTGCCTTTCCTAAGTCGATTTTTTTTGTCTTGAACTTGAATCGCATCACGCAAACACTGCTCAAAACATCTTATACTGGCATTTTGTGACACTCATTTTGACCTTTGTAGATTCCCCCCACCGCCCCTCCCTCCCTCCCTCTACCCCCCACATACATACACTCCCATTTCCCCTCGTCTGGCCACCTGAGATGAGTCATTTGTGACACCTATGTGTACTCCTGTCTAAAGGTATGGAACAGAAAACCGTCTCAATGACATTGCATGACCTTATTGGATATTGGCGCACGTAGCATTGAAACCCTTGATTGCAGCCACAACAAGGATCCAAAACGTCAAGATTGGAATCTATAATCTGAATGTGTAGTTAGCCAAAAGTCCATGGTTTAGAGCGTGATAGCCGAAGAGCTTGTCGATTTCAATCAACATGATAAACTCACACGCGCCTCCGCACTTCTGTGCCACTGTCGTGCACTTGAGATAGGGATCCCCAAATCAGGCGGCTGCAACTAAGTTAATAGTCCGCGTGTCATTTACTTCTTGATGGAGTGTACTACGGCGTGCCGGTTACCAGAAAAGCTCAACACCGAAATTCCCAACAAATTATCTCATCATTCTTGGAGGGGAAGAGGGGATGTTGGGGATGAGGTGGGGTGGGGGTTCAGTGGGGAGTGGTGGGGGCCAAAGTATCATCCCTTGTGGTGACGGACGTCCTTGATTCATCGCCTTCTGACGCCCAGATTATAAAAGCTCGCACACAAATACGCCTTCCAATAAAGAACTGAACACGAGAAAGCCAACACTCCCCTCTACGCGTAACCAAAGTTTACGGTGAGTTTATTCTGCTTTGAATTTTCGCTGGTCTTGACTTTCTTATGTCTTCCAGACACAGTAACAGTCCTTGAGGGTTTAGGTTGGTTGAGGGGCAGTTCTATGGGCGCATGTGAAGCCCTCTGTGACATGCTTGCGTGTAAAAAGGGCTATACAAATACATTTGATTTGATTTGATTTATAATACTACTGGTGTAAAAACAATTATTGTAAAATGACGAAACATGAACCTGATAATATGGAACTGCTTTTAGGAATAAACAATTTACCTTTTTATTTAGAAGATTAGTTGGTAATGTTAGAAAAAAACTACAATGTCTATCTTTTTTACTAATTCCTGATGCTTTTCTTTTACATTTCAACAGCCCACGCGCAGTGCCTTGCTGTCAAAAACATGCTGCCTGAAAGAGTGGCTTGCCCGGTGGGAGAGTGCGTTCTGGCCTCTCGCTGGTTGACGGCAGCGCTTACCGTCCTTTTGCTTCTCTCCATGAGTGTCACCTGCGCTCATAGTACTACAGTGGAGCATGATTTCCATATTGTCCACAATGTCGACAACAGAAGTAAGACTTTACGAATCAATTATACATTAAAGACGACGGGGTGCACGTTCTGTAAAAATATAGTATTGTATCCAACATACATGCATGTAGTAATAATTGATAGATGTCATTTGAATGTTGATTTGGTTTTAGTTATCTGTTCAGTCAGATCTTGTATTAGGGAATATTTGTCTTTATTGTTATAAGAGCAAGGTACTGGTATTAAATAATGTGGGTGACATTCAAACGCTCTAGGAAGGCAATAAAGGGAGAAATTACTTAAGTAAATGATCATTTACATTTCATAAAAAAAACAGGAAATGGGGTTGGATTTTTTAGGCAAAAAAATGATAAAGGACTTTGAGTTGGAATTTGGATGTTCATCATTGCATTTTGGTTCTACAAGAGTTCCTTTGAATGTAAACTGAGTGTGTGTGTTTGTTTGATCCATATTGTTATCCACTTTAAAGTTTGCATGTGATCAACGCATTGTAAGAATAACATTAATTTCATAGTTGACCATCAATTGCCAACACAAATCGACAGCACTTAATTATAGCCACAAGTAAATGCACTGTTAGTTGAATTATAGTATTGAATGCATCTGCATGTATTGATGTAAAGTATATCTGGCATTAAGAAACAAAATATGATGTTTATTGTTAGATATTTGTAATACTTTATCTATCCTCTGATGTGTGTTCACTCAAACCTGCTGTGTGTCCCGTGGTTCCCCAGGTCCAGAGATAGACCCCTTCTGGTACGTGGGGCGTGGCGTGCGGCCCATTGGGCGCTTTGGGAAGCGGAACAGCAGGGTCGGTTCTGGGGAAGGGTTGCGTCCTGTGGTTAACACCCTGGAGATGCTCCTGGATGCCATTAGGAACAAGGAGGACCTTGGGAAGGTGCTCCATGAAGACTCTGACTGGTTACCATGACAGTGTGCCCAGTTCTCTCCCTTGCTCGTATCTGTGAAAGTGTTTTTTTTATTTAATCAAGGATTGTTGCTCTACTTCTCTGTGTCTGGCCTTATCTTGTGACAAGAGTCCCATTGAAGCCTGTGTTGACCGGACCACTGAACTCTTTGGCCCGACAAAAAAACTAAACAAGATGAAGTATATACATATGAGAAATGCAAACTATATTGATTAATAAATGAGGATATTGGGACCATATTTTCACCTTCTTTTGCCATTTTTCTTGTTTCTGTCAGACGCTATTCTGGGTAACTAAAAGGAGTCTATAAACCCTAATTGTTCTTCTGTCAATTCTCAGTAATGTTTCTACAGAGGACTTAGTAAATAATAACTCGAGCTTTGCAGGTTAAGCAAATTTTATTTATTTTATATTACACATTTCTCAATCAAGGTAATTTGGCACAGATAATCTTTTTGCTTGTTAATATTTTCCCCAACACGTAGATTGCAAGTGCAACAAACGATTGCACATATGAGTGAGTGGACCACCAAATGAGCTGTGCATAGCAAAACTCACCACGCTCATACATTTAGCAACAGTAGTTTCACATTTGACTATGCTTTATATGTCATATCCATCTTTTCCTCATACAGTATATGTATATATATATATGTATATATATATACATATGAACAAACTCTGAGGTGAAATAAAATATTTGAGTTTAGTTTTTTTAGTTTTTACAATATAAAAATACAAGACGTCGATATTGAACCCCTTGGCTGTGCTTCTCATGAGAACTTGTACATCTATTTAAACCAGCAACATGCTATCATACGCAAACACCTCCGGGTACAAGAATGACGAACAGCAATATTCTGCAGATTGAGAGAAGCCTGGAATGAGGAGGAGAGTCAAGAAATATCTCAAAAGCAACACAAGTCTTACTAAAGGGGAACAGATCACTTCAAAGTCCATACCACAGGACTGCTGCTGTGATCCTGGGGCTGATGAATGACAGCAGAATCTATGTACTATTTCTGCTTTCCTGTTCAATGACTTTCAAAGGATGGTGTGAGATGATGTAACTTTGTGGAGCTCTTTGGAGTGATGCTATGAGCTGAAGTCAAAGCGTTTGTATCGCCTGTTTGTCTTTGACAATTCCCCATCTGAGTCATTCATTTCAGTCAATTAATGCAGGCAGACATTCAAAGCACTTTAAAGAAATGGACATGACATGGATTCAGACGAGAAAACCCTTTAAGGAGATAAAAGACGTGTTGTTCTTGTCCAAGTTATCTGCCCACTTACTTCACTGCATAAAAACTCTTGGTAAGTACAAAAATAAATTGCTTGTAATAAAATCATGGTTTCATGACATTTGATATAAAGCCTAATATATTTCAATATGTGTACAGCTTTACAAGATTTGTGAGGACAACGTAAAACCTGGAGCGACATAGTAAAGAAACAAATCAGAAGGAAAATGGCAAAAAAGGCCACAAAGGCCACAAAGTTATAAAAGGCAAAACGAGTTTAGAAAAAAAAAACAATCATGAATGACTTGATTCAGGTGATGACATGATAGATATGAAAGTTACAGTAGTTTTTTTTTCTCGTAAATCACACATTCAAAACCTAGTGTTGCAAAGCAACCATCAGATGTCACTGTTTGGGTGAGGCAGCAATTAGAGCTCTCGAGATGCTTATCTTTATTTCCTTATTCACGGTGCTTAGGGTGCTGGGAACTCTCATGCCAATTCCAAATCCCAAAACAAGTGTCATACTTTTTTTTAAGGAGAGATGAAGAGAAGACTCTGAACAAAATATCAAAGCCATTAATTGTTTTTGAATTTCTGACAATAAGTTGGCTCCAATGCAAGGGTCATGTTAAACAGGCTCTGCTGTGTTGGGAAACTGTCGTTTATCATGACATATAATTGGCGAGAAAGGGAACAGTATAAAACATGGGTCAACCTCTTTTGAGACATGTATCACACTAGATTTCACATGATTTTCACATCTTCATTTACATACATTATTTCAAACACCTACAACACTCTTGCAAACAGATAGAAAAAATGACGGACAGGGATTTTTCTGTACAACAGATGGAAAGTCACATATTCCTATGTTGAGAGTTGGACAGTGAGATGTCTCGCGAGGAGTGTTTGTAGATTTTAAGGCAGAGACACACTGTCTGTCGAGCCCTCCTGTTGAGGGTGGAAGTGGGGTCCAGGGATGGGTGGGAGATTGGGTAGGGTTAAGGGAGTCAGTCCTGGGCTGGACTGAGAAAATGAAGGGTTTGAGATATTGATTGCTGATGCCATGCCTGTGCGAGGAGTGCTCCAGATAGGGTAGAAAGGGGGCTCATTTTGGCCCCTGAAGAGAGCTCGAGTTAGGGTAGAAGGGGGGTTGATGACGGCCCCTGAGGAGAGCTCCAGATTGGATAGCAAGGGGACTGATGTTGGCCCCTGAGGAGAGCTCCAAATGGGATAGCACAGAGGGCAGGTGTAGGCCCCTTGGCCACTGGAGCTGGAGACGGATGCTGGAACAAGGCACTGGAGTGATAGGGCCCCGGGGGTCTAGAGGTGAGGGGAGGGGGGGTGCCTGAAGGTGGGGTTGGGTCCTGAAGAGGCTCCTTGTGCTGTTGAACCACTACGGTCGAACCACTCTCAACTGTTGCTCTGCATCCTTATCTGCAACACAAAACTGCATTGAGTCTAAGACAGTCCAGATAACACAAGCAGTAGCAGGCACCACTGTAGCATTGCCAACAAAACACTCCACCCATAACACAGCACTGACAATGACATTATTATTATTTTTTTTACAGTACAGTTTTGTTACACTGTACTATGTAGTCGAGATTTTATTGTTGCACTGAGTGCCAAAATACAGAGTATTCGTTCATATTAAACACTGAAATACCAGAACTATGCATTTCTCATCAGTGATTTTCTGATCCTGTATTAAATATTATGCACTATTTGTATATTGATTTGAATTTTAACGGATGCTAAATTAAATAAATGTCTGCGTAAAATCAGTTATTCAGTAGAACGCCACTTGAGGCATGCTTAGCCTTCAAGACACAAGCAGCAGTAGACCTGCATGTTGACACAATGTACGTCCACGATACTGTACTCTACTACTGTATATTTAGAACACCTCATTTGCTGTGGAGGGAGATATTTCAAGACAAAGGACTTAAGATGATCCACACAAGCAAACAGTTATTCAGAGTTCTCTCTCTCTCTCTCTCTCTCTCTCTCTCTCTCTCTCTCTCTCTCTCTCTCTCTCTCTCTCTCTCTCTCTCTCTCTCTCTCTCTCTCTCTCTCTCTCTCTCTCTCTCTCTCTCTCTCTCTCTCTCTCTCTCTCTCTCTCTCTCTCTCTCTCTCTCTCTCTCCTCTCTCTCTCTCTCTCTCTCTCTCTCTCTCTCTCTCTCTCTCTCTCTCTCTCTCTCTCTCTCTCTCTCTCTCTCTAATTGCCTCGCCGTCGGTCTCGCAGTGCTCATGTAAACTTCTGTCTTAACCCAGCATCTCTAAAAAGCTCCTCATCTCAGGCTGAGCCTTGCTAGAATAAAGAACACGATAACATTCCTTTGTCTCTGCTTTTTTTCCCTCTCTGTTGTGCCGTGTGTCTCTTTGAAACTGTAGCTGAAGAAGAGTGCGTCACCACACAGGCTGTGTGAGTGGACACTGGTCCTAACGACCCACAAAAAAACTATTAATGACCATGAAAGGAGCTGTCTGCCAGGGCTGGATAAAGCAGCGCCACGTTTCCGTGTTCTCTCAGTGTTCCTTCTATCAGGTCCTAATGGAGTCCGTCTCACTTAGGCGCTCTCCACCGTGCGCATTTAGACTTGCATCCATTCAACTCCCAACCCACCTATTTCACTTGAGAACGTGTGATGAGTCGAGGTGTGAATACTATTCTTCCACCACCCCCCCACCCCCTCTCTCTCTTTCCTTTTCCGTCCCTCAATCCTTCTTAGAACACCCAAACATAACAAGAGTGAGTTATTCTGTGGAGAAGACAGCCCTGTAGCTGCGCTGGCGTGAGCAGAGATCAATGAACCATGCTCACACATTGAACAGAACACGCTGCGTAAGATCGTCCTTCCGGCCGAAGTCTAACCCCGCTCCGCCACACATTTGACATTGACATTAAGCTGTCTCCAGAATTTGTCGGTCTGGGATGTGGCTTGCGGGTCATGGCTGAAACTCCCCCCAACACGAACCTAATTGATAACAGATAAATCACAAAGACCATATCGTGGAAGGTGGGAGTTCGTTGGAGGGTCATGTCTGTTGTGATACCTTTGACTGGGGGAGCCGGAAGCTTTCTCCTTTGTTGGCGTGATGAGTCAAGGGTTTGAGGCTGTGGACGACACAGTGTTAGCACAGTGTACCTCTCTGTGGGCGACTATTTCTAGGTGCATGTTGAGGAGATCGAAGGGTGTGTGTGTGTGTGTGTACCTGGGGTTTCGGATTGTACTTGCGTGTGCAGACTGTGACGTTCAAGCCAGCTGTTTTCAGAGCGGATATCCTAGCCTCAATATCAGAAATCTGGAGAGGAGGTTAAACAGCTGTGCATAAATATCAACTATGGAGGTTAAACTAAAAAGAGATGTTCTGGTGTTAAATTACTCATTAACAACCAAGAATGCTACTATGGGGTGGACAGACAGCACAGGGGCTATTTTGCAGGATTTTGCATCTGTTAAATGGAAAAAAACATAAGGAATGTAGTGTATCACAACATTTCTGGTAAACAATAGGCCCCCTACCCCCCACGCCCAGATGAGCCGCCACTCTGGGGGGAGAGCCCTACCTGGAGCTCAGACTGCTGCACCTGGGCTGCGGCCGTGGCCACCTGGTCCTCCAAGAAGGCCAGGTCTCTGTCTGAGGTGCCACTGTTGATGCTGCGCGCACAATCCTCCAGATCCCCCAGCTCCCCCTCTAGGCCGTACACCGCTCCTGCAGCCAGGTACACCTGCAGACGCACAGCCGGAGAGAAGATGGAGCCAGACAGAAGGGAGGAAGGAGAGAGAGTGAGGGGAGGGATCGGGTCAAAGTTGAGGCGGGGACTGTCCTCATATCCTTTGTTGTTCTCTCGTGTAAATAAGGCCATTGTGACGACTCTCAGGCGCTGTATGTATGTAGGTATGAATCTAAAGCCACGTGTCGTCTTACATTTTCCTCCATCTTGGTGAGTCTCTGGTCCAGTCTTCGTGTCTCACAGCTGCTGGAGATGGAGGACTCGTGGGCACTCATGGACTCGGACGGAGTGGCGCTGCCACTGCCAGCCTCGCCTATCAGCTCCTGCGTGGCATTGAGCACCTTTAGGACCTCAGTGGTAATGCTGCACAGAGACGCCGCCGTGTCCTTCTGCTCAGCGCACACACACACACACACACACACACACACACAGGTGCGAACACCCACATGCACACGCACAGTGGAGCGCACACACACATCGCGATGTGAGGGTCAGAAGATTTGCTCGGGCAATCACATTCAACACACACTCTCGCAGGTATTACACCTTCTCCCACACCCTACCATGTGTCACTGTGAACACATATCGTCATGCTTGACCTGTGAGGAGTTGTCAGGTGTCGTAAGAACAGTAAAAGAAGGAGTGCGAAGAGGCGTACGGAGGAGGAGAGGGGGAAAAGTTGACCTTTCATCACTTTACTACACCGCTACAATGTTTTCTCTCAAACAAGAGTGATGCCACAACGAATAACTTTTAATTTCAACCTGCAGACAACGAATCACACCACGACACAGGAGCACTTCAGCATACAGGACAGAGACGGAAAAAAAAACCTCCATTGGAAGATAGATGAGGAGGTGAGGGAGGGAAAAGAGAGAGAGATAGATGAAATTCAATAAATGAATTAATCACTGGCCGGGGCTTTGATCAGGAGAACCAGTGAGAGCATTGATCCACACACTCCAGGGTTACTTAGTGACAGCGCTGTTTTTTAAAAGAAGTGTGTTGGGGTGGGATTCACGCGCAGGAGTGGAAGAACGGGGGGAAGGGGAGGGGGGCGCACTTGAGTCAGAAATGACATGAAGCAAGATGAGACACTGACGGCCGCCCGTCGTGAAAAGAGAGCGAGGCAGAGACCGCAGTATTGACTACTTAGTCAATGGAGAATGGATCTGTACTGAGAGAGCTGCTGGTGTCATCAACTACAAAGTCAAAGTCCTAACCAGGAGGATGAAACACAGCCCCAAGCCAATTCTGAGGGTTAGGGATTCACTTATGTTAACCAGCAGACCACACTAGCCCCAGCAGACCACACTAGCACCAGCGACATTATTTTAATTTACCAAGCACCGTTTGGGTGTCAAATCAGAACTGATTTGTTTAGCTACTGTCGTTTTAAGAAACTTTAAGAATCTTGTTTCAAAAGACTTTGTGATCATTCGTTTGTCATTCATTCAGCCCCTAAACTCTGGCCTTACTGGCTCGATGGTGGACTCAAATTAGAGGACTATTAACTATACTTGAATGATGTACAACCAGTGAGTGACATCTGCAACTTGAAATAGTATCCATCATCGATGTGGAAGTAGCAGTAAGCCAGTAGGAACAAGAGCTGATATCAATAACGTCTGGATGGAGACAAAAGGGGCATATGTCATGTGTGTGTGTCCATCCATGTGAGAATATTGTGTGTTGTCTCACGAGTAAATGTAAGGGTTGCATGTTTCCATCAGCTTGTGTTCTTTGAGCAGGTGGGTAGGGTTTGATTTTGTGTGGGAATAACCTTTTAGTTAGGTCATTGGCCAAGCAAGATCAATCAAACGCATGCTTCCAAGCAAGTCTGGAATTCAACATTTGCTGTGTTAAATAGTGTCCTGACCAGACTATTCCAGACAAGACCAGACGTTGCCTGTATAGACAGTGACTGAGGCAGTCTGCTATAGAGACAGCACATCTCACCTGCTGTAAGAGAGAGGAGAGTAACTGTAGTCTCTGCTGTAGATCCAGCCCATTCGGGCCCTCCTGCTAGCCAGGTAGGGAGAGAGAGAGAGAGAGACAGAGAGAGAGACATAGAGACAGAGAGACAGAGACATAGAACCATAGAGACATAGAGACATAGAGAGAGAAACAAAGAGATGGATGGCAGGATGTGGACAGCACAGAAAAACATGGACAAGAGTGGGAGCAGAGCGATGAAGGGATGGACGGAAAAAAGGACAGGAGTGAGACAAAGAACGTTTACAGAGATAAAGACGAGCAGACAGGCTATGTCACAAAACAGAGATGTTGTAATGTTCTCGCTGCAAGTGGACGCTAAGCTAAAGCTCGAATGATCTACGGTATCTCTGTGCTCACCTGTCCCTCTGACAGCGCCCCCTCCAGGAGAGAAGGGGAAATGGCAGGGGAGGAGGGAGTGGATCCGGACTTCTCCTCCGTTGGTTCTGTTCCCTTCTCTGGTTCTCTGTCCACCTCTCTCCTCTGTTGTCTCTTGCTTTGCCTGCTCTCCTCTCTCTTCACCAATCTCTTTTCTCCTATGCTGTCATCTGATTTATCTTCCCAACTCTTTCCCCCGGTTTCCAATCTCCTTGCCTTGAGCCTCTCTTCCTCTCTCAACACAGGACTTTCCATAAGCGTTTCTCGCCTTTTCAGGTCGGGCCCGTTGCCCTGCTCTTGCACTTCTCTTGGTTTCTCCCTCTCCTTAAAGCTGGGTCTTTCTCTCAGGCTCTGCTTGTCCTGCTGTCTGTCACTTCCTCTGTCCAGCGGCCTCTCTCCGAGACGCTTAGTCGCCTCGTCCTCAGACGATGTCATTTCCTTGCTGTTGGCCCGGCTGACCATCTCGCTGAGTTTGGAGCGGACCTCCTGCTCCAGGGTGTCTCCAGAACCTGGTCCGGAGCTGCTGAGCGACTGGGGGCCAGGGTCAAGGGGGGGCAGGGGGGCCTGGGGGTTCCGGCCGGGGTGGCTGGGGGCAGCAGAGACAGGGGCATCTGTGTCCAGGTCCCCGGACTCTGGGGTCATGACATCCGAGGTGGAGGCCTCCATCATGGGCGCGGGAATGTCATGGGGCGGATTCTCCTCACGCATTCCCCTCTTCAACAGGCTGCTGAGCAGGAAGCCACTGTTCTCCTGTGGGCGATCGGGAGAGAGAGAAAGAGAGAGAGAGAGAGAGAGACAGAGAGAGAGAGAGAGAGAGAGAGAGAGAGAGAGAGAGAGAGTTAGACAAGGTCAGAAACATAGAGAGGAACGCAGAGACAAACCGACAAGGAAAAAGAGAATGAGACGCTGTATGAAAGGTCACATAACAAAGTGGCGCATATCTAGACTGTCGACTGTCTCCTCGAGTGAAGGCATTGTGTGCCCAATGCTGCACATTCTGTTTAACAGCAATATGGCCCTGGGAGGACACCTAGTGGTGAAAGAGGAGTAAAACCCAAGCTGAAAAAATACCTAACGTGGAGCCAAATAGCGCCTAGCGATGACTTTTCAAATGTATACAAATCTTTGATCAGGTCTTCAGGGAAGTCGAATGCTACCTGTACTGTAGTGGGCGGCGCAGGCTGCTTGGGGGGCTGGTTGCCCCCCCTCCCCTGTTCAGCCGGTTCCCTCTTGCTCTTCCTGCGTCGCCGCGACCTCCTGATGGGGTCAACCTGGCGCTCCTCCGCCTCGCTGCTGTCCCCCGTCACCTTGGGGTTAAAGTTCACATCCAGGGCCTGGGGGCGCTGCGGGAACGAGGGGGGGTTCTGCTGGGGAGGATGGTGATGAGGAGGATGATGCTGTGGATGTTGGTGCTGGGGGTGGTGCGGAGGGTGTTGGGGGTGCAGCTGGGTGTCTGGGGGGGCTTTCTTCTTCCCCAGGTTGTGAGGGGGCTTGCGGGGGCGAGCGGAGGGGACGGACGAGGGCTCCGAGTCGGAGTTGAGGGTCTCGGTGTTGGTGTACTGCCCCGAGGACGGCGAGGTGACGGGGAGGTGAGGGGTGTACGTCCACTCTGGATCGTGCTGGGAGTCGGTGTAGTATGTCTCATCCGACAGCTTCCTGCGGAACTGCATCAGGGCCGAGGCCCAGCCCCCCTCATCCTCGCGGTCCGACTCGGAGGCAGAGCCCATCTCGTCGTAGGCGGAGACGACGCCGGACTCCTTCTCCAGCACGCTGAAGACCAGGCTCTTCCTCTTGGTGAGGAGGCTGGGGCGGGACAGCTGGGAACTCTGCAGGGCCATCCAGTTACCGTCTGGGCTCTGGAGCACAGAGGACGCACCTGGACACACACACAAACACAGTCACACACACACACAGTCACACACACACAGTTATTCACACATATTTACAGCCTTTAAAAAGACACGGTAGTATCACCAAGTTCCATGCTACAAGGACCAGTGTAACGTTTAGCGTTGACTGTAACATAAGCAGCCAGAGTGATGGGGGCAGGTGTGTGTGTCTTACTGGAGTTGTCCAGGCGGTCCACACTCTTCCAGCTAGGCAGCGACGCGGCCTTGGCGTCCCTCTTCAGGGAGGTGTAGTGCTGCAAGCCCCCGCCGGCCCCCAACCCCCCCTCTGAGGGCTTCTCTGGGGAGTCGTCACTGGTCAGGGAGAAGGCTGACCTGGATCTCTGTTAGAAAACACACACATGCACACACATACACACACATACATGAACACATACAAGTCCGCAACCCATACAAACACACACACACACACAATTGTAATACTTCAGCTAATTACTGGGTGAGTTAAGATGGGGTTTAACTGTTACTTTCTCACGCTCCTAAGTGAAAACAAACCAGCTACTCTAGATGACTGCTACATATTTGTGTGTGTGTAAAGTGGCCAAGTGCTTTAAGAGTCTAAAAGTACTGAATACAAACATTCTTGGTCTCTTTTCACAGTAGGCATGTGTCAGTACTGTGACCTGAGACTGGTAGCTGTGGTTCATATTTTAGTCAACAGGGAGCACAAGAGAGCTACAAAAACATTTGTTAAGAAAGAAAAACGGTAGAGTGGTGCAGGAGTGAGTAATCCGATTTAAATTAAGTTCCTCTCTCTCCCCCACCCTCTTTCTCATTTTGTCCTAATTTATATTTCTGTCAGCTCATTCATAAGCACAGATATGTGTGTGAATAAGTGTGCGAATTTGTGCATGATGCATGTGTGTGTGTGTGTACTGTACATATGATTGAGTGTGTGCATGTGCATCGTGTATTCATGAGAGTCTGTGTGTGTGTTTACGTGGTGTTGATGGAGGCAGCCTACCCCATGGCGGGTTAGGGAGTTTAGGTGAATCCCTGTGTGTTTTGCAGCACTTTGATCATAACTGAGTGAAACAGACATGCTGAGGCAGGAGGGGGGCTGGGAAACGCTGCTTTGATTCCACACTGCGCCTGCCTGACACACGGGACAAATCTACCAAACTGGCCCCACTGAAACTCTGCCAACACTATGCGTTTGTGCATCTGTGTGTGTGTGTGTGTGTTTGTTTGCGTGAGTGGGTGTGAACATGTGCTAAAGGCTAAAGGTTTCCCCTGACACTAGGAATGCACCACCTGGTTGAGCACAGAGACCTGCTACAGTTCTACTGCCAGCCTCCCACTCTGCCCTGCTGCCTCAGGAGAGGGTCTCTGTGTGTGTGTGTTTGTGTGTGTGTGTGTGTGTGTGTGTGTGTGTGTGCGTGCGTGTGTGGGAGTGTATATTTTTGAGTGTGTGTGTGTGCTTTATGGTGTGAGAGGTAGTGTGTGTGTGTGAGAGAAAGGGAGTGTGTGTGTTTGAATGCATGTGTATATTGAGTATAGAGTGTGTGTGTGTGTGTGTGTATCTTCTTGAGTGTGTGTGTGTGTGTGCTGGCTGCAGGTGTGGTGGAGCTCCAGACTGACCCAGAGGGAGTAAGAGCTGTGGAGCTGGGCCTGGGAGCCCTGAGCCAGGTCAGCATGGGGGGTCTGAGGGGGGGAGGGCAACTCGCCAGGTCGGCCCTGGGACTGGCTCTGAGACTGGGGCCACACAAAGTCATACTCAGATTGCATCTCTGAACGCTTCCTCCTCTGAATAATCTGAGATAGAGAGAGAGAGAGAGAGAGAGAGGGGGGGGGGAGGGGGGGGGAGAGATGGTGGCACCATGCATGGGGAGGAAAGGAGTATTGATAGATTGTGATAGATAGAAGAACATAATAGGTTAGGAGAGGACATAAACCTTGTTGGGCAGAAAACGATAATCAATCTGGCCAATCCTTTTAGTGTGTTTTACAAAGAAACACAAAAGCCACTTACTTTCTGTACAATGGTTGTAGCAAGTTCCTCTATAAGTTCCTCTTTGTGGTCCCGTAGATATCGAGCCTCATTCTGTTTCTCCTGCACACCCACCCACAGAAACACACCCACCCACAGAAACACAGCCACAGAAACACACCCACACAAACACACATACATCAAAGCCTGTTCAAAGGAGCTGTGAATTACCATGAACCCCTGTGCAGTGGTGCTGAATCCAGCCAAAAACCATGACGAGAGAAGAAAAAAGAAGACAGGGAGAGGAGAGAGAGGAGAGTAGAAAAAGAGAGGAGAGAGGATAGAGGAGGAGGAGAGTAGACATGGGGGAGAGGAGAGAAAGAGGGGAAAAGAGAATGAGAGGGGAGAGAGAGAAGAGAGAAGAAGGGAGAGGAGAGAGAGGAAAGAAGAGAAGAGGGGGAGAGGTAAAGGGGAGAGGAGAGAGTGAGGGGAGAAGAGGGGGAGAGGTAAAGGGGAGAGGAGAAGGACGGAACATCATTGACGCCTCACCAAACTGTCACTGAATTCTTCTGCCTTGGCAATGGCTTCCTCTATGGCTTCTTCAGCAACGCGTAAAGCAACTGTAAGGGTATCTGCCATGCTGTGTTCTGCAAACACACACACAGACGCACACACACACAGATGCACAGACACACACACACACTGTGTGTGTTAGTTTTCTCTTGGGGCAATTGTTATCTGAAAGGCATATTTCAATTATGCATATTAAACAAACAAAACAAGATCATTTGGCTGAACAAGTGCAATTAGCGACAGTGTCTGTGGTTGGATGTTTACACTGGACATGTTCATATGTGTGTGTGTGTCTGTGTGTGTGTGTGCATCTATGATCATTACTGGGCTGGCCTGGAGGTAGGGGGCTTTGGACAAGAGCCCGACAATGCAAGTGTGTTTGTAATGGCAGTATTGACTGGTTTGTACATGGCTGGTAAGCCTACCATCACTCTGCCTGTAGAAGGTGGAGTCACTGCCACACACACTGCCATCGTTGTCGTTGCTTCCTTCGTTGATACTGCTCTCTGAAAAAGAACAGAGGAGGAGAAGAGAAGAAGATTAGTTTAAGTGGGGAGCTTTGGCAACATATTACAGAAACACACATTTATGTTATGAGAGGAGAAGGGCCACTACAGTCCATAAGACAGGATAAACATCTAAAAAGCAGACTCACGACAATCATGCCTCTCAGGGCAAGAGAGAAAGAGAGAAAGAGAGAGAGAGAGAGAGAGAGAGAGAGAGAGAGAGAGAGAGAGAGAGAGAGAGAGAGAGAGAGAGAGAGAGAGAGAAAGAGAGAAAGAGAGAGAGAAAGAGAGAAAGAGAGAAAGAAAGAAAGAAAGAAAGAAAGAAAGAAAGAAAGAAAGAAAGAAAAAGAAAGAAAGAGTGAGTAAGAGACAGACAGAACGAAAGGAGAGATACTTGGCAGTGCCTCATGAAAGCCTATTGAGCAAAATGCCACACGGCCTCGATTCTCTACTGGCGTTTGTTATCAGGGCATTGTTGAGTTGTTGTTGCTCTGCATGCTTCATTGAGTTCATTTTCGCTTCCTTTCCGTCAGCCTTGCCAGACTCTACACATTAACCACGATGTTGCCCTTTACATAGTCGTGTGATACATAATTTTCTATCTCCGTCTCCCTCCCTCCAGTTCATAGCATTGCTGTATTTACAACAGAACAGTGTCCTGTCAGAGGGAGGTTGACCTCAATCCAGCCTCTTATTGGTATTGAGGCTGCGGGGGCAGCAATGAATGTCACTCACTGTACCTGCGTGAGGAGCAGGGAGAGGGAGGGAAGGGGAGGGGAACGGAGGGGGAAAGAGAGGGGATGGAGGGTAGAGCAGGGAGAGGAGGGAGAGAGGAGAGTGCGGGGAGATGGGGACAGAGGGCGGAGGCGGATGGAGAGAAGCAGATGAAGGTGAGGAGAGGCAGCAGAGTCCGAGGAGGCAGCTGTTGTGTTTAAGGAGGTGCTGAGGACCCAGTGGGTTCGAACGCAGGGGAACCATCACCATCTGTCTCTGGTTGAACCTGACGAGACCCCACAGACAGAACGACAGACAGATGGACAGACAGACAGACAGACAGGCAGGCAGGCAGGCAGGCAGTGGACAGACAGCCTGCTTTCCTGTCACAAATTGCCATCAGTTACACACGCACGCACACACTTATGCATACACACATTCTGTAAGCACACACACAAACACACTGCCCCAAATTCCTGCTGTTACACCAGTGTTAAGAGCCCAACTGGGTCTGATTGGAGCAGGTTGATCATCCCCAGGAGAGGAAGCAAGGAGTCAATAAAGCACTGCTTGATGAAACAGCTGGCCCCCTGGGATACGCACACCCCCCCAATAAATGACTCAGTGCTGATGTGGAAGTGGAGCTTAGACACACACACACACACACTCATCTAGGCAGACAGACAAGCATACAGCAAAAAAGAATACACAGTCTTTAGACTTTTGTGCACGTGTGTGTGACATCCTGATGTGAGCCCTCAGCATGCACACACCCTGATACACCATCAACCTGACGTGCTGTGTGACAACCTGACATGACGGTGGCTCTCTCTCCTGCCCTGTCAATCATGGATGCAAATCAAAAGGAGCACTGCCCCCTTCTCCCGCAAAAGGAAGTGCAAGTGATAGGGTGTGGTGGGTAAAATAGGGGGCTTCTCAGCATGTGTCTTAATTTCCTGTCTGGTCACTGCCTCACCTTACCCCACTGCAATTGGCTGCACAATCCCTCCATATCACCATGGCAACACTGCAGACGACAGCATCATCGTGAGAGTGGGTGTGTGTTTGTGTGTGTGTTTGAGACACTGTCAATAATAACACTTAAAGCTGCAGTTCCTCCTAACAGTGGGGGCATGTAGAGACCAGACAGCTTGCTTTCAATTGTAACAGTGCATCTGTCACAACACACACACACATCACAGCTTTTCTGTACACGCACTGGGAAACTACATGACAGCTAGCATACCAGCAGACAGAGAGAAAAGAGAGACGGAAATGAAAAGAGAGTTGTCAGCACATCAGTAGAAATACAGAGGGCCTTTTCCATTTCACTTCCACAAACACAGATAAACTACATGTTATGACATGTTTTGGCCACCAGAGGCACTGCATGCCATGACTGGGATTGGGATTCGAGGTTGAGGGTGTTTTGTGAAATATCTCTACAGTATAACTGTCCTCTCCTCATCCTATTAAATCTTGTGACACTAGCAACGCCTCTACAATAAAGTGCACCATACGTTTGTGTGACTATATGTGTGTGTGTCTTTAACCTTTTCCAATCTGTGACAAATGATTGATGAGGGATCCATATGAGGCTGACACCAGTTAAACTCCCCCATGGTCACATAATCCCCCCCCCCCCAGCTTCAGACTAGCCCTAACACAACACTTGGATGGTCCCAAACACACATTTGAACACAAGATTATTTCACTCTTATCCTTGTGAACCCAAGCGTCCGGCTCTTAGGCCCTAGCCACCAGTCCCAGGCCCCAGGATCCAGCCCTTAGCCTTCAGCCCTACTCAAGCTTCTCCATGCTGCCCTCCACTCCCAGGATAAGGCCCTCTCCAGCCAGACTCCCAGAGTCAACTCCAGGACAGCACCTCACTGAGTCACTAATGTCTCCAAGACTCCAAACAGCATGAGAGGGACAACCAAGGTCACCATTCTCAACAAGCCTCAGACACTGACTCACGGGGTAAGCTCGGGCCAGCTCCGCTCATCTAGGGATGCGGAAGCAGAGAGGACACTGAAAGATGTGTATAGTGCGGCGCTCCCGAGTGCTCACAGGCTATTTTAAACTCAAGACGCTCCACAGAGTTCCGGTCAAAAACACCGAGCACTGAGGAGCGCTCTGCTACACGAGGTGCTATATTTCTCTTGAGGCGATCGCTACCATTTGACTATAGAAATGATGCACTTTAAGAGGAGACCAGTGGATTGCCAGGCACAGAGTTTCCAGGCTCAGAATGACCTCAGACCCACCCAGGTGGAAATAACACCAACAAGAGGTCAGTTCAGGCTGACCACATTCTTGTGTAAGTTCTGGATGTAGGAGGATTGGCGTGGACGTGAAACCAAATGTTAGCTGGCAGTTCCTTGAATGTTATCACATGAATTCAATAAACATTTTACAGCCCTACCCATGAATGGTTATCTGGTGGTGAACGTTATCTCTGAGATAGTTATCCTGCGGTTGCTGGAACGTTATCTCAGCATTGGGCTGTGACGAGAAACCTGCTTTGTGGTAAAGAGAGACACGCAAATCCTTCTCCTCCTCCTGGTCTTTCCTCTCCTTCTCCCTGTACTCCTTCTCCTCCTCCTCCTGCTGCTCCTCCACCTCCCCATTCTCCATCTCCTCATCTTTTCATCCTCTCCTCTCCTCCTCATCGCTCTTCCTCCTCATCCCTCTTCCTCCTCCACCTCCTTTTTCTCCTCTTCTTCCTCTTCCTTCTCCATGTCTTCTTCCTCCGCCGTTCCTCTTGCCGTTTCTCCTTGCAGATTGTCCCTTTGATTTCAATGAAAGCAGAGGAGAAGTTCCAAGTACCAATGGGCTCTGAGTGGGTCACAGTGCCAGAGGGGGAGGGGGGGGTTGTCAAACCTCCATCCTGTGGATTCTTTACCGCATTGGTGGATGCTGATCATCCTTCCACTGATTAGGATGCAGTATCACGAAAACACGGAAGCTTCCAGAAGGATCCTTAACCCTGCCATGCTGAGATCTCTACAATCTCACCCTATCCAGTCTGAAGTAGGAGATAAAAGAGAGGAGGACTTGGGAGGAGAGAGAAAGAGAGGGAGAGAGGAAGAATGGGAGAGAAAGAAGGGGGGGGGCATCTCATTGACAAACAGAAGGACATTCTCAGGGACGAAAGCACCGAAAGAGAAACACACACACATGCACGCACACACGCGCATGCACACACATACACACACACACATGGCAGTAAGTCATGTATGGTTAGTCCAAAACATAACACAACAGATGATGTGTATTTCCCCTATCATGCAACACTGTGTCTGTGTACGTGCGCGCATACAGCATGTGCAGGAGACAATTATAATCGGTTTGTCTCATGTGAAGTGGGACGCGAGCGACAGCGGCAGTTAATCCTGTTTTCCTGTTCTCCTCTGTGATGATGTAAGAGAGGGAGGAGAGGATAGTAGAGGAGAGGACGGACAGACAGACAGACAGACAGACAGACGGACAGACGGACGGACGGACGGACACAGCTACGCCTGCAGCCCCAGTACACGGGATTCTCTGTTGTTGTTTATTAAATCCCTCACTCGGTCTCCGTACACAGTTTGTTTATTAAATCCCTCACTCGGTCTCCGTACACAGTTGTCTCATGCTACCAGCAACAATGGCATCTGGACGGGGCAGATTAAACGCGTTCCACTCTTCCTCTTCAGCACAGGAACTAATCACTCAGCGGCCAAAGTGGCCAGGGCCTGCGAGGGGATTACTCCCCCAGCCAGAAGCTCTGTCCCTGGTCCTCTGACCCAGTGGCTTCCCCCTCTGCTGGAGCAGCACTCTGGAGCAGCCACAGACGCTATCCTCCATTAGGCTTAGTGAACATGCGCCTTAACTTCGCCTGCTAATATCACACTGGGATTACAGCCCCAAATTCTGGGATTAAATGGATCCACAGGCCAGACTAGGTTGGGCAATGTGTGTATACGGCGGAGAATCGTGTTTGTGTGTGAGAGAGAGTACGTGGAGTTGAATGGGTGGAGAAAGTGAGTTAGTGTTCAATCCCAATAGTTGGGTTTATGACGATAGCCAAAAGAGCGTAGTAACCTCGGCTGAACCAAACGCACACACACGGATACTGTTTACTAGTGGCCAGGGAGACAAAGGTATCTTTGTTCTGATGCAACTGGCGCAGTGGTTACCTGGGAGTTCGGAGAGGGTTCCTCTCTCTATGATGTGCTTCCTGTACAGAGTCTTCAAGACCTTGGCGCTACCGAAGCGTTTGAAACGACTCTTGACGTTGTTGTAGTACCATTCCAGAGACTGGGTCCTTAGAATCCTGGAGGGTGGAGGAGGAGCAGGAAGAGATAGAGGACGAAAGAAACAGAGACAGACAGAGTCAGTCAAAGGTGAAATTAAACCTGGCACAAAGAGAGTTCGGAAAGAAACGGTTCGGAAGAACTTTCTAATCACTTGGATTGCAAACTCAGAACCCAAACATTTCATGTTTCATTTTGTGTTTTTGCACTGCGGTGGGAAATAACTAGACCTGCTTCAGACAAGTGTCTCGGTCACTGCTCTCCATGTGAACCAATACAAGTGAAGTTAATTGGCTCATGGCCAATCCCCATTTACGATATTGAGTCAGCTACCTGGCATAATTTCAAACTCAAATTGACAGTCATCCAGTCCACAGTCCCATAGACACACAAAGCTCCACTTAGACTCTTTGGAGAAAATAATTGGCTTCCAAATCTGGATGACCAGGGCTTTACTCTCCAGTCTGGTCCTGTGTATGTGCGTGTGTTTGTCTTTGTGTGTGTGTGTGTGTGTCTTTGAAGTCCACTCCCCCATGGTGTGAAGCTGCTAGTGGGAAGGCTGAAGCCTGTCCCAATTCCTAAGCGCTGACTGTTACGTAAACTGCATTCCATTGTGGGATGAGTTTTGAGTTGGGATTGACCAAACAATCATAAGAGTGCAGAAAATTGTCATTGAGATGTGTGCAGTATGTGGGTGTATGTGTGTGTGTGTGTGTGAGTGAGTGTGCTTTCTTCTACATCAGAGTGACACACCAGTAAGTGAACACTAAGAGGATCCTGAGTGTCCCTGAGGCTTCATAGTTTGAAGGAATCTCTCCAATCCCATCTTTTCTTTTCTTCTCCCTCCCTCCTTCAATCCCCTCAGACCTGCATCCTACCCTCCCCCTTCCCCCCCCCCCCCTCCCTCTCCATCCCTCCCTGCTTTCTTTCATCCTTCCCTGCTGGCATTCTTATCACCCTCCCTCCCTCCCACCCTCCCTCCATCCCTCCTTTTCACTCTCTCTGAAGAGTTCAGCTCTGCCTCCACCAGCAGTCTGTTCTCAGCACCCAAACTCCAATCCTCCTGTTGTCGGTTCAATCAAACCACCCAGGGGTCTTTATCTCTGCTCCACCCCCATAGCGGGTGGCACCAGACGGTAAAAAAAATGCCCCACAATTGTAGAAGTATTTTGGATTTAGGGAACCAAGGGCAGATGGAAATGGGTTTTCCTGAACTCCAAAATGAGCTTATGAACTAAGAAAGGGCCCTTTGACCTATGAGGCATGTAGCAAAAAACAGGAAATTACGGCAATTCCATTTGGCAGTGAATGGAATCACAACCTCTCTCAGGGCTGAATGCACCCAGATGCTGAGATGATTATGGCGTTTTGCAATATCACTTTTCTAATGAAAAACATAGTATGTGAATATGCCATGGTTGATTAGAGAGTGGACTCATTTGTGGCCTGGTCTGGCTGTGTGCTGTGACTAGTGTGCCACGTGGTAACGTATTTGAAGGCCTGCATGTTCCAGACCACTGATCAGGATATGTTGTGAAGCAGCCGTCTGATTGGTTGCCTCTATTTCTCTGCTCTACCCTCTCTGCTCTCCATCTCTCTCTGCTCTGCTCGCTATCTACTGTTTTCTCTACTCTCTCTCCCTGCTTTCTTTCTGAACTGTCTCATTCGTTCCTGCTCTTTCTGTCTCTGCTCTCTCTCCTTGTAATCTCACTGTCACCACAGTCTACACGAACCCAACCCAAACTAAGCTTTTCATCTCAAGACAAAAGATTTTGGGAGAACCAAGGAATCTTCATACACTTGCAGAATTACAATAATGACTGAAAGAGAAGTGGATCAGGGGAGGTTTCAGTGCGAGTAAAGTATCTCCATGCTGCTCGCTCCTACAAATACCCATCCCATAATAAGGCTGGGAGATCCCTTATGTTCCCCTGCTCTGCACACATAAATAAGACAGAAAGGAATTCCTTGAGATGCTCTCCAGACACGGGCCTGCCCTCCCCTCCCTCCCTCCCTCCCTCCCTCCCTCCCTCCCTCCCTCCCTCCCTCCCTCCCTCCTTTTTGGAGCATGAGAGAGAAGCTCACCCCCCCACTCTCTTTCTCTTTCTCTGTATCTCTCTCTCTCTAAATATGTATTTCTGTCTCTCTCTGTATCTCTTTGTCAATTTGCACATCTAAATGAGATCTAAATAAAATATGTGAAAGTGCTCAAATAAAAGACACCCTCTGTGGCTCTTGCCAAGGTCTGCTTCTCTGGCAAGAGCAGATATTACCATAATTGACTTTCTGAGTCATCTAATGAATTGGAGTGGTTTCTGTCAGAGGTGGGGGGGAAGTGGTTTCTGTCAGAGAGAGAGAGGGGGGGGGGGGGGGAGATCTCTTTAACCGGAGATCAAACAGAATCTGTCCTCGCTCTGAAAGCTATCGCAGGATTCTTTTTGGAATGAAGGAACATAAGGCGGTGGAGACATCATTCTTGCTTTTTCCTTTGTGCGGATCAGAGCTTGGGGGGGGCGGAGGCAGACACAGGGAGCTCTCAAGACGCACGTCTTGATGAGAATATAGCGTCTGAAGGGCCGTTGGCTCCTGCTAATCTGATCGCTTCAATCATGGCTCTACTTTAACCCGACGGGTGGGGCAAGGGAGGGGGGGGGGGGTTTCCTATTTCAAACTTGAACAGAAAAGTGAAGATAAACTTTGAGAAGGCATGATAAGGACGCCCAGCTGTGTTTCCCAGCAGCCTGCCTGAGGTGGAGGCAGCCTGCAGCAGGGCCTCTCTCCAGCAAGGGCTGCCAAAGGTGAGGTGGTCGACTATTTATTCCACAAACAAACAACGTTATGCAAATGATGGATTTATGTAAACCCTTATGTAAGATTACTGCTGGTTGAGTAAGAGCCTGCTCTAAGTAAACGGACAAGCAGTCAAGACTGAGCCTGGAAGCAACAAGCTTGGAATATTAATAAAGTTCATCATCAACAAATTAGTGACTAATTCCTCTTTACAAACAAACAAGATCGGGTCCCTTACTGTTCCTCCTGTGTGTCTCAGTGCAGCTTTGTTCTATAACCCCAGACAGAATGTATGAGTACTAGGAAACGACAGCTAGTGAGTGATTGAAGGTGCGGACAGGATGATAGAGTGTCTGTGTGTTCAGCTTGTGAGTGTGTGTTTAAGTAAGTGACTGTGCGTGAGACACGCTCTGCTCCCTCTGGTCCACTCTGCTCTGAGTCCGTTAGTGGCAGCGTCTGGGTACATTGTGTGCTAGAAGCCTCCCTGTCTTCACCTGCCTCTCCAGATCTCTGCAGAGAGAACACACCCCAAAGAATAACTGCAGGTCCCAACCTCCCCAGGCTACCAGCAAGACCCCTTGTTGATGCCCCTTCTTAGAAGATGAGGGGGGGTATTGATCTCCTGTCGGGGTCTGTGTGTAGGGCCTTACGTGTGATGGGCATTCACACAGGGAGCAGGGATGAAGAGACCCCAGACCGCATAATCAGTGGTTTGGTAATTGACTCTTGCAGGCACCACACACACGCATGCACACACACACACACAAACACAAAGAGCCACACACTCTGGTGTCATCCAGCTCACCGGTCATTTGGTGGTTTCTAAATTTAGGAGCAGCACATCTTGCTGCTCAGGCACTGCCGGGCAATTCTCTCACTCACCCAAACCTCATCTTCACTTCAACACCTCCCCCCATCCTCCATCCCTCACCTCCCCCTGGCTCTTCCAAGGGCAATGGCAGCATCTGGCACAGACCAGGGACAGACAGCAGGGCAGAAAAGGCGAGTTACTAAGATAGACTAGGAGAAGCTCTAGGATCGTATCTAATATACTGCTCTCTCGTAGACCTGTATGTGCGGAGTTGGAGTGTATGTAGTCACAATCTGGATAGACTACTCACTCTGTAGGGAGGGACATAGGGAGTGTACTGTTCATAGGGAGTCATCGACAGTCCATAGGGTGTGATAGACTGTTTACATTTGAAGTCCTAGACAGTTAGTCTAGCAGCAGGATCAAGACTGTACACACAGATATGGTCATGCTAAGCACCCTGGTAATGCCAGTCATCAATTTAGACTACACTGTAAGAGCAGAGGAGTATGACACGGACTGATAGGTGGTGAGGGAGAACCAGTAAGAAAGGGCAAGACAATCAGACGGCTCCCTCGTCTGTCCCCACCTGCTAATCTAGGTTCCTCCTGGATGGCGTGCTGTCAGTAGAGGAGCCCCTGATGAGAGAAGCTCCAGACTGGACCCAGGGAACCATCCAGCACACTAAGACTGGAGCCCAGCCATGGGGTGGAACGTACAGTCAGAACATGTGCTGCTGTAATCTTGTTCCTGTCACCCCCGGCCTATCTGGCCCTTCTGCTGGGCTAATGACACTGTAGCTGGGAGCGACTCCAGCCTTGAGGAGTTGAGAACGCAGCACACTGCAGCTGCAGAGAGAGGAGCGTACGAGCATGTTTATTCACTCTTAAGAAGCGGAATGTTTGTCTTTTACGGCTGCAGAGTGCACTACACCTAGCCTGTGATCATAGTGTCACCTTCACTGACTAGGAGGTAGGGTGGAGAAATGAGAGGGGCTGAGGAGAGAAAGACAGAGACTGGAAGTGTTTTTGTGTGTTTGTGTGTGTGGGTGTGTGTGTTTGAGAGAGAGAGAGAAAGAGAGAGAGAGAGAGAGAGAGAGAGAGAGAGAGAGAGAGAGAGAGAGAGAGAGAGAGAGAGGAGAGAGAGAGAGAGAGAGAGAGAGAGAGCAGAAAGAAGCCAGTGAAGAAAAGAAAAAGAAAAGATTGGATCATATGTTTCTGTGATTGGGTGTGTACAGAAGGCGAGAAGGGGTGGAGGGAAAAGAGAAGAGGGAGAGAAGGAGAGAGAGAGAGGAGAGAGAGGCGGTCATGGGGACACATCACACCCCAGATGCATGGGGCATTAGTTCCCCGTCCCTATTTTTAGAAGTCACGCTTCATCCTCAGCCTGTGTTATCCATGCGGATCGATCTTCAATAGGAGGGAGGGAGAGAGAAAGAGAGAGAGAGTTGGGGGGGAAAGGTAAAGAGTAAAAGGAAAAGAGAAAGAGACAAAAGGAGAGGGAGAAAGAGAGAGAGAGAGAGAGAGAGAGAGAGAGAGAGAGAGAGAGAGAGAGAGAGAGAGAGAGAGAGAGAAAGAGAGAAAGAGAGAGAGAGAGAGAGAGAGAGAGAGAGAGAGAGAGAGAGAGAGAGGAGAGAGAGAGAGAGAGAGAGAGAGACCGTGACCTGCAATCTTTCATCTCTGGCTGCATTTCCTTCAAGTGCTCTGGGCCGCACCTTGCTCTGTAAGGAACAAACCCTTCCTACTCCTTCACTTGATAAGCCTGGCTTCCCCTCAAAAAAGAGGTTGACAAAGGGAATATTTTAAAGTGGGTAACAATGTCAGAGGCACTGAACTGTAGGTTGCATTCAGACTATCAGCTTGTCTGACAGGCTGTTTGACTGAAGGAGAGCTGACATCCCTGTCTCATCCACATCTCTAAAGAGAGAGAGAGGTAGAGAGAGAGGTAGAGAGAGAGGTAGAGAGAGAGAGAGAGAGAGAGAGAGAGAGAGAGAGAGAGAGAGAGAGAGAGAGGTAGAGAGAGAGAGAGAGACAGAGAGAGAGAGAGAGAGAGAGAGAGAGAGAGAGAGAGAGAGAGAGAGAGAGAGGAGAGAGAGAGAGAGAGAGAGAGAGAGAGAGAGAGAGAGAGAGAGAGAGAGAGAGAGAGAGAGAGAGAGAGAGAGAGGGAGGGGAGGAGAGGGAGAGAGACCAAAGGACTAGAAACTCGGCACCCGGAAAGTAAAATTTGAGTCCTGACACTTCAGAGTATTATGGGAAACCACCAGAGCACTTGCTGTGTGGCCCCTTTTCTTCCGGGTCAACGGGGCATTAGAGTTTATCTGTGACATCATGTATTGTAGCTGGATTGCCATGTTTTAAAAGTAAACTTGTTAATTTGCTGTTCTGTACATGGAAAAACAAACCTCATGCGTCAAGTCCAGAATAACAAAACAGCTCCATTATCTCCTGTTTTCTGGTTGCAGTTCAGCAGAGCTATATGTTAGCAGTTAACAGTAACAGTGCAACGTATCATGTAACATAACATTATGAGGATTAACATTGTGTCCGTATCTGAGCCTGAGTGCTGGATTTCACCCACTAAATCCTCTCATATTGGAGACAGGACACACGTGCACGCACAAACACACACACCCACACACACACACACACACACAGACACAGACACACCAAGAACACTGGAGATGATAGCACAGCTCTGAACCCTGCTCACCTCCCATTTTCCTGGCTGTAAATAAAGCAGTATGTATTCTGGAGCCAGCATCATGAGCTGCTCTATAAACACATGGAATGGCCTTGCCCCACGGGACACAGTGGGGTTTCTCTGGTCGAAGCTTAAGACAGTTTAATACTCCCCCAGCGGACGGGAGTAACAAAGAATTGGAGAATGTGTTTGTGTGTGTATGCGTGTGTGCATGTGTTTCTGAGCGAGGATACGTGCGTGAGTGTGTGCATGCGTGCACATGTGTGTGTGTGTGTGTGTGTGTATGTGTGTGTGCACATCAGCCCATCACAATAATTTCTCCACGCTTGTCACCCCCGAGGCCACATCTTCTAGTCACTTGAGTGCGTTTTATATGAGGCAGTACAGTCCCCAAAACAGGATCATAAATGCTGCCATTTCACTGCAGAACCACCAATTAAGAAAGCCGTGAATGTCCCTTCTCTCAAACAAGACCCTAGTGGGTGTCAAGGGGTAAGGGTCCCTTTAGGTTGTAGACTAGACCAAAGAGACAAATAACACTAACTATAGATTCTCTTTTTACTACCCTTCCATGGAAGACACCATTTGCAAACACACAGGGTGGGTGTGGTGAACAATAATGCTTGTCATTTCAGAGCCACACAAAAAAAATGCAGATGTGTATGATGTCTGAAACAACTGTTCTCTGATTTGGTCATATGGACGGTCTGTGGACCTGATAGTTAAACAGTTAAACAACTCTCAACTTTGAATCAGTTTTATGGGTGAATGAAAAAGACAGTGGCTATTTTGACACAATGCGGGCTTAGACTAGTGCAAATGGTTTGCATTGAAAGGCATTATGTTAAACACTATGTAGAGGCAATAACAGAACTCTGGATCTTTCTCCCTCCCTTTCACTTCTTTCTCTTTCCCTCTTTACGGCTATCTCTTGTTGGTCTAAATATTTTAAAGGATGAAAGAATAGCATTCAAAAAGGTGCTGGCAAGTGACCACATATTGTTATATCTCTGGCTAAAATACTGTCTTGGGCATCTGCAGTTTATGAATAAGGGAGTATCTGCAACCTGAGGAGTTATAAATTAGGCAAGGTTTTCATTTTTATGAAAGTTAATTCAAGCCAATGAGTATCTTGAATGAGCTGTCCTGACAAGTCAGACACGCAGCAACTGGCTAACAGTGTGTGTGCGTGTGTGTGTGTGTGTGTGTGTGTGTGTGTGTGTGTGTGTGTGTGTGCGCGCGCGCGTGTGTGTGTGTGCGTTTATGAGCCAGTCCTGAGTGAGTTTTCGCCCCATCGGCTCAGCAGTCAGCCAGATAGACCAGGAGGACCATCAATGACACTGTCCCTCCCTCATCCCTCCATCTCTCTCTCCTTCTCTCTCTGTCCACAGAACTGGAGAATCTTTGCATAGAGAACCAGCAAATTATCCTATACATCCCACATAGCATACGGTGTACATTAGTCAACTTCTCCATAGCCTGTCATATACAGCTCTACCGATTCCTCTACCAGTCTACCCCACTACCCCAGGCATCAATCTCTCTGTCTCTCTCTGTCTCTGTCTCTCTCTCTCTACAATTATCAGTGCTTGTAGAAGGGTTTCTGTGCCAGTGGCTCCATGGCACAGTCAGAGACAGATGGAGGATTGGAGACAGACTGGAACAGCCAGGCAAGCAAATACAGAAATCTCCTTCTCAGACCCACCTGGGGCTCTTTGCTACAGACTAACAGCTAACACAGTGCTAACAGCTAACACAGTGCTAACAGCTAACACAGAGCTAAAAGATAACATCTCGCCAACAGCTAACACCATGCTAAACGGTAGCACAGAATTAACAGCTAATATCCTGCTAAAAGCTAACATCATGCTAATGCTAACAGCGTTACTAGCAAACACGTGGCAAGGAACTCTCAAGGACAATTCAGTCCAGCACATGGTATGACATGCAAACCTGACAGACTCCAGTATTCCAGCAGCAAACATCACATTTAATCTCATTAGAGGCCATGACAGATTAACATGAGCTGGGCTAAATTAGGATGTAGAGGGGGGGGATCACGGTGAAGTGAGATGCTGTGAGGATTCTTTGCGTAGGATGCCAGAGTATAACGAGTGATACTAGTAGGTTCTGCTAGACATTTACATTTAGCAGACGCTCTCATCCAGAGAGACTTACAGCAGGGACATTCCCCTGAGGCAATTCAAGTGCCTTGTCCAAAGACACAACGTCATTTTGCACAGCCGGGAATCGAACCGACCACCTTCTGATTACTAGCCCGATTCCCTAACCGCTCAGCCACCTGACATCCCTGGACAGAGCCAGTCATGAACCCAGGCCCTTTAAAACAACAAGCGAGAACTTTTATGTAGCAACTCACTTTAATCATAGGATTAAACAGCATCAAACATATTAAATCAAGCGACAGGACAGTAGGAGTTCTCAGTGCAATGAGTGTAACAATAATGTCCTCACATCTTCTGGATAGCATGAGTTGCATAAACTGTACATTAAGCTCATTCCAATGACTTAAACTATAAAGCTGTGAGCTCTAAAGAGGGGTGGTAAACACTGGTCACTCAAGCCAAAAGCTGAAAGTGTGCATGTGTGTGTAAGATAAAGAGAGAAAGGAGGGTGAGAAAATGCACATCTCTGTGTATGTGTGTGTGTGTGTGTGTGGGAGGGGGGGTTAAAATCGCTTTGATGTGTTATAACCCCCCTCTACCCAGTCCCCACCAACACCACAACTGACACTGTCATCCATGGTCCTCCTCCACACACTCCAGAGTCCTCCCAGGCTACCCAGCAGCACAGTCCAGAGTCGTCCCAGGCTACCCAGCAGCACAGTCCAGAGTCGTCCCAGACTACCCAGCAGCACAGTCCAGAGTCCTCCCAGGCTACCCAGCAGCACAGTCCAGAGTCGTCCCAGGCTACCCAGCAGCAACAGTCCAGAGTCGTCCCAGACTACCCAGCAGCAACAGTCCAGAGTCGTCCCAGACTACCCAGCAGCACAGTCCAGAGTCATCCCAGGCTACCCAGCGGCACAGTCCAGAGTCGTCCCAGACTAACCAGCAGCACAGTCCAGAGTCGTCCCAGACTACCCACTAGCACAGTCCAGAGTCGTCCCAGGCTACCCAGCAGCACAGTCCAGAGTCGTCCCAGGCTACCCAGCAGCAACAGTCCTCTATTATTCATGCCAGGAGGCTGATATGGAGCCCTGAGTACCCTGGGGAGAGCTGCTGCAGTGCAGGGCTCTCCATCCGTATTCCTGGGGAGTTGCCTTCCTGCAGGCTTCCTCTCCAACCCTACTTTTAGCTCACCCCACTCCGCTTGTCTGCCAGCTAATTATTAGAATCAGCTGTGCTAATTTAGGACTGGAACTAAACACCTACAGGCTCAAGCTCTTCAGGAACGTGGTTGGACAGACGTGCTTGTGTAAACCTCCCTGATCGTTATCTTCAACCTCTACACGTCAAGGTGATTCCCTCCGAACGAGAGAAAGCTCGATAGCAAATGAGATTGGACTGGAGAGCAAATCAGCATGAATAACTGCCGGCCTCACCGCGGGCCGCCTTTAACGACAATCATCCAGCTGAGAGCGAGGGCGTCCCCCACAGCCACGGGCCCTCTGCTAGCCGCTCGCTTCAATACAGTCAAAACACTTTTTATTGCTGAGCAGCCGACGCTGAAAGAACACAGCGGGCGGCAGGGCGGCCCTGTGACAGGCGACAGGACACCCTGCGCACGTGTGCATCGGTGCCACACGGGAATGGAATAACACAGTGAGAGCGATTGACGCGGGTCAAGCATGAACCGACGGAGGTAGCTCAAAGACATTTTAGTGTGTCCTCTCGGGAAAACCAAGATCGGAGTTGATCGCACCTGGGAGGAGTCCATTCTCACCATCACCTCACCCGCACTCACTCCAGAGAGGAGGGGGATGATGGTTGGAGAGTTTGGGGGAGGGAGGAGGGGGAAGGGTCCTACAGACCAGGGGAAACCTGTGCTCCCTGGCTGACCCTGACGAGCAGGTGGACTCGAGCGGATGATGCATAAACATGTGCAGCTGTGAGGGAGATGAATGCAGATACTGGAAGTCAATTGGATTTGTAAAAGAAGCACCACCAAAACACAAAACACAACTGTCACAAAGACATTAGAGACCCGAAACCAGGAATACGTGATTGCATGTGTGTGTGCACAGTCGTCAGCCTGAGGGCGTTTTACACACCCAGGCAGTCCTCCAGGCAGGCAGGCAGCCAGACAAGCAGGCAGTCTCTCTGGATCCCTATTGTTTACCAACATAGTATCAACACGGAGGGTGCCAAAACACAAACACAAAGTAACAGAGAACAACACAGTACAGAGGGTATGGAGGTGGTACTGTATCAATAGATATATTCGGCACAGAGAACTAACAAGCTACGTTGGGATTTTGAGTAGGAACACCGTGGGGTTGGGGGTTGATATGTGACTTGTTGAGGCTGATATTGCACAGAAATGAATTAGTCGTATGAGTGGACTGAAGCTGCACACAATTTTCAGGGACCCTGCTTCATTCGCGAACACCAAAATCGGAGCTCGAGGTTTTACAACCGCGGAGATGTTCTTTGCGTCTGTGGCGAGGTGAAGGTGCTCCGTGAGCAATGCGACTCCAGTGGCTGTTTGTCTGGTGCAGTGAGAGGCCCTTACGAGATTAGACCACCTCACATCCACAAGCTAGCAGGGGGGCAGGAGGAAAAGGAGACCTCATTCAAAATGCATGGCTCCATACATCCATTCCTGCAGGATGGTTGAAACACAACAGTGGCAGCAGCCTAACCTACAGGCTACTACACGTACACACTCGCGCGCACATGAAACACACAGTCCTAACGAGATTTGGCCAATGTGTAGGGCGAGGCAGACTGATCTATGCTGTTCGAGTCCGTCAGTCCATCTGTCAGTCAGCTCGGTGGCAAGGCCAGGGCTGTGGGCTATACTGCTGATGAGAGCACTATATCAAACACCCTGATCCTGGCCTCAGCAGAAGATATATATTTATATACAGAAAGCAGAAGATTGATACAGGAGTACACACACACACGGACACACACACATACACACGGACAAGGACACAGAAACAGGGTTAGCTGTTTTGCCGGTGTATCTGCATGGTAGATCAATGATGCCAGTACCATGTGTGTTGGTGTTTATCTGTTTCAGCGAGTGAGTGTGTGCGAGTGAGTGAGTGAGTGATTGCAAGTGAGGTGTGTGTGCGTGTGTTTGTATAAAACTATGGGTGTTTGTTTATTTGTATGACTTTGTACGTATGTGTTTGGGTATTTTGTCTGTGTATTTTGAGTGTGTATGTGTTTTTGCATGTTTGTGTGTTTGTGGTGTGTGTGCCTGTGTGTTGCATGTGGGTGTGTGTGTAATCTGGCAAGCCTATCAGAAGGCACACTCAGCTCCACCTTGAGGCATCCAACAGCTCCTCTCATCAGTACAGTACAATCCAATACTGCCAAGGTTCCAGCACCATGTCACCACCTCACTCAGTGTCTCCCTCCTCTCTACCTTACCGACACGGTCTTCTTCATCCACTCATCCCTGTAAAGTCAAGACTTAGAAGTGACCTGAGCATTTGTGAAACACAAAGGAGATGTCTGAGCTACCAGCATCCCTACCTGGCAGTCTTAACCACTTCAGACGGTCCTAAACAAATATGATAACACAAGCTGAGCACCCAGGTATTAAATCACGATCAAACGATGGACGAGGAGCAGATAGCTGGGCTGCATGAGGAGGGGCTGTGAGGACTCGGGAGAGGAGACACAAACTGGGAGCCCTGCAGAATAATTTATATGGGGAGGGAGGGAGGGAATACATAAGGAGATCGAGAAAGAAAGGTAGCAGGAAAGGGAGACTTTGTGGGTGAGTCAGGGAGAGATTAAAAGAGAGAAAGAGTGCAAGGAGCAAAGAGAGAAGGAGGAGAAGAGAGTCAGAGATAATGAGAAAGAACGAAAGATGAGAGAGAAAGAGAGAGGGGAAAAAGAGAAAAGGAAAACACATCAATTAAAACGCCTCAGTACTCAGAGCAGAACACCAACAGTGGGAGAGCAACATTAGCATATCGGCTAATTGTTATTCATGCACAATGCCACACTTTCCAGGAAAACCGGTCAATGAGTTCATGATGTGCATGCAGGTTATTGTACGTGTTTGTGTTAATGAATGTGTGTCTTTGATTAGCGACACAAAGTAAATTAATTTGTGCGAACCCAAATAATTTGGCCAGCCCTGATAACTAGATAACACACGAAAATGTTCTTTCTACACGCACACACACATACCGTTCATTCACACAAACATGCTGGAGCCCAAATACTAATACTCATATTCCCATCCTGTACTGTACTGTGGAGATGAGGGAAAGGGATTTGTGCAATTATGGAAATGTTTGCATAGGAAGAAGCTCAATCCTCCCCCTCCTAAATCCCTCCCTCCCTCTATCTTTTTCTCTCTCTTCAAAGGGGGCTCTCGGGGGAGGGAGGGAACGCGTGGTGAATATGAACGCTGAGGTGTCAATATCTCATTTCATTTCTGCACTGGAGAGCACACTGTGGCTGAGAGTCAGATGGAACTGTCCACCCGGGGGAGGAGAGCCGGAGAGAAAGGAGAAAGAGAAGGAAGAGAGAGAGAGAGAGAGAAAGAGAAGGAAGAGAGAGAGAGAGAGAGAGAGAGAGAGAGAAAGAGACGGAGAGAAAGACACAGAGAGAAAGACACAGAGAGAAAGAGAAAGAGACAGAAAAGAAAGAGACAGAGAGAAGACACAAGGCGAGACAAAGAGAAGTAGGAAGAGCAGCCAATCACATCTCTCGCATCACCGTCAGGCAGACTGCATCCAGTCTATCACAGGAAATGAAAAATGGCCAGGGTTCTAGAGATTTCTGATGCTAATGTTGCCTTGTGATAGATCATATCTGACCAACAATCCAATTTCAGAATCATACAATTTCCAATTGTGCGCCAGCAGGTTTGGAAGCCTGCATGACGAGCAATGGAGTTCTGGGGCATGGTATTAAGTTCCAGTTTCAAGTCACAAAGCAGAACTAATGCAACTGGGGAAACTCAATGGCAGCCGGGGGTACTGTACTAGGAGAGAGCAGCAATATTTTCTACTGCATTCGTGGCTTGTTGACTGGCGCTGAGGTCACATGGGCGCGTGTCAGGGGCGTCACTGGCTCAGTCTCACCACCCACACAGACAGACAAAATGACAGCAGAGACACCACGGCATGCTAACCCACAACAATGACTCAGAGATCCGCAAAGTGACAGAGGGCTACCAGACACACCCGCAAACATTCCCACACACACACACACACACACAAAGAACTGCACACAGACCAACACACAACACATGCCCACACAAACTAATGTCGATACATACATAACCATATGCATATAACCACACAGAGATAACCACACAGAGATAACCACACAGGGATAACCACACACAGATAACCACACATAGACAACCACACAGAGATAACCACACAGAGATAACCACACACAGATAACCACACACAGATAACCACACATAGACAACCACACAGAGATAACCACACTCGGATAACCACACTCAGATAACCACACATAGACAACCACACAGAGATAACCACACTCGGATAACCACACTCAGATAACCACACACAGATAAACACACATGCACTCATACAAAAACCACACATTACACACACAGTACACAAGTGTCCTTAGGCTCACGCTGATCTAGCCTGTGGGCTGGGGTGCTCAGCAGTAATTAAGACTGAGGAAGCTCTTGCACAAATAGGAATGAGTTCTTTAATTGGGTCTATGCTTTCGTTTAGGGGAGCAAGGCTTTTAAATGTACCTTCATCAAGCGAGAACCGTACTGTTGCCTTCTCCGTTCCACAGAGAGCTACACAGCCCACAGACACTATCATCTGTGCTTATTATACCTGCTGGAGTTGCGTGCGTGTCTATATGAGTGTCTGCCACAGAGCATGCGTGGAGCAGAGGTGGTCAAGACGAGAGCAGAGAAGGTGAGACAGTGATACAGCGAGAGGAGGATGCAGAAAACTAAAAGGGAGAGCTAGAGCGAATGAGCATGAAAGTGAAACAGTCATAGTCATAGAGGGACAGAGAAAAACGGACGAAGAGAGAAGAGGGAGGATGAACAGGCCCAGTGTTCTGTTCTCGGTATTCAGTTATCCTGGTGTTCAGTTATCCTAGGGTTCAGTTTTCTCAGTATTCGGTCATCTTAGTGCTGGGTTATCCAAGTGTTCAGGAAGCGCAGTGTTACGTTCTGCTGTCAAATGCTTTCCATTAACTTGAAGCTTCTTTAAAATATGGAGTGAGTTCTTACATCCATTGCACCTCGACATGTCTCCATAAGCTCTCTCTGTCTCTCTCTGTTTGTCTCTCTCTCTGCCTCTCTCTCCTTCTCTCCTTCTCTGAAAACACCCCCCTGCTGAAGATAAAGATATCTCCTTCTTTTTTCATCTTTCCTCTTCTTCCTCCTCTCCACTCTTTTTTCCTCGAGTTATTTCACAGTTTCGTCAGAGAGTGCTTGCCATTTACAAGACACACTCTCAAGTCTAATTGCCATCCACAAGGACATGAGTCCTTACCTGCCAACACAACTCCATCTGCTAATGATACACCATAGCAGTGTAACCAAGCATTATAAAAAATAAAATAAAAAAATACATAATGTACCTCCATGTTAGTGTGTCTATGCTCACAGAGATGTCCCACGGGCGTGACGTATGTCACCAGCGATTAACGTCACCCTTGGGTCGTCCCTATAAATAGTCCCATTCATAAAAACTCCTCATCATTGTCTAAGGGCACATCTCCAACAGCGGTTTACATCCCAACAGGGGGAGGTGACAATTGGTGACAGGGGCTGATTGTTGCTATTTAAAAAGTGGGCAGGTCTAAGAATGCTTCCCAGGATATGCCCAGGGGGGTGGGGGACTGGACCGGTCGGGGGCGGAGGGTTTGGATTACGTTTGTTCATTCCCCAAACCAATCAGAGTGGCTCCAGCTGGCTGGCCAATAGGAGGAGCAGGTGAGGGGCTCCAGGCCGAGAGCGTACACGGCCCCTCCCCTGACGCCCATCAGCTTGAAATAGAGCTCTCTCTGGCCAGAGGTGGACCCCTTTATGGGCAACACCGCCACAGGAGTGTGGTTCGGTTTGATTTTGTAACTGCGGCGTGTCCGTTTTGCTGTGTGAGGTGTGTGTGTGTGTTTGTGTGTGTGTGTGGGGGGGGGGGTATCGCTAGGGTATAACACATAAATCAGAGTGTTCAATTTTGAAATTTGGTGCAAATGTAACTGTGGAGAACAGGGACTTTCATTTCCCTGATGGAAGTGGCGAGCAGGGCAACTTGAGAGGAAGATGAAAAGAGGATTTCATATTCATTCAGCCGAGTGTGTGCTGGTTCAAGCCAGCTGAGAGGCAGGGGGTTTCAGCATCATTCTCTGGCCCCTGCACTCGCCTCCCACTGCCACTCTCCCTGAGAAACCTAGTAAAAGTCTAGGCATGTGTGTGTGTGTATGTGTTTGAACCTGTTTGTGTGTTTTTGTGTGTGTATATGTACCCGATCTGGAAACAGTTTCAATAGAAGACGAGAATCCCTGTAGATGTCATGAACTACTTACTTACCATTTCTCTACCTAAAATGTCTGTCTGTGTGTGTGTGTGTGTGTGTGCGTGTGTGTGTGGACACACACACAGACTCACTCCAGAGGCCTAAGTGACTAATACAACCAGACTTTTCACGGTCACGCTCAACATGCCTGTTTACCCAGGACTGGTAGGGACAGTTTGTGTCTGTGTCTGTGTGTGCGCGTGTGTGCGTGTGTGTGTTGATGCGGCTATGTGCCTGTGGTGTGTGTGTTCTCAGTCTAGCAGGTAGGTGGTGTGACAGTCCTGCCACAGCAGAGTGAACACACAGGGGAACAAGGCAGCATCGTCACAATGTCTTCTCTGCACACATAACCCTCATCTTGTCCTCCGCCTGGCCCACCTGCTCCTAGAACAGCTCCTCTGCTCTACACGCATCCTGCACTACCTAGAACCACTGGGCTGGACCAATCAGTCGTGTACTGCCCCCTCTCTGTGTGACTGTGTAACCGTAGGCAACTGTCTGATTACCATATGGCGTCAGCCAAAATGAATTAGAAGGAAACTCGAAATGATTCATTATCATTACATGTTCATGACTTATATGGCGTGTAGTATGTGGTGTGTAAGTGTGTGGATGTGTGTGTGTGTGTGCATGTGCTTTTGAGTGTGTTTGTGTGTGCGCAAGTCTGAGTGTACACAGAAATGTGTGTGTGCCAGCATGTGTGTGCAAGCTAGCATGTGTGTGTGTGTGTGTGTGGTCGCTGGTGGTGATGTCATTCAGTAGCATTCGGAATAAAAGTGGGCGTACGTACATGTACAGCCTGCACGTGTTAACCAGACCATGTGGCCCTTCCAATTGTACCTTCCAAACACACACCTCGGACACAACCACACACAAACACCCGCAAAGATCAGAGTAAAGGAATTTGAGATCTGGGCGGTATTCCAGAAAGCAGGTTATGCGACATAACCGGGTACATTTACTCTCCAGCTGACACACAATGTTGCAGCAACTTACTGGCGATGTTGCTACAATGCTGGGCCACAACAAAATTCTCAGAATTCAGGAAATTATTAGACAGCCCATCGTCTATTTAATCTTGACAGCTCTTTCAACACTTTGATGAAAGGAGCTGTGCTTAATGAGCCTGGTGGTTGCTAATATCTGGACAGGCTTTCTATCTGCCTTAATGAGAACATGACATCGCTGGAGATGGACTAGCTGGCGCACCGTTAGCGGGCTAGCGCTCCCCTGCCTTGGGGTAGTGTCAGAGATGAGAGAGGGAGAGCGCTGAAAGATAGAGAGGATGGGAAGGAGGGAGGGGGGGTTGGAAGGAGAGAAAAGATAGAGGGTGAGAGATTCTTTAACCAGATCGATAGATCTCTAGCTTCTCCTCCACCCCCCCCCCCTCCGCCTCTAGTAAAGCGAGAGTTTAGGCTGAGGGTCTAACTCAATACCATGCAGCAGAATCAATCACAGTCAGACAGACAGGAAAAAATACAGAGTAAGAACTGAAAAGGAGAGAACGTGAGAGAGACAGAGAGAGAGACAGAGAGAGAGAGACAGAGAGAGAGAGAGAGAGACTTGGGTAGAGCGGTTACGTTACGCCTTTTCTACACATTGTCATGCTCCCTAATCTCCACAATCAACACCTCCAAACTGTCTTACGCACACACAGATATGCCCACACTTACAAGTCAGCATTTCTCTGCATTTCACACACAAACACACACACACACACACACTGAGAGTTGAGGCACAGACGGTGGTGAGGGGGAGCGTGGCGCTATGTCGGTGCCGCGGCCGCAGGTGGTTAAGACGTGACCAGCTCCCAGAAACCCAGGCGTTTCCTCAGGTACACCTACGAGTCCCTCACACACACACACACACACCTACCGCTACACTCATGGACTGTACAGTACACAAGGGAATGTGCGGAGACACACCATGACCATCACGCCACCCAGATAACACGGTGCTAATGGAGCTCCAGGTCTGACAGGAAAATAAATCATCAACCAGCTAACTCACTAAAGCCCCACTCAACTCATACACAACATGGTTCAATACAACCTCGTTATAAATTCTCCAATCACACAGCATGGTTTACTATTTTCACTGTTTTAGACTCGGCACCTGTGTGTTTTTGCGAGTGTGTGTGCGTGCGGTTTGATGTTTAATGGTAGACACACACTAGCGGCAGCTGCAGCCGCAAATATGAAACCCCTTTCCCTTCTCCTCCTCTCTTCCTCCCCTCATGCCCAAAAACAACCTGTCAACCCTCACAGCACTCTACAGGCATCCCATTTTCTCTTTCGCTCTATCTCTCTCTCTTCAGCAGAGTCCTCTCTTTCCTCCCTCCCTCTCTCCCTCTCTCTCTCACTCTGTCTCTCTCTCTGTCTCTAAATACCTGTAACTCACTCCCAGCAGTCCTGGCAGTTGTAGCGGCAGTTACAGCCCCATACTCCCTTTCCTCTGTTCCTGTCTCAGTCTCTTACCACCCTCCTCTCACCCCATTCCTCTCTTTCATCCTCTCTCTTTATCCCCCCCCCCCCCCCCCCCCCCCCCTCCTCCATCCACACTCCTCTGTCCCTCTCCTTCCGTCCCCACCTCTCCCTGTCCCCGGGTCCCTCTCTCCAGGGGACAGCGTCTGGCGTGCGTTTGGAGCGAGCCGGGTGGGGTGGGTACTCACCGGGTCTTCTGGCAGGCGGAGCAGAGCCAGGCGCGCTCCTTCTTGCTGTAGGTGCGGCAGGTCTTGCAGACGTTGAAGCAGCAGTCGAGGCAGGGCCGCTTGGGGTTGAGCAGGAAGGTGAAGGGGGCGCAGCAGCGGATGCAGCAGTGCTCGTTGAAGCGGTGCTGCCTGGTGAGGATGGAGCATCTGCTGCCTTCCTCCGCCAGCTCCTGTTTCATCTCACTGACGGAGAGAGCGGGAGCGGGAGAGAGGGAGAGAGCGAGGGAGGGGGGAGCGGGAGGGGGAGGGGGAGAGAGAGAGAGAGAGATTGAGCGAGTGCGTCTGAGATGGAATGTAAAAAAAAAAAGAAACGGCGAGGCGGAATAATTGGAGATGCTGTAACAAATGAAAAATTAAAAAAGGATAATAAAACAGGAGGGGGGGAGGTTGGGGTGGGGCGGAGAGGAAAATGCTCTCTCCTATTCTCTCACGCCAGTCCTCTGAATTAACACGACGGACGACATTTCAATCTGGGAGCATGTCACTCCTTGTTTCTCGACATCAATCAAACCCAAAGAAAGCCTGAATCCACTACGTGTGTGTGTGTGCACATTCATTTGTGAAACATCACAATAATGGCAATGATGGTGATGCTGGCAATGATAATGATGGTCATGGTGGTGATGACGATGATGATTAAACAGTAAGATTAAAGAGATACAACTAAAGGTCAGACAGTAGATTTATACGAGCCTGCAAACCACACAGGAAGTCTCTGGATTAATCCATACATGTCCTTTTTTTATGTATGGATATACTGTCAGACTATACTTTACTGTAAAAAAAAAACAAGGTATTTATCCAGGCCAATGAGGAAAAAAATCGTATTTAGAATTACAGCCTTGAAGATAATGTGTCAATTGTCTAAGATATACTGACTGTTCTATCTGATTTCCTCAGTGTGCCAGTGTGAACAGAGATGGACAAACTCCAAAAGGTGCAGATGCAGGTAGAAAAGAGTGAAAGGGTTCGGACTCATAGTCACTAAGTAAATTATTCAAGCCTCGCTATCAACCAGGATTTACAGTGCTAGCGCCAGCTCTAACACGACTTTCAATGATCTCCCACACAAACCCACACCCATAAACTCACGCTCCCATAACCACCATGTGCACAACAAACAAACATGGCAACACACCTGCGCGCACACACACACACACCTTACAACAATCATTCACCCGCGAAGCAGCATCACCAAGAATCTATCGTGAAAAATACCGGGTTTGTACTACAGAGGTAAAGGGGAATTGTGTGGAGCAGTGAGTATGTGGAGCAGCCAGCCCAGTTGTGCATGGGGCCAGGGGGATGAGCCATCTACTGCCTCCTCTGGTATTTATACTCATCTCCCTTACTCATCAGCTCCTGCTTCTCTGATTGCTTTTCACATGCATCATTAGCCTTAGTATATTCATCAGATGAACAATCCCCCCATACATATTCAGGCCAGTTTATACACAGTGTGACAAATGCACACACCCAAATGCTCTTTTTACTCACGGAAACAATCGTTTCCACACGAAACACACATACAAACACAGATTAACTACCTTCAAACCGGGAAGACCTTTTGCCAACTCATCCAGCACAGTATAAACAGGGCGGACATTTTGACTAAGTACAGTAGAGAGAATGGCATGTTGTGGTGAGGCTAAGACAGTCGTTAAGTTGCGTGTCCGAGACAGATACGGCCTTAATGAGCTGAGATGAGCCGTCCAGCTGGTTTACAGCTACAGTGTGTGTGATAGGTCATTGGAGTAAATGAGATGGGCTAAAACACACACACACACCCACACACACAGCCAAGGACAGACAGAGCGCCAGTCACGCCCCCTGCTCAGGCAGATTAACTTCCCTCTCCCTTAACTAGGCATAAGAAACGTCCCTTCGGTGTTACAGCAGCGCAGGGTCCAGGATGACATCACTCGGACATGGCAGCACGGAGCAGGGTAGAGTTGCTACTGCCGTTGCACTGCCTCACACACACACACAACCCACCCCCCCCCACACACACACCCACGCTCAGGTGTACACAGATGCACGCGAGGCACACACAAACAATAGCCCAAACATAAACACACCCATGCATGCTCGTACAGGGCTCCACAGCCCATCAGTGTCCTTGCCGCACCTTGAACTCTGTCTGGGGGTCACAGCACCCCTTGGGGAACGTCCCCAATACACCACCACAGATCGAATATTCCAGCAACGAACGAAGAACCTGCGTTTGTGTATGTGTGTGCAAATGTGCATGTTTGTATGTTTGTGTATGTGATCGTATGTGTGTGTGTGCGTGTTTCTATGTGTGTCTGTGTGTGTGTGTGTGTTTATAAATGAATAAATGAATTAAACATGGTAAAGGTGAGAAAGTCTTAGCGGGGGTCTGTGTGTCGTTTAAATGGGCCCTGAGTTATTTCATTAGCTTGCCCTTTACTATTTAGTCAATAATTCATCCCCCTCTCATTCTGTATTCATGGAACTGTTTACCACTGCCTGCTGGACACTGGGACTGTGTAGGGTCCACAGCATTTAACAGGACTGAAGTGCCTCACATGCATGGCATTATTAACTTTATGAGGTATCCTATCTTGTCCTGTTATAAGATTGAGAGCATCACCACTCAGATGAGTTTGACAAGTCGTTTGGTTCTTCTACTGAATATAAACACAACTGCATTTAGGCAAAACTAAAATATGTTCTCCTGAAACTTGAGACTTTGAAGAAAGACACTCCTCAGTGTTGACTGAGGAGTGAGGCTAAGGCTACTGTACGAGTGTGGTGGAAAGAAAGACAGAGTGAAAGAGATGAAGAGGGAGGGATGATGAAAAAGATTAAGAGATATCTACAGAGAGAGAGAGAGAGAGAGAGAGAGAGAGAGAGAGAGAGAGAGAGAGAGAGAGAGAGAGAGAGAGAGAGAGAGAGAGAGAGAGAGAGAGAGAGAGAGAGAGAGAGAGAGAGAGAGAGAGAGAGAGAGAGAGAGAGAGAGAGAGAGAGAGAGAGAGAGAGAGAGAGAGAGAGAGAGAGAGAGAGAGAGAGAGAGAAACTAGAAAGCAAGAGACCCCAGACCGGCTAGTTGAATTTATCTGAGCCTTCCTTTGCCAAGAAAAGGCAAATAACCTATCATTAGACTATCAGTTTTAAAGAGCTGAATTCTATTTTGTATTCACCATGGTGTCACAATACAGTCACCCATTTCCATAATCAATACCGTTTTAATCTCCCTCATGGAATGTACACTTTCAAACTTACAGAAACTTTCTGTCCTTGTGACCTGGTCCAGAGCCAGCTGTAATTGTTCTGGTGGATGTTGGTCAAGATATGAGCAGGGTTTAGGCAGCTGATCCAAAGTCAGATGTCGTGTTCAGACATTACTACGCTGTCAGAGCAGACTTGACAATGCCTTAACTCTTCTCTGCAGTGCAATAGCAGATCAACACGTAACAGCCATGAATTGAGTGTGAGTCTTATCGGTGTGAGGTTATCAGGCCTGTGTCCAGGCCGCTGATTGAGGTGAAGGGTAGGCTGTCTGGCTGAGGGAAGGGTTGAAGTTGTGTGGCAGACTCCTTCCTGGGGGCCATAATGGGCTAACCCGCTAGGCTAATGTGTGCTGTGAGTCACACTCCAGTCCAGGAAGTCAGTCAGCCAATTTTCAGTAAGAATATTTAGCCTGTGAGGTCATTTCCCCCAAATTCTGGTTATATGCCATGGATGTTTCCTTTCTGAGAGAGTGTTAGCCATCTTCCACACTCTTAGATGAGTCCTGAAAATTCAGACTGGCTTGGATTGATGCCATCTTTCCTTTAGCTTCCTTCCCTCATCATCTTTACATCGTCTGTCACTCCATCCTTCTCAGTCTCTCTCTCTCCCTCTCTCTTTCTCCCTCTTACTTTCCGCTCTCTATCTTGTCCCCTATCCCCATTCTCCCTTCTCTCTTCAGCCAGAGCAGGTGGCACTGCCTCGGGGTTGACCTGGAGATGAACCAAAGAATTTTTAAGCAGAAGTGTCATATCTCATCCTCCCCAGGATCTCCTCATTCAGCTGCACCATCGCTTCTTCCTCTCCCTCTCTCTCCCTCTCTCTCTGTCCCTGTCTGTCCCTCTCTCTCCCTCTCTCTATGTCCATCTCTGTCTCTCGCTGTCCCTCTCTCTCCCTCTCTCTCCCTCTCTTAGTGCATGGACAAATAATATATAACTCGGTGGATATTCTGATCTGTCACAAGCGTGTGTGAGGGTAGTGAGCAAGTTCTCCGGGGTGTGTGTGGGAGAGGGGGTAAGAGCAGGGAGAAGAGAGAAAATGAGGACAAAAAGAGACCGGGGGATATAAGGGGCGTTTTTTAGGGAGGAGAAAGAAGAAAGAAGATGGCTCTACTCAGTTCTAGGAAGTTCTTCAACAGCCCAACTGAATCCTGACAGCGGGGCACCAGGCAGGGTGGCTCCACATCTGCATACACACTAGTGTATATGCCACAGGGAGAGTCATCTATCCCAGCTAGTTCCAGACAAACAAGGCTACTACAGTACAAACAAATAAAAAGCAAGATCCGCCTAAGGTCATTCATTACACAGTCTAAGTATTACTGCTAGCAAATTAAACCACACACAGCAATGTTGTCACAGTGTGCATCCAGGAGCTTCACTATGCATGTGTTAATGCATTTTTTATTCAGGATTTATCCAAAAACATCAGTACTCACAGAAATTATTAAAGGGCGTCTGAATGAACTTGTTGTGTAAAACTAACTAGAGTTATCAAAATGCCACTGGCTTCAGGCAGCATGAGATTCAGCTGCTATTGTAATGACACACGTGTGTGTGTGTGTGTGTGTGTGTGTGTGTGTGTGTGTGTGTGTGTGTGTGTGTGTGTACGTGTAGGTGTGTGTGTGTGTGTGTGTGTGTAAGGTCAATCAATCAATGAAGCAAACTCTGTGATTGGCCAACTCAACTTGGTGACAGTTTGAAACAATGCATCTCCCTAGCAATTGTTTCACTGTTCTGTCATGGGGCATATCTCCCCAAACCAATAGATAATAAAGCAGCAGGAGTTGACCAGCCAAATGGTCAACTGTCCTTTGTGTGACCATCTTCAAACAAGAATTTAATTAACATCACCTATGAAGCAGGAAGGGTCAGAGCAGCTTGATCCATTTATCTACCTTCCCCCAGGTCACAAGAACAATACAGCTGAACCCTCATTGTCCTTAGACCAACTGTCTCTTCCCCCAGGTGTAAAAACTCTTTCAGGTCACCCAGACTTCATGTCTCCAAATGGCATCACTACCAAATGGAGTTAAATCAACAGTCATTGTACAAAGCTTCTTAAATCTATCTTAAAACTTCTCTTAAAGCACATTTATTGTACATATGACTAAAATTTCCTCTACAGTACACTCCACTCCAACACACTTCACATAGATCCATCCTCAATACAATATAGGTCTTTTGAGAAGGGACAAAGGCTAGCATGACCTATGGAGAAGTGACTGGCTAACAGCATTGGGAGATGAATGGATGGCAGCACAGTGTAAGTCAATGACAGACCTGTCACCTGTTTTTTGTTGCCTCATCAAATTGAGTTATTAAGGCACTTGATTGGATGAAGAGTAGAGTGCCCTGCGTCTCATTGGCCGGAACTGAGGCTGACAGTGAGGTCACGATGCTAACTCAACATAGTGCTGAGCCAACAAGGAGCATTGCTATTTGGTCCTATTTGAAACTTGCTCAAAATCATGCATGGTTACAAGGAAGCAGAGAACGAGTTAAAAGCACGATGACAAAGTGGTATTTAATAAAATAGTGCAGTTGTATCCTGGCTTAAAGTACCTTCTGATTCATATTTTGTATGAAGGTTGAAAATAATGTACTTTGTGAAATGTGAAAGGAGTGACTGCTGGAGTAGAATGATATGCTAAGTCCAGAAGCTCTCACACTCTATAGCCCTCCTCCTCCTATCTAGCCCAGAGCACACCTTACTTTTCCTCTTTCTTCCTCTCCTTCCCCTCTCTCTATGTCTTTTTCTGTCACTGTCCAATCCCCTCTTCCTCATTCTCCCCCACCCTACCCCTTCATCTCTCACATCCCACTGCAACAATTTGCCCAAGGTGACCACAGCAAGGGCAAGACCATGTGATGATATCTCTTGGTTGGGTATGTGTATGCATATGTGAGTGTGTGTGTGTGTGTGTGTGTGTGTGTGTGAGAGTGAGTGTGTGTGTGTGTGTTTGTGTGTGTGTGTGTGTGTGTGAGAGTGAGTGTGTGTGTGTGTGTGTGTGTGTGAGTGTGTGTGTGTATGTGTGTGTGTGGGAGACTGTGTTACTAAGTATGTGCTGGAGCTTTTATGTGCGTGTTAACCTCAGCAGGGTTTTTTCAGCGGTGAAAACGCCTTTGGGAATAGAATCATACTGTGTGAATGAAAGCATGCCACTCTTTAGAACACACACACTCTTACACCAGTAGGGACATGTCTTTAAATAGAAGATATGGATAACATGAGGCAGAGAAAGTGTGTGTGACTGACTGACTGAGTGAGAAAGAGAATGAAATTGATAATATTGTTTGTGAGGGCCTCTGTTGGATTAGCAGAGGATGCTGTTGCGTGTCAGTGAGGCTCGCCGGAGATATTAGAAGAGACCATGTGTCTCACGCACACACACACACACACACTCGCACGCACATGTGCGCACACACACTCATCCACACAGGCATGCACATACAGGTACATGAGAGAAAGAGCGAGATGGATGAATGGCTTAACAGTGAGGCTATATGAACTGAACAGAATGTTCTCAATCCTAGTCATGTCACACCTTTCCACAGGCCCTCACTAAGCGCCCCACGAGACAGGCTAAACAAGACACAGAAGCTCATGTTTATACCATTGATCTGGCTCCTGCTCTGCATGACCAGAAAACCGATACCTACGTCAGTCCTCCGTAAGACACATGAGACATGACGCCTGTCTGCATGTTTACACTACATCACCCAGAAGTCATCCTGGGTCAGGCCTGTGGACGTTGGCTCCCTTCCACACCCAGTCCTCCTCCGCCACACAGCTGTTGGCTATTAGCATTATGAAACTGCTCAAATCAAAGCCTATTGCTTCGCTATTGCGAATGGACATTCGTCTCAGTCTGAAATCAATACCTCGCCGTCAAAAAAATCCAATGCCATATTTTCACCCCTCCTCGGCCAGATCAGGGAGTGGGTGGGTGTGTGTGTGGGGGGGTGACTGCACCTAGCTGGGGAATGAGGCTTGTCCAGAGACCAGGCATCCATCACTGGTGAGCAAATGAGCGTCTTAAAAGCCGTGCTCTCTCAGGCCTGTCTGTCGGTTGGCAGACGGATTGAAGCCGGCTCTAATTGATTATTTGAGGGAAATCTGTGTGTGTATGTGCTAGTCTAACCAACATGAGCCTATAGTTGTGTATGGCTGTTTGTGTGTGTGCCTCGTCTAACCCTGAGTCTCCTGTGGAGTGTGTGCTCGTGCCTGTCAAAGTCCCCCGCAGAGAAAACTGTCTCTTATCAGCAGAGCGCACAAACTCACAGACCAGTAGACAAACTGAAAGACAGACACTCTCTCTCTAATATCTACATGCTGCACACACTACCCTGGGTACTTTGGCTACGCCAGTCAGTGTCTCTCTGTGTCTCTCTGTACACAGCCAGCCAATCCGAGTCTACTCTTCCTCTCTAATTGGGATCAGGACAGCATGCCCAGGAAGTGAACCCAGGTTCTCATTAAGTCAACGGCAATCCCTGTGTTCCTAATTGAAATGGCAGCTCCCTAAAATAACTACCCCGCCTCCATCTCGCCCCTCCACCCATCCCCAGCCCCTTATGTGTTCCTCTCTCTCATTCTCCTCCATTATCTGTCCTCTCTTATCCCATTTTGTCCTCCTCTCCCTCATTGATGCAGTACAGTATTCATCCCAGGGGAATATGTTGAAAGATGTTCCTCCCAGCCCAGTGTCTTTGTTGCCTCTGAAATAGCCACTGTTTTCCCACTGGCAGTCCCAGAGTCACATGTGTATGCTCTCAGCCAATTACAGGACACCTTCAAAAACATACCAAACACTCATTCATACCACTGTACATGGCCCAATTGCAGTAAACAACGACAAAAGAGATTATTTTGAAATGCGGAGTAAAGCTCCCTGTTTCCCTGTGGTCAGCTGGGTGATGTGATGCAGGCATGACAGGCATAAGTGTGTGTATGGTCTGTATTAATCACACGGTCAGAGTAGCAGTACCAGCATATTGAGTGTGATGCCGAGCCTGCATCATTATTCCTCAGTGTCAGCCCAACAACAGATTGACTCCTCTGCACGCTGCCCACAATGCATTTCTCAGCACTGTTGTCCCGGGCCATCAAGGAGGCCATTGGGTAATCGCCCGAATGTCTCCGTTCCCTCCCACCCCACCCCCCTTCCTCCTTTCCCTCTCACTTGACTTCTGGTAGTGGGTGGGAGGGACACTTAAGCTGAATTGCTGGCATATTTGTTTTTCTTTTCTTTCCACTGAAAAGAGATTATTCAGCAAAGTGGGAACAATCACAGCCTTCCACCGAGTTTGCGCTATGTGAACCGCATGAGTAATCCTTCTGAGGCAAGAGGTGTTGCGGGGAGAAGAAGGGAGAGAGGAAGAGAGGGAGAGAGGAGAGAGGGAGAGAGGGGGGGAGACGGTTGGATGGAGAGATGGAGAGATCGAGGGGATGGATGTGGGGAGAGATGAACAGAAATGGATGGATGAAAGGTTACAAGTGGGATGGGATGATGTAAGGAGAGATGGAGGAATAAAAAAAAAAAAAAGATTATTTTAATTGAATGGATGAAGCAATGGATACTGTGGAAAGAGATTTGGCAAGATGAAAGAAATGGAGGAGGGATGGATGGAAGGAGAGATGGAGGGAGTCAGGGTTAAAAGGGTGAGACTCTGCTGGGCTTAGACTTTGATCCTGAGTGTGTGTAAGATCATTAAACCATGACCTCTATAGGCGGTATTCCAGCGCTCAGGGCTGCTCACTGGTTGGTCAGCTTCAGTAGCCAATTGATAAAGATCCCATACTGCAGCTCAGTGTCGAGAGGAAATGTGTCAGAATTATATTTTTCGCCTGTGGTCTTGAGCATGAGCTACAAGATGATGAAATCCAGTCCCCTAGATGATATCTCTCATCAACGTGAAATCGATCATCTTCCAGCTTGCAAAGAGAAAGCCATTAAAGCCAAGTATTCCTACAAAACTTGAAAACATAAGAAAGAAAGATATTGCCTCTAAATTACCTCAGAGCATGCTGTGTTTCATAATAAATACTCAAGAAGGTTTTTGCCCCCATTGGTTCTGCGAGAGGGCAGCCATTTTGATTGGAAAGTGTTATCAAGGATGCACACATTTAACTTGGATTACTTCCCAAGGAGGAAGTTCGTTATTGCAGTGTTAGATAATAGCCAGACAGAGCTCTGAGAGGAGTCGTGCAGGCTCTGGACTGCAGCTGTGATGAGGAGAGGAAAAAAGACTTCAGCCACAGTGAGGAATGGAGAGTAGAGATGGGACAGGCTCAACAGCAGGCTTTGGGACTGTTATGATTCTCAAAAATGTCCTTCCTTCCTTCCTTCCTTTCTTCCTTCCTTCCTTCATCCTTCCTTCTATCCTTAAATCCTTTCTTCTTGTGAGTGTCAGGAATGAGGGATCAGGCACAACCAAGCAGAGATGACACCTCATCAATCACTATGGTGGGCGCCAGCACTGCTGACACACACATGATGATAATGACACAAACACATAAAACACACACATAAAGCACTTATACGCCCATTCATTCATAGAACCACAGACGTATTGCACAATGACTGCTTCATTTGTCATTGTGTGGTACCGTGGCAAGTGGCGTCGCAGCAAGAAGGTCCTGGTTTCAATCCCCGACCTGAGGAGTCTCTCCTGTGGAGGCCTCTTGCATGTGTGCACCGCTCCCTGCAAGCGTGTGTGTTTATGCGTGCCACAATTCGAGATCAATGAAGGATTGTTGTTGTTGTTCGCTAAAGGAACGCTGACACAATGACACGCAGGTTCAAATTCACAGATGTAAACTAAGAGGCCTCAGATGTGGCATGTCTCACTCAGAGTGGAGAAGACACTCACATCTGATCCAGACAGCCAATCTACCGAACTGCACACTGAGGGATTCCAGGCTGTTTACCTTGCAATTACAAACTGTCAATCATCACTCAAGTCAATTCTCTACATAGAAAGCCATGATAGCAAACATTTATCTTCCAATCTGAAAAACGTTTTCTCCTTTTTTCATAGCGATAGAGAAGCTGGGAGCCAGATATTCCTGCACTAGTTTATTTTTTATGCGATAAAGCAGCAGAATGCAACTGAAAAATGCAGCAAGCTAAAGAAAATGATGGTGTAGTTATGGCGGGAACTAAAAGAGCAGGAATTAGGACAAGAAACATCACACAATTGAATCCCTTTGTCACTTCAAACCCTTTCTGCAAACTCTGTTTCATTGAGTAAAAACATAATAACCTTCAGTGACAAAATGAGTGTAGCTAAAGTAGATTTCTGCAAGGAGACTAAGGAAAAAACTGCTTTTCACAAAACAGCCACAAATCAAAGAGCAAGCCTATTTATCCAACTGAGATGAAAAAGATCCAAAGATAAGAAACACTTGTGTTTAGTGTCACAATTTAATAGTTCCCTGGGGAAAAAATATAGTTTCACAGCAACAACGAGGAGTCCCTCTCTCCCCTAATGGTACTCTCTCTCGCATTCTTACCCAAGGTGAGACACACTGTCCTACCACTGTCTAACGGGAGGACAAGCTGTGTATTGCTGCGAACGCAGGTGTGAGAGTGTGTACCTACCACCTGTGTCAGTGTGTGTCCAGGCCAGAGAGTACACTCAACAACAGCCCAGCTGGTGTTGAGGCAGGTTGAGGCTGTATATTGTAGCCAAGCCCCCATACTGGATCTGTCCAGTTCCCCTTCAAAGACTACAACTCTCTCGAAGGTTCCGGAGTTGCTTCTACAGAAATGAGAGCAGGGGAATCAGTCACGCTCCCAAAGCCAAACCAATATTATGAGTAGAAGTAGAAACACATATATTAAAGTTGTCAATAAGTATGTGAATATACAAAAAGTGTATCCCTTAAGTACACTACCAATCGGGTAGATATAATGAAAATATATTGTCATTTAATAAAAGTACATTCGATTTAAGGATTCTCTTCTTCCAACAGGGATGGAAGCTCAGCCCAGGGAGCTGGGCAGGCAGGCAGGCAGGCAGGCAGGGCAGGGCTGGCAGAGGCGGCTCTGGAGGGGTGAGGTAGGGTCACCACTTAACAAGGACGCTCTCTGACAGGGGTCTGGCTGACAGCCCTCCTGACAGACGGATGGAGAGAATAGACAGAAAGATGGGGAGACTAGACTATCAGGCAGGATCTGTAGAGAAGTGTCAAAGAAAGAGAATGAAAGAGAGGGAGAAAGACCCATTGGTAGTGGGGGAGAGAGAGCTATGATCATACAGGACAGAGAGAGAAAGAGAGAGAGACTGGATGAGTCATAACTATCGGTGGAGTGATGACTTCCAGTCACTGGGGCTTTTGCACATAGAGCAATGAGACGTCTACCACCACCTCCTCATGAAGCACAGCACTGAATCCAACATCACATCACACATACAGACACACACACACGTGGGCACACATAGTATGCACTCCTCTGTTAGCTTTGGCTCTGACATTATCTCTAGCAGGACACCTTCCCTATTTGGATAACTCCTGCATTCCCAACATCCCAACACAGTCTGTGTGCTCTGTAGGCGGGCGTAGGTCTCCCATCACAGGAGGTCCTGGATCTACTGGGTTTCTGTCTCAGGGTGAAGCTGCGCTCCCTCATCTGGCTGGGCCAGCATGGTGAGGAGCAGCAGCAGAGCTAGGGAACCCGTCTCTGTCCCAGCGCCAGGCCCTGATTGAACACAGGTCTCTCCTCCGAATCACGGCCCACTTCTGTGCAGCGCCGGCCGTGGATAAGATCGACAATTTGACACGACACCAGGAAAGACACACAGGGCATCCGCGTGCATCCGTCTTACCATTATGAGAAACGTGCATACTCGGATCCAATCTCGACATGGCCAGCTCTCCACCAATCACACGGAGCGTACGGCTCCCCTGATGGATCACTCCAGTCATGTCCCTCCCTCCCCCCGCCCCTCCTCCCACTACATGGGCAAATGCTCATAAGAACGATAATAAATGGCTTGCAAATCACGTGCGGCGTGTCGTTAATTTGCAATATGAAGGCAATAAGGGAGAACGGGGGGGCACCTCAGAGCACCGGAGAGCGTACGTAGTCACGCGCACCTGTACGTGTCACACATGCTGATTGGCTCTAATCCCAAATCACAACCCAGACAATTGTACCTCATTAACAGGTCACGTGGAGCGCCATCGGCCGTTGCCATGGCAACTCCTGCTGATTGGCGGGACACGTTCCGGGGGTCGGAGACCAGGGGGTGAGTAATTAATGTGTCCACTTTTAAAACACCGTGATGTTGCCACGGTAATGACTCTGAATATTATTGATAGACGATCCACAGCTCTGGCCTTAGAATACACGCATGCTTACACACACACACACATTATACCGGTTTGATCCAGTCGTGTCTGTACAGGCTACAGCAAGGCTTTATAAAGGTAACCGCTTCAGTCTAATCAAAAGGAAACAGAAAACATTTACTTCCTACAGTAAACAAAACACAATGTTGTTGCAGTTTGTATAAAATCCAAACATCACAATATGGCATTTGTACACAGTAGTTTTGTATTTTCATGATGATGAGTTGAAGCGAGAACCTTCTAGAAGCATATAGAAATTGCCTACAAAGAGGAAAATCCTAGTTAAAGCAAGAATCCTCTAGAAGGTTGTCCCAATGTAAAGAGCTCCTGGGAGCTGAGACCAGGAGGCTTCTGCACTGTGTGTTGGGTGTTGGAGTGAAGATGAGTCTGATCTGCTGCAGTACCAGGCTTCAGCTTCCAGCACACAAAAACCAGCTTAGTCCCACCATGCTACAGACCGCAGTCTTACTGATGGACCCAATAGCTGATATTAAATGTTTTTTAACATGGTCTGTAAAAGTATTGTTCATGTATATATGAAGGTCATTATTTGAAGATGACTGCTGTTCACACACCCTTCTGTTCAAATGTGATCAGAAGGCTTCTGTCTCCAAAACAGCGGATGCCAACATTTCAGTTCCTAAGAGACCGAGAAAGATCAGACCACAATTAGAGGGCATTTAACTGCATCAGACGGAGGGGAAACAGCTCTATGAATACTGCATGTAATATTCATCAATGGGACTTCGAGAATGTATCACCAAAAAAAGCTAATTTGAATGTATTTGAGTCTTGCTTTAGTCAAGCACACAGCCATGGAGCTGGGGGAAATGAAGGCTGAGAAAATGTCAGGAGTAATTATTTATAAGCACTTCACAAGGAGCATGATGCTGTTTTTAATATAGGATCTGATCAGCCCCTCATAGTAACATGCTGCTACAGCCAGGAGGAACCCATGAAAGGACAGGACATGACATGATAAAAAATGATTAAACTGGCACTAAACCATCTGTAATAGTAAAAGTCATAATTTATCATCATAATAACACATTTGAGAAAAATCTATGAAATTGTAATGAAATATTGTACATAATTCCTTTGACAAGTAAAAATGTAATCATGGTGGTGGAAGTGTAGGCATGAGCAGATTGGTGTTTGTGTGAGTGTGTGTGTGTGTGTGTGCGCATGTGTGTGTGTATAATTTTGTGTTCTGAGGACAGCAGAGCAACATTCCTGTAATGTCCTAGCAGCCGTGTCATCACGCCCCTGTTAACAGCCAGAGAACAACTCCACACACACACACACACACGCACACACTAACACACTGAGCTTGATCCACAATCAGTGCATAACTGGTAGCATAACAATACAAGCTCATTAATCTATCTCTCTTCATTGCATGATCTAACCAGAAACACATGCCTACTCACACATACATACACACAAACACACGTCTCTGCCTGCATCTCTGTGTGCTAGTCCAAAGTGCACTGGCTTCAACTGACTCAGTCAAGTATGAAACGCTTACAGGGCAAGCTCTCAGCTGCAAAAGACAATCAATCACCTCAATCACCTCTAACTGGTGTTGGTACCAAACGCGTTACAGCACAGCCGCACAGCATTTACAGTTGAACAAGGTGCCGCATTTCTGTATGGTTCAGTAAAGGCTGGATCTCAGCAACAGCAAACGAGTCTGAAATGACTGTGGGCCTCAGGGACTTGGAGTCAGGCTGATGATTGACTGAAATACTTCATATTGCTACTGTCAGCCATATACACTTATGGCTTATGATGGGAACACTGGTAGAGAGAACTGTAATTTCCTCCATTTTCCAACCTGTGTGTTCCTTGCTTTTCAATCAGAAGGGCACACATGAAACACACACACACACACAGATGCTGGACCTGAGGAAAAGCTTGTTGGGGAACTACAACATGTTTGTTGCACTGTATCTATCTGAGGGTGTGTGTGAGTGTGTGTGTCTGAATGAGGTGTGTGTTCAAGCCCTGGTGTGTGTGAACTCTCACAAGGCTGAGAGTTAGGAGAGCTGATTAGTTTCCACCAAGAGAGCCTAAGCCAGGTCCCTTAAGCTGGGAGAAACCTCCATTATATTCCCGAAAACCTCACACACACACACGCACACACACACACACCCGTGGGAGGAAGCATTACATTGTGACTCATTAACTTTTCAGGAAGATGTCTTTGTCAAATAGCCAGACATTCCATTTTGAGAAGCTTCATTGATGTTTGATGAGGAGGAGTTGCATTATAGATAACAGGCAAGAGACAGTGAATAAGAATCATCCCAACAAATATTCACTCCATGGTAAAAAAAAAAATGTAAATTGTAACTGTACATGTAGAAGTCTTTTGATCGCAAATGTAATCATAATTCCTTAAAAAAAAAAAAAGAAGTAAAATAAGAGGCTGGGAAAAGGTAGCAATTAACAAAAATAAGGTAATCTTTTTCTGCTTAAATATTTCTCCTGCAGTGCCACCCCATTCCAGAGGAGGGCATTAGATGCAGTGTGACATACTGAATGTTCTGCAGTGCACATTCACAGTTACAGTTACAGTTACATGTTTGGGCCACTAATAACAACTTACTCCAATAGGGAGCAACTGTATTTTTAAAGACTATAAAGACTACAAACCTTGCAAACCTGGAATGTCATTCCCCGACATCTTGGATGATGCAGAGATCTAATTTGTTGGCAGTCCAGAAACTGTAACTATAAATTCAGCCATTCAGAGAGAAAACCACACAGAGGTACCATACAGGCTATCCTGAGGTACTGACAAGGATGAGTTGGGGCTGGAGGAGAGCGTCCTGACCTAACAGTAACATGGACAACAGTGCTCTCTATAGGCTCTACACAGTAGCTCTACACACAAGGTCAATCTGCAAACCTGGCAACCCACCCAGTAGAAAGAAATGACTGACGAGGATTATATTGGTCAAGTTTGGTGAAAGGAAACTACTATATGGAAACCCACTAATCGCCTTAGATCATAGCTATATAGATAAAGTAAATTCCAAGATACCTAACAATCTCTGAACTTGAAGTATAGGGTGTTGCATTTCAACGGGGCAGACCCGTCAAATTTGGCAACCCACTAATCCATTACATAGCTATTTATCAATCCCTCAGAACTACTGTCCACAGTCGCTACTAGCAACCATCCGAGGAGTGGTGGTAAACTCATTAACATTGCTCCGACAACCTAGCAACCCCTCCTAATGCAGCACACATATTATGATAGTCAAGGCCCATCCATCTCGCATCTCGCATCCACGTCACCCGACTCTACTTAGACTCAGCCCACTTCAACATAGTCACCATGTGTCCCCAGTGACAACTATCAGTAGCCTGGCCTTCTGGTCAACACTAACATCAGATGAATGGGTTTCCAATGGTTGACTTTTACAGTGGGGAGACAAACTGCCAACTTCAAACCTCTGTGGTTTCTGTAGTGATATGAACCTTTGAAAAGGGGCTCAGAGATCCTGTAGGTAGCTAACATTAGCAGTCTATCCCACACCCCAGGACTAAGACAGAGACTGCCAGCAGGGAAGAAGGGAGGAGGGTGGGAGAGGAGGAGGAGGCAAGGAGAGAGTGAAGGAGAAAAGCACAAGCCAAGCTTAGCAGAATATCTTCCGAGATCCTTTACGCCGAGTCATCATAAAAACTCAACTCGCCGCTCAAACACTTTGAGGCAGTGAATAGTGGTGAGAGGAGTGCAGTTGCCCCATTCTAGTGTGGAACCCTTTCATGGCTGACAGACCATCAGTGGCCTGAATTACAGGACAGGGCTGAGCCATCCGCCACAAAGTGCTGCTTATCGTGATATTTCTGCGGATTGCTTCAACATCTCAACACTTCCACCGCAACTTCAGCTGCTGAGGCTGGGAAGAGAGAGAGAGAGAGAGAGAGAGAGAGAGAGAGAGAGAGAGAGAGAGAGAGAGAGAGAGAGAGAGAGAGAGAGAGAGAGAGAGGGGGGGGGGGGGGGGGGGACAGAGAAAGATTGAGGGAGATTGAGAGACGAGGGGGGGGATAAAGACAGAGAGGTAGTAAGAGAGAAAGAGAGAGAGAAAGAGAGAGAGAGAGAGAGAGAGAGAGAGAGAGAGAGAGAGAGAGAGAGAGAGACAGGATGCAGATGTGGATTGATCATGGTTGTTGAAGAAAGTGACAGACACTTTGTTTTTGTGCTGAGAGTGAATTCTTCAATCTTGTCACATCATTTCCTTCCCTACACAACCTCCATGCATGGACAGGTATGGAAACTCTTCATTATTCAAAACACATCCCACTCTTAGAGCTGACACATAAGCTAGGCAGTACTGGGCATTACCCTTGGTGACACCGGAGGAATGCATATTGTATGCATTCTAAACATAACTGGAAAGGTAATGTACTGTAAAATCTGCATAGCATTTACATGGCACTTCCTGTGCTGTAAACACTCACTCACACACACTCACAAGCTGCCTGGGCATGGTAGGTGTGGGAGACAGACCTGCAGCCTCGTCATGAACCCTCACACACACACACACACACACAGAAGCTTACACACTTGCATGCACACACACACACACAAACACACACATGCTTACACACTTGCATGAACACACACACACATACTATACAGAGCGACAGGCAAATAGTGTATAGTACCGCAGAGAACCAAGGATCAGAAGGGCAAAGCTCTAACTGAATTTTTGCAAGAGTAATGAGATCTCAACTACAGTGCAACATACACACACATACTGTATACAAGAATACTGTACACCAACACACACATATACACACACTGCAGCAGCAGCAGCTGTGAGAGCAGAGCAGAGCAGTGCTGATAAGGAGGCTCAGACAGCATCTGCAGCCCTTTCTGAAAACATGAGAAACACCCCAGGCTGCCTATCCTGTCTCTGGACTGACAAGACACACAGCAGCTCCTGCACTCCCCTGTCAGAGACAACCCCTCACACCCAGACGCAGCAAACCTCAGAAATGCGACCTCATCATTGTAGAGGGGAACAACCCCAGCCTCCCCCGTCAGGGTTTAGTGTACCCCTTCGTCACAAGCGTAACAAAATGAAAATCACATAGGTAAATTATTTTCCCCTTTACAGTTGCTCGGCATAAACGGATGCTAACCACTTTCGCTGAAGGAGGCTGTAATTGGAATTAAAAGGCCAGCTGTTTGTCACAAGTATTGCCAGAGAGCTGCATATCTAATCTCAGCATATGTTCCCATATCCACGACTGGGAGGCTCTGACGCTAGTCACACGCTGGCAGCGAGGCCCATCGAGGTCAGAGACCAGGGAGAAGCACCCCCCGCGCCAACCCCCACACCCCCTCCAACCCCTCGCCCCATCCAGCCATTACTGCATGTTAGTAAAGCCTGAAGGAGGGGAATGTCACCCGCAACAGTCTGGTCCCTGTCACACACACATGCTGAGCCTCACCCCAGGACACCGGGACAGTGGAGTTTATATAATACACACCACACCATAGAGCAAGGCAGGGAGGGAGAAGGAGAGCGTGTGTGTGTGTGTTCCTCTCAGCCGGTGTGTGTGGGTGGGTGGAAAGAAGACTAGTCCTGGGGGAGGTATTGATCAGGTCCAGGACACTCCCCGTTAGGAAATATCAGCCCCCTCCTCGCCTTCCTTAAATAGACCCAGCAGAGGAGAAAATTAGAATCAATGGCCCTCCAAAAGGAAGCGTGAGAAGTCTTCAACATGAGCCAGATCCCTGGGCCCATGTTCGGGCTTGTGTTTTTAACCACAGCGTTAGTATCACAGTCAAGGCTACAAATGACCTTTTTACTTTGTCTCCAGCTTGCATCTGATCAATCCCATGATTGGATTTCCAGTTTTTGGTTCACATATACAAAATGGAAGAGGCAGAGTTCGTAGAGGTGATCTTATATTTACTCCTCTGTCGACGGAGTTCCCGCCATTTTACTGGGTAATTGGAGTACAGTGCTGACGGGAAAGCACAGCACTAATTTAATCGTCATTTTTGTATGTGTGTGTGTGTGTTGTGTGCAAATGCAAGTGTAAGTGATCAGCAGCAGCAGAAAGCCTGTGCTGTTGCTCTGTGTCCTGGCATACAGTTCCTCCATCCATAACTCTTCTGGAAAGAGATTCCCCCGGGTGTTGAGGAGAACACCAGCCAGCATCCTCTTGACTGGAGTAGGGCTGGGCTCAAGAGCTTTCTCAGAAGCTGCAGTGGGTGACTAATTGATTGTCTAAAAACCAAGACATGCAAAGCCGAGGCATTGTGAATGAGGGAGATAGGGGACGGTGGAGACAGGGATCGAGAGATCTTGAGGAACCCCTGATTCGGCTGACTAGTGCTAGGAGCCTCACCTGCACACACACACACACACACCCCGCGCCTCCCCCCCTTCGCTTCCTTAAAAAAAAAGGCAGGCCAAATGTTATCTTGGCATCTGTGAGATATGTAGGGCATTTGGAGGAATAGGATGTTCCCTCAGAAAAATGAAAATTAAATCACACACAGACTATAAATAGATACATTAGCATCAAGCTATCCCTGAATCCCCTGACCAGGCTTGGTCTCAGAACATGCTTGATGTTCTCCCAAGTCCTCCTCCTCTTTGTCTCCCAGATGTACTCCTGCAGGACATCTTAGCTGTAACACACACTCCACACACTCCTCTGAACAGCTCCCAATAAAAAGCTGACCCGCCACCGCACACCCGTAAGAGGCACATTTGACCAGGGATACCCCCTTCCCCCCCCATGAATCCATCTGGGCCCATGTTTGCTAAAGCTGGTGTTCAAGGGGAGTCTGGGGGTTATAAGCTGATGCCAGCGTTGAGGAGGCTGAGTGATGTGTCTCTGGTCAGGGGAAGAAGAGGCGAAGGTTATGACTCAGACAGGAGGAGTCTGGCTGCAGTCTCCTGCTTCACAACCCTGGGTATCAATCTCATCTGTCCATACACCTCTCAGAGAGCCCAGCTAATGATGCACAGGAGTAGAGACGGAGGGAGAGGGATGGGGGGAGAGAGAGAGAGAGAGGGAAAGACAGAAATAGGAGAGGATAAGAGAGAGAAAGAGAAGATGAGGAGCAGAAAGAGAGGGGGGAAATGGGAGATGGCGGCACTGACAGAGTGAAAAAGAATGTGTAGACAAGGACATTACATACAATATAATGACTCACAGTAGCTTTTCCGTATTAGCTCTCCTGGCGTTAACCTGCTTGACATTTTGCTGGGGGGGGACGGGGGACCCACGTCTTGGGCAGCCTGTACCTTGTTAAAAGATAAAAATAAAACTCTTTTTTTTTGTTCCAAGTCTGTTTCAGTTGTCTTGATAGCTACAGAGCCTGTTTTGGAGAGAAGCTCACATCGAGGTTTATTTGTCTGGCCTTGAGATAAGGCTAAGCAGAGCTTTGCTGCCCTTCACTTCAGCTCTGCTGAGCATGGCTAAACCGTCGGAAGTGATTGGCTTTCCAAAGTCACCTGGTGGAGGGTAGACCAGCTGGCAGAGTCAGCTCTTTCCAAAGTGCAAGTTGTGTCACCTAACACACACATGCATGAAAACACACACACACACACAGGCAGGTAAAGTTACAATTGGAGAAGGATATCTGTCCAATCAACTGAACCACAGAAAAGCTGTTTTCAGTGGTGACATTTGACTCGCTGTCCTCTAGGGGAATCAATGAGCCCTGGCGTCTGAGGCTGAGAACAGTCCAATCATCCACCAGCAGAGAAAAGCAGCCAGCTCACACACACTCTGACCATAGCACACACCAGCCTGACCACAGACCAACCTGACGACAGACCAGCCTGACCACAGACCAGCCTGACCACAGACCAACCTGACCACAGACCAACCTGACCACAGACCAGCCCGACCACAGACCAGCCTGACCACAGACCAACCTGACCACAGACCAACCTGACCACAGACCAGCCTAACCACAGACCAACCTGACCACAGACCAGCCCGACCACAGACCAGCCTGACCACAGACCAACCTGACCACAGACCAGCCTAACCACAGACCAGCCCGACCACAGACCAGCCTGACCACAGACCAACCTGACCATACACCAGCCTGACCACACACTAGCCTGACCACAGACCAGCCTGACCACAGCAGTGTTCTCGGTGTTGACAGAGACAGCTAGATGAAAGTCCTTGTCTGATTGGCTGAGCGTGCACACGCATGCATAATCACCGTGGTGGAGGTTAACTGTCGGTCTGCTAATTAAACTCTGACGGTATTAAACATATTAAACATCAACTCGTCTGGGTCATATTAGAGCCTAATTAGAAATCAGGAGGCTCATGCAGCAACGCCGATCACCCTAACGACCATTAACGCCTGTGAGCAAATTAAAACACAACCGCTGATAATCAAAAGTCACTCTCTTTATGAGGAAACAGACACTTTGCTAAATCCCTCTGTTAGACTGTTGCTGTGTTGGTTTTCTGCTAGCAGAGGTAGGTAACTTAAAATGTTGCTGATTAACAGAAAAGGTTGCTGAATTGCCTGTGTCATAAGCCTGCTATGCTGTATTTACAAACATCCACAGACAAGAGCAACACCATCCATGTTGAATAAAGGCCAGTGATTGGGGATCCCTTGTGTAGTAAACTGCTGGGCAACAGGCCTAAGATACGACTCGGATCAACACCCCAGGCCACAGGTCGCCCCTTCTAATCCCCGATGGAGAAAGCCCCTCCACCCCGGAGCAAAACATGACTTTATCCCAGACCACCGCCACGTAGCCCCGCAGCAAAGCACAGAACTGTGGCTATATCGACCTGCACCACCTAATTCACTGTCCTCTTTGGATCTTGAGAAGAAAAAAACTCTATCTAAATCTATATATAAATAAATAAATATATAAATATACCCTGTAACAAGAGCCAATTAGCCAACATCCATGTAAATATCAGAAAGTGTGGTGTTGTATGTGATCAACGCTGGCCTCACAGATTAGCAGCTCATGAGGAATAAGGTCACATGTTATCATGGAGAAGAGCTTTAAACCTGGAGAATTAGTGCACGTCTGTGAAACACAATAGGTCTATTCAGTCTAAAGGAACTTCACCTGACCACTGCAATACTGCTGAAAAGTTTATGTTCTGTTGTTTTTACATCTACTCGAAGGTCATCCCTCTTGGTCTAACGCCCCCCAGACACACACACTCACACACACCACCGTTCCCCCACCAGAGATGAAACAGACATGATTTAAAGGAACGATGAGAGGAGAGGAAACGAGAAAAGTGTCCAGACAGCCGCGAGTCCGAGAGTTAATCTCCATCCATTAGTGCTCCTCTAATGAAATGAAGACATACTGACGGGACGTCCTTCAACGGGACACCCAATTACTTCAATTCTGATTGACAGAGAACCATTCGGGAGAAAAAGAGATGGGGTGTTTTACATAATTGTTTAATAAGTCAGTAAGTGAATGAGTTGTGTTGTGAAATGAGTGGCTTGCAGGCTGATTTGGGGTGAACTGAAGTGGAAGGATGGCTGGCCTCTGGTTCTGTGGAGAGGTGAGGGGATGAACGCCACAGGAAACAGAGGGCAGGCCTCCCCTTCATGGAGAGGCCTTTCCCCGGCTGTCTCTGTTGACAAGGTTACAGCCTCAATCTCTAACACCTGCTACCTCCAGTCGATCACAACATTCTGTCACATTCACTCTGGGGAGAGAAGTGACGAAGGCAAATGTCTCTGTAGGACGGTTCAACACCCCCTGGTGTGATAAATGGCTCGACGCATCATTAACAAAGCCTTGTCTGATGACGAGGCTGCCTGTTTGTCTGAGCATAGCGGGCAGTTTTACTACCGTCTCATCACTGAAGACCTACACTGAGGGTTGTGACCAATTAAAACCACAGCTCTAAAAACGACACCCTTCAGCAATCAGCTACAAGTCTGTAATCTCCTTATGATAGAGGGGTGGGGGGGGGGAGGAGGAGAGAGAGAGAGAGAGAGAGAGAGAGAGAGAGAGAGAGAGAGAGAGAGAGAGAGAGAGAGAGAGAGAGAGAGAGAGAACATGCTTGAGCCAGGACACACAGCGGAAGGAGCATTATTCTACAATGGGACGAAGGGACAGCAACTTAGAAGCAGAACATTGTTCAATTACCGAGCTATTTTTACCTTCCACGTCCGACTTGGCTCACTAAAAGGTGATGCACCCTCTCTACCCTTGCCTTTGCATGATAAAGATAGACTTGTCAAATCTTGGCTAATGGGAAAGTGAAGCGAGCCAGGAGTGAAAGTAGTAGTAAGTAATTGGCATTATCATGTCAGGAACAGAGAGAGCTCTGTGGAAGATCTCCCCATCTCCTGAGGTAATTAGTGCTGAGCACCAGCATGAACGAGGCATGGGAACACAGACACACAGAGAGACACACACAGAGACACACACGGAGACACACACAGACACACACACAGAGAGCTGGGTGTTCAGTTCTTTTTTTATAATTTTTGTCTAATTCCTTCCCTTGGTAGTCATTGCTCGATTCAATTAATATGACTGATTCCGAAGAAAATTCAAGCGTTCAGGTAACACAATGTGCACCATTACAGAATAAGTAACACTCATTGGGCTGTTTGTTACAGCTTTCCAGCATCGATTTCGGCCTCAGCCTCTGATTCAGGCTGAGCCTTACCCCCAGACTCGGCCTCTGAGTCTGCCTCAGCATTACTCCCAGCCTCAGCCTCAGCTCACAACCTCAGCTCTTTCCATTGCTCTAATGAAGGCCACTCCAGCCGAGGGACAGTGGAGAGAGGAAGAGAGAGCGAAAGAGAAGGAGAGAGAGAGGGACAGAGATAAGGTCAGAGGTGGAGAAGCTCCAACATGATAATAAGCTGGGTTTGCAAAGCCAGATGTATTGCTACAGAAGGCAGCGCATGCTACAAGCTGCTTGTCCATAGCCATGGCCTGTCATGCTGCCTTTGGTGGCGTCTGTTCTCACCTTATGTTCCATACATTTGCAAGTAATGACAAGCCACAGTCAAAGGCATGTGGATGACACTGAAGCATGCCAGACACTATCATCCCTTCAACATACTTACACACAAGCAAAGTATAGTGGTAATTAATGGCCATCAAGTACAGTACCAGCTACACCTCACTGACTGACTATATAACACACTGCTATAGCAGCTTGTGTTTAGCATGTACATGCCAATGCTGACTAATTAAAACTTCAGCTAAAACTTTCTCTGTAGAAACTAGAACTGTTTTGTGCTTATTTAAAGTTTCTGACAGGCCAGTATTTATGAGACAGACGGCAATATCAATTAGGTTTTTCACAATTTCTCAGCAGGCAACGCTGGGGAAATTAAAACGGCAGCGTTTAAAGGTGCCAGATGAGACTTGTAAATTCGCCTTGAGAAGGATTCATGGGGTACTTTATAACTCCTCTGGGTTGTCTTCATCTCAGAGAGAACAAACAAACGTCAGCCAGGCAGACAAGCCCCCTCTGGGGGCTGAAACATTCACAAACACCAACACACCATCTGCCGTGGCTTTTATATCTATACTTAATATGCTATTATTAATGTTCAGACAATGTACATGTCTCCAGTGTTGAGAACTGGTGTTTCCCTGTAAATGGCTCCATACAGCGAGCAAACAACAGGCTTTGTTGGTTGTTTTCTTGACCTAGTCAGCAAAGTTGTGAAACTATGAATGCTGGTCTGATCCTTCTTAAATAGGTGTATGCAGTAGCAAAAATACACCAATGGCTCTGCAACCTCACTTTAACACACACACAAACACACACACAAACACACACACTCTCACAAAATACACATTTTGATAACCTATTAGATATTTTAGTAAAAGTTAAACCTTTGATGGCAGACTGGAATATACATTAAATCTATAGTAGTTTCTAATGTTAGGCAACCGTAAAAAGACCACACACATAGGCTGTGGTGTTTGTATGTGTGTGGTCTTGTTCTTGAGATGCAAAGTTCTGACTCCCAAAGCAGCTGGACCCCAGATAGTTAAAGACAGAGCAGAACAGTACATTTGTTGTGGTACATTTTCAAACGATAACTCTGGAAACACAAACTAATCTCAAGAGCGGGGGGACTAGAGAAAAGAGAAAAAGGTCACATTGTTGGTTGTTGTGGGAGTGTGTCAAAACTGATGATAATGAAATGGTTTCGGAGGCGATATTTAACAAATAACAAGACCGAACGAAATCAGTAGAAATAAAGGAATCCACTTTAAGTGTCTGTGTGCTGGAATCTATAATCTGAAATAACTGCCAAATTAACATTACACTTTGAAAAGCACTTAGCTTCCACCCATGTTTAATTCAACAAGGCTCCAAACAAAGCTAGATGTCACTAATGCATCTGTACTGCTGAGAAGGGTTGCAAGGACATCCATCCACTCATCTCCCAGCAAAGCATGGCAACAATGTCTTTCTTTAACATCGCTTAAGGAGGTTCGATAACACAACAAAACCTCCAATTTAATTTTTGATCATTAACTTGCCATCCAATAACAAATTAAGATAGTTTGCCAGATGGACAAAGATGCACCATTATGCCAAACAAAACATAATTTGTCTTGTGTTTGATCTGTTAAATCCATTTCTACATCCTTATTCCCTGGAGCTCTGATAGGATACCTATCCAGTCCCTCTGAGCCTTCAGAAAACAGACAGATGAGACTGGACAATGGATCTGATGACCGGTCCCCCAGGCAAGCTTGTCAATGTGACAGCACTGTCTCCCCTGACCACCGCCTGTCACAAGCAGAGATGGAGGAATAAGAAGTAAGAGAGGGGGAGGGCAGGAGGAGAGGGCCATGAAGAGGGGGAGGGCAGGAGGAGAGGGCCATGAAGAGGGGGAGGGCAGGAGGAGAGGGCCATGAAGAGGGGGAGGGCAGGAGGAGAGGGCCATGAAGAGGGGGAGGGCAGGAGGAGAGGGCCATGAAGAGGGGGAGGGGAGGAGGAGAGGGCCATGAAGAGGGGGAGGGGAGGAGGAGAGGGCCATGAAGAGGGGGAGGGGAGGAGGAGAGGGCCATGAAGAGCGGGAGGGGAGGAGGAGAGGGCCATGAAGAGCGGGAGGGGAGGAGGAGAGGGCCATGAAGAGGGGGAGGGGAGGAGGAGAGGGCCATGAAGAGCGGGAGGGGAGGAGGAGAGGGCCATGAAGAGGGGGAGGGGAGGAGGAGAGGGCCATGAAGAGGGGGAGGGGAGGAGGAGAGGGCCATGAAGAGCGGGAGGGGAGGAGGAGAGGGCCATCAAGAGGGGGAGGGGAGGAGGAGAGGGCCATCAAGAGGGGGAGGGGAGGAGGAGAGGGCCATGAAGAGGGGGAGGGGAGGAGGAGAGGGCCATCAAGAGGGGGAGGGGAGGAGGAGAGGGCCATGAAGAGGGGGAGGGGAGGAGGAGAGGGCCATGAAGAGGGGGAGGGGAGGAGGAGAGGGCCATGAAGAGGGGGAGGGGAGGCGGAGAGGGCCATGAAGAGGGGGAGGGGAGGAGGAGAGGGCCATGAAGAGGGGGAGGGGAGGAGGAGAGGGCCATGAAGAGCGGGAGGGGAGGAGGAGAGGGCCATGAAGAGGGGGAGGGGAGGAGGAGAGGGCCATGAAGAGCGGGAGGGGAGGAGGAGAGGGCCATGAAGAGGGGGAGGGGAGGAGGAGAGGGCCATGAAGAGCAGGAGGGGAAGTGTGGGGAGTCTGTCTGAGGGAGTGAGAGAGTGGGGGCCATGACATGACATCACTGTGAGAACTATCGCTGACCCCTGACTTGTACACCCAGCACCTCTGATGTCCAGTGACTGACTGACTAAAACCTCTCCCCTCTGTGTTCCAGTCACTCCAAATCAGCAGAAGTCTCTTAATCTTGAGCAAGTCACACTCAGCTTGTTATTGGGACCTTCATAACAGAAAACTCAAATTCTCAAAATGTTCTATATACCCTCCCAAACTGAAAACCCCCACAGCTGTCCAGTACCCCCTTTCCTTCTGCCCTCCACTCCCCAATCCACACCCCTCCCCCGGGACCTCACCTGAGCCTGTCCTCCTCCTTCTTCCTCAGCTTCATGTCTCTTTGCACCACCTTCAGGACGTGTTCTGCCTCATCGTCCGTCAGGCCCGACAGGTCCAGCTTCCGCCGCATCTCTCCTGGCTGCGCCAGCTCAGCGAAGGGGCTGCTCCCGGGGAAGAGGGCAGAGGAGGCTCTGGGGGCCGAGGCTGGGACGACCCTGTAGGGAGGGGGAGAGGGAGGGGGGTGTGGAGAGAAAGGGAGAAAGGAGGGAGGACATGGAGAGCTCCATTAACTCTGGGGCCTGTAAACGATGAGACTGAGTTCAGAGCGAGAGCCTGGTGAATGATGATGAGCCTGGACAATTATCTCTCCTGTTATTGACCTGTAGTACAGGGAGACTCTCTCCTCTCCTCTGCACACTACACTCCTGTCCTCTCTCACCCTCCTTCTCTCTCTCTCTTTCTCTACCCATCTAGCACGCCTTCCTCCAGTCTGGAGAACAAACGCACGTCATCATCCTATTTCTCGTCACGAAGACAGATGAAAGTCCTTTTGTCTCCCAGACCAGAGAGTGACAGCCGGTCTCCAATGTCAAAGTCACTTTGTGGGAGATAAATGTTCCATCGTGGACTGTAAGTTTCACTGTGTCCTGTCTTGGGTAAGAGCCTTGAGATCATCTGTCTCAGCCAGCTAGTGAAGCCAATGAACATGCATCACAAGCCCATTGACAACACTGCATACACCGGCACACTGTGTTTTCACCCACTCGCACACACAGATGCACACAAATACACACACTTAGTCACGTTCTTAACAGCCTTAAGTGGAAAGCTGTGAAATCTCACCATCGCGGTAAGCCGGTGCTGCATTTTGTGCATAACAATGTCATTAACAAGGCCTCCCACACTGACTACTGCAGCTCCCAATGACAAACCTTCATCTGCTACTAGCCAGCGAGCTAGATTACTCAGCCTATCACACTAACACCTGGAGCTGAACGAGAACCCCCCCCACCCCACCCAACTCCTGCATGTACGCCCTCTATGTCTCACTCTTTATCATTCACAAACCACAACGCCTCTAAGACTGCTCACATGGACAAAGGACAAACTCTTGCTGCAAATGTCATAATTTCCTGCTGGGCTTAATGTATGCCCTTTTTGTGTTAGTCAATTTGGATAAAAGCGCCAGCTAAATGAATAAATGTAAATGTAAGTGACGACAGAGCGGAGAGAACATGAGAACACACCCCCCCCCTCCTGCCTCTGCCTCTGCCTTGGCACTTCAGTTGAGAATTGTGACTCTCTAGGCTGAGCTATCTAGGTCTGTCACATGTGCCTGTGGCCCAGGCCTTAGGGAAAAGGAGGTACTGTACTGGCCTGATGTAAAGAGCAGCAAAAATACTCCATTACTGAAACCCAGGGGCGAAGGTAATTATTCAGCCCCAGCTTTTTATAGCCGTGTCATGGGCAGGGGGAAAGGGGAGGGGGGCATCAATGATCTGTGTGTGTGTGTATGTGTGTGTGTGTCAGTATTAAAAAGTGGGATCCACATGTTCAGTCACAGCTTTAGGTTGGGTGGCATCCAATACATCCAATCTACTGTATGGATTTCTGGTCAAAGCCAACATGCACAGACACATCCTGACTGTACGCACGCACACACACACACTCAAACACGCCTCCTCATCCTAGCACACTTGTGTGCTGATGTCACCACATCTGCATCATACACTGACAACAGCCCGCCCACCAGCACACAGCAGACAAAAGCCACCAATGAGCCATCGCTCTGAACCCAGCGCTGCAGGATGTGTGGGCAAGTGCTTCACAACACGACAAGCTGCACTGAATTAAACAGCCGCATAATGATTGGAGATTGGGTCGACGTTCCAGCAACACTGTCATTCACTCTGCCAGTGACGGTCTTCAGTCATAAAGGGGCTGATTGCTCGACAATATCTGAATCAGACACGTTCTTTTAGGGGAACCACCTGTGTCATGGGGCGCCCAGCTGTCCTGCACTAATGATAGTACTGTGGAGTACAACTGGCAGAGCCTTTTGCCTGGGTAGTTCACCCAAGACCAACAGTATAGTGGGTCATGTGACGTAAACAAAGTTTCCCCTTACTGCTTAGCCTTTGATTAGCTGACCTTTAAACGCAAGTGAGTCACTAAAAGAAATCAATGAGATGAGGGAAGATTTGGGAGATAGCAATGAGCCGTGGCTGGGTAGGACAAGCAGGAAGTGGGTGAAACTGGAGCACCTGACAGAACACAGACACAGGAACCTGTGTCAGCTAGGAAGCACACATCAATACAGAGCATATACATATATATATATGCCAAATGGACATACAGTACTGTGCAAAAGTCTTAGGCACCCAAGATTTTTTTCATAAACATAAAAAAAATGTATTTTTTGTTTTCTGAATTTGTGTGGCAACTTTTGTGTAGTTTTTTAATTACATTATTTATTTCAGCACTTTCGTCCCACTTTTTATTTTGTTTTAATTTGTGCTTTAGACTTCTGCACAGTACTGCACACATTCACACACGTACACAGGCACACACATACACACATGCAAGAACACCCACATTGATGCAGAGGATGAAAATGTCAGCTTGGCACACACACACACACACAAAGACAAAGACGTTTGTCTGCTTGCTGCGGCCTATCACAGGAGAGTGTGTGAAGACCAGGGCCGGCTCCTAGCAGATGGAGGACTGATGGAGCAGGCCTCAGGACGAGCTCAAAGGGTATGAGCAGCCAAGCGCTAAATGAACTGCTTGTTTTAGCCTCTCTGTAGAATCGGTGTTTAGCCACAGCCTGAAGGACAACCACCACCTCCATTCACAGACCAGCCACTCATAGACATCCGAGGAGGACTCTCATGAATAAAAACCAGCTCATTCGTTCCTCTGCGGCTGCATGTTTGTGGACAGTGTTGTGGAGGGTGCAGTGTGTGACCCATCTGTACAGGAGTGTGTTCTTAGAGGTGAAAAACCAGCCAGAGGTTCGTAGTCCCTGGAATAATTGCACACATAGATCACAGAGACCAAGCCATGGCATAGCAGTCACCTTGAAACAAGGCGCCCACAACAGAAACGAAAGAACAAAAGCGCGGGGAACCCTTCCAAGTTCCGTCAAAAAAACTGAAGGAATGGAAAATAGTCTACCCGAAACAGTAGCCTTTATCTTGCATATTGTCTTTTCTTTCATGTCTGTTTGGCCATTTGTCTTTCTCAACTAGGCTAATGCCCCAGAGAGAGGAAGAGGAAGAGGAAGGGGCCTGAGACGAGAGAACAACCATCTGTCAGCGGCGGCCTCCACCCCCCAGGTCTTTGAGGGCCACCAGGCCATTTGTCACTGCCTGATGCAGTGCTATCACACTCGGTGCCTGCCTTGCAATTACCACCCTGTACACAGGAAGTGTTAAGGTGAGAATATGAGAACAGGTTGCAGTTGTTTACAATCGTGTTCCGGTAAGCTTTTTGCAATCCCCCATGGAAATACCTCACCTCACAATCACTGACATCACCTTTAACCTAAAGCTAACGCTCCTGATTAAAAAGGGAAGGTTGTTGAACACAGAAATAGCTTCAATGCTGCTACTGCTGCTGTGACCTATGATGTGATATGCAGACTGAATAAATGTATAGTTTTTGCTCATTGCATTTTCTTCCATATCGAAAAAGATCAAAGAAACTGGCTTTGAGGAAGCCTATTGTCATGCATGGCTAAATCTCAGCCTATGGAGATAAAAGCTATTTGCACCAAAGCCTTTGAACGGCCAAAGTCTTTCTTATCAACAGGTGTCAGGCAGCCATGATGCCAACTCATCAGCACCAGCAACCACAACCTGCACACAGCCCTGTCTGAATGAGTTCTCTTTACTACGATCGATTCTTTTCCTGGGCTGTATATTTAATCCTACGGTACACCTTGCGAGTTATACTAGCCTGGATATATATTGCACTGAGTCCACCCCTCTGCGCCTACAATCTGTGTTTCATAAAGCCAGCCTGCTCACAGTGCCCCCCGGGCTTTGAATCTGTATAAACTCTCCAGACTGTTCTGCATTCCCCTGCATATCCTTTCATGGTTGTATTACCTTTCTGAGGTCTGGCAGCTCAGTGTCCAAATAGCCTTGTTTAGAATGACCAACACGTCATTATGTGAATGCAGGTGTAAGGACACATACAAAACTGTCCTCATTTCCTCTCCGTTGAAACCATGATAACTAACATGTCTATGTATTGTAACAACATTTGATTAGACTGATGACTGGTCACCTCCGGGTTTTATTTACGAATAAATGTTATGTTAGAAGGTTCTTAGGCGCAAAAGATAATTTTAACAATGGTGATTTTGTGTTTAGCCCATTCACCGCCTCAGACTGCATGCCACGTTTGCTGGCTTATCAAAACAGATTATCAATAAGAACATAGTCTAGCAAATGTTATGAAAAGGAGGTTGTGTCTGTTGTTAAATATATAATGTTCTGATACACTGCTTCGTTCCGTCTAAAACTCTTATCTGCAACAGAGCAAGCGATTGTTTTAATCATGATTAAAATGCATGATACGGAGTGGTCACACACAGATAATTGCATTAACGGGCTATCGGACACAACACAGCTGCTTTGCAGTCTAGCATTCTTGTCAAGTTGTATTTATACGTTGAATCAGAACATTCCGTCAATTTGCTGTCAATGTTTACAACCAAAGACGCGATCTAACAACAGGTTAACAGCCATAAGTTCATTTGTCTAGCAAACACTTACACGCAATCAATGAGCACCAGATGACCGCCAGCAACAGTCTCCAGACAGCGCTTTATCCCAGTCAATGATTTCAAAACGTGGGTTGATGCGCTCTGATATGCAGTGCTAAACTTCCTTTAGGTTAGTCCTTTTGTCACTTGCGCTGCAATGTCTTCGGGTTATTTTCCCCAAACAGTCGCAGGCACCATTGAGTGATCACAAGGTTTGGATTACAAGACGGCGCAGACCGGGCGAGGTGAGGAGATTTACATATCTCAGTTTTCCCGGTGTTTAGAGCGGTGCACATTTATTTTCTCTGGGTGGCCATAAGACAAAAGGCGGTAGAAAATGCAAAATAATGGCAGGCACGCAACGTTCTCCGTTTATCGCCACGTAGATTTCCAGCTTCTGATCCCATCTTCTGTCGGCACCTGTGCATCCTGTGGGACAGCCAATCAGAGTGCTTCAAAGACACCGCTTCTCTCCTCTCTTGAGGAAGCGCACTCCTCTGCTGCAGAATGAACTCGCTTTGTGTGTTCATTCACAAAAAAATAAAACAAATAGCATAAAGACATTACAAAACTGGAGGTCATGACAACGCCATACTAAACGATTCGATTTATCTTTATCTCAGTTTACGTTCATAGTAACTCAATAAAAATGACATCAAATAAAAAAGCACTAAATAACTTGTTTTAGACTTTTCAAAGAGATTATTCAAAGTCTAATCTCATATTATCTTATCGTTTACGGACAGATTTAACTCTAAGTGGCTAGCTAGCCTAAGGAGCGAGAGTGATACCGGCGCCTTTACTTTCAGAGAGCGGCCGCACAAAAAAGGCAAAACGCTATGAAAAAAGTCGCTGGCGCCCAGGAATAAATGTCCCAGTATGGCATGTGCACGCACTGACCTTAAGTGTCACAAAAGGAGAATGTAAAGAGCTGCATGCTGAAATAAATTACAAGTTTAAAGCGCCTTGCATTTTCTATCGCCACAGTGTGTCTCCATGTGGGTTGGTTGTAGATTTCTAGTGTGAGTGCACTAGTGTGGGTTGGAGAGCAGAGATTACTAATGTTGGATTATTTGGTTGAATGAAGAGAGCAAAGCATTCTAGTCCTTCTATCCCTTTCACATGCCCCCCACTGCAGCAGCAGTGGTGTGTGTGTGAGTGTGTGTATGTGGGTGTGTTTATAAATCAGTGGGAAAGAGCAAGCTTTAGAAATTGTGTATGTGTACGCAACGGTGTGTGTGTGTGTGTGTGTGCAGCGACATTCAACATTTTTGTTTGTCTGGGAATAGATTAGCTACACAGCCGGAACACTGGCATTTGAGGGGCTATACAGAGGGTCTCTCTGCACACAGTGCAAACTATTTCTTTGTCGAAATGTCACACTTCAAAACAATCTAAAATGGAATTAATTCATGAATCCAGCGAGCTCCTTTGTGGAGATTATTTATAGGTTTATCAATTATTTCATAATGTGACAATCAATAGATACCTCACTTATGTCCTAAGTGTATTGCTTTCTTCTCACCTAACTTTCAACTTGAGATACAAGACAGAGTTCATAGTTTGTGGTGGTTTGAGGTTTGAATCAAACCTTCCCCTACATGGGAAGCAAAAAATCAACAATTAGTGTAACTACAGTACGTTTTTTTTCACAAGCACATATCCCTGAGCAATTTATATGCCCTACCTTCTCTCCTTGGCAGTGAGTCAGACAGCAGGCGTGTCTAAAGGTACACACAGCCTTACCACCTGGCACCGGTTATATTAACCGACCACTCAACCCTGACCCACAGCAAGCACCATTCACAAGAAGTCAAACATTCAACCACTAGCTTCCTGTCATGACCCACTCTTAACAATGATACAATTGTCATGTCCCAAAGTCCTGAAAATAGATGTCACACTTCTAGCCCCTCCAATCTACAGCTAAAGGTACAAGAAAGAAAACAATCACCTTCAGTGGTGAATAATCAGAGTAAAGAAGGCGTAAAGTTAAAAACACTCTATCCCGTTGATTACCTTCCATTTGTGTCCACACAATAACAAGGATGTTCATATCCATGTTTGACTGTATGCTTGGATAAGCCTTTGTTTGGAGCAACCATACATTCCGACATACACACTTAGCTATATTTAAACAGTGCGTGCATTTCAACCTGCTACAATGATCTCTGCACTGTAAACGGAAAGAAGGCAGCAAGTAAATGACACCCTTCATTATGTGTGACGCACCTTGAGGTAGACCATTCAGGGTTATGGTTTTTTCTCAGCATAAAACTTCTGGACTGAACAAAGATTGAGGATCTGAGACCAGATTCCTGTGTTGAATTCAGGTCGATTCTGAAGCAGGAAAAGGAGTTATGTTGTAGACTGATGTAAGTTTCTCAGTTTCTTACCAAGGAAAAAAGGAATCTCTGCATCATCATGAGTCATCACAAAGAGCTGGTCGTGCTGGATCTCTTGTGGCTGCAATGTGCTGGGCTGTGCAGGTTTCCTGTGGGGCTTTGGAGCTGAAAACCTCAACCACTCACAACAGGAATTTATGAGTGTTTGTGGGGGGGGGGGGGTGATGGGTAAGTGGTGAATTGTCAAATTAAGTGGTAATCTGGATCTGCGATGTATGTCTGTGTCAATGTTTGAATCTATGTGTCTGTATTTGTATGTGTGACAGAGCATTTGTGTCTGTATCTGTATGTGTGTTTTTACAATGGCTTATGCCCCCTATTACAAGAAATTCTGAACTCTATTCAATCAAATTAATTGGATTAGCCCAGCCTCCATGAAGCCTGGAGTTCAGTCGAGTTTAAGATACATTCTCGTCATTGATCCGCTACTTTATTCTCTTTCTCTTTAGAAACAATTTATCTACTTAATCCCACATAAGAGTGGAATCCCATTAGCAGAGAAGTAATCATTGCATGTTTAAAAACAATAAAGTTTGCGCTTCGGAAAAACTCAAAGTAAGACTGTATTGATTTTGGAATTAGCAATTCTCCACAGGAAGATATTTGATAATGCGCTTGTTAACCACCATCCAGGCTAGGTGTGTGTGTGTGGGTGTGGGTGGGGGGGGGGTTGGGGGTTAGTTAGTGTCTGTGTGTGTGGGGGGGTAGTTTGTGTGTTTGTGGTTGTAGTTATCTGTATGGGCTAAAGCATTCATATGACTCAGTCTATGTCTGTCTGTGTCTATGTGCCTGTATGTCTGTATGCAGTAAGAATACTGATAAGAGTGGGGGTCAGATGGCTGAGCAGTTAGGGCCGCGCCAAATGACGTTGTGTCCTTGGGCAAGGCGATCCACCCTACTTGCCTCGGGGAGAATGTCCCTGTACTTACTGTAAGTCGCTCTGGATAAGAGCGTCTGTTAAATGACCTAATGAATCTAAATGTAAGAGTAAACGTTTGCTAGTGAATGGATGGTGAAGACGCAGATATTCCGAGTTTTGAATCAGTAAAGTATTTGCTGTGCTCTGCATTGGCGTTTGTCAGGATGGGCAGTGGACAGCTACAGGACTGAGAAGGTAAGGATCACAACATGATGACCAAGTAAGAACCAGGATCTTTGTGTGGTCCATCAGAGGGCATTTCAGACCAATGTTCACCTTGTCATCTAGGTAAATATACACTTATGTAAGCAGTATGTGCATTTGTGTGTGTATTATCTACATCTGCTCTGCTGAATCCTGTTACATAAAGAATATACCTATTAACTTTAAGATTCAGATCGAACAGTTGGAGGTTGAGCAAAGGTTGACTTTAATGAACGTGGCTAATTGCCTGTAAGTGGCCTGTGCACAGTCGGTAAAGCCTCAGCAAACAATGACTCACTCACTCACACAGGAAATATTGTCGACAGCATTTAAAAATAAATAAACTGAAGAGTGCCATCCTTTCCCCACATTCAAACACAGACTTATTGTTTACAGTAGACTATTTGTACTTGAACTATTGCTCCATGTTTTTAAACAACCCTTTGTAAGTTAGAACATCCCTCCAGACTTAGAAAATGGTCCCTTAGTTATGGCTATTAAACACGGACTAACGCCTGGTCTTCCCAGTGTCTTTAATGAGTGAAACAATGGAGGAAACTCCCATTACCCAGTTCCCAGTTCCCATTCTAAGCTCAAGTGTAGTCATTAAACCAGTATAAAGTCTGACTTCAGCGCCCACTAGACCTACCGAGGAGGGAGACAAGATAGGAGCCAGACCGGGACTAGGTAGGGAGCGGACAGGCCTGCAGACTGGGGCATCCTCCTGGGAGAGACTAGCGGACGCAGAGACAACCCTGGGGGGAAATGAGGCTTTGTTTGAGGTCTGACACACAGATATATGTTTGAATTGATTTCATTTCATTATAATCTTGCCGATATGTGCATCCTGTCCATGGAGACCACAGCGTGATGAGAAGCCAGAACCCAATCTCCCCTCCAGACTTTATTAGTCACAGCCAGACACTCCCCAACCCCCCCCCATCCCCCACCCCCCACCCCCATTCCCCACGCCCCCTCCACACACACACATGCACACACACATACATACAACCGCTTGTTTATTTCACAAATGTGGATCAGTGAGAGTTTTGCCTAGCACTCCATACACGTCCCTTGCCAACAATACTCCAGCCAAGTCTAACCACCACAGCTGCTTCCTGAGGCTGTGTTTGTGTTGTCTTTCCTCTGTGTCCTTATTTCAATAACGGCTCCCATCTTGCCAGACTTTGTAATTCATTACAACACTACAAACAGTACAGACTCCAGCAGAGTCCGCAATCCCTTAGGAAGCTCCGAGTTTTTGCTTTAAAGAAGTGTGGAGAAACCTACATCCAGACAGAACTGCTTCACATCCAACGTTCACGCAGAATGTGATCTCCCAACCATGGTCCAGTCACGCCCAATTAATGAAGCTGAATAAACACAAAGGTGCTTGGGAGTCGGCTGAAATGACGTTGATGAATCCTGAACAGGTTTTCCTGTCATCTCTGGCCTGCTCTGTCCTCTGTCTCTCTGACAGTCTGTTTCCCAACAGCCCTCCAACAGCTGCTCATAGTCATAACATCTGCACACTCACAGACAGGTTAGTCTCTAACCATCAAACTGAATCAGCATAAAGCAGGCATGGAAGAATAGCATTACTCGCCACTGTACCTAGCTGAAAGTAGGATGGCAGACTGTATTTGAGAGGGGTGAGGCAGCATAGTGTTTGGTATGCAACGAAGGAGCTGCAGATATCAGGATGTGTCACCTCAGCTCCGGCAGTCGACATGGGAGTCCTAAGAACGCTATGGAAAATCAGTTTGAAGAAGGGGAAATAAAGAGTGTCCTCACCCCTCCTGTGAAATGACTCAATCGTATTTTTCCCATTTCCTGTTTCATGTCAAACCACCCACTCCCTGTAGACCCCATGTCATTAAGACTGTCTCTGTGCTGTGTGGAGCATCACTGGATTGAGATTCTGGGTTGATGTTCCCAGTATACTAAGAGAAAGATATCATGCTCTCTTGTATGGTGCATTGTACAAGCAGCCCTATAAAGTCTAAAGAGTTCTTTCATCAACAATGAAAGTTGATTTACTCCCGGCTTAATTGACATTCTGCATCACCTTTTCACAGGTGTAAAGAGTGTGGGCGTTGAGAGTGAGAAGTCAGGATGGAGCTTGATGTTAGCAGACATATAAGGGTGAGCTTTGTCGTGGAGACAGACAGGTGTTGGAAGGCATTCCCCTCTTCCCCACACCACTTACCTTGGAGGCATTGTTTGCCATCGACTCTGTGCTGCCATGGTAACAGGAGCCCAGTGAATGGATTGTAAATCTGTGAGATAGTGAGACGGCGTGACCTGGTCCCTGTCTGTCTGTCTGTCTGTCTGTATATCTGTCTGTATATGTGTCTGTATATCTATATGTCTGGACATGTGCACTACCAACCGTTGTTATTCCAATGATGTGTGTATCCTTAAAGTAAGCTGGGATCCTTACGATGAGCACCGCTGTTGTGAGTATCCTTGTAGTGATGCCGTCTGTGCCTGAGTTTATTTCTGCATGTTTTGAGCTGTCAGGGAATAACAGATCACCAGGACGTCCCTGGCAGAGCTCAATTAGCCCTTTCATTCTTAATCTGGCAAGCTGGCACCCGTTCCGTCTCTATGGATCTGGGAGTTGGTGTTTAAAATGGAAAGTAATTTGTAGTTTCATCAAAAGGAATCAGGACGGGGGTGGAATCTTATTTCATCCAAGTGCTGTAGGAAAGGGGGTCTCTGATTGCGGTGGGCCTTTCATTCACAAGGACTTCTCTCAGAGGGTCTGGCCAGGCAAAGATATTCGTTCAAAGATGAATGAACATGGGTAATTGATAAGAAATTCAAGCTAACTTCATGTTTGGGACTGTTCATTACAGTCTGAAAACATAAAGAAGAGAAGGTGATGGGGAAGGTAGGGGCAGACAACACAATCTATAATATCAGTGACAAATCCATTGATTGCCTTGCCAGACTGTACACATCTGGGTTTTCTCTCCCTCCCCATCCTTGGGTTGTCAGGTTGTTTCCACCTGTCGGCCCTGAAAGGTCTCCGCTGCCCTCGCGCCTCAAAACAAGCTGTTGCCAGAGCCGGCCTCTTGGAAATAGTGACAAAGCACTTTGGAGGAGTATTGATTTGGAATGGGGCCGAGGCGGTAGCGAAAGCTGCAAACATGGAAGAGGGAGAACAAAGAAAGGTGGACATAGAGAAAACAATGTTCAAAGTCTGGAAGGAGCGTGCTGCCGTGATGTCTATCTTTACCACAGTCAGAATGGGTAGCACTGGTGTTGAAATCACTCCCTCTGCACACAAAGGAAGTGCTATTCACAGCAGACGGATGGTGCCACGCCGTGCATGGCTCCGTTTAGGAGAGCCACTTTGAGGGGCTGAAAAGGAGATCTCTCGCCCAAGAGCTCCGGGGGGGCGGGGGGCCGCAGGGCCTGTTCGTTTTCCATTACAAGCTTTCACAGCCTCTCAAAGAGCTGGGTAAACACAAGCACACACACACCAGCATGCACGCACACGCACACATGCACGCACACATACTCAGCAGCCCTGTATAGTGTCTGATTTATATCCACTTGTTTCCCATTTGCTGAGAGATTGCACGGTAAACCACATCCTGCTCTGCTCTCTGGGAAGAGGCCCATCACCATCCATCTCACAGTGAGAAGCCAGGCCAGGGGCACAACATACAGACCCTCAAAATGGACTTGTTTTTCATACTGACCTCCTGAAAAAATGATGCAGCCAGAAGGCTAGGTGTGTCACGCTTTAATGTACAATAGCTTCATTACATTGTCATATTGAAATTCTATCATTAGTTTTGGTTGATAATTTAAAAAAAAATGCCTAATACACAAAATATACCGTACAGCTCATGACTCCTTTCCTACTGGTGATGTTCTGAGACAGTTGTCTCCTAATGACGCATCGTCTGTGTCTGTCTGGGTCCAAATGGCTTCTTGTGACGCATTATCGTGTCACAAATTACCTGTTGTTCTCGTAAGTGCCTCCAGAGAGTGCCCCTCCCACACACACACACACACACACACACACAAGGTCGACAGGCTACCAATGCGTACCAGGCTCATACGAGTTGTGATGGCCACTCGGCTCTGAGCTAACACTGCCAGCCGATGGGGAGGCCAAAATGAGAATAACACAGGAAGTGGTTCTGCATGTCAATGATCTACGTCACTGTTGTCCTTACCGTGGCATTCTCCTGGTTCACAGGTTGGGGATTTGCAACAAGCAGCTTCATTCTTTGACTCACAATAATGCAAAATGTCAAAAAACATCAGCTCATATCTCATACAGGAAGCCTGCATTCAGTGTTTGTCAGGTACGACCATTTGAAAATGCAGGCAGTGAATTGCCATTATGTGAGTTCATTTTGAAATGATGTTTGGCAAGTGCAAGTTGTCAGAAAGGCGATACTGATCTTTATTCTAAAAGTTTCCACCACCAGTTTTCTGCTCACACCTGACTGCCTGTTCCCCCATGGCCCTATTTGGAAATGCTACACACCCGACGACACAACCTATATTTACCACAAAGCCCGAAATGTTTAAAACACCCCAACTTCTTTGTAGGGCAGCACCCCTCCTTCCCAGGGGTTCAAGCCAGAGAACCTAATCTGCACTGAATGTGTTTAGGTAAGGCTGCAGCATATGACCTGGACCCCACCTTGGACTGCCTTCCAGGACAAACATGGATTGGTGTTTATCCCGGCCAGCTCAAGTGAAAGGAAGTAGCTCTTGATTGGGCTCCCGTGCCCACGGCTGAAGTCCAGACAGTGCAGTTCTGCTCAATCCTGACACTGTACTGAGTCCAGACATAACACATCACCATATTAAAACGGATGGATGCAACACATCCTAAATGCCCATACTGTGCAGTTGTTGTTGTTTTTTAGTTTGAAACACCAGATGTTTCCATTCCGGAGATAGCCTACACGGCCCCTGAGCTGGAAGCTTAAAGACATAATACGTCTTTCACTTCCCCTTTCTATCCCTCCATGCTTTACACACCTTCATACCACACCCCGGTTCATTTGTGGTTTCCACGTCAGAACATCTGTCCATTCATCCATTCATCCATTCATCCATTCAACCATTCATCCATTCATCCATTCAACCATTCATCCATTCATCCATCCAACATCCTCAGCATGCTAGGCTTTATTGACCAAATTAAACTTCTGTCAAGAGGTCAGCTCTGCTTCTCAGCTGTGAAACTCACAAGTTTGAGTGAAGAATAAACAAAATCCTGATAAATATAGAATTTGAAAACAATTAAGTATTCATGCTATTAAGATTCTTGTGATTTTGCCATGATTACATTTCCACACAGCAACTCAGTGTAACTTGTCCTAATGTACAGTATATGGCCCAGACTAATTTGGAAGCAGTAGCCCACCAAAGAAACGCTACAGACGATTTCGTCAAATCCAATTGTAATGATTTTTGTAAAATAGAATGATTCCATAGGCAGAATAATAATTAAGAGAAAGCAGAACAGAACAGAAAGGGTATATTTTGTTCTGGAGCTGAACCCATTTATAGTGAACCAATCAGACAACCAGCAAGCTCAACCCCCTCGGCCCCTCAATGTTTTTTATGGATTTTTCTCTAAATGAAAAAAATCTTTCAAGTGTATCGTCAACAGAGGTTGAGGCAGTTTCCTTTCTCACTCTGTCTCTCTTTTCCGCAGTGGAAAATGGCCTTCGTGGAGCAGGCCCAGATCGGTGGGGGAGTGGGGGTGGTTTCAGGGGGAGGCCCTCCACATGTCTGACATGTTTCAGCAGGACCGCAGGCCGCTAGTTGCCGTGGAGCGTAGAGCTGCGGTGGCCTGTTTGTCTGTGCGAAGCTGGCAGGGCCTCCAAGCCCCAGCATCTGGTCCTCATTAAGAGCAGAGGGTATATAGCAGGGATCGGCTAGGGGCTGGAGCTCAGTGCGGGGACCATGGAGCAGACTGCCTGGGTGTGCCTGCTCTGTCTGACGGCTGGCCTGCTCTCACATGCCCTGGACTGCTCCTCCCAGACAGGAGGACAGGTAAGACCAGGGGTGGAGGTGTGTGTGTGGGGGGGGGGGTGGGGGGGGGGGGGTTGATGGGCGGGTGGATTCCAGCTGGGGTTACAGAATATGCGGTAGCTGTGTGTGGACATTCAGATGTGGAAGCTTGGAAGGGTTGTTATCGTTACAAAAGACATGGTTGTTGTTGATGTGTGAATTGGAATGGTCAGAGGATAGCTGCTTTCCTTACAGTTCTTTTGTTTTCACAAACAAGTCTTGGTGGCTCCTTAGCAGGGTTTAGACTGAGGCCACGGGAAGCCAGTAATAACTGAGGCAGGATCCTCTCACTCATTTTCCACATAGTAACACTAAATTTAGGTCTGTGTGACTGTGGTGTGGTGGTCAAGTGTGTCATCTCAGGATGTAATATAAATACATAGCTAGGTTAACGTGTCATTAACCTGGTGGGGATATGTGTTTATTTTCATCAGGGGGCAGAAGTCTCATTGTTATGGATTTCACAGTGAGCCCGCGCCTTGAGCAAAAACACAGCCGTAGACAGAAAAACCCCAATTCTCACAGAACCTTCATGTGGCTGCAGGGCAGTTAGACTTTCCATACTTGCGGTCAACATTTTCAGCGGACAGTCTTTGTGTTCTGTCCAATGTAATCACCCTCAACCGGATCAGGCAATGGATACAACAGCTGGAAGTTTTAAAATGTGAATTTACTCTCAAACATGAGAGTCGAGAATGGTTTTCCCGTCTGGGCTTTTAGGAGCATAATGTGTTTTGTGTAATTGTACTGGGCCCATGTGCATTCATATACTACTGATGTGGTCGCCTCCTGTGTTGACATTAGCAACACGGTTTCTGAAGCTTTTTTCAAAAGGTTAGATTTAATTTTGTGCTCAGTTTATTTGTCTGTGTCTCTTCCCACCAAGGTCATTTTGAATGATGGAAAAGAAAATGACTTGGTTATTTATGCTACAAGCCAACAATGCTTGCAAGAGCAGAAGAAATAGGTTAAAATCGGTCATGGACAGTTTTTATGGTGTGTGCTTGAAAAAAAATAGTTTAATAAAAAACGGGCTTCATCCTTTAAGGAAGAATTGCTTTACCCTGATGAGTCATCCATGATGCTAGAGAGCCCAGCTGATTCACTGTGTGGAGGATATTACTGTAACAATAACCCTGACCTTTCCAGATTCCCAAAACATTTGAACTTTAATGTACTTTTTGAAAGAAATTGAATCGTAAACTGTTTCTTAAATTGCACAGTAATATAGCTATTATAATTCTCATTCATTGAATTTTTTACTTATTTTATACTATTGACATTTTGTAGCTGAGGGGGGCAGGGCTACAAGGAAGCAACATTGGGAGAACACGGCCGGTACGTGTACCATCACCCTCCTCCCTACAGACACACACACACACCATCCACAAGGGCATCCAGCTGCTAGGCTCCATACAGAGAGCAGCAGGCTGGGAGAGGTCTCTCCTCCAGTGTGTGTGTGTGTGTGTGTGTGTGTGTGTGTGTGTGTGTGTGTGTGTGTGTGTGTGTGTGTGTGTGTGTGTGTGTGTGCTAATCCCTCAACATATGCCTGCATCATGGGATCTCTCCAGGGAGGCTAACATACCAACTGTTCCGACTGTTCTGTCGTAACACATAACTACAGTTAATGCTGCAGTCACCATATACACAACACAATACCAGTGTGCTAATGTAGCAGGCGTTGAACAGCAACCTGGGGAATTAGCTTAGCAGCAGACAGCACCATTGATTTCACAGAGTCACATGACAACCTCGTAAAGAGCATTTTACTTAATCAAAGCATCCCACTTCATCACCAACCCTCTAATCTTATTAACATTTTGTCCTTGTTGTTTCCAGATAACAAGACCTGGGTCAAGAGGGGCAATTGGTGTAAGTAAAAATCCTGCCAATTACACAACCTGAGAAACATTCTTCTATTGATTCCGCTGAAATCCCCCTACCGTCCTCATTTCTGCTTCAGTCAGTCAGACTGACTGACTGGTACTGGCTTATCTATCCTCCAAGTACCAATGCATTCATTAAGAGTGGCCAGAGCCGATCAATAACCAGCCTTCAGTCCATCACATAGAAATTGATGATGATGCATGCAGATGATCAATCTCTGATAACCACACTGTGATGTCTCCACAGAGCGTAGGCCACACCGATATTCTACAACAGTTACAGGTAAAAGTACTCAATTGATCGAATAATAGAATAATGTCTCAGAGACATTATATTCAGATCTTAAGAGTCTCTGTAATCTATCTGTATGCACATTTATATAGCATTTTTGGCATATATTTTTGAGATGGGTTATAGAATGGTTCACACTGCGGTTCTGTAACCGAGTACATCTAGCTTGTCTAGCAGAGCGAGAGAGATGTGCAAGGACAGATGCGGCCAGCTCCTTTAACAGTGCGCTTTGTGTCGTCGTGCGCTAGGTGTTGAGCAGACAGAAGAGGCAGCTGGAGAGGAGTGGTCCCACACACCTGGGCCCAGCCAGCCTGCCTGGAGCCGTCTCCGTCAAGGGCTTCCCCAACATGGTCACCCAGGTACCATTACAACAGAGAGGGACAGAGTGAGAGAGGAGGATAGAGAAAGGGAAAGAACATAGAGAGGGAGAGAGAAAGACAGAGAGAGAGAGAGAGAGAGAGAGAGAGAGAGAGAGAGAGAGAGAGAGAGAGAGAGAGAGAGAGAGAGAGAGAGAGAGAGAGAGAGAGACAGAGAGAGACAGAGAGAGACAGAAAGACAGAGAGAAAGAGAGAGAGAGAGGGGGGGGGGTGGACAGAGGGAGGGACAGAGGGAGGGGAAGAAAGAAAGAGATAGACACTGTGACTGAAAGAAAAACAATTCAATGTAAACCACATTGTAACTGCACACACAATAAAGAAGTTAAATTGTATAAGGTTGCAAACAGCTAATTACGACCACATGAATCATTCATCCCCACAGAAACATTAAGTGACATTTCTGTGGGGTTGAAGAATGTTGTCACAGCACCAATCTGTCACCCTGCCATGGTAGTGCTGCTTCCCTGACTGTGTCTGACCGCCTGTGGCTGTCTGCTCCAACAGGCGGAGCGTGCCAGGAGACATCTGGGTCACACTGGTACAAAGAAGAAGAACAAGGTCAAATCCCGTGTCGGCTCCTACTCTCTCATCGTCCATGACTTCTCCTCACCCCTCCAGGTGGGTCTCCATGACAACAAGACCAGACAAGACCAATCCAGACCCCACTGTGGTCACTATGGTTCCTCAACTGTCAACACAACGCGTCAGATTCCGTTAAACAATCGCTCGAGGCGTTCAGCTTCTTTAAAGTGTTTGGCTCCCTGCTAAACCAGAATGTGAGGTGTGCTATGGGGCTCTAACGCTGAGATGTGCCTCCAGGTGGAGAGAGTGAGACGGCAGCTTCAGGAGCCACCGAAGAAGGGGAAGACGGGGCGTTCTGGGGCCTACTCAGTCCTGGTGACTATCCACCATTCCTGATGGAAAACACTCTCAAACTGATGTTTTCACAGAACCATGGCATATATCATATTAATATCTTAACCGTTGTTTGATTCTGACACTTGATACTTGATGTTGGTCCTCAGGGGGATGCAGTGATTGAAAGACCCAAGAGGAGCGCACAGAAAAGGAAGAATCCCAAGTAAATAGTTCAGAAATGGAATACTAAATATACATCAATCGAGTGCCCAACATGTTACTGTGTGCTACATAGTTTGTAGCTGCATTGTGTGAGTCAATATATTGATTCTGTGTAAATTGTTCAAGTTACTAATATATACATCAGCTAAATATGCAGTACTGGTTAAATATGCTGTGTCCTTTAGAACCCTGTCAAATACTTCTAGATGAATCCCTTGTTTAAAATTAACATATATTTTGATTACAGAAAATCGAACATAATCTTTAGCGATGGTTTAACAAGAGCATTTGTAGAGTGAATCAAATACTGAATGACTACAGTAGGATTGGCAACATATCCTGTACTCATCGTAAATTTATGAAATAAACATTACCATTTAGTTAGCATTTCTTCTTTTTCACAAAAAGTTACATAAACCTTTCGGCTGCCTCTCCCCCTCCCTTGTTCTCTGTGTAACACCTTCATTTCCCATGCAAGGGACTGTGAAGCTGCCAACAGTTCATTCCGAAACTGCGGATTAGGGGGAAAATAGCACTGAGCTTTGGGTACTGAATGCCCAACGCAATGCTGGCAAGGCGGAAAGGGGCACAGCATCAACCCCAGACCAGCCTGGTTAATCTATTTAAATGTGTGGGCGTGCAGCCAACTGCTGTGGGGAAAGAATCATCTAGATGTAGACAGAGCCTTCTGTTTTAGATGTCAAACTCAATCTACTCAACAGAAAAAAAATACTTGATTATGAATTCATTTGGCCAGAGATGGGACCTCACAACATGAATTGTCTTAATTAATTATTTCACATCTGGACTGGCGGATCAAATACTTTTGTACCGCTGTGTCAGCCATATCCACAGTTTCATAGAGTCAGGTCTTCATTTGCAGTGATGGAGCGTCGAATAGCCATGTCTAGTCCTGCAAAGCTACTGTGAAAATGCAGGGTATATGCTTGGGCACTACTGTAGTAACCGCAGAACTCAATGAGATAACAATCGCAAGATAAATAGACTGACCTATGACTCATTCTGTACTAACAAGGATGAAACCCCCTCTGCCTTTGGTATGAAGATGTTCCCATTGTTATGATATCTCACAATAGAACCTCATCTCTTCAATAGCTGAGGATGAACATAATAACCCAATGCATTATTTATGTCCACTTAGCATCTCGGATGCCTTCTATACTTCATGCTATTTCTTGACCCTTGCAGTGGGACACAGTAGGAATGGATCAGGTAGAAATTATGGAGAATCACGGTGGACCGAGGTGGACGTGTGTTTGCAGGTGATCCCAACCCAAGAGGTTTGGGGGAGGGGGGGGGTGGGGTGGAGGGGGGGTTGGAGGGGGTTGGGTTTCTCTGTGCTGAGAAAGCTTTCTCCAGAACGCCTGGATTTTTGAATGAGATTGATCTGAATGGCTGTAGAAGGTGTCAGAGAGACATGTTGTCTCTGGGCTTTCAGGGTCAGAGCAGCAGGGCAGCGAGGGTACCAGCCAGACAGCCTCTGCTTCACCTACACTCCCCTACAGTGGCAGCAATCACAAGCAATCACATGATGCATGCCGGCCCACATTCTGGCACACAAATTGCACACACAAACAGCATAAGCACACAGGTGCACACACAAAACCATAGACTCTCAGCAGAGTACAATATCCACACTGATGGAATCAGCCATTCATGATCTGTCTCTCTCTTAGCTTGATGGACAACGGGCTTGAGTCCTCAGTGTCACGACTACAACCCTGATCAGATCTTTATGTACTTGATCCAGTCAATGTTTGGTTGTTTGTTGGTGCCAAGGGGCATGCAGAGAGGGCAGAGCTCTGGGAACTGTGATGACCTGATCCAGGGTGTGTTTCTCCCAGACTCAGGCCTCTGTGCTGAGATGTTTCTCCCTCGGTCGTGACTGACAGTTGAGATATTGCCCGTTCAGTATTCCAGTAGAGCCCCTCCCTGTCCATTTCCCTCTGTCTGACTGGCCTCGGTCGGGTCAGCGTGTCACACTGAATTTACCTCGTCCCTCCCAACCTCCCTGTCTCCTCCCATTAGATCAGACGAGGGGTGTTGTGCTGCCTACTGTCACCCACAGAACCCCCCATAGGATGTCCTGGCTCCTGCCAACACTCACTCCACCACCCAGTAACCTCGGTAACGCTCGCCCGCTCTGCTGTCTTGTCAATATGCCCCCCCGTCCCTCCTCCCACACACACACACACGCTTACACACACACACACACACCTCAGCAACACAGACTCTCCCATCATATCACTGTGCTGGGTGCGAGAGACACACCTGACCTGGAGGATGCATATCCTTCTCCCTCTGGTGGGTTCAGACAGGGCCAGGCTGCTTGTGCGTGTCTGTGTGTGTAAATGTGTGTGTGTGAATGTGCTGCATGGACGTGTGTGTGTGTGAATGTGCTGCATGCACGTGTGTGTGTGGTTTATTTGACATGGGAGAGATATCAGTGACCTTTCCTTTCTAACAGACTCCGTTCTTTGTTTCTCACTCTAACCCAGTAAAACCCTGTTGTTTGAACGTAGACGTTGATCTGTGTATTAATGGCTGATTGTGGTTGTGTTGTTGGGGGAGTTGGGTGTCACCTTTTGTTGGCAATGATCCAATGTTCTTTACACACTAGACCCCAGGTCACATGTGATTGATTGCCTTGGTTATCATTTTCACAATTTACTGCAGCTTGCAACATGACCTCTAGATGTCAGCAGTATACACAATTTGTACAAATTGTACTACAAAAAGTAATACAATTTATAATGAATTATGATATTTTTAAATGTCTGTGTCAAGACTGATCATTCTCATCATCATCCTCAAAACCATACCATATTCCACATGCAGCAGCATTTGGACCACATGACTGGTCATACTGAAGTCTGTTTTTAATGACCTTACAATGTGGCATAAATCCTGATTTCATAAAGTCCATATAATTTATCCCAGCAATAAACTATTCACCAGATTAATGGTAAATGTGTGATGGAAATGAATCCAGCAGGACATTGGAGCAAGAAGAACGGCTAAGTACGACATGCTAATAGTATTCAAATTACACTCTGTGAAAACCAAGAACTAAAAGGAATGCATTACTTGAGAACAGCAGACCTCAGAGGAAGATAATGGTGCTGTTAGACAGTGCTACAAGTCTGACTAAACCACACACGTGCAGGTCACCCGCGGTCAAGGTTAGACATTTTAATGTACGAAAGCATATCCACAGGCATACACAGACCTATGGTTAGTTTCTTGTCGCGCTGACAACTTGATCCAGCTAGACACGACTACAAAAGAGATACCTTGTCTCACAGCTGATAGAACTGCTCAAGTGGCTGCAGTTTACCAACCTCCCCTCTGACAGACAAAGAACGAGGGAGGGAGGGAGGGAGGGAGGGAGGGAGGGAAGGCAGAGTGAGGCAGAGCATGAGTTTTCTCTCTGTCATGAGAAAGGGCAGAGCATGAGTTTTCTCTTTACTTTCCTGTGCTGTGTGATGTCAAGGTCGTTGCTGACTGGGAGGCAGACATTGCTGTCAGAGGAGAGAGGAGAAGGCAGCAGAGCTAGGCAGGCCAGTTCCGAATCCTAATAAGCCCAGTCTGTCAGGAGGGGGAGAGGGAGAGAGAGGTAAGACGTGTTTTATGGCACCGTTGTGGAGGGAGATTACAGTGGCTGCTCTGATGGGGTGGAGATAGGTCGGGTTGGGAATCGTCAGGGAAGTTTGAGGAAGAGCCAGGCACTCATGGTAAGCCCAGTCCAAAACATATAAAAAAAGACATTTAAAACTTGTAGTCAAATGAGTTAAAGTGGACAACCATTAGTACAGAACAGCCACAGAAGAGGGAATAAAGATTGGCTGCACTTCCCCAGTCTTAGAGATAAGAGGCATTTTACAGAAAAGAGGGGAACATCACCTGAGACTGCTGTAGCTAATTACAGTCCTGGAGTAGATGCAGAGCACAGGAGATGTATTCTCTCTCTTTATCTAACACGCTTTCTTTGGTATTCTCTTATGATTTGTCAGCACCCCCACACCTATCCAACCCCATTGTGTCCTGCACATTTGACAGCTCACAGTGGTGTGAAGTGTACCTCATGGTGGTGGACCTCATCAAGAGATTGGTAGAGGGGGTGGAGACAATGTTGATTGATCATGCAGCTCTCTGTGGTGCCAGACAGAACCTTCTCCTCACAAGTTCAACTCTGAAACTTTAAGGTATCGGGAACACATTGATTTTTCATATGGCTCACTGAATAAGGTTGAGAAGGAGGCTGGTTGGCTAGTTGGCCTGTATTGAATTTGGAATGATTGTACAGCATTGGGTGGATGGTGTTTTAAAAGTCCATCTGTTTCAATCCATCAGCTTTGGGCCTCCCTTAAACAGCTTTCGCAGCAGGAACTTCAGGGCCAAAGTATCTAATTAAATCACAATCACAGAGTTGAACTGCTACAAACAGGTGAACAGGCTCTACAGAACGGCTTGCTAGGCAGTGAACATGTGGGACAACATTGCCCTCTGGTGGTTAAGGTTAGACATTACTGATTCTTGAATGGACGATTGGTGCTTTTCATAACATATTTCTAATGATAAATGATATACAGTATTTAGAGATACAAAACTCTTTAGAACGTAGAGTTAAAACGATGTGTGCCGGGACATATTGAGTACGAGGAACTTATAATTTTATTGATAATGACAAGCTGCATTAATGTGATGTAATGAAGTCATTAAATCAATGCAGTGCATGGTGGATTATGTAAATTGTTTAAATATAAATATCTCTGCTATGACCAAACATATATCTGCCCGTCAGAAACCCCTGACAGTAAGTACTCCCCCTTGTGGTCAAAGATGACACTCTGCACTGCATCCTCATGTTTTAGAACACGGGCCACCTGGGACAAAGCCAGATCCATCAGCCTCACATCACCGTCGTCCCCGGCAACCGCCAACGTCTGGTCTGATGGACTGAAGGCCACCTGGTTGCTAGGAAGCGGCCCTGTCTCCACGGTGACCGTAGGAGCCGGCGGATTCCTCACGTCCCAGAGCATGACGAAGCCAAGGGCATCGCAGGAAGCCACCATGTCACCGGCTGCGGTGAAGGTTGCGTGGTTGCAGGAGCTACGGTGGCCGTAGAGGGACAGGGCACACAGCCCGGTGCGGGCGTCCCACAGAGAGAGGGTTCTGTCAGCAGAAGAGGTCAGGAGGTTGTTGGAGAAGGGCAGGAACTCAACACTGTTGACGGAGCCCGTGTGTCCACGAAGGGTGTAGCGGCATCTCTCACTCTGGAGGTCCCACACCTGCACAAATACAAAGCATCTCCCATACAAGGTACATGCAAGTACACTCGGGAGTGAAATAGAGCTCAATATTATTGATTTAAACATTATTTAAACATAAACAGCTTTTAAAAGATCACTCCCGTCCTACCTTTACAGTGAAATCCAGGGAACAGGAGGCCACGAAATCCCCACATGAGTGAAAGGTGCACCCCCAGGTGGCTCCCGTGTGCCCCTCCAGGGTCAGCACACAGTGGCCCTGCGCCAGGTCCCATACACGGACACTGGTATCCCCAGAGGTGGTGGCCAGCCTGGATCCATCAGGGTGGAAGCTGATCCCAGACAGCCAGTCGGAGTGGCCCTCCCCCGTGGCGATGAGCTCTCCTTCAGGAAGCCCCCAGAGCCTCCAGACCAGATCGTCACCTCCACATGCCAACACTTGCTTACAGGGGTGCAGAGCCAGGCAGCTGACAGCCAGGCTGTGGGCCTGGAGGGAGGGTTAGGACAACAGGTAAACAAGCATTGGACAAAAATGGCAAAACTCAGCATATAATATATGTTTTTCAAAAATATATAGAGAAGCAATTTGGGGGAAATCTAAAGACGGATATCTACATTTTTGATTAATTACTAAGCAGTCTGTGGTTAGCTATCTAACCTTGAAGGTGTTTGTAAGGTGGAAGCTGTTGGCCTTGACTGAGTCTTGAGCTGATATGGACAGATCTTTCATGTGAGCCAGACAGGGCTTGACACGCATGTCCACCGGGAACTCTGAGTCCTTTATGTCTTTGGACATGTTGGGGTTCTTGGTTAGGTCTTTGGAGGGATCACTGCGGCTAACCTTGACCATCTGGGACTTGGTTTCCCTACCCAGCTTGACATCAGGTTTAGAGCTCGCTTCCTGGTTCAGGTCTTCCCCACGATCCTCAGTGGCTGACAGAAGTTGAGTGTTTTGGAGGCTGGCTTCTAGACTGTGTGCCTGCCCTAAGGCCCTGTCCCTCTCTAAACTGGCCAGCATCTTCTCCTTCAAAGCTACTTGGTATTTCTCATTCATCTGCCTCAGAACAGGTTCATAGGAGGAACAGTGGGTCTTAAGTTTTCTAATATCTTCTATCAGTCTGTTTTTCTCTTGCATCACACGTTTGTGCTGTAGACGATGAAAATTTCTGGCTTTCTGGAGCTTGACCAGTGTATCTGCTGCTGCCAAGGCCGCATGCTTGTACTCGTCCCGTTCCCTTTGAGCGTTCTTCAACTGGCTGTCCAGAAGTTGATTTTGCGTGTACACTTCTGGGACCAACTCGATTTTGTTTGTGTTCCATAGACCTTTGTGTGCTAGCTCAGTCCATTCAGTTTGAAAGCAATCTAATGTTTTTTTCATTCCCATTTTAACAAGAAAATTGCGGAGGAAGTCGTCCAACACTTCGGGAACGTGAGAAACACGGGGCTGGGATGCATCGAGGTTTAGAGCAACTGAGGTAGTGTCATCCGAACGTTCTTGGATAGCCCTTACCGTTGCCTCCAAATCCTCTTCTCCTTCAGTCAAACTACAGTGTTCTTCAAAAGTAACTTCATCATATTGAAAACCATCGTCAGAATCTGCTGTTATTGTAAGACTTTCGATAAAATATGAATCCGTTTCGGGTTGCTGAGAAGGATCAGTGGTCATTTTGTATCTCAAGTTTAGCGTCTAGACAGAATGTTGCCATAGATACAAGGAGAAACCGATCGACGGGCTCTCGCGAGATATCAAACTCGCGTTGCCTGCCCTTCGGAATCCAAAAAAATGGCGAACTACAGAGAGGCGCCCTTGGCCACTCTGCCAAAATCATTGGATCCGGCTGAATATTTTAACCTTTCGCCGGACCAGAGACGTGCCGAGGAACAAAGGGCAACACTGAGAGCACAACTGAAGAGACAATACCAGACGCAACTGAATAACCCTCACAGAAAAGAGCTAATTGTAAGTTGGTCAGAGAAGACATGCTAACACTAGCTAGCATTATGTTAGCTTGCTATCTAATGTCAGTCAGTTCAGTCACTGATTTATTGAATTACGACGATTGCAGAACATTTGACTTACGTGTTTTGTCTTAAATATGTCAGTATTGTTCGTCTAAATGCATTATGTATGTATGCTTCCAACTATGTATGTTTCCAACCTTTAAAGCTAATGTCAGACATTCATTGCAAGCAGCTAACTGTTTACAACGATTGCCAGGCTGGCTAGCGGCAAACGCTTGACTTTGTGTTGAATGATCGGCAGCTAGGATGCACATTATATGCCCCCTTGTAAATCAAGCCCATCTTGACTATCATTGCACAGGTGTTTTACCTATTTGCAGAATAACACCATTGTCCACGTAGGCCGAGTACAGCGCTTTACATGTACTCTCTATCATCGCCTGTTGTTGACTTATCTCGGCCTTTTCCTCCCCTTTTTCTATATTTAGGAAGACCCAGCCTTGAACCGCTGGGTGTATGCTCGCGCCAACCCCTATAACTACTTCAAACCCACAAAAAAGACGTCGCTTCTGGGGGCTCTGTTCGGAGTGGCGCCGCTCTTCATCCTATATTATGTGTTCAAGACGGACAGGGTAAACATACATTGTACTCGACCTTGCTTGACCCTTCAGTTGTAGCTATACTCCGTGTCAGGCGCTCATGTAAATGTACTGAGAGTAGTGGACCTGTTGCGTGGTTTAAGTGCTGTTCTACATGCATGCACAGTGCATTTCTATTAGAACCAATATACTGTTAATGCGCGCTGTGTTGAAAGCTTATATTGAATCATGTGAAGTGATATGTCCAGACACTGGACCAATGTAAATGAAAGGTATCCAGGCATGTTCTGTTTATGTACAATGAGATTCCAGTATCCTGATACCAACACATGGTTCTCAGACTTTCTAGTTGAAATGTAGACTGTAATATCTCCCCTTGTACCATCTGAACTAATTTGCCCTTGTGCCCCATCACCCCTCCTTTTGACTGGGAGTAGAACATTTCACATCCTCTCATTTTCTCTCCATTGTTATTGAAATGTGCCCCCTGAATCTGTACTCAGAGAAAATGTCAGCAAGACCTACTGAGTGCTATTGTTTGGGCAGGATTTAACGTGTCGAACTGTCTATAGCCTACTGGGAGAAAAAGACACCAGGGAAATCAGGACAAAGACATTCATTCATATTATAAACACGCTGAGAGTCAGGCTGCAGAGAAGGGGATTTTACAGTGTTGTCATGGCGACTGTGCTAACGCTAAACCTCTGTTTCCAGGACAACAAGGAGGCGGCGATTAAGGCTGGGACCTACAACCAATCCAAGTTCAGCCTGTCATACTGAGTCAGGGCAATTCACATCCTTCCAATGTAGTGTTATAGAAATTATGTAAAACCTATGTAACTAATATTAAAAGATGGAATTAAATATATTGTTTAAAATGAGAAACCAGTCTTGAATCAAAAGTACACCAAGGTGGTTAACTGACGAAGTAAAGCTCTGGATAAGAGCGTCTGCTAAATGACTAAATGTAAATGTAAAGCATGTCTGGCTTATACATGCCTTCAAAAGGTGGGATCCAAATTGATTTATTTTAAATTCTCTGTATTATAGAACATTTACTGAGTGGTTCATGAAAGATCTATCAACATATGATCACAAGGCTTAAATTCATCAAAACATTTTGGAATTGTGGCCATCTATTAAACATATCAGTACACATTTACTTATTAGCTGCAAACCTTATTTATGGCAGCCAACCACTGTGTGGCAGTATACTCTTATATTTTTCTACTGTTTGCTGGGCCTCCAGTTTGGGTTGAAGTGACTGCGGAGGGTTTCCCAACACTGGTAGTAGCTCTTGTCCAGCCTCTGGCATGTGTCCAGGCCCCACCTAGTCACCGCCATGCTGAAGGAGGACTCAAACATGAAGGCCTGGCAGGAGGAGGGAGATATATACATGTGATCACCTGGAGATTTGTGAGAAAACATCACACGTACAAAACTAATAAGTTGAATATGCTCCCACCATATACTGGCACTGAGCTGGAACAAAGTGTATGCCTGTTACCATGGTCCCCTCAGCCACCCTCTCTGGTTTGAGAGCAGCCGTGCTGCTCTTCTCGAAACAGTCTCCGTCTGGCCCGTGTGGGGTCATCATGCTGTGGAGACTGCCCCCTCCTGGTTGGAAGCCCTCCTCCTTGGCCTCATAGTGACCTTTGATCAGCCCCATGAACTCACTCATGCAGTTACCTGAAACGTGAGGCAGGGGGAGCTCTGACATCACTGCGAAAGTATCTCAAACGGTCACTAGATGGCCATGTTAGTCGGAATGGTATAGAATGACTTGTCTGAGCCTGTTGAGCAAGTACTGTGACAGAATCTTAGTATATGGAACAGAAGAGGGGTGTGACTCGTCTTACGGTGGTAGTAGGGGGGGCGGAAGGTGCGATCAGCCACACCCCAGCGCGGAGGGAAGATGACAAAGTCGGCGATGGCTACTCCCGGGCGATTGGACTTGGCTGTAAGCACGGTGAAGATAGAAGGATCCTGATGTGTGTAGACAGAAGGGAAGGGTGAGTGTGTTTGTGAAGCGACAACCCACAGTGTGTGACACACAAGTATGTGATCACGACAACTCACCGCATGATCAAAGGCCACACAGTTAATGACCATGAAGTTGTCCAGGTTATATTTGTAAGGTGTGTAGTTACCATGCCATGCCACCACGTTAAAGGGAGAGAAATCCTAAAAGCACACAAACACAAATCATGTCAGGAAGGCTGCTCTCAGATGAAATGGTTTAAATTTGGCACCTGTGAGAGAGAATGAGGAAGGGAGAAAAACGAATAATGGAAGAAGAAAAAAAACTTATTTTGTCATCTTAAAATTTCAGACAACGCACTTTGTGACACAAAGAAAAACTCAAGAGGATGATAAGGGTTGATTGTGAAACACAATGTGTCTCCTATCTTTTTCTCCTGTTCTTTCAAATACTCCATTCCAGGTATTTTACTGTAATTGGCTTCACAATCAAACTTTCCCAAACTTTCAGCTTTCTGTGCTGTGACTTAGGGAGAGATGGGAGGGAGGGACAGTTACAGTGTAGAGATATTTCTTTATCTTGATTGTTAAAACCACAGCAATTTTATATAGCTCTTCTGTTCTGATAATGTCACTGTGAAAGAGACATTCAATGGCAGCTCGAAAATCAATATAATTCATTACAGCTCTTGTTGCCTTCAGCATTGACCTCTGTCTTCCATCACACACAAAAGCACACATGCACTGACACACTAGTTACAAGTACACACTAGTATATATAAAAGCGCTCACCTCTTTCTCTCTCACACACACACACACACAGACATAATGTCACACTGCATTGTGGGAGCTTGGGGTCCCCAAGGCAGGTAATCTCTTGGACATTATAGTTCTTATGATAACTCCAACAGACTTGATTAAAACTGGATGAGAGAGAAAAACAGTCACACACACACATTGTCTCTCTCACGCACACAACACAGAACACAAACATGTTGGCCCAGTCAAGCAAATAATAAGTTAATTTGAGCAATTTAGTTTCCCTGCAGGGGGAACAAACAGCAGGACAAGATGACGGCAGGCCCTTTCCCCAGATGAAGTCTGCTTACCCCAGCCCCCGCCCCTCCCACCTTCCATTTACCCCTGCCCCCCACCCTCCTGTCTCTCTAGGCGGGGTATCTCACAGGACGGGGTGTCAGGTGCAAGCCCCAACACCCAGCTAACCCAGAGGAAAGATAGAGGGATGATGAATGGAAGGAAAAAAGACTGGAAAGGGGAATTACGGAGGAGGGGTGGGGGTTGTGTCAGACCGTAGCCTATGCTTTTCCGGTAATGAGTAATGTCACTGTGCACGAATGCGGACACTGTTTCCACGGTTACCCCCGTCACCCCACCCTTCCATTTTTGTCTCGGTGGAAAGAAACTCCTGACAGACATAACGAGTCGATCCAATTACCCGCCCGACAGGACATTTCAGGGGGGGAAATCATTCCAGAGTGAAATATGCTGAAATTAACGCTTAACTCAAGAAACGTTTTTCTTCCAATGAACAGATAGGCAGGTATCTGGCTGTAACTCCAGGATGTGTTAACTAATTATGAGTGATTAAGGCTGGTAAGGGAGCTGAGATGGAAGCCTGCTGATCCAAGAACAGTTAGACATTTTATAATAAATCATCGGGGATGGCAGTTGAATAGAAGAATGCAGCTAGCAAGTAGCAGGTCTGTCATGTTATTCTGAAACGTAGGTCCTGGTGACTGGCTAATGCTTCGGAAAAATGCAAACACAGGGCATTAGAGGACCCATGCAGTGTATGAACTTCTAGCTAGTGACAGGCAACATTTTAAGTTTATGTGTAAAAAGTGCCTTATTGTATCAGTCAAAGCCACATGAGTAGCAGTTTGCATGTGCCACAGTGGCAGACACACACACACACACAAGCCTACCCACCTGTTGGCTGGAGAACAGCTTGCCCTGGTACTTGTTGATGACTGTGTAACCTGTGGCCACTGTGCGGTCCTCATACCATGCGACAGGGACCAGGAAGTCTCTGGGATTGGCCAGCCCATTGGCTCCTACAAACATGATTGGTAAGGGGTGATGGAAATGATGGAATATAAGCAAATACGAGCAGATGGTGTTAAAAGACAGATCAAGTTATAGGAATGGAGGGAAGGGGGTGATGCACACACCTATAGGTCCCAGATCTGGGAGCTCATAGTGGGCCCCGTACACCTCGAGCACATAGCCTCGGGTCTCCCCAAACACAGCCACACTGAAGCGCATCCCTTGCTGGAACACACAGAGGGAGATTGGGAGTGATGGTGAGAAGGACAGGTACATGACGATATGGAAGAGCAGAGGGTGGACGAACGGATTAGAAGCTCACCTGAATAACACAGATCTCGTTTGGCTCGACCATCATCTTCCCAAACTCTGTGGTGACAAGGATCTCTCCCTGCTGGGGCACTGTCCAACATTGGGGGGAGACAAATTAAAAAATATATATAAATAAAACATAAACAATTGTGATCATTTCGGACAGTGTGCGTGGTTGCCTGTCATAGCGTAGAACATTTATATTTTTATATCAATATATTGGGGGGGACATTTTGACCAGATTTGAATAATGGGGGGGGGACCCCCCAATATTTATTATGATTACGGCCTTGCACTGAGATACATTGGAAGACAGAGGTCAAGAATGAGGGAAAGAGATAAGAGAAAGAGTACCAACCACAGAAATCTTTCGGTTTTTAACTACAGATCAAAACAATCTAAAGGAAATTTGACTCACCAATAAGAAAGTCTCCATCAGAGTTGTTGAAACATCTAAAACACAAAGACGAAACTGAGAAGGTCACATTGTAGACAGCCCTTTCTATCTACAATGATGGTGACTGTGGATATCTTATAATTGAAGAATGTAAGTTATGGTGTCAATGATAGTGTCCCAGGTAGGCACACCTGTCCATCATGGAGGTGTTGCAGGTGAACATGTGGATGGCGATCCCGTTACGAGACTTGGCATCTCCAGCACCACACAGCGTGTGTAGACCCTGCCACACACACACAGACCAATCACTATGAAGTACAAGCAAATACCTTGCTAAAGGATCCATTTTCATTACGGAAAAAAACAAACAGCAGTCAATCATTTATATAATAAAAAATTCAACTTTACCATCACAAAGTCCACTTTCTTCTCTGAGAATTTTGGTATGGTGAATGGAAGCCACCTCATCTATGGAAGACATTTTGGAATATTACTATCTCTTTCTCTGTCTCTCTTCTGAATCTGTGTAACTCTTTCTACCTGGTTAGGATCAGGTTCCACTTCGTTCCAGTTTTCCGTCAGGTCTCCACAGTCCATTGCAGCATACGGCTTGTGTCGGACGGATGGCAAAATACGATAGAGCCAGCTGGAGAACAGTAACGAGACAACGAGACAAGAATGAATGTTTGTGAGTGCACGTTAGTCAACCTTACATTAAATGCTTTTTTATTAAAACATTGGGCAGATGCTACAACAGAGAAGGATGGAAAAGTCAGTGTCAGTCACAGTGTCAGTCACAGTGCAACAACAGATACCTCCTTTTATTGGCTGGCCGTGGGCAGGTGAAGGCGGAGCCAGAGAGTTGCTCAGCATATAGGCCATATGGACATACCTGAGGGTTGTTCTGCAGGGGCACAAGACAGGTAGTTGAAGACATCTGTGTGGTATGTGTAAATATGGAATGTGGTGTTAAACTGTTGTGATATTAAAGCCTTTATTGTGGCATTTAGAGCACTGGTTTTTGTCACCTGTCCTTCAGGTAGGGATCCTGGACAACGAGAGTCCTCGGAGGAAAACTCGTTCCCAAACCCACTCATGTACTGATGTCACACAACATAAATTAGAAAACAGCTGGTCAAATTTGTGGATCTTACATTCATATACCTCCCAACATTTGTATGTTTTGTGTTATTCCCATCCCCAAACAAGTTAAGATTATATTATATCCCCCCCTCTTGGTATGTCAAACTGTTCACAATCACCATGTAACCTACAGTATAGTCATTGAATTTAGACTTGTGTCAAATTTGACTGCAGATAATTATATTTTTTTACAGCTTGGATTTCTTTGCAGATTCTGATGACATGAAACAACCCCCTTTATTCCACTGTTTATGAAAAAATAAAGGCATTTTGCTGAGTCATTGTGGGTTTGCAGAAGCGCACGAGTATGTTCTCTATGTGTGCTAACCACCTACAAGACCGTAAAGTTATAGAAGGGACAAATATATACAGTCTGGAACATCTTTAAACATGGAACATAATTAACGTTATTACGCATAACATGATATTTATCAACTTACTGACCGTCATAACTTTGGTTTAAGCTAAACTGCCAGGAGCTATCGGATCACATCTGGCCAGCTGCTAAATCAAGCGTTCTGATTGGTTTGGAGGGAACGCCCCTTGAAGTATGCTGCTCTAGAACACATTGCAGATGTGACTCTAGTATCCTCAAAGATCAATACATTTGACATGTGTGCCGGAGTATATATCAATTGTAAATAATGGAGTTAAAATGCGAAGAAGCATATTTTTTCAGTAGCCTAGGCTTTAAGAGCATAAGCTGTTTTTGCACCTAAATTCAAATAAATACATGTCATTTCATGAAAGTGTATTTCACTGGAATAGAGGATATGACCGCTTACCTTCAATCCTGCCATAGCGCTATTTATTGGAAACGCTTCAACTGAAAGAATGTCAATTCCAAACGCGCAGGTAAAAACTTTACTAACTGCTGTTGGACTTTTTGACTTCCTCAACCTACATGTAGCCTACCGCACAACTCTTTCGTCCCGTGATGTAGTGAGTGGGGAAGATGAGAAAAAGGGGGCTGGATATATACAGTTTCTCAATATGGGTTTAATTAAGACCAGACCCGCTCCGTCACGCAAGCAGCAGGGTTGTCCTGCTCCGAATGGGTGAGGGGTACTGGGGGAGGGGGCAGGGGTGGTGGGGGCAGGGGTGGTGGGGGGAGTGAACCTTCAGGGACCAAAAGGTGTGAGAAGATCATACAGACAATTTCCCAGAGTCCCACAGACAGTGGGTCAATCTCTTCTCAGTTCAGATTCGAATGGAGCAGGTGTGGTGTGGAGCAATGAATGGTATGGGCTTTGTAATGAGGTGGACAATTAAGGGTATCATTTGATATGTTTAAAAGCAAATCGTACATCATCATAGATGCTGAAGGCCTGTGTCGATAGAAGTCCCATATGAACAACAGACCTTCAAAACACCTATTTAGACTAAATTTATTCGGTCCATTTTTTTTAAAGATGGCCAAACTGGGTACCTATAATGTCCCCAGCAGTATCAAAAAGAATCAATTTCCCTTTCTCATTCTTCTCTAGATTCCCTTCTTGTCTATTTCTTTTCTTATTGGGAGGTGTCGGGGTAGGGTAAATGATGGCAATTCTCATAGCGAGGCGCAAATAAACTCGGCGCGGCAGAAGTAACTGTTCTCCGGCGAAGCGTGTAGCCAAGCCCCGGGCTCCCTGCTGCTAAGCAGTTAAGGTGCTGTGCCAAAGACGGGAAAACCCGATGGCGGAAAATATCACGACCCAGTCTGCGGAAATTGATCTGCTCCTTGGATGGAGGAAGAAAATGAGTGATTTTAATTTCGCCTCCGATTTTGATGATAGAATTCTAGAGTATTTGTGTCCTCTCCTGGAAGGCCCGTGTGTTATAAGAGCGGCCAAAATGCTTTAAGATGAGAAAGGAAGCATATATGGCATACTGATGGTTATATCTATGCATGACTGAGAGAGGTAGAAATCGTTTGTCATTAGATGCCTGCTGGACTCAACGACTTGATAGTAAATAGCTTCCCTTCACCTAGTTCACAATTCATTCTTATACATAAACACACAGAAGGACGCGCAGGCATGGACCATATCCACATCTATCTATTCAAACTGCAAATCGTCCCTGTTTTTCCCAGGGAAACCTTTGACCTGGTAAATATGGCAGTGATGACATCAGAGATGGCAAGGGACATGGAAAAGGGACAGGAAATAAAGAGACAGACCACCAAAACTGGTCAAAGATATCGTTCACGTTGTGGTCAGTCAATTTGTGCATTTGTCATTAAAACATTGTACATGTACATTCTTGCACTTTTTGAGGTTCATGTTGTTTAATTGTAACTTGTTTAACTGCATGTTCTTATGGTTCTTCCCATTGGCACTTATTTGGTTTCCACAATGTATGCTTCATGTTTTGTCATCTCGTTGTTATGATCAGTGACCTATGCATTTGTGAAAAGCTCTCTCTTGGAAGTTGCTGTGGATAAAAGCGCCTGCTAAATGAATACATGTAAATACATAACTGATTATGTTTATGGATTATAATATAACTGGTGATTTGGATGGATTATAATATGCTGTGGAAGAAAGACAACACACAAATTCAGAGGCACACGCAGATACACACTCACACTCATTGCTTCACTTAACTCTGATTAGATTTGCAAGGACATCTCGTATACCCTCTCTCCGGTTTTTAAATTAAGTGCAACATCCCTCTGTCTCTCTCTCCCACACACTCCCACACACACACACACACACATTCTCTGTCTCTTTCTCTGCGTGAGTTGAGTCTCTCCTGAGCTATATCCCACTAATGTTATGCAAATGGTTTAATATGAAGATAAAGACTGTTGCAGCGCGTCGCACTCGCCAGGTTCATGCCCTCCAGTTTCCACAACGATAGTTCTAACAAGGAGGGCATTATTTGGGAGTCATTAAATGATGCCCTTGCTGACATGCACCCCCTCACCAGGCCCCCCTCCCTGGCCCGCATTGGCCATTAAAGCTCCTCACACCTACACTAATACACACTACAGCCAGCTTTTAGCACTGGCTCCCAGTTTCTTACACATCACAGTGTCACAGAATAGAAAATTACACTCTCTCCTCCCACAGAGAAAATTGCTTTGGAATTGCTTGGTTATAAAGATGTGCTTTGGGGATGGGGACGGGGGGATGGGGGGTAAGCATACAAAAAAAAACAGACACACACACAAACAAAATTACTTAAAGCGCTCAACGGACAATCCTTATACCTGGAGTTAATCAGAGGATTTACCAATTATTAAAGTCAGAGGAGATTTAGAGTGTGTGTGTGTGACTAAATGACTAAATGACTAAATGACTAAATGTGTGTGTGCGTGTATGTGTTTGCATGCTCATGCGTGCGTGTGAAACCAACTCATCAGTTGGACAGAAAGATGAAACGCTAGAGCAGAAACTGAAGGAGCATGAGGAGAGGACGTCAGGAGGAGGATTTGACGGAAAGTATAAAGGAGAAGAGGAAAGAGGAATGTGTCGGAGGGGTGAAAGAGAAGAAAAAAATGTGGGAAAAAACCCAAGATGCAGGAAAAGCATACGGGAAGGAAAGGAGGAGGATACACGTAGGAAGATGGAAAACAAACAAGAATAATAAGTTGCGATGAACTGCTACACCATGATCTCTAGGTAGAGGACTCATCACGCACGCGTCTGTTCTAACCCACTCCTCCTTGACACTGGGCCCTGCATCCAACAAAGAGGAACCATCTACTTCAGCTATGAGCTGATAGCAGTAGGTCCAGAAGATGGACTCGGTCTAGGTGTGTGTGTGTATGTGCATGCATGTCTGTGTATGTCATATGAGAGTGAGTACAGCTATGACTTCCTCTCAGCGGGGGTGGGTGTGGGCCTGGAGATGGTACAGGAATAAATCCAATATAGATTGCAGGGCTGCGCTGCCCCCCACTGGGGACCCTCAGACCTGCATCCCAGGATCTAAGTACTTTTCTCTCGTCAAATTGCCCCAAAAGGACCTTGGGCAGCCAGGCCACCACCCCCACACTGGGACTACCGAAGACCTAATGATGGTGTTGGGGACACACAGATACATATACTCACACACTAGTAGACACACACATTCACGTAAACACACTGTCCACACACTGCCTCTTCAGTCAGGACCAATTTAGACTCCCCTGTTCCCCTCAACGCTCACTTCACAGCTACTCATCCCACCTCACTCCTTAACTGCAGTCCCACCTGATAGAATACCAATACCCTGCACCATCTTAGTCTTCTCTCTCATGCACACAAAGTCCTAACACACTCTTATCACACCCTATACTCACCATCTATGGAGAAAACAAAACAGATACGATAACTTTGGAGCCCTGGATGGATAAGGCCTATGGAGAGAGAGAGGAGAGAGAGAGAGAGAGAGAGAGAGAGAGAGAGAGAGAGAGAGAGAGAGAGAGCAAAAGGGAGAGGAGGAATAGAATAACGTGGCATCACACAACGTTGCTCAGTTCCCCCATCACCACCACCACCGCCCACCCTTTTTTGGCTTAACGGAGAGACCCTAGGAGCTTCAGAAACATTACAGTGCCACCAAAAAACACCTGCCGGACTCCATTTTGTCTCTGGCCAGGGAGCTGATTCTATTTAAGATGAAGTGTCTGATGTCACTGTGCCAGACACTGTGATCAGGGTCCCAAGCTGGTGCGAGTCAACTACTTTTAAATGAGACATGGATACTCCACATGCATCTTTACCAACTCACTGGATTGAATATGTAGCGCTTCAATTTATAAAGTAGTTAAAAACATAGGCCATGAGAGAGCTTCACATAAATATTTACTGATCCAATTCCTTCCTTAACATGCTACCAAGGGAATTTGGGATATAATTTTCATGGCACTCTTAACCACCAGATAGTCATGAGCACAAATCAAAACAATGCAACATCCATCCACTATACTCATTATCCAGTTTATTCACACAGCAGAGCCAGAGAGAGTAAGTGAAAGGTTGCCAGTGAACCACCAGAAGAATCATACAAACAGGGCCACCATTGCACCAAAACACTGCATATTTTCTAGTATGAAAGTTTGGGATCCTCAGTGGGCCATTTTCTACAGGTTTTCATTAAGGTGAGTTACCTGTTATATTCACCAGGGTATTGAGTAAAAGCCTCACGGTAACTTCACTAACTCAATCAATTTGAGGGTCTTGATAACCACATAGGCTGTTTTGATCTCCCTGGAAAATTTTAACTGATTAGTATCAAAAATGAATTTTTTATTACATTAGGACAAGGGGATTTACATAAAACGCAGACAAGGTCAGATAGCAACGAGGTCCTTAATTTAGCTTAATCAACTTTCATTTGCATTGCGCTATTTGCGCTCGTTATTGCCACTAACTGAATAAATGGACTTCTTCAAATTCAAGGGGGGCATGCCCGTTTTGATAAGCTTGCAAGATAATTGATTTGAATACATTACTCTGATTATCTCATTACTAGGATGATTCTTATGGGATTTTTTCAACAGTGGCGCAGTTGAATTAAATGAAGGCCCGCAATCAATAAAAGGGCAAATGTACCAATGTACACAGGCCTGAACAGTCTCGTGCGGTCGACCCGTGGTTAAAGCTCACATTTTGTTGGTGACGATAGCAACGGCTCACAAGTGTTGCGAGCTCTTGATTCCTCTTGTGATCAAAGCAGTAATCAGTGGAGACAATGAGGCCGCGAAATTGCTGCTGCTGGCGTCCAAGACCTATCCACCTGCAGTGAATATAAGAGCGTGTTCCATGAATCGATAATAAATAGGTCTCTGTACACGCACTGCATCTGTGTAGCTTAATGGTGAAACGATGCGTAAAATTACACGTGTGTATTCAGTGTGACCATAGCCATCAACTGTTGATATATCCTGGCATAACCTTAAAAACAATTCGAGTCACATTTTGTGAAGATCAATTTTTGCGACGACGTAGGAAAGGGAAGAGCCATTGGGAAGTTTGCTCAGTTGTTAACGCTGATTTTGAAGGCAAAAAAGTATGCATTTTTATGATTTTGTCCTCTTTATTTTCTTTCAACTTACAACCTGTGTACATGCAGCTTCGTGCTAAATGACTAAACAAACTCAAAAATTAGAAGGTTATGTCTGACTATATGCAGGATGGCGTTATTGTAGAAAACATTATTTGCAAGTGTAAAAGGTAGAGCTGCTGTCCATGCACCTACTTTCAAGGCCTTGATGACGCCCTCATCAGATAATCTTATTTTTACTTAATCATTGAGTGGAATGAAGACTAATCTTGGGTTGAAATATTCAAGTCATCAATTATTTTCCTTACATAAGGGCAAATTATCGAGTCAGTTGAGCGAAATTAGAGCCCTTTGTTTTTTATCAGACCGCATTACCGTTGGAAATTACGGATGATGACTGCGTGCGCGATTGCCTTTGTTGTTCCGATCATCGCCTGTCGTTCTGAACTCGCGCTAACAAAGTCATTAAATTGACTCCCTCGCGCTCTCATTATGCGGGCTGTTAATAACCGCTAATTAACTTTGCTTACGCGCGCCTTAAAAGCCCCCTCCTCTCCTCTCTCTTTTTTCTGCTCGCCCTCTCAAGCAGAGCAGCATCCAATTATGTCACAGCGAAGGATGAAGACAAGTCACAGGCACCAAGTTCACGAGAGTGCCGGTGTTGCACTGATTTTCCGTTAACCGCTCAAACTGTCAGATTAAACCTAGCGCACAGGTGTCCAAATGTCACTCGTCTATCGTGAAGATTCAAATCAATCAATTATTCACTCAGCCAATTAGTCACACACATACGCGTGCGCACACACGCACGCACACTAACACACACACCTGCAGTTTTTCAGTGCGCTACCAAACTGAAGCGCCGGTTCTTGCTCTAGAATATTGCTACTGTCGGCCACCTAGCACAGCCTAAACATCGTTGAGGTGATGCAGATGTGGTTTGCTGACTTGTCCATACCAACTGAGAGCTAATATAAAAAAAATATAAATTAATGTTCTCAGTTGTCAGAGGTCGACAATATAAACACCGGTGTTAGACAGAGGTGTAACGATACACTCAGCTCACGATTCGATATGTACTGGATTCACAATACAATACGTATTTGTTGTATACGATATTTTAAACATTTTAAATGAAACTGAAATTAAATTAACAGATTTCAACAACATTCTTTGCTGTACATACAACTTAGTTAACTCAGTTCAAGCGATTTCTGTAAATCCAGAGAAATGCACATGTTATGCAAGTGCAGAGTAGGTTGTGTGCTGGTAGCTCAACCAAAAGGATAAAACAACATATTGTAAAAATATTGCCATACCTCTACGATACATATTGCAATATTTTTGCATTACGATATATTGTGCCACAATATATTGTTACAACCCTAGTGTTAGACTATACAGATTAATTACTTTCTATGTGAATATGCTCTGAGGAAAAGCAGTTTGTGCTTGAGTTATAAGGCCAGTTTGGACACACTGATGGTCCATGGTGTCATCGTTTGTTATCAGTGGTATTCAGTGGAAGGAGGGGGATAATCAATCCAGGAGATGGCGCCAGTTGAATGATTGAAAGGGGAAATGGTCGGATGAGTCCACCAACACGTGACCCACAAAATAAACACAAAAAATAACCAAACAATTTCAGTTTCAAACCTGATCATGCTACTTACTTAATTCAATTACTCAGACTCATCTTGTTTTATCTTACTGTTCAGAGTAGGCCTATAGATCTTTACAAGAGGCCACCTTGCCTCACGTGCTACAGGTGCTCCGCGGGCTCAAGGAGACTGTCCAAGGCTAGCTACACTTGCACAATGGCACGTGGCTACTGATCAACTCACTGGATTGAATTGTGTTGTCTCTGGGAGACCTAATCTTATGTAAGGGTGCAATTGAGTGCAACACATTGGCATGACCCATAGCTCATGCAAATAACAATGTAGGCTACACCTGCTTGGACACACAGACCAGAAGTGCCTGAACATACACTGAACGTAGGCTATATGTGTTCACAGAAAATTATCAGGTTAGAATGTTTTGAAAATACAACAGGCATGTGGCAACGGGTGAAGAGGACACAAACGAGAAGAGCGCGAGCCACGGGCACTGCCTCTTTCCACCAACTCTTCACCCGCATGTGGCGCGCTAAATAGACCAAAAATTGAAAATGTGAAAATTGCGCTTATTTTGTCCCTCGCTAATGTATGCGCGTAATTAGTGCATTTAAACAAAGCACGGATGTCCTGCTGGCTGAAATGGCGGCTGACATCTCGTTTTCCCGGGTTAATAACAGTGCGTGGATAAATGAATCAAAGTGTGGCCCCCAAATTACATAGCCACTTTAAATACCCGTCTGTATTACGCACGTCTGTTTGTGACCACGCAGGGGTAAAAAAGAAAAAAAAACATTTTATATTGTTATTATTCTCATGACAGTGTTGATCTGAGTGCAAAAGCGGGGTTCAGAACTTTCTGACACCCTAAACATGTGAATTAATTGTAAATAAGGACCATCGGTTAGGCCAAAGTCCCTCTCTTACATAAAAAAGTCAAATTAGGTGCACTCGCGCAAACAATAACGTGTTGTAATGTGTACAAAGATGGCAGCAACATTTTAAAAAGGGAATACGTTTAATTCCGTGTTGACTGTTACAGACAGTTAGGCAACCGTGCATAGGCCTTACCACTAAACTATTTTCTTTCACACAGGTCAGTGCACTTAGAATTCTAGCACGAGCTGATGTGAAACGAGTTATAAGACCATCACGTTTTAAAAGTTTGAAAATGTTCTGAACATATTTCTATTGTTATTTTTCATTTTTTGCAGCAGCAGCTCTGCAGACTTACTGAGCATGGACATAAAGGGGCAGAAGAAAGAGTAAATTGCAGCTTGTTGAAGTTTTGGGATTGAATTCTGAAAATGATCCTTTTAACAGTGATGGGTTTGGAGGCGAGGGTAGGGTCACGCCATTCTCAGCAGGTTAAATAGACTTTCATTTAAAATTACATTCTAGATCCATCTCCCCCTCTTCAGCGTGAGCCTGCTTGGTGTCCCGACTCAATGCGCGGCGTTTCATCATCAACCACCTTCACTTTTTAAGTCAATCATACGCGCGCGACCATTTGATCGCCTCGACAAATCCCAGAGACGAGGGAATTAGTGTGAGTGTGTGTGTGTGTGTTGGGTTGTGTGTGTGTGTGTGTGTCTGTGATAGTGAAGAAAAGAGAATGAAGGAGGGAACCTTTTTTATTTTGTTATGGGTATCAATTTAGACTTGCAGTGTAAACTTCCCGAACTGTCAGACTGCAGAAAGTGTTATCAAGAATCTTTAACGGTTTTGATCTTAAGGACTTGTGGGCTAACTTGAACCATAGTGGGATTCCCCACTGGGACAAATGTTTCAACATTGCACTAAAAGCATTGATTTAGGCTGCAACACACTGTTCATGTATTCTCAGTAGAATGGCACCATAGTTGTTACACAGTTATATTTTATGTAAAAAATGCAACCCTTATTAATGTTAACTGGACCTAATGTGTGACTGCAGTTTTTTTATTTGTAGTTATATTGATCCAATTTGTATTGAAGGAACACGTTAATCTCAGCAATGAGTGTTCTGAGTGATCCGCCACAGGCAAGGTTCCCAGCAAACCCCGGGCCAGACTTCTCTTCGAAATGTAGGCTAGTCCACATAAAAGGTTTAGGGTATATAATACAGCTGTAGACCATAGTCTTATAGCCTGAATAAGCTGTTTAAGAAGTCTAAATGTTTAGATTTAGGTTTAAAAAATGTTTACACACTGGATGGATGTTGTGTTAGGCTAGATGCTGTTGACATTTTTATAAATATGAGGTTATTCCTAATTTCCTATCATAGTGGTTGTGGTTTTGTTATATTCATATCAAGGAAGTTTTAATTTGGTGTTGCTTGTATTTAGTTTTAGGCCTACTTGCTTTAAATTCTGTAAAAAATATTTGCCTATAGCCAATATGTTAATTAATCCCCCAAAAATGTGTTGCAGTTCGGCAAAGCGAGTTCGGTCCACGAGATCAGAGCTCCATTTCAAGCTTTTGTCCGTTTCACTCAAATTATCTTTAAGGCAAAAATATATAAAGTCACTCTTTTCCTCCACACGGACCAATCAGGCGCGCGATAATACGTATAGATGAGAGCGCGCAGAGAGCAGAGCCCGAGCCAGCAAACAGTGTCTGTCATTAACGACAGTTGAGGGAGAAGAGGAACGATCTCAGACCGAGAGAGGGAGAGTGAGAGAGAGAGAGAGAGAGAGAGAGAGAGAGAGAGAGAGAGAGAGAGAGAGAGAGAGAGAGAGAGAGAGAGAGAGTGGGACAGTAAGCTAACACTTTGAACGCACGCTCTGTCGAATAAGACATCGCAACAGATCAAAATGAGTGGTCAGTTTGAGGAAGATTTCCACGATCGGGGCGAACGAAAGAGTAAATCGCCCACTCTACTTTCTTCGTATTGTATAGATAGTATACTGGGCCGTCGGAGTCCCTGCAAAGTAAGGCTGATAGGGGCGCAAAGTTTGACAACCCTGCCAAGCAGAGGGGAAATCAACAAGCCGACAGAAGGTAAGCTATCCTCCGCAAAACGGCTCTAGACACACTGTTATTTGTCAGTAGTCTAGCCTTCTCTGTGGGTAATTGTCAGCAAAATAACAGTTCACGGTAATCTAATGAAACTGGCATGATGAACAACAAACCATACTGTAAAGTTAGTTTAAGTTCATTTCAACTCTGGCATTAGGGTTATCAGGCTATTATTATTTAGGCTCACATTACCTTGTTCAACAGACTAGACCTTTTGATTTGTCGAACATAGTCATAGGTTTTGTCAATCTGCTCATAAATATATTTTCCAGTTGGAAATTGAAAAGTCTAGAAAATTGCCTTCGTTATTGACATTCAACCGTAGGATTTTCACTGCTGTTTAATTTATTTCTATGTACTCGCGCATTGCTCCAACATCTTTGCCCATTGGCATTTCATAGGTTCAACTAGAGATCCCCTGTCTCTCGACACCGACATGCACCTGCCACCTAAGCTGCGACGGCTATACGGGCCTGGGGGAAAGTACCTTCACGATCACGGGGAGAAGTTTGACAGGGAGCGGCTCCTGTTGGATCAAGCCTGTGATAGCCTCAAAATCAGCCAGGCGCCGCAGGTGAGCATCAGCCGCAGCAAATCCTACCGGGAGAATGCGTCCCTAAACCGGGGTGAGGGAGGCCAGAGCCCTGGAGAAGGGTCCGACGACGGCAGTCTGGGATTGGTGGAACTAGGCCCTTTGAAGTTCGAAGAGGATGCAGGAAAAGAGGATGAGGCGTGCGGGGACACATCAGGTCTCTCCCCCAAGGACGAAGAGAGGGAGAGCCACGCCGGGGATGGGGACGTGAGGGACGGGGAGGACAGCGTGTGTCTGTCCGCAGGCAGCGACTCGGAGGAAGGGATGCTGAAACGGAAGCAGAGAAGATACAGGACTACATTTACCAGTTACCAGCTTGAAGAACTAGAAAGAGCTTTCCAAAAGACGCACTATCCTGATGTGTTCACCAGGTAAGGAGCAAATTATTTTAGGAAAGGTGCGCATAAATATATAGCCTATAACCTACTTAAAATAAATTGTTTTTGTCTATTGGAATACGAGGAAGAGTTGACATGCATATCATATAAGCTTTTAGTAGCCTAGTAAGTTACCAAAACTGATTTAGCCTAATTAAAACTCAGCGAAAACATGTTGGCTATTGGTACGCCGCCGCCTTTTTATTTATTTTTTATAATTATTTACATGAATTGTATTATTGTAGTTATTAGGCCTATTATTATTATTATGCTTATATTGTTTTTAGTATTGGACGTAATAACGCATCTCAAACAAAGCATGGCATTTGCTTGAATGAATAGCCTATTGGCCTAGCCTATGAAACAATCAACCACCTGTGCACAACTGCAATAATCAGGCCAATAAGAATTGCATATTGGCCTGAGGTTATAGGGTATTTAATAACATGAATGACTATACTCTCTATAAATAGAGATTTGTGTTTGAGGCAATGCAATCCGGCGTAAACCCACACAATAATGTAATATGGTAGCACTTAAAGGATTGTGTTATGAATGTAGGCTAGGCTACCTTAGCATATTGTTCTGCGTGATATTGATATCACTGCCACAGGCCTAAAGAGAATTAGATGATAGGTCCCACGTCTTTGGTTGAATGCATTCAACCAAAATGTAGGCCTGCTTTTACGTTTACAGGGCTTTCCAAGCTCAAGGGTATAAGAGGCGCGCTCAAACACACCCACACAGACACGTTGACGCAATATCAGCTATCATTTATCTGACAAGAATGATGCCTAAATGGCTTAATATCTGTACTTCAATTCACATTTGTAAATGTTTAACAATATAGCCAATTATTTGGTTGTATGCTGCGCCATGCAAGGATGTCTGCTATTTCAAGAAATTGCAGTAAATGTTGCCAGTAGCAGAATATTATTCCAATTACAATAGGCACATTATTAATTGCCTGTACTATCAAATGGCAGATACCTACATTATGATTATAGCCTGTGATATTATATTATTTAATTAAATAGGATAAAATTCAGGTAAGAAATAGGATTCCAAGTTTCTGATCAAGGATGTGGCTGTAAGATAATACAGCATTGACAGACACATTGGTCGGATGTGTGCCTGCATACGTCTGCAGGCACAGAATGTTCAACTTCAAACTAGGTTACAGGCCTCACCTCGAACGGGACGGATTACATGATAGGTTACTTCACATGTTGGCTTCTTGGATTTATTTTTTAGAGTTTATTAAAACAAATCTAATAATAATAAACTCAAATAAAAAATAAACATGGCACGTACGGCGAATTGCAGTTTGTCTGGATCTGCATGGGCCTAAATTTTCTGTAAAATGTTGACACAATTTGTGTCAGTAGCCTATTGTTTTGAACAAGTAAATGATGGCTATAGCATGTACGGGAGACAATAATTGATCATCAGTGGTCTATTCTGATTACCCTCCAACCACTGAGAAAATAGCCTAATCAAACTCGGTTTGACGGTTTTCCGTCTTGAAAGAAAAAAACTTATGGTTGTCTATTGTTGACGGTGAAGAGGAGACAAAAAACTAAACATCGAAAAGCATCGAGTAACTCAAATTGACCCGTAACCCTTTTTCCTTTTCAGAGAGGAACTCGCAATGCGTCTGGATCTCACTGAGGCACGCGTTCAAGTAAGTAACCTCTATTTACGTGTTGCTAAATGTTGACCTATATGTTTTTCGTTTTGTTGCACACTTGCCCAGATGGAAGCGGATTATAGCCGCATATCATTGCAGTTTCCAGGTTGATTGATTGTTCTCTTTAGTAGGCCTAGGAATTTCTACACATATACTTATTTCTGACTATGGCATCTCCAAGCGAATTATTTGCGTGGACCTACAAAACTGTTTCCAAATAGGGCCTACACTATATTTTCAACCATATAGGCCTATTTTCTTTATTAATAACTGTGATACACAAATTAAAATTAAACAGAAGCTAGATCGTCTTGCAATTTACAGCCTATAGTTCCTTCATTAAACCAATTTTACAGGTACCGGTTGTTTGTGAGGGCTTTGCCTAATGCAAACCAATTGCACAGAATTGAGGCGGCTAGAGAGGGCTATTTGAGACAATGATGTATTACTCTAAAATGTGTTAAATGGCCCCAATTGCTGCGCAGGGAAGGACCTTCCTGTTATTGAAAGTTATTACATGCGATTGGGGACATTTTAGTGGCAATTAAGCGAACGCAGACGATTCATAAAAGCTCACTTAGAGCAAGAGCAAACACGGGCTATTTCTGGAATATGCTGGTGTTTGAATTCCCATCACTGGGCAAAGTGGGGAGAGAGAAAAAATTGAGAGGGAGGGAGAGAGGGAGAGAGGGAGAGAGGGAGTGAGAGAGAGAGAGAGATAGAGAGAGGAAGACAGTGAGAATGAAAGAGTGACGGGGAGTGGATAGATATAGGGTGGCGGGATAATGCTATTTGATTTCCCATTATGTGATTGCAATAGACCTGCATTGATCCGATGCTTTGCACTTGGAGCGAATGAGGGACCATTAAAAGTGTTTGCGTCGCCCCCTCCCTTCCCCTCCGTTGAGAGCGTGTCGTGCATGTCGAAGCCCCGGGCTCATAACCAAAGAGACCGTTCAAACACGGTGGAAGCTCCGGGGTTATGGCCGATGTAAAACAACAGATGTCTCTTTGGGGACCGTAGGTGAACAAATCACTTAAGGGGCGCCATCAGGAGGTGATAAAAACTCATAAATTCCCGAGGGGCCATGTAATGCTAAACAGCTTTGGGAATGACTTGCGTGTGTGCCACTGTCGATCAAACACACCCATTCAATCACTTTCTTATGTTGACATTTTCCCATTGTCAGAGCCCGTATTTCAGCAGCGCAAACTGAGCACAGTGGATGCGTGGGAAAGTTAAATACACTTTAGTGTAGGCCCACTGGTTCTACATTTTAAAGAATTTAATTTAAAGCGCATTAATTGTTATTGGACTCTGTTCTGCGGTTATTTTCTCAATCTTTTGTTAACACGACTCTTAATTATCACGCCCCACCCCCGATCTTGGTCTGCTAGAACCGGATTTTAATTAGCAAACTTAGACTAACGGACCGTGAGTGCGCGGGGTTTGGTGCGATAGTAATTACTGTTGACTTTCCGCCTATTTGCCACCTTCTGAACCATGGAGCGACGGGCTCTGAGATTTCTTTCATGCAGACATTGGCAGAATAGCATTTAGAGCCATCTGACAAGAGCCCTAGTGGAAATAACCCATACCTTAATGATGAATCACTGTAAGGTCCAAATGTTATCATATGATCAACCATTTTCAGGATTATAAAATATGAAGGGGTAATATTGAAACTTTCATACTATAAATTAGTCATTTTTCCCTTTCACTCTCTCCAGTCATGTTCCTTCAAATCTTCCCCCTCTCTGACCTCCAACCTTCCTCCTATTCCTCAGGTGTGGTTTCAGAACCGCCGGGCCAAGTGGAGGAAGCGAGAGAAGGCCGGGGTCCAGGCCCACCCCTCAGGGCTGCCCTTCCACAGTCCCCTGGCTGCAGCCCACCCTCTCAGCCACTACATGGAGGGGGGCCCCTTCCCCCCCCACCCCCACCCCGCCTTGGAGTCTGCCTGGACTGCCGCCGCTGCTGCCGCCGCCTTCCCGGGGCTGGCTCCACCCCACAATGGTTCGGCCCCGCCCCTGGCCACACCCCTGGGCCTGGGCACCTTCCTGGGTACAGCGGCCATGTTCCGCCACCCGGCATTCATCGGACCCACCTTCGGCAGGTGAGCGCCTAGGTACCTCCACCCTGACAATTATGATGCAACTTCCCCTATGTGTGTGTGTTGGGGGGGGGGATTATCTATACATTTTGGATATGTTTTGTTCTATTACACTCTGTGTGCGTGTATGCTAATGAGAATCATTGTGTTAGCTAGCTCCTCAGTCACACTGTCACTTTGCCTGTCAGTGTCACTAATTAGGCCCCAGTCTCATGCTGCAGCCCCCAAGCTGTGAGGGGAGGTCTGGAGCCAGAATCCACCCCCTCCTCCTTCACTGGAAACCCTGGGCATCCCCCTTCTTGTGATATTCATCTGCTCTGATAACGCTTGGATAGAAATAGCATAGATACAGCATTTTAATCGCTGTCACCATATGTTTGACACACTTGTAACAGGAATAATATGTTTGAATCTTCCCAGTGTATTTTGTCAATCGTATTTTAAATATTTCATGTCTTTATAATTCTCTCTTTTTTGTTTTCATCCATCCATTCATCTTTTTCCTCAGGCTGTTCTCCAGTATGGGTCCACTGACCAGCGCTTCCACCACCGCCGCACTCCTCCGTCAGCCAGCACCGCCAGTGGAGAGCCCCTCCCACCCCGCCCCGGTGCTGTCTGACCCTTCCTCCTCCTCCCCCTCTTCTTCGGCCGCAGCAGACCGCAGGGCGTCCAGCATCGCCGCTCTGCGACTCAAGGCTAAGGAACACTCAGCTCAGCTCACTCAGCTCAACATCCTGCCAACTGGAGCTCCAGGCAAGGAGGTGTGCTGAGGCGCGCTCTTACCCGAGCAGGGGCCCTCTCTCCTGGGCTTACAGTCCAATCCCTGCCCCCTCATACCTCTGGAGCAGTTTGCTTACACTGACATCCCTCACCTTCCATACCTCAAAAGCGCCCCTTCCCCACCCCCCCAACAAAAAGCACGACCAAATTCAAAGAGAACTGGCTAACTGGACCGCTGTGTGGGTGCACACGAACATACCACTATCAATTATAATCCACTAACCACACCACCAAACACAGCGCTACTTCCTGGTTCACTAGTTTCACATCCTGCTTGTGTTAATCCTGCTGTGCGATGCTGCATCCACAGACTAACTCGGATCAACCACACCTGCTGCTCCCGCTAGAAGGATAATGGTACTTGAAAATTAAGGCCAGAACCACACACACACACAAAAGAGGATGGACGGAAGATCATGAGAAGAACAAGAACTGGCAGGAAATGGATTCTGTTGAACCTGGACAACATCATGCAGTGCTCAGAACCTTGCCCCTTGATCCATGCTGATCATGCTGGAATGATAGTACGGATCATGAACCCACTTGTCAATAGGTTGCCATGCCAAAGGAAATAGTCAATACACCTTCCATAGACTTCTCTGCAGCCTGGTCCAATATAACCGGCATCTAGTTTGTTTTCTGTTGGCACCAGACACGTGAGCAAGAGTCTCCATTTGAAATGCAGTTTGCAGTAGTGGTTTCAATAAAGGGATCATGAGCCAAACAAATACCACTCAATGTCATATTGGCCAACGGAGTTCATTTGATTCCAGGACAAACAATGTGAAGTTAGGTTGTACCAGACACCTATGGTTGCACTGTGGGAGACGATACTGTTAATACCATTGTACATTTTTGGGAAAAGGCAAAAAATGATAATTTTCAGAACAGAGTCCTGTATATTTTAAGGAGACTCTGTTTTGAGCAGTTGCACTTGGTGTAGTGTCTTATGAATGTTGCCCTGTGTAGAATTTCACCTGTGTTAATGAAATATTAGGTTTTAGATCATTATTTATGTCAAACCTGTGTCCCAAGGGATTGAGTGAAGGACAGGAGTTATTTGTGATTGTACATTTCTGGTTTAGTATTGAAGAGGAGAACATATTTGAATAAATGACGCTGATAAAATGAATTATCTTTTATTATTTCCAACCATCATATAATTGAAATAGGTCTGAACCAGAAATCAAACCTGTAAAATAGAACTATAGAAATATTAATAAAATTGTTATAAAAGAACTGATGTTTTCTGTCTTCAATAATATAAGTTACATTGAAAATGTTAGCATTACATGGATAGTAATCTTTCAAATTAAATCGATTTAAATTATTTTATTCAAATGTAATTTGATATTCAACAATTTTAATGTATAGGATTATTTAGCATCTACTGGGCTAAATCCTGTAAAATTTAGATGAGAAAAATGCATTCCCTTGCATTTCAATTAACAATTGTCCTTTGGAAATGCTAGATTTCATTGCGTCTAAAATGCAGGACAATGAAAGAAAAAAAGTTGAGAGCCAAACCGCTCAAAAATTCAAAGGTATTTAGCAATCGGCTCGATGGCCATCTTGAATAAATGAAAGAGAAAATGAATTAGGAGGCTAATGGCAAATAATTCAGTGCCGCTGCGTGCGTCTGGTCTCTTCAGTTCAGTTGACAAAATAAAGACCCATATATTCATGAGGTAATCCCTACATGTGAACGAGCTACAAAGGCGAGGGTTTTCAATTAGAGCGTCCACTTTATCCGCGCTCCTTCACGAAACTCGCTTTAACATCCTTTAAAGGCCCTAAATTGGTCTTAACATCTGTAATACCATGTCGATGGAAGCGGGTTCCTTTGTCATTAATGAAGTAACAAACCACTTTATCAAAGTCTTTCTCTGGAGTCCCCCATAGTCTCCCCATCTTCCACCTCCCTCGGTTAATTCCCAAATCCCCTCCTCTGAATCTCACGCGCGAAGCAGCCCTATTACAGCAATCAATGCGCGCCTTTCAGTGAAGTCATTCTCGCTCGTTTGACCCGTTCATGGTACCGCACCAAATCGCGTGAAATTACCCAGTGAATTAATTTAGCAGGGTCTACTCATTTATTGGTTGCTTCGGTGAAAAACCTTTCAGTAGTCTTGTTTTATCAGCCTTCCTCCTAATCTCCGTATTCATTCTAATGCTGCTAACAAGCATTACATTTCAACAGAAATATTTTAGGCCTATGGGATGGATGGAAGTGCAGTTGGATAAAGTGTGACTGTGTGTGTGTGTGTGTGTGTGTGTGTGGGGGGGGGGGGGGGGCGTAATATATACATTTTGGGTACGTTTTGTTCTAATACATATTAAGCCTGTATACGCCTCTTCTCTTGTGAATGACATTGGCCTAACAGACCAACTCAATCTGACATGTCATGCATGACAAACTGAACTCTGATCTACAGTTATGCAAAGAGAGAAAGAAAACAATTTTCTCTTGTGGACCAAAATCCTCAGCGCAACATGAACTCTGAGTGTTTGAAATCTCTTTCTATAAAAACTATCAGAGCATGTTTTCTGTATAGGGCCACATGTTTTTATGAGATTGTCCAGGGCGCTTTAATCTTATTGTGAATATAACTAATGAATAGCAAACCAATTTGTCCCTAATATCTCGGGAATGCCGGGCACGATCCGGGAGGCGGATGACCTGCTGCGCGCCAGGCTTAAACTTCTTTCCAGGGCAAAAAAGAGGCGAGAAAATTGAAATGGTGTCGTCCAAGCAATAATAAAAGCACATTCATAGACATTGCACGGGAAATTGAATATTTTGAACATTTGTTCCTTCCCGGAATTGCCATATGGTCATTGCCTCAGACGCCATATGCGTGAGTTGGATAATACATGTTGTCAGCATATGAAATGTCTAAATGATCACATTTAAAGTTTAAAAGGGGTCATTGGAGGAAAGAGAAAAACGGCATGACTTGCACCTAATTCCCATGAGTATGGCTTCATTCTTACGTTTTTGTCTGCGGCCTACAGGTGTCTATAGAAAAAATAGTTCCACAATGGCGCTCCCATTTTCATCATTGCTATTCCTGCCTTGCTCTATTTGCGACTGATTTGACCGCTGATTTCCGATTCTCCAGGGCTTCGTCTCCCCCACCAGGTCCCTCATAGAGAATAGGCCCAATCACTCTGCGACTCACTCCTCTCTCAGTCCCCGGGAGAGAGGCTCTAAAAGGCGCTTTGATGAACTGCCTCGCCTCCTTCGGAGGAGCGGAGGAGATCGTGCAATGAAAGACCTGAATAGCGGCCCTGGCACTCGGGTCTCTTTTAGATCGCCCCTTAATTCCCGTCTCTTTCGCTCTCATCCAATTAGCTCAGTGTATTAAGCGGTTTATCGTCTCATAGCCGCCCTTTCAGGCCGAACAAGGGGGATACTTTGCAATAGGACCAGCTCTCCTTTTGACACCCTTTCTGGTACTTACATGTTCCACCGCGCTATGAATAATAGGGACAGAATAGACCGCTAATTCCCTCATCAAAGAATACCTTGTCTGCCGCTTTGCTCAACAACGCCATTCTGGTCAAAAAGACAGGCAATAAAGCTTAACATAACAAAAAAAGAGACTCATTCGCTCTTATTAGCTTAGCCAGGTCGAATTAACGCGAAGGCTTGGGTTGGTAGTTACACAAAAAGCCCACGTTCATTCATTGAGACGCGCATCATGGAGCTTGGCACAACCATAATTATTCTGTACTGTAATCTTGGAAATACAAGGCATAGTGTAGACCGGTCCTCTCCAAAGACTCCAATGAGTATTTTTTACACCTTCAAATTGAAAGTGATGTTATAAATAGTGTGTTTATGTAAATGTAGCCCCCCCTCCCTGCACAGACACAAGCAAACACTATGGTTGCTGAATAAGTGCAACCCACTTAAAGTCGATTCTACAAGTCGCTGGTGTGGGCCGTAAGTGATTTCTAAAGCACTACTATTTATGGAAATTGGCATTGGGGTTGAGAGCAGAAATCATCAATCACCTATCTTTTTCTGAACACAAAAATGAATTCTGGTTTTTACACCATTGACTAAAAGGTCCATCGATGGGCCCTTTACTGTATATGCATTCTGATGAAGTCCAGTTATGGTGAGTAAATACACTAGTGTGGGCAGCAAGCATATCATGGACGTGGAAAACAGATGGAATAACACAGATTTCTAATTTAAATTTTATTGATATTTCTGTATTAAATGACGTATCAATATCATAACACTTGATTGAAAGTTCACAAATCATGACAAACAATGAAAAAGAAAAAACTAACAAAAAACAGTTACAATACATACAATAAAAACAGTGACCAGGAATAGGTTGGAATGAACAGATCTAATGACGTCACTTAAACAGGGCTTAGTTAAAAAAAAAGTTTGATATGGAGACAAGAGTGCTAACGCCCTCTCTAACCCCATCTCATCCACCATTGTCCTCTTTCCCCGTTCATCTTCCTCTCTTTCTCTTGTACACAGTGTCTGAATTGGGAGGTAATCAAAACAAGTGTCCAATCGCTACAGGAGTTCAGTGGAATCGGCGATCAGGGTGCGTATCATTGGCTAATTGCCGTGCTGTGGAGTAGCCAGGGAGCGCTGTTGAGAAGCCCTATCAGAGCAAAGATATTGGGACTGCCCTCGTCTCTGCTACACACTATCCTTGCCAAGTAACACGCACACACACACACACACATCACCACCATAACCCAGGACTCAATCTTCCCACCAGCCATTGAGGTCTGATTGCTACCCCCCTTTGCGTGGGCCAATAGGGGTGAGGGGGGTCAGGGGATGAGTGAGGGACAGAATGACTGTGTGTGTGGAGGAGGGTAAAGATGTGATGGGGTCTTTATCCTTATAATGGTTTCATAATCGGCAGACGAGACAAGGGGATCTTATGTGAGTGCAAGAGTAAATACCTGGAATTACTATAAACTTATGCACACACACCCTTCCAACCCAAGGCCCCAAAAGTCAGGTTTGTCAAACATGGCACTGCTGACCAAACCAGCCATCACATTATATTACAAACACGAATGCCAACCTTGTCTAATATATATCTACAAACATCACCTGAGTCATTACGCCACTCAATGAAGGCATGAGGACATGAATTGAAACCCAAGTGAAATGATCAATAACATCAGACCAGAGGGCGGGACCTCCTCCCTACCAAGATACCATTAGGACGATCGGGAAACCAATTAGCTGTCTTGAAACCCCTAGCGACCAATGAGGGTGGTGGTTGTTGGTGAGGGACTTTACTTAAGGGAGGCGAAGGCCTGGAACAGCTTGGCCAGGTTGACATCGGAGTAGCCACTGGCAGCCAGGGCGCGGTCTGGAACCTCCTTTAACTTCTTATAAACGTCCTTCGCCGCATCATGGGCATTTATAGACTTTCCTTGGGATATACAGAAAGGGAGAGAAATGTTAGTCATTGTCATGTAGTCTTGTTAAGGTATCACGTCCACAAAATTCGACAACCCCACCAGTTCACCCAATCGGGCAGTGTGTTGGCCTCTCAGAACAAGGTGAGGAGAGGACGAGGAGAGAAACGGTCCCTCTATGTGCTGTAATGGAAGCTGTGAGATTTATTTCCCTCTGAACTGGACACTTCACAGATCCATAACAGCAGTAGGACGATCACTCTGAGGTGATGGTCCCGTCCGGTGGTCGATGGCAACACACAAGCCTGCGCGCTCCCACACACAGGGCCATGGGATCGATCCCAGGACCCACCAGGATGGTGGTGGTGGGGTTGTCGATACTGGCCCTCTCTTATCCCCTCAGGAGGGCCTGGGGAGCAGGGGCCCTCTGCCGGCAACATCCATGGCAGTTAGGACGGTGACACGTCTCTCTATACCAGGAATGTGCGTATGTGTGTTTGTGCGTTATCGGGGCGAGATCAGCCGTTTGGCCATTTATCCATCTGCCACTACAGTTGTGCACTTCTATCAGCTCGGCTGTATTCCTGGCTGGAGCATTAGTGGCTGTTGTATAAATACGGAGGGATTGACTGGCCCAAGAGAACAAAGGTTAAACACCAGATGGATGGAGAGGGTAACACACACACACACACACGTACAAAACTAGCTGATACATGCACATAGGCAACTAGATATGCCACACCACACACTAGCAGTAGCACACATAGCAATAACACACACACACACACATACATACATACAGTGACACAATCACCACCAGCAACTATTACCAGATAATACTCACCTCTAGAAAAACGAGAGATAGAGGGCGGGAGGGAGAGAGAGACTAGGAGGGAGTGACAGAAGAGGGAGGGAGAGAGAGCGGAGAGTACAAGTAAGAGATGGAGGGGGGGACTATTTATCAGAGGAATAGAGAGAGGGGAGGCAGAAGGAAGATGATGCATGATCAAGCGAAAGCAATCATGTCATCATTTCTGAAAGGTAGGAGAAAATAATTCTCTTTTTTTTTTTCTCCCTCTCCTCCTTTTCTTCGTTTTCTTTTCCACCTCAATCACTGTGTGTGGAGGGGATAAAAGAATGATTTAAGAGTCAGAGAGGGAGAGAGAGAGAGAGAGGGAGGGAGGGAGAGAGAGAGGGAGGGAGAGACGGTGCCCCCAGTAAGTCTCTGCTCAGTAGGGGTTGGCAGTTCAAATGGCCTTCCTCAAAAAGAGGTAGAGGGAAGGAAAGAGCCGAGGGGAGAGGGAGAGGAGGAGAAGGACCGAAGAGAGGCGGCGGCGATGCAGGCGAGAGAAAAGAAAAAGAGAAAGAAACGGCAAGAGAGGTGAAACACGCGCAAATGATGTTCAACAACCACTGTACTCTAAAGGTGGGCGACACACCTTTAATACACACGCATGCACGCTCTCCCACACGCGTGCATGCGTGTGTGCTGCCGTTGCGGTGAGTGTATCGGGGGCTCTGTACGCCCTAACTAGGTGTAAATACAATAACAAGCCTGTAATTAAGTGAGCATGATGAAGTTAATGGAGATCGGCCGTTCCGTCCGCCGCATACATGAATATTATATTAGCTGGTAGCGGGCAGCTGCAATAGCAGTTAATTTAATCACCACTCAGAGCACAGGGAAACTTCTTTGTGTGAGTGTAATTGCACAGAATGAATAATTGATTTGACAATCGCACCCGCAGATTTGCCACCCCATTTTGGGTTTGTAGGAAGGGAAGGAGGGAGGTGATGAGACAGAGAGAGGAGAGAGAGGGACGAAAGCGGAGGATGGGTGAAGGAGGATGAGAGAGAGAGAGAGAGAGAGAGAGAGAGAGAGAGAGAGAGAGAGAAAGAGAGAGAGGAGGAGGAGGGCTGGTGTGCCGTGGTGAAGAGAGGTGTCAGGGACGATGTGGGTAAATGGATCATTAGAAAAGCGTAGCTCAAGGACAATTTATATTTTATCAATGCGGCGAAATTACATTATTGCTCACACACGCAATCATACTGCCCACACTCCAGACTGAGACACAGGGAGAGAGGGAGGGAGGGGTGGAGCGAGCGAGAGAAGAAAAGGCAACAGATAGACGGAGAGGAAGGGGGAGAAAGAGAGACAGAAACCTGACAACGTGGAATGATTTGAACAACACTGATATGGGATGTTTCTTTTCTATAAAAAAAATGAGCAAGTGTTTTTTCGGCAGTGTGTATGTCTGTGTGTGTGTGTGTGTGTATGTCTACGTGTGTGTCTGTGTCTGTGTATTCCATTAGAGCTCTCCTGCCGTGGATGAAATTACCTCCATGTTTTACTCAGTCGCAGCAATCAGGCACAATGTGAAATACATGTAGATCAGTCACTTTCCCTCAATCTTTCACACACATATATACAGCTAGAGTGTGTGTATATACACACGTACACGTTGTATAGTAGCATGTACATACATATATACACATAAGGATCCAGTACATTCACATCTCTCTCTTCTGTCTCTCACACACTTGCAGTGTGTGTGTGTGTGTGTGTGTGTGTGTGTGTGTGTGTGTGTGTGTGTATAGGGTTGCAAAATAATGTGTTAATTTAGATATTGATATGTGAGTAATCTAGATAAATTCATTACAAAGCATGTCATTAATTAAATTAAAAAATGACAGCCATGATATATACACACAGTACATACACATTCTCTCACACATAAAGACACATGCATTCGAACATAAACAATCATACACAATGGTTTGAAGGGGCACTAGAAGGCTGGCTTGTCAGATAAGTTTAGCAAGTGTGCTGGTTTTTGTCATCGTTGAGAATGAGCAGTAGATTAAAAAAGAGAGGGAAAGCTTGTGATAACAGCAAAGGTCACGGAAAGCTGGCAGAAGTTCCACCCCCCCCCCCCCCCGTGCAGAGCGTGTACAGGACATGGGTTCAGCCCGGTAATCTAAGCACTCTGTCCCCTAGGTGTAATAGTAATATGGGGTATTACTGCCCCAGGACCAGGTGATGACACTTGAACCCTATACTTTATGGCAGCATGTGTGTGTTAACATGTGCTTGTTTGAAAGACTTAGTCCTGAAGACTCATCAGGATTTGGGGTTTTCAAATGGAGACCTACGAGCAAAGTGATAGGAGGGTCTCTTTGAACATGATCCTTTAATGTCTATTATCACACAGACACACACACACACACACAGACATGGAGACACACAGACATGGAGACAAACAGGGAGACACACTGAAATGGAGACAGACTGTCATGGAGACAGACATGGACACAGACAGGGAGACACAGACATGGAGACAAACTGACATGGAGACAGACATGGAGACAGACAGGGAGACACACTGACATGGAGACAGACAGGGAGACACACTGACATGGAGACAGACAGGGAGACACACTGACATGGACACAGACAGGGAAACACACTGACATGGAGACAGACATGGAGACAGACAGGGAAACACACTGACATGGAGACAGACATGGAGACAGACGGGGAGACACACTGACATGGAAACAGACTGTCATGGAGACAGACATGGACACAGACAGGGAGACACAGACATGGAGACACACTGACATGGAGACACAGACAGGGAGACACACTGACATGGAGACAGACATGGAGACACACTGACATGGAGACAGACATGGACACAGACAGGGAGACACACTGACATGGAGACAGACATGGACACAGACAGGGAGACACACTGACATGGAGACACACTGACATGGAGACAGACATGGACACAGACAGGGAGACACACTGACATGGAGACAGACATGGACACAGACAGGGAGACACACAGACATGGAGACACACTGACATGGAGACACACAGACATGGAGACAGACAGGGAAACACACTGACATGGAGACAGACAGGGAGACACACTGACATGGAGACAGACAGGGAAACACACTGACATGGAGACAGACAGGGAAACACACTGACATGGAGACAGACAGGGAGACACACCGACATGGAGACAGACACAGACTAAAGGTTACTCCTGAGACTAAACTCCGAACAACAAGGAAGAAACATGGAAACAAGGGAAAAGAGAAAAAGAATGCCCGAGGGGAGGACGGCGGAAGGAAGTCAAGAACAGAGAACAGGCCTTGATTTCTCACATCACAAAGAAAGTGCGAGGATAAGGAAGGCTATAATCATGTTAGCACCCCCCCTCCCCTTCTCCATCCCAGTCCCCCTATTTCGGTTCCCTCCATCTCCAGATTGGTCATCTGTTGATTACACGTTATATTTACCTCCGCTGTCTCGCTCCGACCAGCGCTTACACACACTCAGGCATACATACATAAATATTTAATCAAATAAATAAACCAGTTCACAGAGAGGCCCTTTCTAATCAAGTGACATCCATCAGAGAAGACTGTGGGGAAGAGGCCTTGTGGCGGGTGGCTTCTGAGCATGTTCAGAACATGGCTTTGCGTCTATTTGTAGGAGGGGGGTGGGGGGGGGGGGGGGAATATACGCTCCATGTCCCATTACGGGAGAAGGGCTATCCTTTCACCCGCGCTCCTATTACTCCCCCTATCATTTCCCCAAATCTAAAACCTGTTTTCAATCAACACTGCCAAACGAGTGCCTGTCGAAGTGGGGTGGAGGGGGGTGGGGGTGGGCTGCGGAGGTAGAGCTGGACAGTGCGGGCAGGAAGGAGAGGGAGAGAAGGAGAGCAGACGGATGGAGGGCCCTCTCCTTCTTTTTCTCGGTGATTGGAGCGATGGGAGCGTTTTGCATTCCGTGTGTGTGTGATTGAATCCGTCTCCTAAATTAGGGCTGTCGACTGGAGGAGCCGAGCCTCCTTAACACCCCCTCCCTCCCCCCCCGCTACGCTGCCTTACCGCATGTGTGTGTGTGTGATTGTGAGAATGTTAATATTAATGTGATATGTTTATAAAAGGTAAGGTGTGCGGCAATTGTGGCCCTGATTGCCGGTGGCTGTGCGTGTGGCCTCACCCTTCCCACTGGCGAGCGCGTGATCCCAGTCGAAGATGAATCTGTAGAAGCACAGCTGGTTGTAGAGGGCCTTCTCAGAGTACTGTAGAGACAGAACACACGCGCCCGCGCCTTTATTATCACAAACAATGTTATCAGAACAACACGTTTAGACCAATTACCAGTCCTGTTTCATCGCGTTGCAAGCAAAGGTAACAACTAAACATGTGACAGAAGCAAAGAATCTTTAAGCAGGTTAAACGACTGTTTCACTTCTCTTACAGAGATGCAAAAAGCACAAGCCTTCCTACTCATCCTCCATTCTTCTAACCCTTTTTTTGTTTCCTCTTCCTTCATATATTGTCCCTACCCCCCGCCCCCCCCCACTTCCCTCTAACTCCCTCCCCTCTCTGACATAATAAAGCAGGATACAAATTTGTTTGGTTTGTTAATCTCGGCGGCAATTAACTCTAGCCACACAATTGCCTGCAAGAGAGAGAGAGAGAGAGAGACGGAGAGACAAAGGGAAAGAGACAAAGGAATTGGTGAGAGACGAGTGAGGGAGAGAGAGAGAGGAGTGAGCAGAAGGCGTGAGAGACACAAACACAGAGAGAGAGAGAGAGCAAAGGGTGAGAGAGAGAGAGAAAGAGAGAGAGAGAGAGCAGAGGGTGAGAGAGAGAGAGAGACAGAGAGAGAGACAGAGAGAGAGACAGAGAGAGAGAGACAGAGAGAGAGACAGAGAGAGAGAGACAGAGAGAGACAGAGAGAGAGAGACAGAGAGAGAGAGACAGAGAGACAGAGAGAGGAAAAAGGAGGGAGAGAGTGTGAGAGAATGGGATCAGCCCTAAAATTACCTCCTTCATAATAGTTTGTTGTGATAAGCCATTGTGAGAGCGGCAGCGGAACAGCAGTTGCTGTCAATTTGATTAACCATTATACTGCATGTTTAATTGCAGCTATCGGGTCGTCATTTCCCCCTGTTCAACTGAAGAGGCCATGAGACGCCCCAACCCCACACACACGTCAGGTGTGTGTGTGTGTGTGTGGAGGATGCCGTTATTATGATGCCATTTCCCCATGTGTGTGTGTGTGCCGTGGCCACTTGCAATGCGTGTATGGTGATGACTGAAGACAGGAATGGAATGTGTGTGTGTGTTTCGGCACCGTTGCGTGTCGAGCCTGTGTGTGTACTGGGGTGTGTGTGTGTGTGTGTGTTTCATGGCCCTCTATGGCTGTCCATGTAGACTGCACAGCTGTTGACCCACGATGCACTGCCTGGTCAACGACTAAGTGATGCATCCCATAATGGAGCAATGGTTACCGCTGCCAATGCAAAGCTGTTCAGGCACAAACAACACACACACACACACTCCCACTCTCCCACTCTGATATGCAGTACACAACACACACACTCTTTCTCTCTCTCTCTGTCTGATTGTGGGTGGGCTAGAGAACTTGCAGGCTTTGACTGACAGGTGTCAAAAAGGCGTGGCTAAGATGTTACAGGTCGTTATTGAATTTAGAGCCCCCACACCAACCCCCCCCCGCCCCCAACAAAACACAACCCCCCCCCCATACACACACAGTGAGCTTCGTCACTCGGCTCACTGCTTTGTTCCAATACTGACACCGTTTCAATTTGCACCACAAATCTGCAGCATTTTCAGGCTGGCTGCCTAAAGAGCAAACCAGCTGTGAAATTGCCTCTCTCTCTCGGGAGCTTTGGACCCCCCCACCCCCTCACTGCCCCCCCCCCCCCCCCCCCCCACCCCCCTCCACACTTCCCCTCTTCCCTAACTAGCTACTGCCTCACCCAGCGTACACACACGTCCATAGAGAATGTGCACTTCCCTTTGCCATGCGGGGTGAACCTGAAGACTACAGGGGCAAAAGGAGGGAGGGAGAGAAAGGGACCAGAGACAGCAAGTGTGTAAGAAACAGAGAGAGAAAGAATGAGATAAAGAATATCAATTGGTCTAAATCACTAAACCACAGCCAACAGTCTAAAATGGCCCACTACTGTTCAGACAATAGACTCAGCACTCAAGATTCTCCCTCAGATTCAAACACACACACACACACACACACACACACACACACACACACACACACACACACACACACACACACACACACACACACACTATACATTTAATAAATTCAATCTCCTACACACACGCACAGACTCAACAATCTCTAAACACTAAAGTACCAGATGGTCGCATTCTATTCGGATAAGGGCACTGTAATAGTCAGGTGTGTGTGTGTGAGTGTGTGTGTGTGTGTAGTCCTGTAGGTCATAAAATATGTGTGCTCACAAACATAGCAACTATCCAACTTCTGATGGTGCTGGGTCAAAATGTCACCTCTGAGAGCCATAGAAGTATACCTACACTTTCCTCTCCTAACAGTACCAGCTCTCCCCCACCCTGACCTAATCACACACCCCACCCCGCCAACACACACACACACACACACACACACACACACACACACACACACACACAACTGCTGCAGCTGCAGTTGAGAAAGGTGGAGAGAGAGAAAGAGAGAGAGAGGGATAGAATAACGCGGGGAAAGCAGTGGACGGAGAAATGTGGAAAGAGAGAGACTGAACGAGAAACAGGGAGAGAGAGATGCAGAGAGATCCACAGGGAAGGAGAGAAAGGCAGAGAGAGAGTCCCTCGTTAGCAGTGTGAACGGAGGCGGGGAGGGGGGGTGGACATACCAGCAGCGTAATCGCTGCCGCTGGTTCGAGTAGTCACGGCGATCAGCTTCACAAGCCACCATAATGAGTCAATATATGTAAATCTTTACTCGGCAAACACGGCGGGAAACAATGCCATTTAACTGGAGCCCGCGCCCGCTGCCTCTGCCGATTCAGCTCCGGTAATTTCTCCCCATTGAAATGCATAATTGCCTGCTATTTGAAGATATTCATGCTCAATTTTTGAAATTAATTTCAATTGGGGGGAAATGTAGAAATGTCAGCTCCAGTGAAAGGGATTTGATTTCAATTATCCTCGCTCAAAGGACTGTGATTTCCAAATACACTTAAGCAAAATTATGACAAGAATTTTTGTTCGGCGAAAATTCAGTGTTTAAAGAGCGATTAGGCGATAATGGCCCGGCTTTGAGCCGGGAGTGAATGCAGCCGTCTCTGTCTGAAAGGCACTCAATTATCTCTGATTGCTCCCGCTATAATGTATCAAATAGAGATACCTGCTATTGCCGTAATTTGTGTGAAAATTAACATGCTGCAATTTCCACTACAGGGAAAAAAGAGCTCTAATGGGTGCCTGAGCGTACATCAATAAAACTGGGGGAGAGAGAGGGAGAGAGAGGGAGACAGAGAGGGAGAGAGAGGGAGAGAGACAGAGAGAGAGAGAGAGGGAGAGAGAGAGGGAGAGAGAGAGGGAGAGAGAGAGAGAGGGAGAGAGAGGGAGAGATGGAGAGAGAGGGAGAGAGAGAGAGACAGAGGGAGAGAGACAGGGAGAGAGAGGGAGAGACAGAGGGAGAGAGACAGGGAGAGAGAGGGAGAGAGAGGGAGAGACAGAGGGAGAGAGAGGGAGGGAGAGAGAGGGAGGGAGGGAGAGACAGAGGGAGAGAGAGGGAGACAGAGGGAGAGAGAGAGAGAGAGAGAGAGAGAGAGAGAGAGAGAGAGAGAGAGAGAGAGAGAGAGAGAGAGAGAGAGAGAGAGAGAGAGAGAGAGAGAGAGAGAGAGAGAGGAAAAAGGGAAAGGGTGCGAGTTAGAGAGTGAGAGGAGGGAGGGAGAGAAGAAGAGAGGGAGGGAGGGTTGAAGGGAGGGATACAAAGTAAGGGAGAGCACAAGGAGGGAGGGGAAGAGAAAGAAAGGGAAAGGTACGAGGGACAGAGAATGGAATAAAGGGAATATGAAAAGACAGGAGAGAAATACAGCATGTGTGAATGTGTGAGAGAGAGAGATGCTGCACCCCACATTAGTGCTGACAGGAAGGGGAGCGAGTTAGAGATAGATAGAGTAAGAGAGAGGGGAGGAAAAGAGGGAGAGAATGAGAAATTTAATTTACTGAAAATATTACAAATTGCACCTGTGCATAACTCCCCCAAATTACTTACCAATCAATGCAGAGTGCCTATTACTCCCCCATTACATGGAGATCAGATCACTCTCAGAATTTGTCCAAGAGAGGGGGGGACAGGGAGAGAGAGAGAGAGTGACAAAGAGAGAACGAAGGGAGAAAGATAGGCCAGGAGTTAGACTGAGAGGAGTTAGACTGAGAAGGGAGAGGAAGGGGAGGCTCGAAAAACAGCAATGCAGTAATAAGGGGAGGAGAGAAATACTGGGGGAACAAGCAGAGACAAAAGGAGAACAGTGCCGGGGATGGAGAGAAGAGGAAACCAGAGGGAACAGAAATCCAGGACCTGGGATGAAAGGGAAGGCCAGTTGCAGGGGATGTGTAGGGGTGAGTTAAATGTTTTATTCAGTCGGCAGTTTAAAGTGCCAGGGTCTTCAGGCACAGAGAGCGAAGACTAAGTGGCTATGGTGACAAGAGAAATTGGCCTTTTGGTTTTCAACCTGTCGCCACATAACCAGACACACAGATAAGCAGAGAGAGAGAGAGAGACAGAAAGAAAGAGAGAAAGAGACGAAGAGAGACAGGGAGAGACGGAGAGAGAGAGAGAGAGAGACATACAGAGAGGGGGAGAGGGGGAGAGGGGGAGAGAGAGAGAGACAGTGAGAGACGGAAAGGAAAAGAAGAAGACACGGGTTGAGCCAAATGAGATGAGAAGAACGGGAAGGGAAAATGAAGGGAGAGGGAGATGGGGAGGGAGAGATAGGAGGAAAAAAGGGAGGGAAGACAGAAGAGTCAGGAGGGGAAGAAGGGAGGCATGTAGGACTGGAACAGAAGGGAAAAACTCACTGCAAATCTCAAGGGGAGAATCTCTTTCGGATCACCAGTGCAGTTTAACAAAGTGTTCATAGAGTGTCTGTGAGGTCAGCATGGCGGGTTTATGGCTGAATGTAACAGTGAGCCACTGTTAATGCGGACACTGGCAGAGTATACTCTTATCATTGGGTGTGTTTGTATACAAATATTGAATGACCAAAACGGTGTGGATAGAGTGTGTGAGAGGAGAGGCGAAAAGTAGCAGAAGAGAGGAGGGGAGAGGGAAGGAGAAGAGACCAGCAAGGCTCCTTAACTGACTCCATAGCACCATCACCTGGACAAACCGTCTGCAACACATGGGAACTCGTGTGTGTGTGTGTGTGTGTGTGTGTGTGTGTGTGTGTGTGTGTGTGCGTGTGTTACCTCGGGTCGGAGAGTGGCTTTGGTACAGGCAGGGCAGATGGGCCCGTGGCGGGAGAAGGAGATGGGAAGCCTCCTGGTCCTATTCTGACAGGCCTGGTCCTCACACAGCAGCCAGCCCTGGGACAGGGAGGGAGGGAGACGCATCACACACATCCTACAGCACATTCAGCACCCACCCCAAACCACTCAAACATTACACACACATCTGCATTAGGCTTGGGTTCTTTTCAGGTACGGCCCTGGACGACCATGTGATTAGGACCCCCCAGGATGAGTCAGTGCCCTAAGACAGGTGCAGTGCACCCCGCCCCCCCCTCCTCTCTGCCTCCATCTCCAGCCTAGTCATTACAGGGGATCTTGGGGGTTAGGAGGGGGTTAATACCCATCTAATAACAGACCACAGCACCATTGCCTTCTCTTTTCTCTTTGCTTCTATCCATCCATCCATAGGCTGGCTGGAGCCTGTGCTGCACCTGTCTCTCTCTGTCTTCCACACGGAGGCAATCAGCACCGTCACACCCTCGTCATCCACACACACACCATCCCCTCGTCATCCACACACACACACACACACACCCTCGTCATCCACACACACACACACACACCCTCGTCATCCACACAACAACCCTAGTCATCCACACGCACACCCTCGTCATCCACACACACACACCCTCACCATCCACACACACCCCCTCACCATCCACACACACACACCCTCGTCATCCACACACACACACCCGTGTCATCCACACACACACCCTCGTCATCCACACACACCCACCCTCGTCACACCCATCCCATCCCCCAGACACACACATCCTCATCACCAGCATACGTGCCACTATCAACCCCAGCAAACACACAACAACAACACACTAAAACCCTCAATAACACACACACACAGGTTTCCTGCAAGAGGAAGTGATGGAAGAGCACTGGACAGCTCTTTCCCCGTCTCTTCTCAATTACAATTATTTCAAGCAGTCTGATTAGCTGAAGGGTCTTTATATGCTTATCAGTCTTATTAGCCTGTGTTAACACCCACACCCACACCCACACACACCCTTATCTCCCAGGTGTGTGTAAGCCACCAGGGTGAAACCCCCCAGCATTGTGTTTCTGACCAGTATCACAACTAACAGAAACGCATTTCCCATGATCCTCAGCCCTTTGTGTAGTCCCTCTGGTGTTGTATAGATAATTTAGTTCAGGCCCAAAGGCTTGTGGGTAAAGCTGTGAACTCTGGGAGATGGTAATTGAATTGAGACATATGTGCATGTTTGGTTTTCATTTGGTGGGGATGGGGACTGACGAGATGTGTGTGTGTGTGTGTGTGTGTGTGTGTGTGGTATCAGTGTATGAGTGTTTGATCCCCTGCCCCTTTGTGTTTGGAAGGACATCAGACTAAGCACACACTAATATTCCCATGGATATTCCCATGAGAGCTGGAACCACTGGAACCACACACACACACACACACACACACACACACACACACACACACACACACACATGCAGAAACCTGCATACCACATTGCTCCAGACACACCTCCATTCCCCACAGTGTCCCTCTCCTCACTAGCTCTGCCCAATGACCCCAAATCCATCAGAAGACATGAAATATATCCTCTCTCGATCCCACTCAAGGGTAGAGTTGAAGGAAAAACGAAGTCCCGAATCAGAGCAAGCTAAAAACAGGCTGTGTGAGAAAATAGGGAGAAAAAACCCCAACCCCCCCCCCCCCCCCCATCTAATTGAAGCATTAAGTTGCAGAAACTGAGAGGGGGAGTGGGAGAGAGGGAGAGAGAGAGAGCGAGAGAGAGCGAGAGAAAGAGAGAGAGGGAGAGAGAGAGCGAGCGAGCGACAGATGGAGAATAAAGGCTCATAATTGCATAATTACACCAGTGGATACCTGACACACTGAATGCAGACGTCAAATGAGTTCCACATCATTTAACCAAACAGAGCCAGGACCAGGCCATGACAAGCCTCAGACAGAAACACTTCCCCCTCTCTCTCCGCTTCCCCTCTTCCTCTCTCCACCACCCTCTCCCCGTGACCCCACCCCCCCCCCCCCCCCCCCCTCCCCCCTTTTTAAATGATTTCACTTTCCCTCTGATCACCCATGCAGTGTCTCTCTACTTCTCTCTCCACCTCGATCACAGCTGTTAATCTGCACATTCATTTTTACCTATTGGTGATCTGGTTGGCATGGTGACCTACGGAATTCCACAAAGTCGTCTTCACCTGCACAAACCCTATCCCCCTTCTCAATGCATACACAATTGTTTGGAGGATCAGAGAGGGGCATCTAGCTGGCTTTGAGGTTTGGTAATCAACACTCCCACAAAACCGAATAGGTTTGAACCCAGTCCACTTAACTCACACACACACACTCACACACAAGGGTACAAACCAGTCCTTTCTGTAGACAGTCATTCACACACACAGGAACACACACACGGACACAGTGAATAGGGCTCCAACCAGTCCACTTTGTACCTCGGACGCTTAATCAAAGCTTCTCTATTCAGCAATTTGACCTTTTGTTCAAAATAGGATTATCACCTTCTTCCCTTTTATTCACTCTTTCTGTTCATCCCTCCCTCCCCTCCTCTTCTGCCCCTCTGCCTGTTTCCAGGGGCGACCCACATGACGAGGGTAATTGCAATAATTTGTTAAACGCCATGGCAACGGTGGTTAGATGGGGGCAAATAGGTGGTGGGAGGGGGGGCGGGGGTTGGAGCGAGTGACTCTCATTTTGCCAGAGACAGCAGGAGAAAGAAGGGGGAAAGGATGACAAACGGAGAGTGGAGAGAGAGAAAGAGAGAGAGGGCAGGATGGAGGGATGGAGACAGAACGAGTGTTTGCCCAGTCTTGGAGAGACGGTTTATTGATAATAGTGGGGGGGCTGGAGGTAATTTCACTAATGATTAATGTCCCTGTGGTCCAAGGTAGGAGGCTCACACATACACACACAAGCCAGGCTTTCACTCTATCTGCCCAGACAAACAGCTCTATTTGAGCTCTTCCCCGGACTGAAAGGAATCCTTAATTACACAATATTACCCCTCTTCATCGCCCCCTGTGTGTGTGCTCTGCCCACTGTAGTTTGGGCTGCCAGGGTGTGTGTTTGTGTGTGTGTATGAGGTAAGTATTCAGTGGTAGCAGCTGTTTCACACGTCGTGACAAAGGGGGAGAGGGGCTTGTTCCCCCCCACATTCACCACTCTAATTGATTTCTGCTCAGCCCTGTGGGAGAGTAACACCCCCCCACCCCCCAAGCCCCCCTCCCTGTACACACACACAAAAATGACACTCCCCCCACAACTAAACACTCCTTAAAGCCTCACACACCACCAGAGAACTCCTTCAAATCGGACACTCTAGCGCATTCCACTGACTCTAGAACCACTGCAATGCAGAGTTGCTGAACCCCTGGAAGAGTTCTAGAACATTTACCTACACCTATTAGTACACCAGCTTCAGCCCCGGCCCCAGCCCCGGCCCCAGCCTCAGACCCAGCCTCAGACCCAGCCTCAGACCCAGCCTCAGACCCAGCATGGAAAGAATGTATGCTACTCTGGGAGATAAAGCTGAACCAGAATTGCCAGCTGGCTGCCTGGCCTGAGTTTGTGCTCCAGCCATAGTATTATAGTATAAAAGAGCTTTAAATCAAATCCATTTGCAGCCCTGCAGGTGGGCAAAAGGTGAATGAGTGTGAGAGAGAACAGTGGGAGAGTGTGGCATTCAGCAGAGAAGAGGAACAAACAAACAACCGCTCTGAGCTGATCCCACCATCAAAGTTTTGCCACTAAAAAACCCCGGACCCTCCCTCCCTCCCTCCCCCCCCCTCCCCCCCCCCCACAGTACTCACACTATAGTACTTCTTGACGTGTCGCCGGATGTCGAGCAGCAGTTTGTTGCAGATGTTGACGGGGTGGCTGATAGGGCGCCCCTCACAGGGCACGTGGCAGCACCGCAGCAGGCTGGGCTCTGCTCTCACCTCCTGGAACACAAGTATGACATCAGCTACAGGGTTACACACACACAGATACACATTCAGGGAAACACTCACACAAGCAAGCACACGTCAAGGACACACACGCACAGGGGACACAAAAGAACACTCCCACGCACGCACACACACACACACACACACACTCAACCCCAAACCCTACTTCAACCCAGTGATCTAACCTAGCAGCCTCTCAGGTAGGAGGGGAGGGGGGGAGACAGGGAGGCAGCAGTGGAGCTTTTGTGAGCGCTGACGGCCGGTCAGAGAGGCTGGTGCCCGGCCATGCAGCCTCTTGACAGCTCTGGCTTTCAGTTAACTAAATGGGCTCTTGACACAATAAAAATGTCAGCCTACACCAACAATTACGGCAGCAGAACACCTTTAAACAGGCCACGCTGCGGCCCTTCTCCATTAGCTCCATGTTCAGTGGCAGGTTCCAACAGAGCGCAAACACTCGCACAAACATACTCTGAAAGCTGTGTTCCGCGGCGGTGCTCTAAGGAGAACGTTTGTGCAGCGTGCTGGTGTGAGTCGTCGCAGACTTTTCAGTAAAGGTGGGAGTGAAGTCACCAGAAGCCCATGCCACAAACACACATGTGATATCTCACTAAAGTTCCTCCGTTGTACGAGGTCGTTACTTCCTCAGCTGCCTGTGAGAGCAGGCCCAGTGAGAGAGCAGCAGGCCCAGTGAGAGAGCAGCAGGCCCAGTGAGAGAGCAGCAGGCCCAGTGAGAGAGCAGCAGGCCCAGTGAGAGAGCAGCAGGCCCAGTGAGAGAGCAGCAGGCCCACTGAGGAGGCATGGACTGGGCCTGTCTGTGAGGTGAGGGTCCTATCCTTTTGTCATCGTTATTCAGTGTGTGTGTGAGCCTGTCTTCAACTGTCCTGACAACCAACTCCACATCACACACAAACACGGGAGCCCCCCCACGCAAGCAAACACACACATTTCTAGTAAGTCCTGGATCGCAGGGGACTACGTGAAGCAGGACATGCAATGATATGCCTCTCTTATCTGTTGCCCCCCCCCCCCCCCTTCCTCTCTCCCTCTTTTTCTTCGACTTCATGTTCCTCTTTTGGCCCGGTCAGGATGAAAGTGGCCTCCTTCCATCTCCCACCACCCTCCCCCCACCACCCTCTCCTCCACGACCAGAAGAATCCTTGCGTCTCTTCAAGCGTTGGTTTTGATAGCTGCTCCCTCCCTTCCTCTTGGACGTGTTCCCCCCCCCCCCCCCCCCCCCCCCCCCCCCCCCCCCCCCCTTCTCGAACTCCCTGACAGCTACGCACTGTCCATCTCTCGCTCTCCTCCCTGCATCTCTTTGTGGTGTGTTTGCGGAGCAGAGTCAAGGCCTGTCTGTCCTCTCCTCCTCTGCGGAGTATTTAGACCCTGTTCACCAGCCTAATTACCTAACTGCCTTATCCACACTGCCCAGGACAGCCTGTGTGTACGTGAGAGAGAGTGTGTGTGTGTGCCGTGGGAGTGTGAGTAGTCTGGGCCAGTAGAAGACGAGTGAGGGCTGTTGTCAGTTTTATGAGTTTTCCCTGAGATGAGACAAGGCTGCAAGGCAGCTCCTCATTTGGTGAGAACACACACAAACAAATAATTATCCTCTTTCCAACGGCCTTGGCCTGAGAGTGTGTGTGTGTGGAGGGGATGCCGTTTGAAGTCTAAGTCTAAACTATGCCAATGAAAACAGAGTCTTTATCTGAGATGACCCAACGTCTAAAAATATAGGGAGAGCTGTAACGTAGAATCCTACCTCACCAAGGCTTAGGAGTGGCTCGACCTTACACACACACCCACACACACACGGTATCTTGATATTTATGGCTGTTTTCTATTGAGATAACATGCATAAAAGATCAACAATAAGATCATAAATATTTACGTTTATCAGTGACACAATCCACCCCATCGATGATTGTTTTGGCTCGAATGCTGATTATACAACTGGTTTAGTGTGTGCACATCAGTCTGACAGTGTGTGTTCCAGCACGCGTGTGTGTGAGCGCTCCGGGACTCACCGCTCCGTCGAACACGTTGTCGTAGACGTTGTCGGCGCGGCAGCGCGGGCAGGCCAGGGTGAACCTCTCGCAGTCCCTGTATCGCTCCTCATCTGTCAGCTGGGCGGCCGCGCCCACAAAGCCCTCCCCCTCCTCCTCCCTCTGGTGCTGCACCTGGTTCCGGAACTGGGACGGGTCCAGGCCTGCCCCCCACACACACACACTGTGAAAAAAACCTCTCTGCACACTCTGCTCCAGATCTGGAACTGCTGAGAAGCAGCCCCCACACCCCAGAGTGAAGATGTGTGGAGCCGGCAGAGTGCTGGGAACCCCAGCCTGCTCTCACCCAGCCAGGTGGCGATGAGGACCCCGTCGATGCCCTCGATGGGCTCGCAGATGCGGCCCACCACGGGATGCACCTGCTGGGCCAGGTAGTACTGTGTGTCCAGGCTGAGGCCGGCCTGCTTCTGGAGCTGCTCCAGGGCGTAGGCCCTCTGGCTGGGCCCCAGGGACGAGCCGTCCTGGGGGGGGGGGGGAGGAGAAGGGAGAGAGAGAGAGAGAGAGAGAGAGAGAGAGAGAGAGAGAGAGAGAGAGAGAAAGAGGTACCAGTTAATATACGCCCTTTGTATTTGACTGATCCAGGCACCTTGGCTGACAGGTTCAGGTGTCTTTGCAGACACACACACACCTGGCAAATGACATAGGAGACGGTGTCTCCAGCTTTGACGCGCCGCCCCTCCTGGGTGTTGATCCACAGGGCAACGTGGACATGAGGAAGACTCTTCTTATCTGGGTAGTCCTGGGGGTCCTTGGTCAGGGCCTAGCGTGTGTGTGTGTGTTGGGGGCGGGGGCATAGGTAAAATGTATTTAATGTCATGTTGTTGGATGGAGACAGAGAGAGAGACAGACAGGGAGACTCAGTGAGAGAACACTCAGCAACACGTTCACAGTTGGAGGTGGGCTCTGGCGGCTGTGACCCCACCTTGTGGATCTCGTACTGGCTGAGGGCCACGGCCCCGCTGGCCACCTTCTCCCCCACCTCCACCAGGTGACGCTGGATGTTCTCCACGATGGCGTCGCGGCTCTGGTCCGACAGGATCTGACCAATCACGTAGCTAAGGAGGCGGGGGGGGGGGGGGGGGGGGGGGGGGGGGGGGGGGGGGACACTGTCAGGAGGACGTTTGAAGGAAAGAACCGGAGTAGGAAAGGGGCTTTGAGAAGAATGAGATCAGATGGGGGCGTGGGGGGGGAGTCACTGACTTGCCACACTCCTTGGCCAGGTCGCACCAGTCCCTGCGCACGATGTCCAGGCCCTTCAGCTCTTGCTTGGTGCTGTAGCGGCCGTCGGCCTGCGGCTCCACCACCAGGGCGGCGTACTTCTTCTTCTTCAGCAGCAGCAGGGACTTGAACACGCCGTCAATGTCAATCTCCAGCAGCTTGTACAGCTTGTTCACCTCTGCCTTCACCTGAGCGTGGGACACACACACAGTTAACACACACACAAGCACTGAATGCCATGTACAGTTTATGCCCACACACAAAAGTAAACACGAGCAGTTAACGCACCCACACAGTTAAAATACACAGTCTACACACACACACACACACACTACACCGAGATTAAAATACTGTTTAAACACCCGAGGCATGAAACCCACAGCTATATCAGACCATCCACTGCATGTATCCCTGGGCTAAAGATAGCCTGGCACTGGATTAACCTGAGTTCACACAGGCATCTGTTAGCGCTGGGCTAAGCACTGTGGTTTTGATGATTTATTGGAGCTAGTCCTCACAGGGTCTGTGCTGGCTGTTGGCCTCTTACCCACCTTCCACTTCCCTCTCTCTGTTCCCCTCTGCTTCTCTCTTCCCCTCCCAAGTCCCTTCATCTTTCCATCCCATCCCTTCCCATCTCTATGACCCTCTCTCTCACTCCCTTGGCCTCTCTCGTTCTACCCCCCCCCCCCCCCCCCCCCCCCCCATCCCTTCTACTCACCTTGTTGCCCAGCTTGTACACCTCCTCCAGAGTGTTGCTGTTGGTGTTGATCATGATGGAGTCAGTGTCTCCGTAGATCACTTCCAGGTTCATCTGAAAAGATGTGAACAGGGGTCAGGGTTCACAGGAAGTGACCTACAACCTCTATTGATCTTGGTCAATGAGTAAACATCATAGACAAATTGATTGCAAGTCAGTAGCTTACCTTCTGGACCATATCTTTGGTCTGCATCAGAATCTGAGGGAAAAATTTGAAAAAAACTGAAATGAACTAAACAATGAAAGACTAATTAGAGGATTTATTGCCTGTGGTTCATGTGTGTGTGTTAAAGCGTAGGTAATCTGTAATTAAATGGCAGATAATTGGCTAAGAGGTCTATTAGAGGCTTGCTGTGATGGACCTACAGCCCCCCCCCACACATACACACACACACACGCACACACACACACGACTCCTAATGGCCTCAGTCACCTGAAGAGTGAGTGACGGACAACAACAAAAAAGCGAGGGAAGGCGAAAACAGACAACGTTGAAGGGAGGTGAATTCAAATGGAGGAGAGGACGAGAGAGAGAGAGAGTGGCAGAGTGGAAGCAGGCGGAGGATAGAGAGGCGTTCAGAAAGGAGAGAGATGAGAGAGAAGCAGAGGCTCTTCACAGCCATGAAGCAATCCCAAGCAGGGAGAGAACGGAGGAGGGGGACAGATGGAAAAGATGATTTGTCCCGAGATGAACAAAACAGAATTGTGTTAACACAGGGCTGTGTGTGTGTGTCTGTGTGCGGGCGTGCGCACGTCCTCTGCAGCTGAGGGATCCTAACAGGTGGGGGGGGGGGGGGTCCAGGGGTCCAGGGGTGTGTGGGGGGGGGTGAAGGGCTAATCTGGGGGGGTGAAAGAGGCTGGACGCAGTGTGACCTGTCACCAGCAATATGCTCCTCAATCAACGTCCCCTACACATCCAGGTCCCTCTCACACCAGCAGGCACACACACACTCCTCCATAGGGACAAGGACAGGGCTATTTCAGAGAGTGAGAGGTGGTGGTGGGGGGGGGGGGGGGGCTCCACTCCCTGAAACCAGAGTGGGTCTTAAGCATGCTTTATGGGCTGTTACATACCTCTGGTTGGGGGGGGGGGGGGGGGGGGGGGCGGCGCAGGGGAGGGGGCGGAGGAGAAGTTTGAGTAATGACAGAACAGCCTCTCCCATTAGTGACCATCGCCAAGGTCATCTCACTCACTTACACGTGCCTGCGCACGCACACACACACACGTATTTTCTCCCTATGGATGTGGGAGGTTGAAGGAGCGATAAGGAGAGTAGAAAGAACAGAGACAAAGTTAGCTAAATAAAGGAGGAATGAGTGAAAGAGGGAGGAACGGGTGAAGTGAAACAGCAGAGACAGAGAGGAGAGAGGGAGAGGAGAGAGGGAGAGACAGAGAGGGAGAGGAGACAGGGAGAGGAGACAGGGAGAGACAGAGAGGGAGAGGAGACAGGGAGAGGAGACAGGGAAAGACAGAGAGGGAGAGGAGAGAGGGAGAGGAGACAGGAGAGAGAGAGGAGAGACAGAGAGGAAAGACAGAGAGGGAGAGGAGACAGGAGAGAGAGAGGAGAGACAGAGAGGGAGAGACAGAGAGGAGAGACAGAGAGGGAGAGGAGAGACAGAAAGGGAGAGACAGAGGGAGAGACAGACAGGGAGAGACAGAGAGGAGACAGGAGAGACAGAGAGGTGAGACAGTGAAGTGGGTCTATGTTTAGACCTTTAGGCCTAAATGGCCTTTATCCAGCTTTATAGGCGTCTTCACTGTGCAGTGCAGCAACTCTTGTTATCACATGCTTTCAACATTACCACAGAATTAATAGACGGAGGGAGGATAGAGGGAGGGAGGGAGGGAGGGAGGATAGAGGGAGGGGAGGACAGAGGGAAAGAACGAGAGGGAAGGAGAGATGGCAGCGAGGTGTGAAGGAGAGCGAGGTGAGGATGGGTTGATGTAATTCATGTGTGGACTCATTTAGCCTAGTTTTCCATGTGCTGTCAGTTACAACAGGATGGACTGCTTAAGGAATGACCCCAGTGAAAGACAAGTCGTTTGACCATGACTGCGGTATGTGTGTGTGTGTCTGTTGGACAGCTCATCTTTAAACACATACCCCCCAAAATATGGATCCATCCAAACACAGGGCCGCAGGAGGTGGAGGGGTGTGTGTGTGTGTGTGTGTGCTGTGCACTCAGCAGCGTACATACCGGACATATCCACCACAAACAACTGAAAAAGCAGAGGGACGACTCCTGTTACTGCTCCAGACACGCCGGAGTATTGAGTCGACATAACTCAAGCACCGCCCAGTGCCTTTACTGGACGCGTCTGTCCCCCCCCCCCCCAGTCTCTCAGCCCATGCACGTCCTTATGGTTTTATCCCTTTCAGAAATGAAGGCAAACTCAAACTCTCTCGTTCTTTTTCTCTCTCTCTTTGACCACTGTACCTTCTCCATTTCACTTGTTCCTCTCTGTCCCTGTGAAGTGTCCCTGCCTGCCCCCCCCCCCCCCCTGTCAGAGCAGTGTAATTAGGCAGGTCAGCAAATTAGCGGCTAGCACTGACGGCGCCTCCTGTAGAGCCCGGGGCCAGGAGAAACACACACACACACACTGCTGTGTGGGAGACATCCTCATCCTTCACATGCCTGCCTGCCTGCCTGCCATGGGTCAGGGTTCGGGGGTTCAGCGAGTGTCTGCCAGGCTGGGGTCACAGGTCAAACTATCACCCAGCGATACAGAGAGCTGGGGGCAGAAGGTGGAGCTGGTGCCACTGAAGACAACATGCCTCACACAGGGAGAGAGGGAACAAGGGAATGAAGAGTAGAGCAAGTTTAGAAAGATAGTGAGAAAGGGACATTAGGATGAGAAAGAAGGAGGAGACAAGATGGCAGTGATTTGTTCAGTCAGTCAGTAAGGCAGGCAGGCAGATGAGAGCAGGCAGGCAGGCAGATGAGAGCAGGCAGGCAGATGAGAGCAGGCAGGCAGGCAGATGAGAGCAGGCATGTTAAGCTCCACAGCGGCACATTGGACCAGTAAAAGAGAGCGGAGGCTCCGGTGACGATTGTTTTGAAAAGTGCCCAGCTGAAAAGCATTCTGGGGATGACAGTCCTCCCCCTGAAATAGCATCAGAGGAGCACGACTGTCGAGAGCGCAGTGTCACACACACACACACACGCGGCTTGTCTCTCAAGAGAAATGTGTACCAAGTTCTAGCGAGTGTAGCATATTGTGTGCTATAACTGAAGACACACACACACACTTGTCCTTGCAGATGCCAAAGCTGTGCTGTCATGTCTGCTGTATGAGGGGTTAATCTAGCAGTAGACCGCTCTGATTTAACACGACCGCTTCAAATCACCAACACCCAACACTCTGGAGTCCCAATTAAAGACAACCTCTACTTGACCACTTCCACCTCGCTTCCAATGAAACCCAGCTTAACAGTCCAAACAAGCCCAAGCCCTGACTAACCCCAATAGAACCTCAGTTCAACCCTTTAGCGACCGTCGGCTTACTGTACAGTGAGAGACGGTGACTAGAATAACCGTCCGTCCTCATGTGACTATTTGTTAAGTCCACTTAATATCAGGAGTCAATCTGACTCTTTGAGGAGAATGAGGAGCGCGTGCAGCTATGCTGGCTGTGACTCTTTCCCTCCCCCCCCCCCCCTCCCCCCCCACACACACACACACACGCACACACACAGAGAAACAAGAGAGATGGTGTTGTCGGAGAGAGGGCTAGCTTAAGCATGGTTACAAATATTATTCTGGGAAGTTTAAAAATGACTTTTGTGATTCTTAGACAACTGGGACTAAAGCACCTGAGCTAAAGAGGGCGGGGGGGGGGGGGGGGGGCGGTATCTACCTCATCATCACCCCCACTCCTCCCCCTCCTTCCCTCACCAGCATCTACCAGGTTCTGTGAAACTGTTTTTAAACACAAGGACAAGGAATCAATTACAGGAGAATGGCACTGGAGTGTGCCCTGTCACCCTGAAATATGACACACACACAACATACACACACAACATACACACACCTGCTCTGGGGCATCAAAGATGCTAGCTGACAGAGAAGGCAGGGGTCAGAGGTCAAACTAACCAGCGTTCCGGAACAATCAGCAGCTTCCACGGACATGTGTCGTTAACATCGGTCGATTAGCACAGGACAGGACCACGTTTGCGGCCGTGCATGTACGCATGAACGCACACACACACACACACACACATACAGCAGTGCACTTCACAGGCTTATTCCAATCAGCCTTCCAGTTGGTCCACCCATTGAAAACACAGTAATCAGTGCTGTCACTGTTTGATCTTGCTGTGTGTGTGTGTGTGTGTGTGTATGTGTGTGTACACACACAAGTGTATGTGTGCTCCCTACCCTTGCAGAGCTCTGCATACAAAGGAACTAAAAATAAAACATTGGGGGACATCAATCTATGCCGGACCCTGGGTGTTGTAACCCTAAACCTCCACCTTCCCCCTCATCCTCCCCACCCCACTTAATACCCCCACATACCAGCCCTGCGGGGGGGCAAGGGGACAACAAATGTTTCCCCACAAAGGGCAGAGTTCGGCTAGTAGTCGCCCCTCTCCCGTCTTGCACGCACACACACCATCGAGACTTGGCCGATGACTGGAGATAACTGGGGGCTTTCCCCTCCTAACTTGGCAAATCACATCAGAGGAGCCACGGCCAAGGGTCTGTCATCCCCTCCTAATCCCAGGCATCTTAACCCCTTCCTGGGCTAAGAAATCACTGTGGCCCCTGGGCCGACCCTGTCTCCCAGATGGGGCTAGGCCTCAAGCTTAGACAAGGGTGCGAGTAAGACGAGTCTGCACCAAAGGCACAAGGCCTTTTCTATTACCCTGGTGAGCCCAACCAGTCGGTGGCAGGGGGGGTCTACGTTTCATTTATAAATAAATAATGCCACTAAATCAGATTATAAAAGTAGAGGGCGCATGTGACGATTAAAATTATGAGGGGGGGGGGGGGCAAGCGTAGCTTTGACATTTCATCTGTATAAATACATGACAAAACACACACCAGCTGACCTTACCGGCTTTCTATGGCCCACTACTCGGAACTACTTGGCCGGGGGGAAACTGAAGTCAATGATGAATTCAATCTAGTGTTAGCAACCGCAACTAAATATACCCGCATCGTACTGTAGCGTAGCGTAGCGATGCTAGCTAACTCGCCGTTCATTAACCTATTAAGAGTGGAAAGTGCGGGGATGTTTGGGGGCTGGTCGTGTCGAGGAGAGTGGTGGTTGAGGGGTATGTGCCTGCCCAGGCCCCTCACCCTAGCCCAACTCATGGGGCGGGGGGGGGAAGATACATGGATCATCGTTGGATGACCTCCTATCAAACAACGTGTGTGTGTGTCAGATCTCTCAGATCCATACGAACAAGTGAGTTAAAAGTGAGTCTAAAAGATGTATGTGTGAGCTACTTTGTCCGAGAGAGAGCTGACACCCCCCCTGTAAGCCCTGCCTTCTATTAGAGAGCACGATGCCAGTGGAAGGACAGCGTCCTTCCAGCATGAAGAGCTCCCTAAGGCCCGGGCTGCCGTAGCAGAGCTGAGAGTGCGTGGAGCCTCATTACAACCAACACCGCTCTGGGGAACAAGCGTGCGGCATTCTGTTCCTCATACAATACCATGGCACCGCACGCCCCAAATTAAACCTGTGTGTCATCCGGCGCACACGCAATCATACCTGTCAGGAGTGTATGACTGTAATGGCATGTGTGTGTTGATAGAGCTCAATACATGGACGCCGGCTCGTGTGTGCCGCGTTGGCTTAATGGCACGACTGTGAATCGGGACTATCAATGTCAAGGGGTGTTTAACAGTCCTCCAGAAATTGTAGATAGAACATGAGAAAGAGAGAAAATTAGAGGGTTGATAAATGAGGGAGAGAGAGAGCGAGAGAGAGCGAAACAGAAAGGGAGTGAACGAGAGGAAAGCTGTTTGTGAGGGGGAAACGTGTTGTGTGTGAAGTGCGTTGATCTTAGAGTGCCCTCTAGTGGCTGTGTGCATGTTGACCAGCCACCATTTGTTGACGCATGCGGCTAGGGAGCCAGGCATGCGTGCGTGTGTGTGACTTACCTCTCTGCCCTTGTGTGTAACCAGGGCGGCCAGTGGTTTGGCGTAGAAGCGACTGTAGCTGAACCCCAGGCAGCCATACATGCTGTTAGCAGTTAGCTTCAGAGCCTTCTGTCTGATGTCATACTGGAGACACACAGAACACACACCTGGTGTTACCAAGCAGGGGGGGGGGGGGGGGGGAGACATGAGAGAACCAGATAGATAGAAGATAGAAAGAGTGACAGAGAGAGAGAGTGACAGAGAGAGAGAGAGAGACAGAGAGAATGTGTGTGTGTGCTAACCTGCATGTAGAGGTCAGGGTTGAGGTCCTGTTGCTTCATCAGCCCCTTCACCTGCTTCCTGCGCTCCACCAGCTTCCTGATCTCCCGGGGCAGGATGCCCATCTCCAGGCCCTGCTCTGGGACCTCAGGATCTCCTCCTGCTCCTCCTGTCACCACCACAGCAACAGCTTCATCAAGCACCCATTCATACAACCCACGGGCCACACACATTCATTCTCACACACACACACACTCACACACACACCTCTGTCTTGTTGCGAGAGCTCTGGGCCTCTCGGGTGACTGTGGTGAAGCAGATGTTGAACTCCTGGATGATGGACGGGTACAGACTGTTGAAGTCCAGCAGCAACACAAACCTGTCATAGAAACCTACAGAGAGAGAGAGAGAGAGAGAGAGAGGAGAGAGAGAGAGAGAGAGAGAGAGAGAGAGAGAGAGAGAGAGAGAGAGAGAGAGAGAGAGGAGGGTAAGCCAACCGTTAGAACACACACACACACACACACCACACATGCTTCACTCACCAACTTTGGGGTCCAGCACCAGACCACCAGCGTACGCTGCCTTCTTCCTTCGCTTTCCTTTCCCTGCGCTTCCATCCTCCTCTCCCTCAATCTGAGAGACAACGAGAGAGGGGGGGGGGGGGAGAGGGAGAGAGAACGAGAGAGAGGGAGAGAGAACGAGAGAGAGGGAGAGAGAGAGAGAGAGAGAGAGAGAGAGGGGGTGAGAGAGAGAGAGAGAGAGAGGGGGTGAGAGAGAGAGAGAGAGAGAGAGAGAGAGAGAGAGAGAGAGAGAGAGAGAGAGAGAGAGAGAGAGGGAGGAGAACGAGTGGGAGGAGATGTGACTTTGAGCGTCTAAGAGCTACATAAGGCATTTCAAGTGTGTGTATGTGTGTGTGTGGGGGTAAGCGCGTGTGTGTGTGTTGAGTGTGAGAGTACCAGGTCTTGCTGGGCCTTCTTAAAGGAGGGCTTGTCAGGAACGATGTAGTTCTTCTCGTGAAAGGCGTGCAGCAGCAGAAACTCGTTCCTCTCTGCACGCCCCCCCATCAGCGTACGAGACTGAGGGAGGGATGGAGGGGGGAGAGAGAGGGAGAATCAGGCCAGACCGAAAGGAGGACTGAATACATGTTTCTTAGAGGTGTGTATCCGTGTGTGTGTGTGTGTGTGTGTGTGTGTGGGGGGGTCTCACCAGGACGTTACCGGCGATGCTGGTGATCTGCAGGGCCAGAGGCAGCACGTTGAGCTCACACATGATCTGCAGGATGAGACGAGCATCTGTCCAGGTCAGCTCCAGCAGGTACAGGAGGTGGGGAGAGTCACTGTGGGGGCAGGAACACAAACACACACAATACACCATGTGCCTGCTTGTTTCATGGTGGGGCTAACACAATTCTTGGTGTGGCTGTTGTCAAAAAAGCATTCTCAGCATCTATCCACACACACACACCACACACCTGTAGAGATTCTTGATGTTCTCCGGGGCGATGGTGGCCCTCTCAGTCTTCAGCACCTGTGCAGCCAGCTCAGTCAGGTGGTAGCTCTTGCAGCGAATCAGCTCCTTGGCTGAGATCTCCACGTCGCACACCAGCCGGCCACAGGTGGCGCTCTTCTCAGCGAAGCCACTGCGGCCCTATGGAGACAAGACACCGTGATCAGAGGCGAGCCAAACAAGCCCCCCGGGCTGGGGGCCAGCTCTCCAGGGTGGGGCTGGGGGCCAGCTCTCCAGGGTGGGGCTGGGGGCCAGCTCTCCAGGGTGGGGCTGGGGCTTTGTACATTTTTGGAGCATTTGACTGGGGATCAAAGAGGTCTCAGGTTCAAACCCCTCCTGTATGTCACTCAGGATAAATGCAATCGGCTAAAAACATGACGCTAAAAGAAACGTCCTTCCTGGAGGAACGCTGAGGGCTTCTCCAGACAGCTCCAGGGGCCCTGCTGGAAGGGGCTTCTGCTCACCCCCAGTTTGGGCATGTTGGCCCTCCTCAGACGGCCCATCTTGGACCAGTGGGGGACCTTGCAGAAGGCTATCCTCTGGAGCAGCACCTCCAGGTCAAAGCCAAAGATGTCGTGACCCTGCGGGAGGGGGGGGGGGAGCAGATGAACAGGTGAGCTGGGCTTGAAACGCAACAACACAAGGCCCTGTTTCACCTGGCTAGAAGCCTAGAACTGCAGCCTTCCCTCTAGCTCTCCTAGATCTCAGATCTAACATGTCGACAGGTGTAAACATGGTTCTCTCTAATAAAGCGGCTACTCATTCCATTTTCAGATCTGTGATTTGTTTCTATGGGAGGAGAGACCAGGGAGGGTGCATGTTGTTACACTCTCTGAATGCTCCCATGCAGTATTACTGACACTGCCTCTGGTGGCTTCTTATATTGAAGGTGGATTAGGAACATAAAGCTTGGGTCTGTTCTGCTGGCTGTTCCAGCGCTCTGCTACTCACCACCAGCACGTCCGGGTCAATCTTGTGCATCTTGGCCAGGAAGAAACCCAGCAGAGTCCTCTCAGTGGCGGCGATCTCCACCTTACCGTTCTGGCAAAGGCAGGATAACACACACACACACACACACACACACACACACACACACATGAAATCCCTGACTTAACGGGAGAGTTTTGGAGGATAGACAACGTAGCGGTTCCTCACCTTCTTCTTGATGGCTTCTTTGAAGTCGTAAGGGAAGATGCAGTCGCTGGGTTTACTGACCACTGTAACACACACACACACACACAAGACCATCATCAGGCTGGAGAGGCCCTGGCAGGCCGTCACATGACGAGCATCCTCTCCCTCCTTCATCCTCCTTACATTCCCTTATTTCTACGTTCTGCCTCCCTCCCTTCTCTGCGTCGAGGTCCACTCACCACAGAAGTGTGTCTGGAATGGGGGGTGTGGGGGGGCCTTGTCCAGGTGGAAGCTATGGTGGACCAGTGCAGCCAGGGACACAATCTGGGGACGGACAGGAAGTCAAGACTTCACTCAACACAGTAAGAGCCAGACTAAAGAAGCAGTCAAACTGAATATTGGCTGACAATAAATTTTTGAAGCTCCTGTAAGTATGCACACACACACACACACACACACACACACCTCGTTGTGGTGGGTCTTGGGGTTCTGCACTGTCTTCAGGCTGATGGACATGATGGTGAGAGGGGGCGGGGCCAGATCTTTGACCACGCAGACCAGGTCACTCCTAATGGCTAGCGCCTCCACCTTGCACCAGCTCACTGATTGGCTGTTCAGCTCTACACAGCACAGAGGGGGAGATGACGCTATAGCATAACATGTGAGAATGACATTAGTCAGGGCAATACCCAGTGTGTGTGTGTGTGTGTGTGTGTGTAAAAGCAGCACTCACGTGGGGTCTTGATATCCAGCCAGCAGGGTCCTCTGATCTTCCTGCTGAGGAGAAAGTGCTCCAGGCTGGAGGTGTTGGTGCCAAACACATGGGAGAACGTCGCCCCCTTCAGGTCGGAGGGCAGAGCTGGCGACTCAGCCTGCAAAACAAACCCAGTTAGACACAGCAGAGACAGGGAGATAGGGAGGAGGAGAGCACATGTGTGTTTATCTAATGATGTGTGTGTGTGTACATGTATAGGGTTAGGGTTCTGGGGTTAGGGCTGTGTGTGTGCACTTACAGAGTAGCGGACCTCCAGGTACTCGCTCTGCGTAGGCACGTCAGGAATCTCAAAAGCGTAGCTCTTCTCTACTTTCTACATAGGGCGACGGAGAGTCGTCAGTCTTCCACAAACACGTGCCAGAGCTGAACATCTCAGTAACAGTACAGTAAAGTAACAGTACGGTAAATTATCAACAGTATTTCGATACCTTGGACTTGAACTTCATGATTTTGAATTTTTCAGAGAGGTCGTTGAACTCCTGGTACACGTCCATCATCCCGACCGGCGTGTCTGACACCTCCCCCGTCTTGGTGTTCACCTTCTGTCAACCGCAACACAACCACACCAACCCAGTCATGACCAGGCAACATCCAAGGGGGTAGGACTACATAGACCAGTCCAAAAAACAAAACAAAAAGGACGTGGTCATGTGACAGGAAACTCACATATTCTCGGGGCAGGAAGTACATAGTCCTCTCAATGTTCTTGACGGCCACGCAGCAGCTGACGTAGGCCTTGGCTGACTGGATCCAGACCTTCCCAAACAGGTAGACCACACCTGAAACAGCACCGCGTCACAATAAGAGGACCACAGATAGCACTGACACAACACATGGAATTGAACCATGTTACTGAGGATTAAGTCTGAGGTTTGTACAGGTTATTCTGAATTAGCTGAGCTGCTTCGACTGAGGCAACTTCACCTGGTTGGCTGTATTGGTCCTCGAAGGCGTCCAGCCAATAGAAACGGAACATGAGCTCTCCCTCTGGCCCCTCGACCAATGGGAGGCTGCTGGGGTCGACCTGCACCTCCGCTGGGGCCTCGCCCTCTTCCTCTTGACCCCACGACCCCCCCGTCAGGCTTGACCTGGGATAGGGAGGATTTCAACATGTTCAAACAAATAGGAGCCCTCTTTCTTCCTGGACTTCTCTCAGATACATAGGCACACAGGTTCAACACGGAACACGGAACACGGAGCACCGAACGGCACAGACACACAACACTCACAGTGGGATCGGGTCCTGAGGCTCCGCCTTCACCTCAACTTTGACCTGAGCCATGGTCTCGGGCTCCGCCTCCTCTTTGACTGCCAGCGCCTCTGCTCCCATCTCCATTGGCTCATCAAAGTCTACCTCATCAAACTGCAGACTGGCATCCACTAAATAATAACACAAACACAATAACTCTTACGTAGTAGGACTGGCTAACAAACAGAGCGAGAGAGAGCGAGAGAGAGAGCAAGAGCAAGAGCGAGAAGAGAGAAAAAAGAAATGGTCAAAGAGAGAGACAAAACAGTAGAACCGAGAACACTCACCCTCCTCTTCCTCCTCCTCCATCTTTCGTCTCTTCTCCACGGGGGCAGCTGCAGAGGGTGGGGGGTGGGAGGGCACCTTAGCTGCCAAGCGAGTGGGGGCCGGACGACACATCTTAACCTTTGACCCCAAGCCCGAGGGTGACTCCTATTAGTGAGGAAGTGACACGTTGGAACAGGAACTAGGCCAGGACGTGACACAGCAGGGTTAAATGTTTAAAAAGAGCGGTGGTTATAAAGGTACCTTTGGGGCTTGAGGTTTGACAGAGAAAGGGTTCATGGGAGAACCAAGTGACTTTTTTTTCTTCAGTGTGACGATCGGCGGGGGTGACAGAATTGATGCTTTCTAAAGAGAGGAGTGGGAGGGGTTAAGGACAAAAGTTGAAGACATGTTCATTTAGGGGTCAAGATGTCAAGGGGAGGCAGAGTACTAACTAAAAGTATTTCATTGTGCAGTGTTTACTTCCCCTGAATGCTAGTGCATATGGTAAATCTATATTGTGTGGACACAATACCTCAGAATGCAAGTCCTGCAGAAGGTCCCCTAGTAGGTCATCTTTGGACAGGTCTACATCTTTCTGTAGATCACAAGAACACATGGTCCAACACACAAGGAAAACATCAGTGTTTGGTTGGGCATGGCATAACTAAATACTGAGAGAGACAAATATAGACCGTTGCGGCACACGCTTGCATGCGTGCGTGCGCACACACACACACACACACACCTCTGCAGGCTTCTTGACATTGCTGTTCATGAAGAGACTCTTGATGCTGTTGGGTTTGGTGACAGCTGCCTTCTTCACGTTCTTTTGAGAGTTTGCTCCTTTAGCTCCAACTTTACCTGCACAAATACACACACACATACACACACACACACAAACACACACACACAGAGTTGGGTCCTGTTGAACTATCTAAACCTAACGACCACCCCCAGTAAAAAGCTGATTTAAAAGCTGCATAAAGTCTCTAAGATCCCTCTTACCTTTTTTGCCTTTCTCCACAATGTCATCTGCCAACTCCTCATCAAAGATTTCCCTGCCGTCCTCCACGTAACCTGTCCCATCTAAAAGAAGGGGGGAGAGAGAGAGACCCTCAGGAAGGGCCTACAGATACTTTCAGAAGGACAGAACTGGAGTTTGTGTCAGGAACTTTACACTCACCATCGTCAATGATCCAGTCATCGTCCTGTCTCTCCCGCACCATCCGACAGTACTGCTCCTCGTCCACCTCCTCGTACACACTGGAAAAGTCTTCCACCTTGTACAGGCACGTACATATTTGAGGCTCACTCGTTCAAATTATACAGATTTAGCTACCTAGCTCCAAGCACACACTCATCTCCACACACACAAATACACTCACACGTCTGAGTCCCTCACCTCATATTTAACCTTCTCCCCCCTCTTGGCTTTCCTGAGCTGCTCCAGAGCCGATTTCCTCCCAACCTTCTCTTTCTTTTCCCTTCTGGAGCGAGACATCGCCAGACCACAGTCGTCACCTGCTGCTGTGGAAGGAAGACAGATGGAGATAGGAAGGAGATAGGGTTGAGACTGGACACCCCTAAACTCATACACTGGAACACAATTTCGTACAAACGTACTAAATTCAACATTTTGTCAGAGTGAGACTTATACGACGCGCTTACTTTCCAGCTACAGTAGCACCACTAGTGTCTCAGAAGAGCTTAAGTGCATCCACACAGCTAACCTAGTTAACTATTCAATTGACGTCTATTCCTTTCTATTCTATAGATATAACTAGTTGCCAAGGTTTGAACACTCACCGCCGTCCGGGTTGTCCATGTCCTTTTCAGGGTTTGACACCGGAGCCATGGGTATATTTATTTCTAACAATTTAAATGCAATATTTTGCTCTCTCGCAATGTCAACACAACAGAGGTTTCCGCGCGCCAACTTATCTTCCCGGGGAAAAGTACAGGAAATGACAACACAAAGTGCGCCACCATTTAGAATAATGCGAGACGTGTTCAATGTCCACACGATGGCGATGTTGTTTCACATGAAAATGTAGTCCTAGAAAGTTTTGAATTCTAAAATTCACTGTGGGCCACACACTTCAGTTTTTAAGGTTTACATATATTTGCCATATGATTACATCACAAGCCATTATAGTCTCGGTGCCCCAGACTCCACCCATCTACAATTCCTAAAAGTAGGACAGGTTTTTGAAAGGGTATCTGTTTGCGTTCAGGGATGCTTTGACAGTGCACAAACTGTTTACCCCAAAGAATCGTTTCCATGGTGACCTAGAGGGGACTAAGAGGAGAGCACAAAAGATTTCTGTCCCAGATTGGAGGACGAAAGCTCTCCCAGGCGTACTGTCTCAGGAGGGGGAGGGGGGAGGGGGGGGGGGGGGCAGTGGGTGTATGCAATCTTTGCTGACCCTGCGAAAACATTGGAAAATCAGGACAAATCAAATGTCAAATCATTTTGTCATTTGTCTTCGGTGACCATGTTTATAAAACTTTTCACCAGCCTACTCTTATAAATGTTATTCCCCTCAACATCTCAAAGTCGATGGCCATGGCCCAGCAGATAGGCTGCATGGGTGAGACAGCCCATCTGTCACTTTGTTCAACAGTCTGAACTAGGATAACGGCGTTTTAGGTTCCCAAATGCTGCGACTGCTAAAAACTGTGTATTTCTTTTTTTATTAATATAGCCTAGTCTTCAAAGTCACATTTTATTAGCAACAGCAAAGGTCAACGCGTTTTGCCTCCCGTCAGCGTGTTGCGCCAAATGTATCATCCGATGAGTTCGTGTCACCATCGTCTGTGACCTATGGTCACACAGTTGTCCAGTTAGCATACTTGGATGCAAACCACAAACTGACTTAATGTGAACTCGGTGCCCACTCGGTTCATTTTCGCCCCTCGGTTGCTTTTAACAGACGCGCTTGTCTTGCTCTGCTGCACTTAGCACATTGGGCAGAACTGAGACAGTGGGACGGACGGACCGGGAATCAGGGGGAATAGAGTCGGGTTTCCCGGCTCATCTCCTGCACCAGCCACACCTAAAGTCACTTACCATGGTAGGACAGCGATGCAACAGAGCAAAGGGCAATTGCGCAGGTGCGTCTGAACGCAGAAAAGGGCCGCATACGGTAAGTCTTTGCAGCACTAGGCTATATAAAATGAAAAATGTGTTATTGGACAATATGAGGAGGATGTTCGTTTTGTTGTGGTTGTTTCATAGGAGTGGTTGTTTAATAGTAGTGACACGTAGGTTGTTGTTCATAACTTTGAGTTCTACCCTTAAAAACTTAGTTCATTTGGAAAAAAGGCACATAGGCCTATAGCCTACACATAAATACACCCGTGTGAGCCAGGCATAATACTTTGAGTTCGAGAGGAGTAGCCTATGGAGAGAGAGGCAGAAAGAGAGTACAATGTTGTTCACATGATATTTATATCCCGAAGCCCCAGTCTTAACAAAGTGATCATTTCATTAGTGAACACACATGCTATCAGCTTGCATCCTCGAACTCCATGGCCACAGATAAAAGCCTGGATAAGTGTCAGCCATAATTCTGTAAACTTCTGCTATATGAGGAGAGGGGAAAGCAGACACAAATACAAATTGAATTGAATAATTTAATTTCTATCCTTCAGGAAAGTAAGCATGTTCAGTCATTTTCCCCATCTATCTATCGATGCTCACTTTCCTTTATCACTGATGGTGCTATAGGCTGCTCAACCAATCCTGGCCCCTTATGTAAATAAAACACTACAAGCTGTGCTCTGATTGGCCACTATCAGCCTCCCCTTATGGAGCTCTCTCCTCTTTGTCGTCGCCATGGTGAGAGTTCCGAGGGGCTTGGCTGCTGGTCTTTCAATGAGGGATCACTGCCAAAGGGAGGGGGAGGAAGGGAGGGGGGAGTGAAGGGGGATAGGCTAAGCGGAGTGGAGGCGGGTGCACAGGGGGAGGTGAAGGGGGAGGAGAAAGAGACAGAGTGAGCTATAGAGCGTTAGAGAGAGAGGAAGAGAGCGAGAGGAAGAGAGAGAGGCATCCTCTCACTGATGCTGAGTCACAGACAGGGGGACTGTATCCCATGAGCCTCTGGGAAAAATGGAGGAGCTTGTGCATACCTGTCCCCAGCCGCGAACGGTAGGGTGTGTGTATTCATGTGTGTGTTTGTTTTGGGGGGGAACAAGAGCAGGGTTTCTTCTCAGGGGTGTATGCGTGGGAGTGTGTATGGCGGGACAAAGAGATCTGCTTTGCTCTCATAAACCTGTCTGTGTGATCTTGGAGCGCTGAGTGGACAGTGTTTGTTAGCGGAAAGAGGGGGTGGTTGAGGTGTTGGGAAAACACTGCCTTGGGCTCGGGTGTATTTATGTCTTTTTGTACAAAGGATAGGGGGTGCCTCGTCTCCCTGTGGGAATGTCATCCTGGTACAGATCTCCCTCAAAAGACACATTTGAGGCAGAGTTGAGAAAAGGCGATGCCGGCCTCAATCCGGCTCTCTCCCTCTTCTTTACAGTTAACCATTCTGTGTCTCTCTTTCTCCTTTCCTCCCATCTATCTGTGCCTCTCTTTCCCTCCATCTCCATGTCTGTGACTCCCTGTCTTTCATTCTTATGCCTGTATCTCCATCCATCTTAGATTTCCCTCTCTCTCGTCCTTCTTCCCATTTATCATCCCCCTCTCCTCCTCCCCCCCCCTCCTCCTCCGCTTCTATGCTGTCTTTTTTCCAGCTGATACTTGGGATATTTCTCTCTTTTTTTTCTGTTGATAATCCTGCTTATGCCAGATGTTTACTGCCTGGGCCAAAATGTAAGGGCTTTACTGAGCAAGCCCGCTGCGGTCATCCTGATTGGCCGTCCGGCCGTCCTGGCTCAGCCTAAAGCTGCCGTCTGCCCTTTGTTGGCTCTCAGCTCCTCCCCCGTATCACCTTGCCCAGGGAACCATGGGAAATGTTACCTCACCATGTCCTTACTGTACAGTTCCGCCCCATCTGTTGTCATGGAGATATTAGCTCCGAGGGAGGGGACAGTACAGCAGACCCCTCGGACGTTTGTTGTTATTTTGTCCCTGTCTTCTCTGTTCTATCCCTGCTCTATACGTCTGAATGTCACTCCTGTTTTCAGAAAAGCAACCACATCAAGTTAGGTTACAAAGGGTTCTTTTCTTAGTGGATCTGTCACGTGTTTGTTTTTTTCCTCCTTGACTGCATAACATGCATTCTCCTCCCTCTCTTACTGCACTTCCATTTCTTCTATCTCTCCTCTAACTCATCCCAATTCTAACCTTCTCTCTTTCGCTATCTGTTTTCCTGTCTGTGAATGAGTCTCTGTAGTACGTCCCTGTTGCTTGACAGATGGTGCTTCAGTGCGTCTCTGTAACAGAGTCCTTTCTAGTAGCATGTTTGGGTGTGGGCCGGAGTCGAGAACTTCCCACTTGTCTCGTCCTCCTCTTCCTCCTCCACCTCCTGCTCCTCCCACGCAATCACTCAGCTCAAGTGCTGACATTGCATGCTCAAGTAGGTCATACCAGTCCCATTCTATTCGGGCTGTCTGTCTCAGGCTTGTTCTCCTAGTGGGTGAAGCTTTGAGTCAGGAAGCAGGGTATGTTACAGAACACTGTACTGATACAAGGTGTGTGTGTGTGTGTGTGTGAGGGGGTAAGTCACTGATGGGAATAGGACAGGAAGTCAGATTGTGCTGGCCTCCTCTTCCTCTGCTCTCTCTCCTCCTCCTCCCTCTGTGTTGTCCTGAGAGGCTTGATGGATCCAGATCAATACCATGGACCACACACACACATGCAGAGATGCACATCTTTATAAAGAAACACCTTGTGCAGCTGTTCCTGTTTGCGTGTATGCACGTGCAAATGCACACCAGCGCAGATCAATGACAGCGAAAGCAGCTTTGTCTGTCACAGGATCGATAGTTCTGATAAGGAAAAAACATCTGCTCTGATCAATTAATAGCCCTTACTGGTCAGGCCCAGGATACAGGCCTGTTATTCACCTTCTCTCTGCTCCATCCCTCTCTTTATCAGGTATTTTTCTTTTTGGTTTGATCCCGGATTGTGTTTAGGATCATGAGAATGTTTGAACCAGAATGAGCTGAGGTCACCTGGCAGTACTTCTTGTGATATTTCTGCAAATGAGTAGTTTTCTACAAGTTGAATTTGAGATCCTGTTGTTCCACTATCTGGCGAGAGACCACACCCACAAAAGTGTTTCATGGTGTTGCTGCACTGTATGCACGTCTGCAATTATACTATCTGTTATAATATTGTTGCACTGTGGTTACTAAGATACTATTAACTTTTGTTCACCATGACAAATTTAACATCTTGAAATATAATGTAAGTCCTGTAAGATGCTGGTGCAAGGCTTTCCAGCTGACAGCCCTTCCCCTTCCCTCTCAGACTCTGACTGAGCCTGCCATCTTCGCCAGGGAGAGCAGCTGTGACTGCCGCGCCCCTCATGAGAGACTCACCATCGCCCAGGCCCGCAGGGGCACTCCAGGTACTCCTCCTCCTGACTCTCCCCTCCTCTCTTCTCCTTGCTCCACCCATCACCAGCTCCATAGATAGGTACTTTATTCACCCCCAAGAGGACGTTTCTAAATCAAAGATGATATGTTTCCATGTGGACACATGTGTTTCTGAACTGTTTCTGAACTCATTCACAACAAAATGACTGCACATGATGAGAATACTGATGTGTGTGGTGTGTGTGTGGTGTGTGTGTAGTGGACCGGCCCGTCAGGGTGTATGCTGACGGTATCTTTGACCTGTTCCACTCCGGCCATGCCCGCGCTCTCATGCAGGCCAAGAACCTCTTCCCCAACACCTACCTGATAGTGGGAGGTATGAACACGCACTCGCCTGCATGGAGAGTATCTATGCTCACAGAACAGACTTGGAGTCATCAGCAACATGGTATTTATTGTGTGTGTGTGTGTGTGTGTGACAGTGTGCAGCGACGAGCTGACTCATAAGTACAAGGGCTTTACTGTGATGACGGAGGACGAGCGGTACGAGGCCCTCCGACACTGTCGCTATGTCGACGAGGTGGTCAGGGACGCGCCCTGGACGCTCACACAAGACTTCCTGGAGAAACACAAGGTGTGTTTGTGAGGGTGTGTATGTGTGTTCCTGAGAGTGTGTGCATACATATAGGCACAAACTAATTGTATAAAGCCGTTACATCCAGCTATTACAGTACAGACAGTTGACTTTGCCTGCATGTTTGTGTGTGTACATCCTCTACAGTAGACCTTTTCGTTTTCTTGCCTATAATGCAAGTGTGGATTTAGTGCTGTGCTGTGTGTTCTGTCATACGTGTTCTCTGGTTACTTCTCAGATCGATTTTGTGGCTCATGACGATATCCCATACTCCTCAGCAGGAAGTGAGGACGTCTACAAACACATCAAGGAGGCAGGTGAGTGTGTGTGTCTGTGTTTGTGCATGGATGTTATGCATGTTTGTTTACATGACCTTGGTGTGGCATGCTGTCATTGACCATGTCTCACACCAGTAGCTCAGGTGTGTTTTCCTTTGAACTAAAACCTGTGCATTTGTCTGTGTATTCTGTGTGTTTGTGGTGTGTGTGTGTGCGTGCCACAGGCATGTTTGTACCCACCCAGCGAACAGAGGGCATCTCGACCTCTGACCTAATCACTCGTATCGTCCGGGACTACGACGTCTACGCCAGGCGTAACCTGCAGCGGGGCTACACCGCCAAAGAACTCAACGTCAGCTACATCAACGTAACTCGTGCTCCCAGTAACCCTCAAAACAAATCCCTCCCACCATCAAATGCTTTCCAGCAAAATGTGCCCCCCAAGCGACGTCGTTGAAACGTTCCGGTTCTGTCCCCACAACGTTCTTTCATCGTTCTCCCAATGTTTCCGCCCCCTGCCAGGAGAAGAAGTACCGTCTTCAGAACCAGGTGGACCGCATGAAGGAGAAGGTGCGCACGGTGGAGGAGAAGAGTAAACACTTTGTTTACCGCGTTGAGGAGAAGAGCCATGACCTCATCCAGAAGTGGGAGGAGAAGTCCCGGGAGTTCATCGGTAACTTCCTGGAACTGTTCGGCCCCGATGGAACCTGGGTAAGTCGTCATGGCTGCCTCAGCGATCGTAGGACCCCGGCCCGAAACCGCACTGTGCATGGAATGTACTGATACTTCCGTTTACTCCAGCTCTTCTTCTTGGAGTCTTGTGTTGGATTCTGGTATTTTCTCATTGCCTCTGTCTCTTTCTCTTTCCCCTCTTCCTCTCTGCTCCCTCTGCTCTCCCCCTCTCTCTCTGCCCTCACCCCCTTTCCCTCCCCCTCTTCTCTCTGCCCTCCCCCTCTCTCTCTGCCCTCACCCCCCTTCCCCCCCCTTCTCTCTGCCCTCCCCCTCTCTCTCTGCCCTCACCCCCCTTCCTCCCCCCTTCTCTCTGCCCTCCCCCTCTCTCTCTGCCCTCACCCCCCTTCCCCCCCCCTTCTCTCTGCCCTCCCCCTCTTCTCTCTGCCCTCACCCCCCTTCCCCCCCCCCCTTCTCTCTGCCCTCTCCCTCTCTCTCTGCCCTCACCCACCTTCCCCCCCCCCATTCACTCTGCCCCCCACCCCCTCTTTCTCTGCCACCTCTTCCCCTCTCTCTAACTTCTTGACTCTAAAGAAACAGGTGTTCCAGGAGCGCAGTGGACGGATGATCTCCTACGCCCTCTCCCCTCGCGGGTCCCCGACCAACAGCCCTCCCCGGGAGCTGTCCCCGTCACGCTCCCCATCTCCCCCCTCCCGCTGGCACCACGCCCGACCCTCTCCCCCCGCATCTCCCAAAGGAGCCTCCGCCTCCTTCAGTAGCATGAGCGAGGGGGACGAGGATGAGAAGTAGGGCCCCGGACTTTGAAACACACGTACCCACACACACACACACACAACCTCTCACAGCCATACACACTACTTGAAAAGTGCTCTTGCAAAAAAAGTACACTTTAACACACAAACTCAAACACACACATGCCACACCCACACCACGTTCCCTTTCTCACACACACCGGCAGCATTGACTGGATTCAACTGTATCTTCCAGGAAGTATACACAAGGTAGAGAGGGTCATCATGAAAAGTGTAGTTTTGTGTTGCAGGCAAAACAATAATGACACAAAGAAGCCATCACAGACTCCGTTGCTGTGACAACGGAGCAGACAGAAGTGTGAGGTGGATGATGGGAAGTGAGTGACTGATCAGCTTTTGATTGTTCAGGGCTGACGGGACTGTCATGAAGCCTGTCAATAACGTCACCTCACCGTTTGTGGTCCTCTTTCCTTTCAGCTTTTTATCTTTTGCTTTTTCTTCTCTTCTTACTATCAAGTCACCTCTTTTAGAGGAGCGATGGTGCAAAACGTGTAATGCTAGGTTTAAGATAGTGTGTGTTAAAGCAATTTGTTATTTTTCTCTACTATACAGTTGGTGTGACTAGTGATGTCTTATGAAGCAGTTACAGAACAATCCTTATAGGGACTGACTTATAGTCACTTTCTATCAAAAAGATCAGGCTATGATACATTTTTGCAAATGTAAAACACTGCCCCCTAGAGTAGCAGACATGTTATTGCAGTCCCCCACTTGTCAGAAAAACACAATCAAGCCCTTGCAGCATTGTCTGACCAGTTCTGCACTAACACAGTAGATCTCTCACTCGGCCACAGCCGATCCACACCAGTGATCCACATTGAGGCAGAATGAACCACCTGTTTCCTCTAAGCTCCTGGTCCTACAGACCGTAGAGGCAGCACTGTCGTGTATGCACTACATGTAGCCTGCACTGTATGTCAAACATCTAGACATGGGTTTGTTCTTTGTGTGTGTGTGTTTTTGTCTGATTTTCTAATGGGTAATTCAAAATGGCTTGATATGTAAATAAATAGAACATGAAAAATGAAGGAAAGAACAACCTTGTAATTGTTCTGTATCTTTGGAACCTTTTGGACACACACACCCTCACACAGACTGTTTGTTCGTTGGGAGTTCTCTTTATTGTAGGATTTGATAAATGACGGCACACATTCTACGATTTCTGCCATGCTGAACAGACTGGTCCTGTTAATCATTACTGTAAGAGAGTGCAACATGTATTGTATTCGAATGACTGTTTGGATAGCGGTAACATGATGTTGCATATCTTTGCATGACTTCTCTGTACCAGGAGGAGCTCATGTATACAAAGTGCTCAGACATGTCCTAACAGCAGATACAGTAGGAGTACATGAGGGGTCACTCCATGTAGAAAGAATAAAGTATATCCAATATACTAACCAATCAATACCGTAGAGGTAAACAAAACAAAACGAACAAAAGCCTCAAACTCTCTGTAGACGATTGGAATCCTCGGATTCCCTAAACACTTGTGCACAGTTCCAACCCTTTGAGTGCAGCCTTGCATCCTCTTTGAGGTCATAACTGACCTCAAATGACTGAATATGGTTGCTGTCAACAAAGGGAGGAGTGTAGGAATCGTATAAAAGAAACTGAACTGGTCCTGAAACAGAGCCCTCAGGCCCCTTGCTAGTTTCAACAACACAGTTCAACCCAACTCCAGACATCAATGCTAAAATAACATTTTGATCACATTAGGGGAGCTGTGCAGGGCCATACTGAAGTAAGTATACTGCTTGTTGGCAAGCTGTGAAGGCTTGGCAGTGCTGACACAGATTAGGATTAGATGGCGATCAAGAGAGACATAGAACGTATTTTAGGTTCTCCTATATACTTCCTATTTATTCTTTGTGTCAGTCTCCAATAAACATGGTAGAAGGTAGGAGACAAGGACAGGTGGGAGTCTAGATGAAATTGAAGGACTTCTGTCCGACTCATATCTAACTGGTCAATCAACTAGGCAATCACAACAAGAAACACAGAGAAAGAATCCCTTCTCATTCCAGGGAGGATTCACAGGAGTGTGCGCACAGTCTGGTCTGCATCTGACCACGAGAGCACAGCAGAGGGGGGTCCTGGAACACGCCCCAACATGATCATCAGGCAGATCCAGAACATTAAAAGGCTCAGAAAGGAAATGATGAAATTATTCACCTAAAAAGTATTCAAAAGAAACCCTATTAAATTAACATTCTCTCAAACCCTTTAACAGCAAAACAAGAGCTATTGAACTGAACCTCAAGCTTAAAAAATGCTCATATGACAGAGAAATGGGTATTAGCGAAGGTCAAAGGTCCTGTATGCAAGGTATATATATATATATATATATATATATATACATATATGTATTGCTTCATGGTTTTGATGGAGATATGCATGGCTGACAGACGTGTCATGTTGATAGCCCTACCCAGCTAACTTGATTACTGCATTCCCAGTATATCCATTCTCTACAAAGGTTCATAGAGAATCAGCGAGAAGGGGTAATTATACACATGTTTTAATGCTGGGGTGATCTAGAAGCTACAGGAAAGACAAGGCTGAACTTTTACAGCCACTTGACAACGACCCTTTGGTCCTTCAGTGAACATCGCTATAGTGGGCGGAGCTACGCAGGGTTTGTGTCTGTTACGTAGGTGTTGTAGCGGTAGTGTACCGCAAAAGGTCAGTAGTATTGCTGACAGGAAAAGAGCATTATGTGGTCTACTACTGAGTCCAACCTTTCTTCTCAAATCACCACATATATCACATTTACACATATACAATTCAATCCTAAACTTCTCCCTTTGAATATGTATAATCTATCGAAGGCTTCATATTTAAACATAGCAAAATAAATATATTAATTTTTCTCATCTTTCTGAAAATAAAACAGTCCGAATGCATAATCTGTGTATCTGCTTTGTTCCCATGGTTTTTACACATGACTAAGTATGTTCTCTCTCCCTTTATCAAAGCTTCAGTTACTTCAGCAACACAGGCAGGTGCTGTTACCATGACAGCGGCCCGGTGGACCTTTTTTTCTTCCTTTTTTTGCCCGATCACAGAAATGACCAAAGGAGGGAAGTGAACGCTCCTTTTCATGTGAAACACAAGCCCTCTGTCTCCTTCTCTGTCTCGGGCTGTTGCAGGGGCAAAAACAGGGGTCCTATTATTCAAGACAGAACCGCAAAAGGCAGTTACCTCCAGCAGAGACATGGAGCTGTGAAAAATAGACGCTAGATGGCAGTGGTCAGTGAAGCTAGGAAAAAGGGGGACAGAGAGAGAGAGAGGAAGAGAAAGAGAGAGAGAGGTGCAAACCAAGCTATAATGTCTTGAAACTAAATTCAAACTGTCCATAATCCATAATTAAAATAGATCCAAGAAGAACTCAGCTGACCAGAGAAGTCATCCAATCAGGGTTAGTCGGAGGTGTCCCTAGGGGGGATCCTTTTAAAAAACAAACAAAACAGTAAAAAAAAAACAAAACAGTAAAAGCGCTTGGCAGACATAGCCATCGCATGATACTGACATTGATGCTGACGACCAAAACTAGACTGATAGTTTCCCTAGGACAGTTCGGAACAAGGCCTGTGTAGAGGTCACACTGATCCTACAGGAGGGAGGGGAGAGGGAGCGATGGGTTCCATACTGGTGGAGGTGGAAGGCAAGAGTTATCTTTTGGCCTTGTAGTTGGACTTGCTGGTGTCGCGTGGCTCTCTGCTTGGGTTGCTCCAGTCGTCTGCCTCGGGGCTCGTCTGGTAGTGTCGCCACGCCGACTTGTTGAAGACGGGCAGGCGCTCGAAGGACTCGCTGGACAGTGCCTGAGGGGACGGGTGGGGTGACAATAACATGAAAACCCAGATTTGACCTCACATGGGCAAGGGGAACTGAAAGAGGAACTAGACAACGCAATGTTTTCCAACACTGACTCATCAAAAGTCTCATTCTCACAGTGACTCATGCGTTTTAGGGCGGTGTATTTGATTGCACACCCGTGCTCTTCAGCTCTGCAATAGGCTACCTGGATTGGACATGTCATAATGGCTCCTCCTACCTTCAAGTAAATAACAGCATCCGTCCCCACCCCCTCCATGGAGTACAGCTTCAGGTCGCCCTGAAAGTAGCGAGCATAGAGCCTGGAGATGGGCAGACCGTAGCCAAAACCAGCCTGGGAAGAGGAGAGAGAGTCCAGGGTATAGTATAGTTAAATAGGGAGATGTCAAGCACAAAGAGTGGGACGAAGTTCATTGTATACAGTGTGTCAGTGTGTGTGCGTACCATTGGAACAGCACTGGAGGGCTCAAAGCTGGGGGTGGGGGCTGTAGAGTACATGTAGTTGAACAGGCGGTCAATCTTCCTGAGAGGAACGCCCCCTCCTCTATCACTGATCTAAGAGAGAGAGAGAGAGAGAGAGAGAGAGAGAGAGAGAGAGAGAGAGAGAGAGAGAGAGAGAGAGAGAGAGAGAGAGAGAGAGAGAGAGAGAGAGAGAGAGAGAGAGAGAGAGTGAGGGACCCACAGAGAGGAAAAGAGAGGGAGGGGAGAGAAATAAAGATCGAGGAGAAGAGAGGAAGGGATAGAAAGAGTTTTAGAAAGCATAGTGGCAATTGAAAAAGTCTGTCTTTGTGCGAGTGTGTTTGTGTGTGACACAGCATACCTTTATGGAGAGGTCCTCTTTCCCCAGAGTGACTTTGGCCTTCACTGGAGGTAAACCTTCCTTGCTGTTCTCATGAAGCTCAACTGTGGCCCGCATGGAATTCTGGCCACACACACACACACACGTATTTGAATTCCAGCTCCAGTACTACCAGTTTATGTCCTCACAGATACGGAGGGAGCAGTGCTCACCTTAAAGAGCTCAAACAGCATGTGGAACAGGTGAGAAGGGACATAGACCGCCTGGATGGGCTGGCCTGGATGCTTCACTAGGAGGAGGAAGAGGGAGTTAAGATTCAGGAGCATACACAGTACACCCACGTACATGCATACGCATTCACACGTGCACTTACGTGCCCACACACAAGCACACCCAGACACACCAAACAAATGTACTGTAACACATACACACAGACAACGCTTTCGCTTTCCCTTTGAAGTTAATGAGAAACATTCTGCCCATTGCAATCTCAGCAGGACTTAATCTGGCCTTCTCAGTAAAGAAGCTTTTAATAGAAACCCCCCAACAAAACAAAAGTGAAACTAGTTCATTTCTCGGTACGGCCTGGAGACCAAATTCTCCTCCAATGGCTGAATGGATGGATGAAGTGAGTTTAAGAATGTGTAAGAGAACAGAGACAGAAAACTGAGAAGTTATGAAACATGTAAGAATTCTTACTGTGAAACTCCTCTATCTTGAGTTGAGGAGCGTCGAGGTACTGCTGCTCGCACAACATCTTTGCTGTTTCATAGGCATCTGGAGGAGGAAGTGAGGTAATGTCCCAAAGGAAGTTGCATTTATTTCATAATAATACATGTGTTATAATGGCATTTTAGAAACACAATGTCATATCTTGAAGGTAGATTCCAGAATGTGACATTGCTTCTGTGATGGTAGCTATTCAACTTCCTGTGTCAGTGCCTGCACACATTATATACCTGCTCTGACAGAATTGGAATATCTCCCTTTCTTGAAACATCTCTGGTGAGTTAGTGTATGATGTCACATCCTGGATACTTCCTGTAAATCGTTTGAGACACGGCCCTGGACTGGTGTTTACCTTTTACGACCTCAGCCACATTGCAGGTGGGGTCAATACTGCCGATGTGTTTAGGGTGAGCAGGGTTTGTGTCGTTGCCAAACAGAAGAGCTGCGGGGGGACAGGAACAGGAAACACATCATCATTTGCAAAAGAAAGACCAACCTACTGGATCCCACAAAGTTAAGATGATAACAGTCTAGACATTGAGTCTAGACATTGATATTTGACATGTAGGACGGAGTATGTTTGTGTCTGGGAGAGTGTGTATGTGTGTGTTGTGACATCCCTATTCCCCAGTGTGTGTGTGTATGTATGTCTCACTGTGCTGGTTGATGAGCATGCGGAAGGAGATGCGGTTTGTGTAGAAGCGATCCAGGAAGTACTGGATGCTGCTGCTGATGAAGGGGTCAAATCCAAACTTGTCCTTGTACTCCACCACGCCCTGCGCCATGGTGGGAACCACGTCGTTGTGACGGTTACGGATCTCAATCAGCAGCTCCAGGAAGCTGGGAACGCAGCGAGAGTGGATCAGGTGACATCAGTGCTGTCGGCAGTGCTTCCTCACTTTGCCAATTCCAAAGATCAAACTAGAGTCCACTGACTCACACATGCAACAACCTCCTTTCATAAACCCTGCTTTAGCCAGCTAACCCACCAAAAAGCTAGCCATTCGAAATAACATGGATGGGCTATTTCAACTGAGTGAGTTTAACCAATTCAACTCGCTTATACATGGGTCAATCAAACACCTCTTTGCCAGTTCATGCTGACCAATCACTGTCAGTTGTTTCAGTTGAGAGCCTGTCCATTAAAGTGGCGTTCACACCTGTCTGTGGAATCACACTTTCAGTCAAATCCACAGTGATAAGCTGGGGTTCATATCTGACCTGGTATCTAACTTCCTCAGTCAGAGTTTTTCATCACTTTGTTATGGTCTACTCTCCCCTCTACCTTTCCAGTCAGCAAGACTGCTGTATTTAGCACACAGGATTAACTCCAGGCTCCAGAGGTATACATACTGTATTACATCACCCTTGGACACACTATCAAGCGGAATAAAGGTCACTGATTGGGAATGATCAGTTTAAAGTTGAGCCGTTTTTACTTACTCATTCAAGGCATGAGGGTCCTCTGGTTTTCTGTTCTCATACCCCAACAGCTCCACAAAGCTCTGCATATACCTGAGGACACCCAGACACACGCGTGTGCACACACACACACGTACATTTACACAGTGAGTAACATTGTCAGTAATGCCATGGGTGAGTGGTCTCATCTTTAAAGGAATCTCTGTGTAAACATACATACTGTATCCAGCTCCATGTGTCTGACGTGTGAGCATAGTTGGGTACTGTGTGTATGGTGCGTGCACTGCATCAAGGCTGTGTGTGTGGGGTGTGTGTACAGTGTGTGTCTCACCATTTCTGCACCAGTTTGACTGAGGGCTGGCTGAGCAGGTTGTCAGGCAGGAGGTTGACTTCCCTCATGGTGTTGGCCAGTCGCACCGGCAGCTCCTTACGCAGGAACATGTAGGACGTCTTCTCACAGGCATTGTCCCTTCCTGGGATAGAGAGATGGCGACTCTTACTGTCTGCAGGGATATCATCTCTAGGGGACAGACATGCGGACTACCTCATGTACATAGAGGCCCCATGACTGTGGCACTACACCACAACTACACTTCAATACTGGAAGTTGGAACCAGATAATTCTATTGACTTATCCTGATCCATGATTGGGAGGCAAAATCTGTCAGTGTGAGTGTGTGAGTGTGTGAGCGGGAGCGAGAGCGAGAGAAAGAGAGAGAGAGAGAGAGAGAGAGAGAGAGAGAGAGAGAGAGAGAGAGAGAGAGAGAGAGCAAGAGATGACAGTTTAGTCTTCTTATCCATATCTTTGCCCATGCACATCAATTTTATGTCCACAACAACAACAAACACACACACACACAGGTACAAACATCTTGCTGTGTCAGAAGTCTCAGGCAGAATGAAAATGGTTACCCGATTGTCTAAATTTCCCTTTTTTTTACTGAATTGTGAAAGCCTAAAACCAAATAGGCATCCAACTGTTTAACAAGAGACTGGTTGAACCAAGAAGTGTACAGGCACACTAGCCAGTGAGTAGCCTACATTCTGACTGTATGTCTGGCTCTGTTAAAAGTTAATAAATTACAGCTGGCTAAGATCATCCTGTATAAGTCATGACTGAATATTTTATTATTAATAATTGTGGCGCCTACTGTTATTGGCAGACCACTGTATGTCCATACTTAGCTTTAGACGGGGACGGGATTAAGCTGTTAACATGGCGCTCTAGGACGTGACCAGTGTCAAGTTGCATCAAATCTCCCACATCAACATACCATGTGGCAATTCAAGTGTAGGCTATGCCTACAGAGTATAATGTAAAATTATTGATATTGCCAGTAAACAAACCCAGACTACATGCACACTGTCTGACGATGTAATATTATTGTGTCTCTGCCATGATTCCGCACGAAAGAATCGTGATTTTAAAAGTATGTATAGATAGTCCCGACAATTTAGTCTTTACGTCAGTGAAGAAGAGGGCACTGACTGAGAGGAAGATGACAGTTCAGTCAATAAGGCTACTTACCAAATTCCAAAAATTGCTTGATTGAGAGTGGTGACGGAGAAAACCGAGAATAATATTCTATTTTTGGGTTGCTGATTTTCAAAAGTGTTGTAAAAATCCTCATTGTACTATAATGATTGTGTCTCCCCTATATGCATAAGAATTATAGCAAAATTATAAACACCGAGTGTCCACATACTAGCCTGCAATAACAGTGACCGCGTAACATAACAAACAAATTGTCAACACCAAAAAAATTTAAGTATTGCACCGGTATTAATAAGTGTGCAATCAATTACATACGTTTCTGATAGGAAAACTAATATAAAAACATTGGTTCTCCTGAATGGTTTCCGTCTCCGAATTGTTGCGCGAGACTGCACGTAGAGAACGTTCTCAAATTCAGAGTCAACCGCA